>NC_141694.1:1796272250-1796872250 GCF_964263255.1 Lissotriton vulgaris | reverse complement strand
CGTACCTAGCTCAAGACAAACTTTGCCTACAGACATTTAACAGATTATACAAGTCAGTGACCAAAAAAGCTAAAAAAAGATACTATTCAGACAGAAATCGAAATGCTAAATGTGCAAATAAAGAATTCTATCAAATTCTCACCGAATTTCGTAAACCAAATTGCCTAGAAGGAGCTCATTCCATTACTCAAGATTTCACAGACAAACTGGCAAATCATTACATGACCAAAGCAAACACCTTGGACTCCTATTTAAAACAACCAGCAGCACCAAGCTTTTTCCAAAACAGCAAATCCAAGAGTATGCTAACCCAGCCAATCCATTCCTTCCAACACATTTCACATAACGAATTTATGGACCTGGTCAAAGCATGCAGGCCTGCCTGCAGCCCTTCTGCCCCTTGTCCACTACAAACCTTCAAGAGAATTCTTCTAACTACCTCTGCTGCCCCACTGGTAAGAAGAATCATCAACAATCCCTTAACTATAGGAAAATTGCCAGAAGAACTTAATAAAGTCTTACATACACCCATTACTGAAGAAAACAAACCTGGACCCGCTTAACTCCAACAACTACAGAACCATTATAGATGGACCTTTCCTGAGCAAATTGATAGAAAGAGCATCATTCGCCCAGATGTCACAATTCATTGAAGATAATTCCATACTTTCAGACTTCCAAAAAGGATTCCGTCCAGAAAGAGGCACAGAATCTGCCCACATTGCCATCTGGGATGACCTTAAGAACACAGTTGACCAGAACTGGGTTGCAGCACTACTTCTCTTAGACTTCTCAGCTGCCTTTGACACTGTTGACCTTGGCACGCTAATACAAAGACTCTACGAAGTGGGGACTGCTCTAGACCGGATCACATCCTACCTTCACAACAGAACTAATGTCATCCATACCCCCCTTTCTCTTCCAAACCGTACTTCACAAAAGTAGGAGTACCTGAAGGCTGTATCCTTTCACCTATCATTTTCAACATTTACATGAAGCATTTACCAGCACTAATCAATAAATTTCACCTCACATGCTATAACTATGCAGTTGACACACATATACTCTTTCACCTGTAGTCCGCATACTATGTAAAAGTTTCGAATGGATACCCTTCGACTCCAGGAATACTGTCACTCACGCCCTCATCACCAGGAGACTGGACTACGGCAGCTCCCTCTACGCTGGAATCAACAAAAAACTCATCTGCAAACTCCAGAACACCGCAGCCAGACTAATCCTTGATATCCCACAGCACATCCACATTACTCAACACCTCTGTGACCTCCACTGGCTACCCGTTGAAAGAAGGATAACTTTCAAGCTGCTCATGCACGCCTACAAGGCCCTCCACAACATCGAATCACAATAGCTAAATAACCGCCTCTCTTTCCATGCCCCCAAGAGATACCTTCGCTCGGCCGACCTCTCCCTAACCACCGTCCCACGCTTCTACAGGAACAGAGCAGGCGGAAGGCCCTTCTCCTACCTCACAGCCAAGACCTGGAACGATCTCCCCCTTTACCTACGACAAGGCTTGACACTGAACCAATTCAAGAAATACCTCAAGACCTGGCTCTGCGATAGACCCCATCAAAGCTGCGTACTCTACACCCCAGTGCCTTGAGACCCTAACAGGTGAGTAGTGCGCTTTATAAACTACTGATTGATTGCTTCCAAGACCTTTATTCTTGGATGCTACCCGTGAATTCACAATCCTCAATAAATTATAAATAACCTGAAATATCCAGAAATGTATGTAAGATGTTTATGAAAATATTCTGAACCATAGTTCAGATTTATATATTGGAACCTTCGATTCTATTGCAATTGAATTTAATAAGCCTTGAAATCGGCTTCCTAAGTTTTCACCAACTCGAAACATTTACCATGAAGTGACTGTCTGAATCTCATTCTGAAATAAATGTTCATAGTTTGGAATTCGCCAAGCTAGATGTTTTCACTTGAAACTAAGTAAACATTTTGGAGAAAACAAACTGCAACAGAACAACCTGTATTTTGATTTGGATATGTTTATCAATCGAAGTAGATTCTTTCCTTGATGTTTGTACTCCTGATTGTTGTGTTGATGCTCATACTTGGCTATCAAATGTCACACTGACTGCAGAAATGCTCTGCAGAAAATAACCTGTTGTAATTGGATAATTCAGCACATTTAGTAGTTCTGATGCAGGCCTATGAACTCGAAACCACATTCCCAAAGTAGTAATAGAGAATGAGATTTGTATATAGCGTTCTATGTTTCATTTTTTTTTAGCAATTACTAATGTTTGTGTGCAATAATTCTGTTGCCATTGCTACCTGTATACCAGCCAATCTGTATATGTAGATTTCTGAAGTCGACTTTCCAATTGCTTCTTCCTCAGAGAAGGATAACGAAATAAATGCCCTGGATTTCTCTATGGATGGCACTGTATTCGCCACTGCTGGCAAGGATAAAAATATTCGTCTGTATGATAGCACTACTAATCAGGTAAGATGGGGCACTGAGGTGAATAGGAATGTGAAACACTAAATGTAAGTCGGAGTGTGAGGTGCCCTACACCCAGGGCGGCGTTGTAAATGTTCAGACAAAAGAAATGTTACTGCTTTGATCAATTGATCAATAATTGAAAAAACAAAAACGTGAGGGATGGAACGCTTGAAGTGATCCCAGAAACGAGTAGTTACTCCGGTTCCAGTCGAGGTTTTGTGTTGTTTTTTTTACCGCTATGCCACTCTAGGAAGCAGCCACATGGAAATCAGATCTGGTCCTGCTCCAAAGGGAAGAGTCCAGAGCAAAGAGTCAGTTCAGGCCCCACCAGCAGGAAAGCATCAGAAGGAAATGACACCCTGGGTTTCTGGGTATAATTGCACTGAGGTCATTGGCGAGTCGAGATTGAAAAATTTAAATGTCTTTAGTATCTTTACATTGATCAGCTTCTAATTCAGGGGGATGATTGTAGAAGTGGTGATTGCTTGCACAACTGGAATCCTCCCTCTGATTCCGCTTCAAGCTGGCTGCCAAACAAGTGCGCTTTGAGGGATGCTCTTTAGTTTGCCTTTGGCCTCCTATGGTCTCCTAAGCGGTGCTAAGCCACTGCAAACCATAGCCCCATGGCAGCTGTCTGCTCACCTGGATTCAACCTATCTTTTGAGCCCTCTTGATGAAATTCAGCAGACGCCAAGCACGGTGAGAATACCCTTGGGATTTTCAACTTTGAGTACCCCACTAAAGGATGATGGGGCCGAGGGGGAGATCAACAAGTGTTTATTTGTCAATAAGTGTGGCATTGTGTGATGAATTAGCAGAAACATTGGCAGGATTCGTTTTGAAAGGAGTCGTTTTCTATTGGCAAGTCAGGGTTGGTGTCAATCCATGAAGAGGGGGACCAGTAAAATCTTCACGTGCCATAAACTGCAGACTGTCTGATGAATCTGCATCAAATGTGGCAGCAAGTTACACCCTGTGCTTGTATTTCACGTTTTGAATGACCCATTGAGCGAGGGCGGGGGCAATGTTTAAGTAGGGGATCGAAAGTATTATTGATTACTATGGACTTCGGCATACATGTGATGGATCTGCACGAGATTTGGCAGAAACTTACAGGTACATGCATCAAAGGATTTTGCGATCGCAAACAGTGCGAATCGCAAAAATCGTCCGTTTGCGATCGCAAAATCTGCTTTTGGAATGCATGATGGGTGCAGGCCCTCGCAATTTGAGAATTCGCAAATATTTGCGAATTCTCAGTTTGCGATTGCATTTAAGGAATCGCATTTTGCGATTCCTTAAATGCAATGCATGAAACTTAAAAAAATTGCAATTTCGCAATTAGGGGGAGCAAATTACCATGAGGTTGAACCTCATGGTAATTTGCGAAAACTTTGCGAAAAATTAGCGAAAACTTTGAAAAATGCACTATTGTGCATTTTTCAAAGTTTCATGTTGTGCCCACACATGCCCTAAGGACATGTGTGTGCACAACATATGTGCACCGATTGATTTCAGGGGTGCAACAGGGTGTCCTTTGGACACCCCTGCACCCTTGAAATCGCATACTCAATTTGCGATTCGCTAATTACTAATCGCAAAATGAGAATGTCTTCCCATTCATTTCTATGGGCCTTTAGGCCCATAGGAATGAATGGGGAGGTATTCTTTAATTGCGACTCGCAATTTGCAAGTCGCAATTAAGGAATATTAAGAAATCTCAATTTATTTAGCGATTTCTTGATGCATTGCATTTTGCAATTCCTTAATTGCGATTCCTTATTTTTCGCAATTAAGGAATCTCAAAAAGCAATATTGATGCATGTACCTGTTAGCCCATTAACCTGTCTCTTGGTATTTTAAACTTTGTGCAGCTCCATCAAGAGGACTGTAGTTAAAAAGGGCACAAAAGTGTTCATTTCCTAATAACATTGGCACTGTGTGACAAATATGCACAACATTTGGCAGGAACCGTGAAGGATTGGTTTTCTATTTGTATGTCAAGTTTTTTGTCAATCCATGAAGGGTGAGGGTCAAATCAGAAAAGGGGGCCTTTACGTTTGCATATAACTTTAGTCCTGTTTGATTAATCTCCTTAAAATGTGGGTGGCAAGTTTCCTCCAGTGGAGGTATATCCGGTTTTGAAGATCCAATTGGGCGATAGGGCATCAAAAGTGGAAGGGAGTCAAAACCTTTTTGATTTACTAACAACTGTGACACAGGTTGGTGGATTGTCACGAAACTTGGAAAAACTAAAAGCTTAGCATGCCTACTTTTCGTTTTCTCGATTTCATGCAGGTCAGTCCGGGTTCAGCTTTCAAGATGGCAGAGTGTGTCAAAAAGCCTTAATTGGCCGAATCTAGAAATGTTAATGATTTGTCAAGTTTTGAGCAGATCCGTTGTGGTAGGCAAGGACATTGGGGGCAATAAAAGTTTCATTCACTATTAACTTTGATTCTCTTTTATGAATATGCTTGAAATGTGGTCCAAGCATATACTGGCCCTGCGACAACACCTCCAGTCTCACTCTCTGCCTATAGCTGAAGTGGATTGGCGCAGCCCTGGCCAAAGGCTCTGCACAGCATAGAATGGGTATGCGGCAAGTGAATGTGGCACATCATTAATGAAATAAAAACTGAAAAAATATAGTTAAAGATCAGTTTATTTTAAGTGAACCAAAACAGAGAAAGTCGTAAAATTCGCCAGTTATGGTGTGCTGTGCATAAAGCACATCATAATTAATGCCCCATACATGCATAGTACACCCCTTGTTCGATGGCATATGGAAAAAAGTCTGTCTAAAAAACGTGGTAGGGGGTGTGAGCAAGGGTGGGCATTGTGTAATGCACACCATAACTGGCAAATTGGCTTTCTTGGTTTTGGGTTCACTGTACAAGAATTGTAAAAATATATATATTCACTGAAAAAAACCAAAGGTTAAAGGGACATTATAGGTAGGTGAAAATGTCAGTTAAAACATACGAAACAAATGTCTGCTTCCCTCCCGGATGGGTGCAGATAAGTTTTTCCTGCTCTCACTGGTAGGGAAATGGTGTCCCGCACACTGTGAGTTAGCCTACCCTGGGGGATAGGGTTCCAGGGCCTTTTCAGTCTCACAGAGGTGAGCCGTGAACCCTCCCACTTTATTATTTTGGCCTGGGAGTTTGGGAACCCAGAGTCTCCTAGAGGCTCAGGGAAGAGGGCCACATACTATTTCCCCTCCCCTCCTCTAAATAATTGAATGTGCCCTGGACACCTGGCCAACTGAGGGAGTGAGAGTGTTTTTTTGGGCGGGGGGGGGGTTATAGCATGGGAGCAAGAGCTTTTTGTCTTTGTGGTGGATTGATTTTGTGGTAACTATTTTAGCCCTGGGGGATGGTGGTGGTGGTGGGTTAGCTTTCCTCCTGGACTCCACCCTATCAGGCTTAGGAGGGCAGGCTATCCCTAAACTTGTTGTATGGTTTGTACCTCTCTCTGTAAAACTGTTGGACAACATAAACATCAGGAGTGTGCCATGCTGATTCAGTGCACACCCTCCGGATATGTTGACCTATGTACCTGCTAGCCATTGTGCACCATCTGTACCCCTAATATTACAAGGCAACAAATGTATATGCAAACTTAGAACATGACAACCCTGATTCCCCCAAAGAAATCGTGATTACAGAACAAGAACCTTTTCATTTGCACTCTCATGCATATCCAAAGAAGTACATAAGAAATACTCAGCAAGGCTTTTCAATACTTATTAAAGTGTTGTGACTCTTTCATAAAAGACGCGTGCTGCGATAATTAGTAAAATGTATTTATTTAAAAAGTTTTATATAGCTCGAACAAGACCCATGAGGGTATCCGAGCGCTTTACAGTTGAGCGATAAAGAGGAGGACTATAAATCAGACAACAGGGTGGTCAGAAGTGCAGGAGGAGGAAAACTCTAGGCCGGCATAACAATGCAACGATTACAGAAGGATTAACAGAATGAAACGGAGTAGCATAATTAGCATCACAAGAAGAGGGAACAGAATGAACATTTCCACTATTGTGCCAAGACAGTGAATGTATGCAGGCATATAAGTACCTTGTTAGACTTGACACCATTGGTGTGAGTCTCCCTTCCTCTTTTTGCTGTTGCCTCATCTGTTTTTGCTGGTCTACTTTACCAATGCTGTTCAGTGCCAAAGTGCCAGTGCTCCCTATTATAAATTGTTGTATGGATTAGTGATTCCATGAGTGGTTATTTGATTTACTTGTCAGACCCTAGTATAGTGCACCATGTGTGCCAAGGGTCTATAAATCAAATGCTGCTTGTGGGTTTGCAGCACTGATTGTGCCACCCACAGAAACAGCTTGTAAAATGTGGCTCAGGCCTGCCATTGCAGTGCCTGTGTGCAGTCTGGCACTGCCATGTCGACTCTGCAAGTGCACACACCTGCCAGTCCCTAAACCTTCCCTTTTATGCATGTTAGTCCCCCCTAAGGTAGGCCCAAGGTACCCCTGTGGGCAGGGTGCATTGTATGTGAAAGGTAGGGCATGCCCTTATGTGTATGGCATGTCCTGATAGTGAAATACTGCCAATTTCGTTTTTCACTATTGCAAGGCTATCTGTTCCCATAGGCCAGAATGGGCAGTATTATTAAAACATCTTATAAACATAACTCACCCACGGAACAAAATAGGAAAATAAAGTTTAGTATGCCTGAACTCAGAATGTTAAAGTTGCATCTGTTAGTGTGGGTGATTTTAACATTCTGTGTTTGAAAATACCACTTTTAGAAAGTAGGTATTTTCTTGCATAACCATCCAGTATGCCTCTGCTAGGTTTGTGTATTGCATGGTTGGCTTGTGAGTGACGGAGCTGGGAGAGGGCTGCGGCTCCAGCAGTCTGATGAGTCAGGGCTGGGCTGAATGAGACCTGGGTTAATTTTAGAGTAGGGGGAGGACATGCCCTTTCATCTGCCTGGACCCGGTCTGCCTTCAACAATGCCGTCTCCACCTCCTGCGAGAAAGCTGCACTAGTAGGACAGACCTGGCTTTGAATGGGTAAAGGCATTCTCTGCCTTCAGAGTCAAAGGATTTGTGTGTATAAAAAGGGGGACCCAGACTCAAGAACTTTAGATCACTTCTGGGCAATCAAGAGGAGCCTTTGCGAAGGAGAAGAACCGGAGAAGCTGAAGGAAGATTACTGCCCCTGTGCTGTTTGGTGTTGGCCTCCAGTGGTTATTTGCTGCCAAGGAAAGGAGAAAAGGACTTTGTTGTTTGCTTTATCATCTTGAGGAAGATCTTCAAGGGCTTGAAATTGAGCTTGCCTCCAGTCTGAAGTCTCAGGGATACAAATACTTCACTCCCAGCTCCCCTGAATTCCCTTGCTGGGAATTCCAACATGCAAATACTGCCCCTCCTACCTGAGAGCTCAAAGAAAAATCCTAATCCAAGCGCTCATTTTATTGGGGTTGGATCATGGAAACACCCTTTATTTAGGAGCCCCCATCTGAGTTATCCACAAACTCCAGGTAGTCCAGAACTCAGCAGCAAGACCCCTTACAGGCACAAACAATCGTTCCACAGCCAAACTTGCCCTAAAAAACACTCCACTGGCGCCTGATGCAAGAGCAAATACACTTTAAATCTCTGTGCATCGTACACAAAACTTTGCAGGGCAAAGGTCCTCCTATCCTTAACAACCTTATCAAACCCTATAAAGCAATCAGGAGTCTCCGCTCTAATGTACTACATCTGGCCGAAGTCCCCAGAATCAGGAAGTCCCACACAGGATGGAGGCTTTTCTCCTACAACGCATCCAAGCTCTGGAAATCCCTGCCTCTTCCCATCCGTCAGGAAACCAACCACCTCTTGTTCCGCAAACAACTGAAGACATGGCTTTTCTCATAAAATTCTATCTACTCCTCACCGCACGTCCGCAGGACTGGGATGCCTACGGGTAGCCATGCTCTATATAAGAGCATATTCTATTCTATTCTAAAGAGGTACCTGCTGCTGTTTAGGACCTCTAGAGACTGTTTGTTGGTTGGAGCGGGAAGATAGACTCTATCAATCCGCCATTTTGTCGCACTGGATCGTTCCCATGCATCGAGGCTCCATCCTGTTGCATCGTAACCGGAACGCAGTAAGAAACTGATGCATCTCCTCCTCTCCGGTAAGGAACAGACGCGTCGCCTCCCCTGCGCTGCAGTAAGGAACAGGTGTGCTGCCTCCCACAAAGCAAGGAACTGGCACATCGCCTTCCTTGCAACCCTTTTGTTTGTTTTGTGTGACGCATCTAAGGTACTTTGTTGGAAAAGTGTCGCATTTACAACTTGCATTGAGCTGAACTATTTCTACCATTGAAGAGCCTTATTTTTGAAACTGTATTGTGGATTTTTGCCGTTTGCTTTTTTTAAAATTTTTTTTTATTTTTGGTGCAAAACAAAAATAGTATGTACGGTTTCATCCATCGCGTTCTCACAAATAAGGTACTAGGTGAATGAAGTGATACAGTATTTACAATGATCAAACTTATAACATCCACATTAGTGCAAAGCATTTCAGGTCATATCGACGATGCGATGAATAGGGATATACCTGTGTCGTAGAAATACAGTTTGCGATTTTGTGTTTTGTTGGCTACTATTAGTCTGAGTTTTGCCTTTTACACCTTGCAACAAACATAAAACAGTGAAAACAGCACACTTAGTCCGGCACGTACTTGAAGTAGTAGCTTTCGGCACTCGTAGCACAGTCCATCTGTAAGGAGAGCAGTGTATTGTGTCAAAGCCCCCTAATTCCCACTCCCTCCCATACTACCTCCCACGGCTGGACCCACCCACTTCTGTTGCGCACGCCCCAAATACATTTTTATAACCCAATCAACGCTCCTCGTCACTCTCAGATCCTTCGTCATCATCCTCCTCCAGTGGTTCGCAGATATCCCCTCTATAGGTGTTCCAGGATTGCCACACCCCATTCCATTTACGTGGATTGCCCCTCAATTTGTACACCGCCCTTTCAGTCAACATAAGCATGTCCACGTTGCGGAGCCATTGGGGCAGCGTGGGGGGATCAGCCGACCCCCACCTCTGTGCTATGTCCCGTTTCGCTGTTACCATCCCCACTGTGACCCAGGTCCTTGCATAAAAGGTGAGGTCAGTCGGCTCCCAGATGTTTAGCAGGCAGAGCCGTGGGTCTAGGGTGAGGGTGGTGTGAAGTGTTTGGGCCATCGTGCGTACTACCCGTTGCCAGTAGCTGACTATCAACGGACATTCCCACACCGTGTGTATGAAGGTCCCTTCTGCCCCGCAGCCCCTAAGGCAATACGGATGATCCGCCCTGCGCAGTTTATGAAGCAACGTACGGGTGTAGTAGATTCTGTGAATGAATTTTAGCTGCACTAGGCGAAATTTAGACGATATGCCTGCTTCACGTGGGGATGCCATGGCTGTGTTCCAGTCAGTGTCATCCAGGTCACCCACTTCCGCCATCCACTTGTCCTTCAGTTTCCCCAGTGGATCAGGCATATTGTTAATCAGCTTGCGGTATGTCAGCGATGTCGCCCCTTCTTGCATGAAGTCGGTAAGTAGACGATCCTCCAGAGGGGAGGATTCGGGCAGGGATGTGTCGGGTGAGATCGCTGCCTGTAGCGCGTGTCGGACCTGAATGTATCTGTAGAGCTCTGTGTTCCCCAACTCATATTGGTCCTGTAAAGTGGCAAAGGAGATCACTCCTTCCCTTGTCCACATGTCCCCCACCGTGGAGATGCCGATGCTGTCCCATTGTGTGAAGCCCTTAGAGCGCCGCAAATGGCCCAACGCCTTTGCGTCCCACAGGGGCGTAAGTTTCGTAATGATGCCATCCCACTTCAACTTTGCCTGTGCCTTGTACCATATGCGGACTGTGTGTTTCGTAGGTCCAGTGAGTTTTGCCGCCACTCCACGGTGGTACAGTGGGGCCAATAAGGTGTTTGCACCCAGTTGCGCCCTGTCAGCCTTGAACGCTGGGTCATCCTGCGGGGCATGTATCCACTGGTTAAGGATTTTGAGTTGGGCCGCCCAGTAGTACAACTGTACGTTTGGGAGGGCGATTCCCCCGTCGTACCATCCCCTGTTTAATTTGGCGTGAGAAATGCGGGCTGGCTGGTTGCCCCATAACAGGCCCGAGATCTGCGCCGTTATCTTCTGAAGGAAGCCATCTGGCACCAGGTACGGGGCGTTCTCCAGCACATATAGGAAACGTGGCAGAGCCATCATTTTAAATAGTGCTGCACGGCCAAGGAGCGTTAGGGGGAGATCCTTCCAATGGCGCACGTCCTCACGGAGCCGGGCCAAGGGAGGTTGTAGGTTGAGCCGTCAGAAATCCGCCTCATTCCGGGTAATATGAATCCCCAGGTATTTAAAGGACGTGTGCGCCGGTTCCAGTGGGCAGGAGTCCGGGAGAGGCGGGAGTGGCCCCCGCAGTTCAAAAATGATGGACTTGGTCCAGTTAATGGTGTAACCCAAGACTCGACCGTGTGCTGTACAGAGAGCCAGGAGGTTAGGGAGACTCTCTTCCAGATCCGTAAGATAGATCAGCATGTCGTCTGCGTAGAGGGACACTCTGTCCTCCCATAACGGGGTCCATTGTATCCCTTTCAGGAGTGGGGTGGTGCGTATCGTAACCGCCAGCGGTTCCAGAACTAAGGCGAAGAGTAGGGGTGAAAGCGGGCAGCCCTGTCGTGTACCTCTGCCTAGGGAGAAGGTTCTTGAAATGTGGCCATTGGCCGTCACCTGCGCCACTGGGTCTCTGTACAGCATTCGTATCCAGGAAAGGAACACCGGGCCAAAACCCATACGCGTGAGCACTGCAAAGAGGTAGCTCCATTCCACCATGTCAAACGCCATCTTGGCGTCTAAGGAGAGGATGGCGGCCGGTTCTTGCAGTAGTGGAACTCGCGCCAATACCCCATGCACCCTGCGGAGGTTTAGAGCAGTGCTGCGGTGGGGCATGAATCCGGACTGATCCGGGTGGATTAGGTGGGACAGAGTCGGCAAGATCCTGTTTGCCAACACTTTGGCAATAATTTTGGCCTCCGGATTCAAAAGTGAGATCGGTCTATATGATGAGCATTCGTTGGGGGGCTTACCTGGCTTCGGTATCGCCACAATGGTAGCCATCCGCTGATCTAGCGGCAGCGTACCCTGTGCTCTAGATTCCTCATACATATTGAGTAGGGGCGTGCTTAAGGATTCGGCCATGACTTTCAACCATTCAATGGGAATCCCGTTGGGGCCCATCGCCTTGCCTGGATGGAGGGCGCCTATAGCCATCTGGATCTCCTCCACCGTGAGAGGCGCGTCTATGTCCTCGGACATCTCTGGTGTCACCTCTGGCAAGGGAACGTGTTCAAGGGCAGTCTGTACCTCCCCCTCCTCTACCACTTTCTCAGGGGTGTAGACTGAAGTGAAATAATCGGCGAGGACGTCTACTATCTCGTCGGGGCGGGTGTGGTTGTTGCCCTGTGGGTCCGTAAGGTGTAGGATATTCTTCCCCCCCCCCTGTCTCCTGTCCAGCCACGCCAGCAATTTACTGGCCTTGTCCCCAATATCATATACCCTGTGCTGTGTGGCCGCAATATCTGACATCGTGATCTTGCGCATGTGATCTGTAAGGCGGTGCTGGTGGACCTGGAGGTCGTGAAGTGTGTCGTCTGAGGGGTTCGCCATATGGGCCGTGTTGGCCCTCTCTAGGCCTAACTCTATCTCGAGGGCCTCTTGTCTGTGCGTCCTTTTGTGATTTGCGATCACTGCTATGGCCTGACCCCTGAACACTGTCTTATACGCCTCCCACAGTATGGAGGGGGAGGCCACCGAAGATTGGTTTTCCTCGAAATACAGCCGGGTTGTCCTCTTCAAGTCCTTGGTAATCCGAGGTACTTTGAGGTAGCCTGGGAAAATCGGGAATAATCTGCGCCGTGCCATGGTCGTAGTGGTGAGTGTTAATGTGAGTGGCGAGTGATCGGAGACCCCCCGTGGTTGTATCTCAGTTTCGGCTACAGTAAGGTGACCATTAATCAAAGTAAAGAAGTAGTCTATCCTGGACAGGCTATTGTGCGTGGCTGAGTAGTATGTGTATTGTTGCTGAGTGGGGTGTAGAGCGCGCCAGACATCCACCAACCCCTGTGCAGTCAAGAATGTCTGGAGCCTGTTGGGCCCCCCTATGTGTGTACGTGGGGGAAAGCGGTCCTCGGAGTTTGTGAGTGTCATGTTGAAGTCCCCACCTATGAGCAGTTCCCCATCGGGGAGTGTTAGCAGGAATTTGCCCAGATCCGGCAAGGCCTCAGAGTGTAGTGCTCGTGGTATGTAGACAGAGACTAGATTAAAGAGCTTCCCCTCCCACTGGCCATGAACTGCCGCGAATCTGCCATGGTCATCCGTTGCAGTAGACTTGACAATGAATTTGGAAGATTTTTTTTGCAGGATGCCCGTGCCACGGGACCCCGAAGTGAACTCAGCATGCACTATCATGTGATAGCCTCTCCTATCTAGGGCCTTCGTGGCCGCTCCCGACAAGTGCGTCTCCTGTAGGAGAATGAGAGCCGGTCCCCGTCTCCTTATCCCCTGCAACACTAGCCCTCGCTTAATCTTATCCCCCAGGCCCCTCACGTTCCAGGACATGACAATTAGTGAGTTCTTCGTGGTTGGGCTATCCGTTGCAGCCATTGCTAGTCCCCCAATCAGGCCTCCCTGCGCCCCGAGTGTACCAGTGGTTCTTAGTTACATAAGACATGCCTAGATATTTAAGTGTGCATAGAACATAACCTTGTAGGACCGAAAAATCCCACAGAGAAAACTTATTCAACTTTCCCCCCCTCCCTACCCCCCTGCTATACGGACTCAAAACTGCCCGCCCCCCCAACTTAGCAGAGTGCATACCCCATCCCCAAAACAGTGTACTTGCGCGTTGGGGTGAGGGACTCTCCGCAGCCGGCAGTCTCTCATTCACACCCCCGGAGGCCCTTCACCCAGTGTCCAATGGCGGGAAGCGCTTCACAGCTTAATAGTCTCATTACAGAAGCAAAAAATGAATTGTTCCCAAGCGTTTATTGTTCCTCTGCCTCGTCCCCGCCGCCTTCAGCTCCCAAAGAGTCACTGTTGTCTGGTCCACCTCCGGAGGCCTGTGAGTCTCGGCGGTGGCCGTCAGCCCGATCTTTTCTGGAGCGATTCGTCCGTCTGTGGTTCTGACCCGGCCTCCACCCCTCGAGCCATTCCTGCACGTTTTCGGGGCTGTCGAAGAACCAGGTTTTGTTCTCCGCTACCACCCTTAGTCTTGCTGGGAATAACATTGAGTATGGAAGTTCCCTGGACCTCAGTTCCTTTTTCACGTCGAAAAATGTGCGTCGCCGACGGGCGACTTCCGCGGTGTAGTCGGGGAAGATGGCAACGGTGGCGTTCTGGATCTTGAGGGGGGGGGGAGGACCTGGCTGCCTGCAGGATTGCGTCCCGGTCACGGAAGTTAAACAAGCGTGCCACTATGGGTCGCGGGTTAGCCCCCGGCTTTGGTTGGCCACCCGGGACTCGATGGGCCCTCTCCACCGAAAAGAAGTTGGACAGTCCCTTCGGCTTTAGTTCGTTAGTGATCAGGTTCTCTACGAAGAGATCCATCGCCTTCACACCTTCCGATTCCGGTACCCCTATAAGGCGGATATTATTGCGCCTAGAACGCCCCTCCTGCTCATCCAGCTTTTCCCGAAGCATTCTATTGTCCTGCGCCATCTTCCCCATTTCTCGCTGGAGTTCCGCGACGTCTTCCACCAGTGATTTCGTGATCACCTCCATACTCTTGACCTTTTCCGACATTTTGTGGAGGTCCGCTCTAAGTAGGGTGACGTCCGTGGAGATTCCACCAACAGTAGTTTGTAATTGTGCCAATGCAACCATGACGTCGTCCAGTGTGGCCTTTTTTCCCCCAGGGGAATCGGCCGTCTTGCTAGGCTGTTCCTTCCCTGCCGGGGATCCAGCGGGCTTGTCGGAGGTAAAGCGATCTATACGAGTCTGTGTGACGCCGCCCTTAGGACCTTTCCCCGCCATGCCGCCGAGTGTCGTGCTCCTCGTGCCCTTACGCGCCAGGATGTGAGGATCGGTGCAAGCCTGACCGGTCCGGTTCAGCAACGATCAGGTCGGGCGTGCGTCTTCGGGGCGCGAGGTGCTTCGTTAGTCGCCAAGTGCGTAGCGACTGATCAGGTCACAAGATGGCGGGCGTCCACTCCGTCGTCGATGCCCAGGCTCTCGGTACGTTAGGTGATGACCTTCAAGGCTTTCAGGACTCCAGCGACCCCTCCTGTAGGCACCGCTTCCTTGATTCGCATGTGCCGCTTTCTCCGACTTCCCGAGGTGCAGTCGATCTATTGAGTCTACCCCCGCACGGGCACTTCCGGTCTAAGTTCTCCGGTCAGGATGCACTTCCGGCGGGGTGAAAGTCCGGGGAAGGTCCCGGCTCTGGAGGTGTTGGTAGGCCGGTCAGAGGCTTCGACGTATCTTTGGCTACGGACGTCGGATTTTCTCGCTGCTTGCCGCTGCTCACTCCGCCCGGTCCTGGGATCCGGTACCTGCCTTTGGGGCTTGTAATTGTGACGGATTTCTGTGTCGGATCGACGAAGAGGCCGCTTCAGCCGCGGAGCTCGTCCCTTATGCTGCCGCCATGATCGGCTGCTAGCCACGCCCCCTTTGCCGTTTGCTTTTGTTTAGATAAAGAATACTTATTTTTGTAAACTGGTGTGGTGTCCACTTGTAGTGTTTTCACTGTGTTACTATATGTGTTCACAAATGCTTTACACACTGCCTGAGAGAAAAGCCTGTCTGCTCGTGCCAAGCTACCAATGAGTTTGAGCTGGGGTTAGTTTAGGAGTTTATTCCCCTTCCCATGACTAGAAGCAAGAGTCCCTATTTGGACAAAGGTGAAAACCAATACCAACTAGAGACCCCCCATTTCTAATATATTGTGTATAGTTTTACTTATCCTAGTGCTCCCTAACCTTTTTTTGTCTAGGATGGGTGTGCTGCCAAATCCCTACTGGTTGGACTAACTCCCCGTTACCCGTGGGTAAGTATCATCAGTCTGTCCGTCTTGGTGTAGAGCTTGACATCCCTCGTGTTGGTACGCAGGAATCAGCTGAGCTGGAATTCAGACATGAAGTGACCTCGCTGTGTCAGCTTAGTGCTCCTCGGCCTAAACACAGATTTGGGTGTGTATTGATAATAACAAAACCCATGTGGCCATGTTGCAACCCCTGTCAGACCGCAATTGTTTATTCTAGGTGGATAGCGGAGTTACAACCAGACAAATGACAAATATGACATGTGCGCAGATGCCTGGCTCCGCTACCTGCCCTGCAACCTCGGCAGTCACGCTCGCCCATCCTGCACAATAATGCCCTAACTGGATTGGAGTTATGGAAATGTAGGCAGAAAAAAACCCAAAACTTAAAAGGATTCCTCCGCTCTGCTGGATTATCATGGATTGCATTGTCGTAATTTGACGATGGCTGGGTTAGCGCTTAGCTTTGCTACAAGTTATTTCCCTTATCTTGGCCTTACTCGAAAACGCCATTTTGTATGTTACGGCGGCCATTTTAGGGATTTAGCGGCCTCGTAGTCAGCGTGCCCTTTAGTCCTTTGTCCGTGCCACTGACCACTCGAGTTTGCCCAGCAACAGGCTATTTTTAGTAACGGTCAAGCCTGCACATGCGCAGTTCCGACTGACCAGTCACCCCTTAGGAATGTTCCGCCAAACTGACCAGTGGTGTTGTAACCCCTCCCATGAGTTGGCTGTGTTCCAAAAATGACCATATATGTACCGAAAACTCTGTAACCATGTACTGCCTACCTTTCTTATGTTTGAAAACTGTATAAAAGAAGGACTCGCACCGAAGTTCAGGGTGATACTTCTTGCAATGCCGAAGGGTGCTGTAGGAATGTACCACCACCCCATGGGGTCTTAATAAACTT
Organism: Lissotriton vulgaris; assembly: GCF_964263255.1. Classification (NCBI taxonomy): domain Eukaryota; kingdom Metazoa; phylum Chordata; class Amphibia; order Caudata; family Salamandridae; genus Lissotriton; species Lissotriton vulgaris. Next base: position 1,796,855,782 of record NC_141694.1, on the reverse strand, counting down.
GTCTTTTGCATTTTCCAGTTTCCGTGCCAACAGTTCTTTCGGTGTAGTGGGTATTGTATGTAGGCCTGGGGAACCCAATACCACAAATTGGCGACCACGAAGGGACTCATCGGCGACTCGGATGCCCGAAGGAGAGGTTGTGACGAAGGATTGGAAACTCGCCATGGACGCGTACGCTGCCACTGAGTGACCCGAGTCTTGGCACCCACGGTGTTTTCTTCCCTTCCTTCTGATCTGACCTTCCAGGTGGGGCCGGTCTCCGACTGAGATCCTGCTCGTCTGCTTTGCTGTACAGTGCCCGTTTGGCTGATTCGATCAAAGACCTTGACAGTTGGAATCTGGATATTTGAGATTTGGGTAAGATTTGTGATCGGTAAGGTAGTCTGCGGACGCTTACTGAAGTCCTATGTGACTATGATTTGAGTTAGCTAACATTTTGACTTTGTGAATTTGAATACATATGTGTAGTGCACTTCACATAGGCAGGCATGTAGAGATGTTTCTCTAACTTTGTTCGTACTTTGAGCGGCACATTTGTGTGAAGTATCGTAAGTGCCATTTTTACGGTATCACGTTTTCGTGGTACTTTTTGAACATCCCTGTTTTAAGCACACTCCAAGGGATGTGCTGTCTTGGAAATGGTACCACATATAGGTTAAACGAATCTCAGCCGGCTCCCCCAGAGGGAACCCCTAATCGTGATATGTATGTCAAATTCGGCCTTCCCCCTATACTGTACAGTAAATGATGGCATAAGTATACCAGATCTGATCCCGAGTTGCAATGGCAACTACATGGGTCGTTTGATTTACGAAAGGTTCAGTTTGTGGAGCAATGTATGTTTCAGCGCAGGTCTAGACAGGATATGTTCGATTTGTGTGCGAATGTGGGAGAAAGCAGTGCGTGAACGAATGAAGCGTGAGATTGCCTTGGCGGAAAAAGAGCAGCGCAAGGCTGCTCGAGATAAAGCTTTACAGCTGGAGGAGAAGGAGGCGCAGGAGAAGAAAGAGAGGGAGGCACGGGAACGTAATTTGCAAACGACCGGTCAATTTCCTATTCGACGTCCGCGTTATCCTGTCCTTAATAATGAAATTGATGATTTTTCGTTACTAGATCGATCTCCGCCTCCGTATGTTCAGCCTACGGCCCCGTCCGAGGATTCCGGTGATGAAGGTTGGGATAAGACGAGTACGAGGTTAACAGCTGAGAGAGACGCGGAATTGCGTGGTTTAGCCAGGAAATTGAATTTGAATAGAATAACTATGTCAGAGGTTATAGCTGAAAAGGATAAGTGGTCGGAACGAGAATTGATGTGTTTTTTAAAATACCTTTGCAGATGAAGTTATTGATCGATTCCGTAAAAATTCAGTGGATTTAGAACCCAAGGATATGTCAGTCCATCATGAGAATATGCGTAAAGGTTTATTTGTTCTTGCAGATGCAGATGGTTTTTTCTTACGATTGCTCCAGATACGGGATGAGGCGTCCAAATTGCGGGAAGCACGAAAGGCATCAGAGCAGCCTGGGCCGGAGTCGACGGAGCAGTCCAAACAGTGTTCTATCCTGGGAACAGATAAGAGCTCTAAAGTTCATGTTATGCCTATGTGTGAAGCTGCACCTTTGTATGTTCCCCCTAAAGGGCAAGGTACAGACGACGATAAAATGTCAGCAGATGCAAAAAGGTATTTTATATATAATTGGGTGTATACGCCTTGGAATAGAGCGGATGTTATGGCGTTGAAAAATGCTTTACCTGATCCCCATAAAAATCCGGCAGCTTTTTATGAAGGAGTAGAGGGGACTATTTCTTCTTGTGTTATGACGCTTGTTGATATAGATCTTTTCTTTGGATTAATTCTCCCCCCTGATATGTGGAGAGCGATTCGTAAGTTTGATGATCAAGCAATGTTTGGGGCAACCTGGAAAGAGATAGGCCAGGCTGATTTAGATAGGGAGCCTGCATGCAAACCATGCCAGCTAATTTTAGATCTTCCAACAGCTATTTTTTTTATTTTTTTTTATTTTTGGTAACCTTTATTGTGCATAAGCAGCAAACAAATACGGGCCTACAACCACCTGGCCGGCCACAAAACTGTAGGCACTTTTGCAAACAATACGATACATCGACAGTGGGATGTCATTAATGAGTAAACACTTGAAGTTACACTGGGTCATACTACACTGCCGATATGCAGGATAAATAAGGTTAGTTTAAAGTTTTATAAAACTATAACGAGAATTAGGTCCAGGAGAGCCATTGTCCAGTCAGACCCACTTCAGAACAGGTTGTCCGCGATAAACAGGCGAGTCCCATGGGACAGAATAGCGTCACAATCAAACTAGCGGCATCATGAGGATCACAACAGGATGACTAAGACAGCAATATGGCGAATGTCGACAGGAACCCACCCAGCTGCAAACCAAACAACAGCCCAAGGACAGAAAAAAGACGAGAAAAAGTGAAAAAAGAAAAAAATGAAGGCCCATAGAAACAAAAGAAACTGACATTTAAACCCCCCACCCTACACGCATGCAGAGGCTACGGCCTACCCCCGAACCCCCCCCTTGCGGTGTGTCTGTCGCCCAATAGAGTGCCCGAAATATAGAACAAGAGACAAAGGAAAAAGAAGGAAAAAAGTAACCCTTACTAGAAAGCCTGGGGAGGGCCCAGAATTATCCTTCCCGGTCATGCCCGCCATGCGGTCCCTTCCCACCCCGTAAGATTGCAAAACAATCGCAGTCTTATTTACTGTAGGAAACGGGGTGAGACATTTCAGCATGCACAATCCAAAATACAGTCGTTAATGTTCCAATCCGAGTTCCCATCAGCCTGTCAGTCCCGATCTGCAAACTGACGTCTTCAGCCCTGGCCAGAGCGCAAAAGTCCCCCTGGAGACATCAACCGAGGAGGGCCCGATCCATACAAAACCAGGATGGAAAATGGCCGCCGCCGATGAGAAAACGGGAGACGGGGACAAAATGGAGGTCCCCAGGCAGCAGCCGAGCCACAAGCAGACAGGAGATGCACCCACATATCCACAGACCGACGCACCTTCCTTCGCTGGGAAAAAGTCACTTGAAAAGCAGCAAATGCAGGGGGATACTGTTGCAGCATAAATGGAGGTCGGGGAAACAGTAACTGCTCCACCAGCAAGGTCTCAGACTCCGGCGATGTTTGCAACAATGTGTCCCCGGTCCAAATGTCGAACTGCCATGCACGGGAAACGTGGCGTAGACTAGCATGCCTCGCCTCCCTGTCAGTGATCGGTCCCACGACTTCCCCCTCCGTGCCCATCAATGCCGAGGCAGTACATCGCCGAGAGGCAGCCGGTTGGACCCACTCTGACCGCCACGCCGCGCCGCCTCCCACCATGTCAGGGAGTGCTCACATTTCTGCCCCGAGTTGAAGCAGTTCCATGAAGACGTCACGGCAGGTCGGTTCCGTCTGTGCACCATGCTGCTCCTCAGCGCAATTCCCGGGTACGCTGCATAACGTCCCATTTGTTGTCTGGCAGGGGGTCGCCGGCGCGAGGCGAAAGGACAGTCTCCGCGTCAGTGAGGGCAGCCGCCATTTTCGGTGCCTGGTGGAGCGCAGCACAATAGGGGGGCAGAGTCGGCCCCAAGGAGTTCAGGATCGGGCCACAGTGCTTCGCAATGCCGGAGCCTTGTGTACGGAAGGGCACTGCCGCCGCGGTGCAAGTCCGGGCAAACCTGGAGCGGTCCACTTACTTCGGACGGCGCAGGGCAGCTCCAGCCGGGGAGGCGATCTCAACAAAGGAACGCTGCACCCTCTCGCACCGATCGCGCAGGCTGGGGCGCCAGGTGCTGCAAAAGGGTTCCGTCCGACTCCCCCAACGACGTCGCTGCCAAAAAATGGATCCCCGCTTCCAGGACTCATCAAACGTCTACCATACTGGAGGTCCACGGCGGCCAGGAGCAGCGCTGGTCACAGCGCCCGGGCATGGGGGCCGCCGCCCGATGTGACGATATCTCCGGAAATCTGGCAGGTAGGGATCCCGGTGGAACACTGAAAGCATCAGTGCAATCGTAGCTATGGTCCGCTGCGGTGCAAAGTCGAATTCGAGGTCAGGATATAGATGCGGACCACACAGGCTTGCGGAGCCGAGAATCGAGCGTCCGTTCAGTCCAACAGCTATTTTGAACAAATTGAAAACGCTTGTTCCCCCTAAAAAGATCGATTGGACTGTGCTAGCTTCGTGCAAACAGAAGCAAGACGAATCGGTATCTGACTTTTTCACACGTTTTGAAGAAGCGTTTCATGATTACAGTGGTCAATCGTTAACCGATGATACGGGTAGGCATTTGTTTGTAGACAAGTATGTGGCTAATCTTCTACCGGAGATTGCAAAAAGATTGAAAACAAGTGAAAGTTCCTGGACCACAGCGACCCCTGCGTCTTTGTTAACTATGGCTCAGTATTACGAGCGGCAGGAAATAGAGGCTAAAGAAAGTGTTGATAAGAAAGCGAAGGAATTGAAAACAAAGATGATGTTGGCACAGGTTCGCGGTGCGCAATCTAGAGGGAATGATAGAGGCAGTCGAGGAGGGGGTAATGCGTCGTACGGTCGTACCGATATTGCTGAGGACCAATGCGCATATTGTAAAGAGTTTGGGCATTGGGCTGACGATTGTCCAGTGCTTCGTGAGCAACGTAGTCAGCGTGGTCGAGGAGGTGGAAGGTCGAGGAATAGTTATTCGGGAGCGAGAGGTGGCGGAAGTGATCGTGGTAGGTTTGAAGCGAGGGGTCGTGGTCAGGATGAACAAAACACCTTTGATAGACGGAATCAGTATCAGATATCGGAGGGTGAGAATGTGGAGCATCAGGATTATGTGCATGCATAGGATTGCGTAGGATGGGGTGTGGAATCGGTTGAAGTGCCAGAAGCAAGACGAATCGGTGTCTGACTTCTTCACACGTTTTGAAGAAGCGTTTCATGATTACAGTGGTCAATCGTTAACAGATGATACGGGTAGGCATTTGTTTGTAGACAAGTATGTGGCTAATCTCCTACCGGAGATTGCAAAAAGATTGAAAACAAGTGAAAGTTCCTGGACCACAGCGACCCCTGCGTCTTTGTTAACTATGGCTCAGTATTACGAGCGGCAGGAAATAGAGGCTAAAGAAAGTGTTGATAAGAAAGCGAAGGAATTGAAAACGAAGGTGATGTTGGCACAGGTTCGCGGTGCGCAATCTAGAGGGAATGACAGAGGCAGGCGAGGAGGGGGTAATGCGTCGTACGGTCGTACCGATATTGCTGAGGACCAATGCGCATATTGTAAAGAGTTTGGGCATTGGGCTGACGATTGTCCAGTGCATCGTGAGCAACGTAGTCAGCGTGGTCGATGAGGTGGAAGGTCGAGGAATAGTTATTCAGGAGCGAGAAGTGGCGGAAGTGATCGTGGTAGGTTTGAAGCGAGGGGTCGTGGTCAGGATGAACAAAACACCTTTGATAGACGGAATCAGTATCAGATATCGGAGGGTGAGAATGTGGAGCATCAGGATTATGTGCATGCATAGGATTGCGTAGGATGGGGTGTGGAATCGGTTGAAGTGCCAGTAGATCAAAGAGGTCCATATGTATCAGCGGGCATTTTGGGTTCTACTGATCAGTTTTTAGTTGACACAGGAGCTACTCGTAGTGCTTTGTCTAAAAACTTGGTTCCAAGGGCTCCCCTGTCTGGCGAAACGATAACATGTATAGGGTTCGATGGCACACCCTCTCCAAGCCCATTATCACAACCTCTTGCATTTTTTATTGACAAATTTTTTAGCTTTTGTCCATTTTTGTTGTCGCCCCACACTCCAGATAACATTATGGGCATTGATTTGCTCAAATATTTTCGAGCAACGATACGTTGCGCTCCTGAAGGAGTGCGGGTTATTTTGAATGACAATTATCCAGACTCAGGCAGATTTTGTACTATGAAGGAAATTGAAGCATTAGCCTCTCTCCCACACACGTTATGGGCGACCTCAGATACGGATGTGGGACAGATGCTCATTCCGCCTATTCGAATTACTGTCAAGGAGGGAGTACTTTTGCTACGTGTACCGCAGTACAAGATCTCTAGGGAAGGTGAAATTGCCCTGACGCACATCGTTCAGGATTTGATCATTGCAGGAGTAGTGGAGGAAGTTCCTAACAATGTCTGTAACAGCCCTATTCTTCCGATTCTTAAGAAAGACACTGACGACAAAATCTATCGATTTATTATTGATTTGAGAGAAATTAACAAAATTGTCATTCCCCAATACCCGGTGGTGTCTGATATCACGACATTGCTCACCTTGGTCCCCCCAACTGCAACAACCTTTTCTGTTATTGACCTTAAGAATGCGTTCTTTTCCATTCCCATTCATCCTGACAGCAGATACCTATTTGCCTTCACGTTGAATAATAAATCGTATAGATTTTGTCGTGTTCCCCAAGGTTACACAGAGAGTCCTAGCATCTATAGCCAGGCTTTGAAAAGGCAGCTTGACTCTTTTGAATTGCAATCCGGAGTAGCCCTTATACAGTATGTTGATGATCTCCTGTTGGCTGCAGACACCTATGCACAATGTGAGGAGAGTACACTTGCTTTGCTTTCCTTTTTGGCTCAGAATAATCATAAAGTCTCTAAGAAAAAGCTACAATACTGTAGACCCAAGGTGACCTACCTCGGTCATCTTTTGTCTAAGGAGGGGCGTGCATTAACATCAGATCGAATTCAAGCGATTTTAGATACGCCAGTCCCCCACACTCAGAGAGATGTACGCGCCTTCATAGGATTAACGTCCTTTTGTAGACAGTGGATCATGGGGTTTTCGCACATTATCAAACCTTTGTTAGCGTTATTGTCCAAGACTACACCAATGCCCCTTGATTGGACAGATGAATGTCAAAATGCTTTTGATCAATTGAGACAAGCCCTTTGCTCTGCACCCGTGTTAGGTACACCAGATTACACAAAGATTTTCACGTTGTACGTGCACGAAAAAGATGGGTGCGCGTTATCAGTGTTAGTGCAGACACCTGGGGATAAGCAGAGGCCATGTGCGTACTTTTCAGCCATTCTTGATCCTGTAGCTCGAGGGTTACCTGGGTGTTTCCGAGCGGTTGCAGCAACAGCAGTAGCTATACGGCAGAGTGAGGGAATAGTTTTGTCGCACAAATTGTTGGTGCTAGTTCCCCATGCAGTAGATGCCCTGTTAAATCAAACGAAAACACAGTATCTCACGAGCGCACGTTTAACAGGATATGAGCTCACACTCCTGGCGCCACATATCACACTGAAAAGATGCGCTACCCTGAACCCTGCCACTTTATTGCCATATCCGGTTGAGGAGGGCCAGGAGGAAAAGCACCATGATTGTGTTTTCCTGACCGAGGAACAAACAAAGGGTCGTGTCGACTTACAAGATATGCCACTTCCAGATGTGGATGGGGAACTGTGGGTTGATGGATCGTGTTTGAGGCTGCCAGATGGCACAACTTCTGCAGCATATGCGATCACGACACTTAAGACGGTGGTAGAAACAGCACGAATACCCCAGAAATCGGCCCAAGCAGCGGAACTGATAGCTTTGACAAGAGCCTGCGAACTGAGTGCTGGCTTATGTGTGAACATCTACACAGACAGCCGCTACGCCTTCAGAGTAGCGCATGACTTCGGCCTACTCTGGAGAGAGCGTGGGTTTTTGACTTCGCATGGAGTACACATTATGCACGGAGAACTAGTGCGTGATCTCCTAAAAGCGCTGCTTTGTCCGAAGAAAGTGGCGATAATCAAATGTAGTGCACATAAAAAGATCACCGACAAAGTGGGACAAGGCAATGCCTTTGCAGACAGTATAGCAAGACAAACAGCTATGTCACGAAACGACTCCCCCATGTATGTAGTGAAGTCGCAGGCCGAGCGATGGCATGCTGCTAGAGCAGAGATATTAGACATCCAGAAATCAGCGACTGAAGCAGAACTTGTAGCATGGGCAGCAGAGGGGGTGCTGGATGATGAGGGTTGTTGGAGGAGCAAGGATATGGAACGATGGAAATTGCCTGCAGCTTACTTGCAAGCGATGGTCCAGATGACACATGGGTTGGAACATGTTGGAGCTCTTGCGATTACTCGATTGTTAACACGAGTTTGGGAGCATCCTGAGATTGCCAACACTTCCAAGAGAGTAGTGCAGACCTGTTTGATATGTTTACAGCACAATCCTGCTAAAGGGACGCATACTCCGAAAGGAGGGTTCGTTCCACCTTCTGCACCATTCGAGGTACTTCAAATGGATTACATCCAGCTTGAGCGTTGCAATAACCTTAAGTATGTCTTAGTGGTGGTATGTGCTTTTAGCAAATGGGTTGAGGCCTTCCCCACGAAAGATAATACGGCTTTGACAACGGCTAAGGTTTTGCTCAAAGAGTACTTCCCTCGATATGGCGTTTGCAAATTTTTGTGGAGCGATAATGGTCCTCATTTTGTTGGGAAAATTGTGGAATATGTGTTGAAGGGATTGGAGATTCAGCAAAAGTTTCACGCTGTGTTCCATCCTCAGTCAGCAGGTCTTGTTGAACGGTACAATGCCACTTTGAAACTAAAGTTGGCTAAGATTGTGGCATCCACGTCTTTGAAGTGGCCGGATGCTTTGCCGTTAGCATTACTCTCTATTAGATCAGTGCCCCACTCTCGAACTGGCCTCACACCTTATGAAGTGGTGTTTGGAAGGCCAATGAATATATGGGGAGTTCCTAAGCCGCGATTGTTACATGATGTGCCTTGTATAATGATGAACGATTATTTGGCACGATTAACAAATGATTTACTTTCTATTCACCAACAGGTTCGAGAAGCGCTCCCTGACAATTCTATTGGAGAGGCTCACAATCTTCGTCCTGGCGACTTTGTGATGGTCAAATCGTTTGAGAGAGCGAACAGCTTGGAACCGAGGTGGCGTGGCCCCGAGCAAGTCCTGCTTGCAACTCGAACGGCTGTGCGAGTGACCAACAGGAAGCGGTGGGTGCATTCAACTCACTGCCGTCGTGTCTCTCCGGATCTGGTGAATCCCACCGTGCTGTCTGATTACAGAGACATCTTGGACGAGGAGAAAAGCCCAGCTGTGACGTCGGCCGAATCTGAGGGAGCCTTCCCGGACCACACTGTTTCTGGACAACAACGATACAATCTGCGGCCACGATAGGAGGAAGATTTTTTATTGGTGCGAGACTGGTTGAGTTACCGCTCCAGGTTTGTGAAACGGAAGCCGGGAATCTCAAGGGGGGGGGATCAGTTCTGCCAAGAGTAGCGACACCCGTCTTGACCCCGGAGAAGAAAACAACGGCTACCTCCGAGCTCAGCACTCACATTTTTATTTTTTAGTTGTATATTTGAGACATTGTGAACTCTTTTGAACTATGGCGTCTTCTGCATCACGAGACAAAAGAATTCTTGGTGCTATATTGTTTGTATTGACAATTGTGGTGATAGCAGTGATAGCCTGGGTAGTAGAACTTGTGGTGCCTGTACGAGAACATTTGCTGCCGACTACCCCGGCTCCATCTGAACATTTTCATTTCACCTTACCCTATCACGAAGAACGGCACCGACAGACTTATTTGAACAATAGCTTCATTCAAATTTTGCATCATATTCACAATATGACGAACACTTCTAACTGTTGGGTATGTGGGATGTTGCCTGGGCATCAGAAGAAAGGAGGCACACCGCTAATCCCACTCCCGTTTTCTCACAATGGTTCCTGCAATGCCTGGTATACTCTTCTGTTCACTCTGCGATGGCCAACAAAAGGGGGGGTGCTTTTCCGTTTAAAAAAGATATGTTATCATGATCGGGACGGCTATCCACAAGCTGAGGGTACTCTATTCGAATGGGAAGAGTACCGCCCTGATAACGTGTCTGCACCCCGAATTTACAGCAATCAACGGAACATTAACATGTCCAGCTCTCATGTTATTAATGTCATAGATACTACGGCTGATCTCTGTATACGTAATAAAGGTACAATCCCGGTTGGCAAAAGTGAATGTAACACCACACTTACATTTGACAGTCCGAATGGTATATCATTTGTGGCATCCCGAAATACATATTTTATCTGTGGCAATAAAGGTTATCATCGTCTCCCGTTAGGATGGTTAGGTACATGTTATATCTCTTTTGTATTGTCCCCTGTATTCATCGCCCCACCAATGTACCATAATGATTATGTCTTATATCATGATTTTGTGCTAAATAGAGTCAAACGTGCTGTAGTCCTTAAAGATATTGATCAGACCGATACTGCTCTGCAACAATATGTGGATTTTAATTTGGGTTTGTTTTCCTTTGTGGGAGCTGCTCTGAACAGTCGAAAGATACAACGACTGACCCGTGTTGTTGAGGCTGTAGCTAATGATACTGCTTTTGCATTGGGGAATATAACTGAAGAGCTTCAAATATCTAGAATTGTAACGCTTCAGAACCGGATGGTTCTAGATGTAGTTCTAGCCGATCGAGGGGGGCATGTAGAATTATCGGAAGTAGCTGCTGTGTTTACGTGCCAGACAATTCACCATCTGTATATGATGCCATATCTAAATTGCATAAAATTGCTGCTGAAATACATCCGCACAATGGTACATGGACCTTTTCAGGGTGGTTCTGGTCAATGCTTAGTACATGGGGCTGGAAGCTACTGACAATCTTATGTATCATAGTTGGGATATTATTCTTCTTGTGTCTATGTATACAATGTGGCCCTGCATTATGTTCTATGTGTTTATCAGCTTGCATTCCATCCAGACGAGCTCTTGCCCAAAATGAATTAATGCTTCATAAAGAAGTGGCTCAGATTATGTCGATTGATATAGAAGATGAGTATCCTGACTATGTTCACTATGAGGTAGCTTCAGCTAAACGCTAAAAGGGTCGTCTGTCGTAATTTGACGATGGCTGGGTTAGCGCTTAGCTTTGCTACACGTTATTTCCCTTATCTTGGCCTACTCGAAAACGCCATTTTGTATGGTATGGCGGCCATTTTAGGGAATGAGCGGCCTCGTGGTCAGCGTGCCCTTTAGTCCTTTGTCCGTGCCACTGACCACTCGAGTTTGCCCAGAAACAGGCTATTTTTAGTAACGGTCAAGCCTGCACATGCGCAGTTCCGACTGACCAGTCACCCCTAAGGAATGTTCCGCCAAACTGACCAGTGGTGTTGTAACCCCTCCCATGAGTTGGCTGTGTTCCAAAAATGACCATATATGTACCGAAAACTCTGTAACCATGTACCGCCTACCTTTCTTATGTTTGAAAACTGTTTAAAAGAAGGATTCGCATCGAAGTTCGGGGTGATACTTCTTGCATTGCCGAAGGGTGCTATAGGAATGTACCACCACCCCATGGGGTCTTAATAAACTTGTCTTTTGCATTTTCCAGTTTCCGTGCCAACAGTTCTTTCGGTGTAGTGGGTATTCTACGCAGTATGTAGGCCTGGGGAACTCAATACCACAGCATCACCCACCTGCGAGCAACATGGGAGACAGCATTGTGTCATTCTGAGGCCTACCACATACCTGCGCCCTGCAGTGCATTCCTCGAACTCTGCAAGGACTGTTCCTGTAAGTAAAGGATGCTCACACAATACAAATTGTGACATTAATAACCGGGCCACATCGCTTCCATCAAGTTAACCATGGCACCCTTTAACCTAGCGCTGCTCCCGCGCAATGCCTACATACCCCAGTCACAACGCACTCTAATACGGCGCTAGCTACACTACATAGGCCAATTCAACACGGAGCAATGACATAGTAGTGCTGCAATCTAACAAATCAATGCAGTAACCTCATCCTGCTTCCACAAGTTCTGCCTGCTTCGAAAGACATTCAAATGGTGCTCACAAAATCCATAAAGATGGTCACTCATGCAGTCATCACCAGCAGACTTTACTACGTCAACGCGATCTTCCCCAAAGTCGCACAGAAACAGCTCGGAAACTACAGAACGTCCAAAACCCAGCAGCCAGACTGGTCCTCAACATCCTTTGTCACAGCCACATAACACACCTCCGACAGATCCAGAATATCTGAACCACTGCCTCGCATTCCACATACCCGCCAGACAACTCTGCTCCACCCAACTTGCCCTGGCCTCCGTCCCACGGATCCACAGGACCAGAAACAGAGGAAGATCCTTCTCCTACCTCACCGCCAAGACCTGGAATACTTTGCCCCTCCAACTCTGGCAATCCGCATCAATGACCCAATTCAAGATGGACCTCAAGACCTGGCTCTTCCAGTAGACCTCCACACCCAGACAGATCAGCAGCCCCCCTCTCAGTGCTTTGAGACCTTCGCGGGTGAGTAGCCGTGCTATATAAACTCCTGATTGATTGATCTCACACTCACACCACACTTGGCATACCGACAACCAAGTAGGCCTGCAGCGCTCCTCCCTAAGCCCCCTCCTGCCCTCTCTCCTGGGCCCCCGGCAGTGAGGCGGCACTGCGCCCGCTGACAAACAGCGGGCGCAACTTTGGAGGTTGTTTGACCAACAACCTCCGAAGACAGAATCCAGCAGCAGCCATCCCACCTTCTCAATGCTGCATGGAAAGTCCAATTCACAGCCACAAGTAATCGCAGCAGCACTGCGGTGTGCCCCGTACTATCTACGCTGCCCCTGAGTGAGCGCATGGCACAGTAACCTTTGTTTTTATCAGTGAAATCTTGTGTATATATATATATCTATTAGATTCACTGAAAAAAAACAAAGGTTATAGAGACGTTCTAGTTGGGTTCACACACAAATCCATAGAAATTCAGCAGTTTTAGTTAGTTATCTGAAGGAACTATAACTCATGCCGTATGGTAACTATAATTCATGCCCCCACCATGCACAGTTTTCTCATCAATAATTTTATTGAGAATGTTTCTGTGATATTATCTATGATGTCATAGAAGATGTCATTTGCGATGTAATTTGTGGGGTAATTAGCAGTGCATGGTGATAGTAATCGCATGAGTTATAGTTACCTTAGGCATGAGTTTTGTTTCTTCACATACCTTTAACTAGAACTGTTGAATATCTTTGGTTTTGTGTGTTTAAAATGCAAATCTAACTAGTGCGTCCCTGTAACCCTTGGATTTTTTGGTGAAGTTCTATGTTTTTTAAAATTCTAGATCGTTCCTCTAACCTTTTGTTTTTTGCCATGCACGGGGAGGGTCAGCCACAGGGCATGGCATGCTGCCAGGCCCTGTGGTCCCCCCCCCCTACACATACTTGGGCTTGGCTGCAATTTAGGGAGGGGGCCTTTTGAGAAGAAGTCCATCAATCTAGGAAATGGGAGGAAGAATCTGCACGCAGGAGCAGTTTTTGCAGCTGTTTCCTAAGGAGCATTTTTTTTGTTGCTGCCACCCGCTGGGAGTGGACTATTTGCTCTCGCTTGGTGGATGCTTTAAATATCCGCGGGACCTGGCCCACCTTTTTTTAATTGCTAATTTGTGGGTTTGAGTTCTCTGTGAAATTGTGGCAAATAAAAACAAAATTTTGGGCCCCCTGCAGACCCCACCACCAACCATAGGGGGGTCATGGTATTCATACCCTGCCTGCTTTTTTTTCCCAACGGAAGTGTTGGCAACCAATTAGATCTCTGCATGAGATCTGTCGGATCCTTGGAGGATGCACATCCCTAGATATGTATAATTATTTCTTCTTTAATACCTCCAAAACTACTGAATGGATTTACACCAAATCACAAAAAGGGCTCTTTCTGGACCAAGAGCTAGCTTTCTGCCAATGTTTGTGTGATACCATTCAGTGGTTCGGGCTGTGGTCGTGTCTGAAATCTCTATGGATAATTGCATGGGAAATGCACATGTTTTGACCTCATTTTTTTCTTGGCCCCCGCTTGATGGATCACCCTGAAACTTTCAATGCAGAGCTCAACAAAGTAGGCCACTTTTTTTGTGGAAAATGTCTTGAAGATTTGTCAAACACCCCAAAGTTATTACCAAAACAAAAAACACTTGGATCTATGGGAATTGGGTCCTAACTATTACTACCTACTGGCGACCACCAGTAGGTAATATATTTATACTGTACCTTTTTAAAGAGGAAAAAAGGGGGGGTCTTTTATTCTTTTGTACAAGCATTGTTCAGATGGATTTGGTCCTTGATTAGTCGCAAAATAAGGGCAGTGGCCTTCTAGTCCTGTGTTCGTCGTCACGGAGCACAGGAAGCACTGATGGGAAGAGATAATGCTGATGGGAAGAGTCACAAACCAAATAAATCTAATCAGTCAGTCAAAATATCTTTTTTCAGCCAGACAACAGCCATAAAAGAACACAAATTCCCCAAAAAATATTATCTCCATCAATTAAAAACATACAGATATAAAACAGTTTGTCTACAAAAAATAATTTCTATCTTTTTACAGTACTCATACCACTAAAGATCGACAACTTCTCCTTATTTTCAGGGCACTTTGAATGAAATTAACTACAGTCAGATAGCTCATTTTCGACAAAAGTTGTTGTAAAGACTGTGTGGCTCTTAATTTTAAGGCATGCAACACTGGCAATAAATGATGGCATTTCCTGGGAGAAGAATTAAATTTACAAAAGAACATAAAGTACAGTGGGCTCTGAAGAGTTGATTATCACATAGACATTGCAGCAGTGTGGTAATGTGGCCAAAAAGTGCCAAGTATTCTGTCTCAAATGCACTAAATAAAACCAATGCTGAGAATTTGATACCATCAAAAGGTAGGATTTTGGCTCTTTCTGTGTCAGTAAATCTGAGTGGGTTTGCACTGTAGATTTGCTTATTTCCCACACTAATCTAGCACCTTTAAGGTATGTAGTATGCAGTTTTTTCATCTTGTCCTTGCATGATACTCTCAATGATTTTTGGTTGTTGAAATATTGTGGTACTACCAGTAAATAAATGTTCTCTTTTATGTAAGCAAGCAAAGGGATACCCACATCTTTAGCCGGGACCAAACAGTCTCTTATTTTTGCCTGTGTGAGGCTCCATTACTGTTTGTACCATGTAGAGACCCACAGTAATGGAGGTTGCATTTTTATTTGGTCCGAAACAAAAGACAATCCCATCTTGTTATGGCACACGTAAGTGGAACAGCTCTGAGGGACCACTAAAACTCTGTGCAGAAGTTTGTTCTCCATCTTCTGCAATCGATCTACCCATTCATATCTCCATAGCCCTGCTCTATATGAGGCTGCAGACCAACACTATTCTATCACCCAGCGTTCATTTAGTAGGCTAATAGCCCAAATTTTGTGCAAACCTGAATATATCCTTCAACGATCTAGAGAATTTGCTGCTGTAATATTTATCAAGTGGCTTCAGCCAAGTGAAGATTGCCAGGGATACATAAATAAGTAAAAGTCTTTGTGCACTCCACAGCACAACCCTCTATGAAGTGTGATAATTTTTGGGGTATTTTCTCACCCACATATCACACTACATGTTTTTGTTGAATTGGTGCTCAGCTCTAAATCTCTCAGAAAAAGACTAACATGGTTTAGGAGATCCTATGGATCATTTGAAGTTCTGGCAAGTACAACTGCATCGTTCGCATACAAGACCACAGGAATCAGGCCTTTATCCACAAAAGTAATGTCCTTTCCCACTCTTTTGACAAAGTAGTCCCTCAATCCATTAATATAAATCATAAAATTAAATGGAGCCAAAATTCATCCCTGGTGGACACCTCTATCTGATTTAATTAACTCAGTGCATTCCCCATTTGGGCCTTACCGAACCCTTGATGAAACATTCGAATTCATATCCTCCAATATGGTAATCATTGGTTATTTCACCCCTATCCCAGCCATATAAACTAAAGCTTTGATCTAATAAATGTGTTGAATGGACCGAACCGGTTCATCAATGCCAGGTGTAAAGCTGTACTCTTGGTTTTGGTATATTTTGCTGCTAATAAATACCAGTTTAAGAATTCTTCCTCGGTGTTCGGCCCAAGTTACTAATCTACACAAAAGGACTCTACCTAAGATTTTACATCCAGCAACAAAATCTACTCCAGTTTCTTCCCATGATATTTCAGTCCCTAAGGAACCAATGCAATATTTAGTTGCCTCTTTGTCTGATGCTCTGGCTAAATCGAAAGATATTTCCAGCAGGTGTTATTCTCTTTCCTCTCCCACTTCTTCATTTTCTTCATTTAATGTGTCTTCAACTTCATTGATTTCTTTTTGGCCCTCTCTTGAGTATGAGAAAGATGTAGTTCAGGTCCCTGAGACTGCTCAAAAAAGCAAATCTTTTCAGAAGTCTGAACTTTCTTCGTTATTTAGGTGATAATCTGCTCATACCTATGGAGGAGAGGATGCCAAGCACTTGCGCCGGGTTCTTTAAGCAATTACAGTCCCACTTCCCAACTTGCTTGGCTATAAATAATGGGTTTAGAGAGGACAGAATGGAAAAATCCAGAGAAGGCTGAACTTTCTAAATTCCTAGCATGTTTTTATCTTTTGGCTAAGGGTGACATGGAAAATCCTTCAGCCATTAAGATGGACCCAACGTTGGCCAGTCATGCCGGGCATTCCACGGTGATCGCTGAAGAGGTCCCAGTTGTAGACTTTGTGGATAGAAAGGTTGAAAAGAGCTATTTGGGGGTTTAATCTCACCTTGAAACCTGCAATTTCTGCAGTGTATGCCTCCCAATTGTTTGAGAAGGATTTTCAGGCTATAACTTCAGCTATACAGGATGGTACTGATATGACAATACGGGGCAAATTCCTGTCATACTTCTCGTGTGAAATTCTGAAGGTGTCTGCCTCCTCTAGGCCTTTCAATGTACCTTGCAGATGTCAAATTTATTTGAGGGATTGGAGAGCTGAAGGAGCTCAGAAAGCGGGCTCCTTTACATGCCTTTTTCAGGAAGCAGGTTTTTTGTAGACCTGCTTCGAATGGCTTTTCAGAAACAAAAATGTGCACAGTTATTTAGAGCCCAGGTTAAACCCGACCCCCCTTGAAGAGCTGCTAGAAGGTGACAAGAGACACGTTCGGTTCAGTTTTCAAGCTGGAAAGAATAAATTACACCCGCCCTATTCTCACAGGGGTCCAGACTCAAAGCTTCTACCCCCTCCTCCAAAGCCCAGTTAGCGCTCCTGACTATGCTGAGCTCCCGTCGGAAGAAACCTATCTTTTTTTCCTACCAAAGTGGCAAAATGTTTCAGATGCCTGGGTTCTCCAAATTATAGAATTGGGCCATGCTTTGGCATTTGAGGAGAATGCTCCAGACTCCTCTATCATAGTCAAGAGATCCAGCAAAGGCTCTACCTTTGTATGAGGAGATATCTCGGCTATTAATAAAGAATGCAATATGTCCTGTACCAGAATATCAGAAAGATCTCACTCCTCGAATTGAAAGGAAATGGAGGCTGTTCTTTATACTCTTCTACATTTTTCCCACGTTCTACTGAATCTGGTGTAATGAGAACAGACAACACACTCTCCAAGTCTTTCTTGAACAAACAGTCGAGCATGGGATCTCTGTCTTTTGAGTATCTTTGCTTCCAGATAATCAGTTAAACCGAGTCTTATCTGATGGCCCTATCGGGAACCTACATTCAGGGTAAAACAATGTTCTGGCGGACAGGTTAAGCAGGATATTTCCTTCTTCCCATGACTTTTGTCTAGCTCCCTTTGTTTTTGAACAAATATGCTAGATGTTTGGAGCTCCTTAGATAGATCTCTTTGCCAGTGCAGACAATACTCTTCTACCAGCATTTCTGTCAAGGGTTAAAGAGCAGGGTTTTTGCAGACATGTCCATGATCTCCTGTTCTTTTGCTCACCTTCCTTCCCCATGATACTCAAACTCCTAGACAGATTGCAGAAGGAGAAATAGGACCTTGTCCTAGTAACCTCATCATGGCCAAGATTGGGTTGTTTCCTTTACTGAGGTAGATGGCAAATGTTCTAAAATTGATAATTCCAGTGCATCAATGTCCCCTTCTGTCTCCAGTGCTTCCTCTGAGCACTTGCTGGAGGTTGGAACTTTCTGAAAGGTTGTTGAGAACAGGGGGTTTAATCAAATTGGGACTTTCATCTTCTGTGGGAAGCTCTGTCCAACACTAAAGAAAATAATCTTCTAGAAAATCTTATGACCACCATTGGTCATGTTTTTCTCAATGGTGTATGGAGAAATCTTTAAGGCCTCCTGATTGTGAATTCAGATAGATAGCTCAGTTTCTACAGGAAGGTTTTGACAAAACTCTGGCAGTTACTATTTTAAGGGTTCAGTGGACTACATTAAGGACAGTTAGGGTACCCTGGGGTGTTCCTGAAATGTATTCCTTGGGTTCAGGATTTCTGAAGGGCTTCTATATAGCAAGGCCTACTTTTAGATACATTTTCTCCTTCTTAGGAGCTTCCTCTTGTCCTCAAAGGGCTCAAAAATCTAATCCTACGGAGATTCTGGGAGATGTAATATTGACCTCTGAAGGTATTTTTTTTGTTGCCGTAACGCTATTCCATAGGCTTAGAGAACTGGGTACCTTGTCTGTTAAGCCCCCACATTTAGGATTTTTTTTTCGTTCCGAGACATTAGTTCTTACAATAGGGCAAGGTTTCTGTCCTAAAGCATGGTCTTCATTTCATGAGGATCAGTTAATAATGTTGCCTTTATTTCTAAGTGTCCACTACTCCTGAAGAAGAGGTCGGTATTTCAGAATCGGTAATTGGTATGTAGGTAAGTATTCGGTAAAGTTTACCGAATCGGTAATATTCGGTAATTACCGATTCGGTAAATACCGATTCGGTAATGGGGGAACACATTCAAGGGTGGCAGGGTGTCACATAGACACCCTGTTGCACCCCTGAATAGTGCATGGATGCACATGTGGCACACATACATGTCTGCCACATAGCACTTTTGTAAAAGCACAAATTTGCTTTTTCAAAGGTTTTCGATATTTACCACCAACTTTCATTTGGTGGTAAATACCGAATCCTTAACCATGCAATGCACTCACTTGAGTGCTCCCTACATTTCAGATTCGGTAATTTACTGATTCGGTATTTTAAGGAATCGGTAAATTACCGATTCTTTAAATTACCGATTCGGTAAATTACCGAATCTGAAATGTAGCCACCTACATCTCAATAGCCTAATACCAGTCGATAACGGCTGAAACTTGGTAATTTCAGCCGTTACCGACCGGTATTGGGCTACCTACATCTGGCCCTAAATGTTATAAGGGCTGTGAAGATTTATTTGGGCAGATCAGAGTTATAGCCAATGTGGAAAAATTGTTGGGCAAAGGCTTCTACTAAAACCTTGAGCAAATGTGTGAAAAAACGAATTTCCATTGCTTATGATTTACAGGACACTGGCCTAGATGTAGGTAATTTCATTTTACCACTTCTTAAAAACCGAATTTTACCGATTCGGTATTTAAGAAGTGGTAAAATAGAGGGTGGGGGATGTAGGTATTACAGAATCTGTAAATACCGAATCGTTAAAATTCGGTATTTACCGATTCTGTAAATACCGATTCGGTAATGTCTATTGATTCCTATGGGCATTGAAGCCCATAGGAATCAATGGGCATTACCGAATCGGTATTTACCGATTCGGTAAATACTGATTCCAGCAAGGGTGCAAGGGGTGTCACTTTGACACCCTTTAGCACCCCAAATACAGGCTTGTGTGCAATGTAGCACACATACATGCCCTAAGGGCATGTCTGTGTGTCGCATTGCACAGGTGTGCATGCACAGATGTGCATGTACACCTGAATTCGGTATTTTACCACACAATAGGATTGTGTGGTAAAATACCGACTCGTAAGGGCCTGTGGCACTGTAAACTGTGCCACCTACATTTGTAATTACAGAATCAGTATATTTACCGATTCAGTAATTTACCGAATCGGTAATTTTACCGAATCGGTAAATATACCGATTCTGTAATTTTCAGCCCCCTACATCTGAAAACCCTAATACCGGTCGGAAGCGGCCGAAATCGTCTGTTTCCGACCGGTATTAGGGCTCCTACATCTGGCCCACTGTTTCTACCAGGTAAAATACAGGTAGCTCTACCTAGGGAATGACTGCCTACTGGGCTGAGGGCTTTGAGGCTGTGGATGTATGTAAATCTTCTATTTGGGCCACACCATCTACCTTTGTGTCTCATTACAGATTGGATGTAGGAAATGCTGTATCCATGATCTTTGATTTCAGAGTATTAGTCGCCGCTATACCCTAAATATATGTATCTCCTAATTTTTGAGCATTAAAATATTTATTTGCATTGTTTGTGAGTTTGTCATTATATATCAGGGAATCAGGTTGTGCCCCATAGCTCTGGTATATGCTCATATAGTAAATAGTGGTGCAAGAAAAATAGGGTTGAGGACATAATGATTACATTACTTACTGATACCCTTCATTACTCTGAATATCTCTTTTCAGTGGCGGCTGCTCCCAAATAGCATTAGTGGGGCGGGGTGGGGGGTAAAAATAAGAAAAAACACTTACTTGTCATCTGGCTAGCCAGCCACCGCCTCTCCTTGGTCCTCTACGTCCTCTTCCTTCTTTCTGCTTAGCAGGAACAGGAAGTACCCACCCATGCTCCCCTGACCAATCACAACGCTGCAATGCAGCATTGTGTTTGGACTGAGCGCCATGGTTCAGCGCTCAGCCAGGGAATGGGAGCCTGGGGTATGTTCTCCACCCAGGATGTAATGCAGCCTGGATGGAGAACATGCAAAGTACGCATGACTGTTTAGCTGGCCCAAGAGGGCCGGCCAACATTCATGCTCACTTAGGGTGGACAAACCACTCCTCCCCTGCTCTGTGAGCAGTGCAGCCCCACCCACAAAGCTGCCCCAGCACGGAAACTTTAAATGATAATAACATTTAGTTATTATAGTTTTATTTTTTCCTTTTTTTGCAGTGTTGAAGGAAGTGGGGAGATGCTCCTCAGCGGGTGAGCCGCCCCTGCCCCTTTTTTTCTCAAAGTAGTACTTACAACCCTCCCGCTCGGTCCCATTTCACAACCTAGATTCCCTTGTATCGTTTGGAGATATATGGGAAGAGTGGTGGGCTCCGGCCCTCTTTATTGCCATATTGCTATGAGGGGCATAGAAGAGTGACCGAGGGTATCTTTGGTTATCCTTTTTTATAGCTTCATCTAGGTCACGTGGTGCCTGAGTAGCGACTAAACACCTCATATAGTAAGTACTGGTATGAGAAAAAGGGATAATTGGAGTAGGTGTCTGTTCTCCACCTGGTGAGCAGTGTGTGTTGGAAGGGGGTGGGATGGAAGAGCCCACACTACTACTAAAGGACAGACATTCTGGATTTTTTAACTATTATTAAAACTATGTTCTGTCAAAAATCTCTATAGGACCAGTGTGCCAATGCAGTATTTAAAAAAAAAAAAAAAACACACGACGACAAACCTAGGGAGTATATTCTTCTTTAGTGGTAATGATAGTTGGTGTACAGAAAGAGAAGGCCCTGGGGGTGGCAGGATGTACATGGGCCCGTGCTAAATATAGGAGGTGCTTGTGAGCGAGGAATTCTAGATGAATGGGGGTAGTCGCCTGTTTTGGTCCACTGTTAACTCCCCTTTCCTCCAAGACGATAAAACCCCACATCTTTCATCTAATGTTGGAAGCGAAGACTGGGTGAATCACTTCTCCACAATCTTCGCAGATAATAATATGACGCCCAACGAAAATAGGATGTGGCCTGTAGTGCCTTTAGATATTTCATTGGGAGAGGTGGAGAATGGAATCAAAAATAGTAAGGGCGGTAAGGCCCAGGGGCCAGATGGTGTCCCGATAGATGTCTACAGGGCCCAGCCGCAGCTTTGGGGACCAATACTTACTTTGGTACTCAACGCTGCCGTAACCACCATGATTCCACCAACATGGGGTGACTCCATCATAGTCCCTATCTATAAAAAAGGGGATAAAGCCGTGGCAAGTAATTACCGGCACATCAGCCTGCTCGACTCGTCTGTTAAAATCATGAGCAGAGTTCTGCTTTTCAGACTTGAGGAGTGGGCTGATGAGAATGGAGTTCTTGCAAACTCCCAATACGGATTCAGGAAGGGAAGAGGGACCCTTGACCAATGCCTGAATCTAGAGCTGTTGATAGGCAAGTACACCAGAGCCAAATCCGGTAACATCTATCTCTGCTTTGCTGACCTTAGCAGTGCTTTTGATTTAGTTAATCACTCACTTCTTTGGTCAGTTTTGCTTGACATGGGTGCCCCGAAAGAAATTATCTTTTTTCTCGACAGACTCTATAGCAAGCTAAAAACATGTGTACGATATGGTGCTAGTGGGGAATGTACTAGAAATTTTAATGTGAAACGGGGAATTAGGCAGGGTTGTGTCCTTGCTCCCCTTTTATTTACCCTTTTTATCAATGGGGTCGAAGCCGCCCTGAAAATTATTAAGGCCGATGCCCCACAGGTTGCAGGGGATAGTGTACCAGTTCTGCTATACGCAGACGACGCGGTGCTCCTGTCACGGACACCCGTCGGTCTGCAACGTTTAATGGACAAATTCACTGAATTTATCGGGAGCAGGAGACTGTTGATCAACAAGAATAAAACTCACACGATGATATGTGGAAATAAGGTGGGCAGAAATCACTCCTTCTTTATCGAAGGGGTTAAAGTGCAGAATGTGAATAGTTTTTGTTATCTGGGGGTAACTTTTACCAGTGATGGTAGGTGGGGGCATGAATTAATGAATGTTCGAACTAAGATGAGCAAAAGCTCTTATGGTATTTTTAAATTTGCATCTAAGCTGGGGGACAGACGTATCAAGGACATGCTGGAAATCTACAAAGCACGCAGTGTATCCATCGCCCTTTACGGGGCGGGGCTTTGGGGTTACTGCAAAACCGACTGTCTACAGGTCGAAGAAAATAATTTTCTGAAGAAACTATTGTGCCTCCCTAAGTCCGCTCCAACAGAGCTGATTCACAGAGAGGCAGGGGTTTTTCACCTGACTGAGCTCGCCTCACTTAGGCCCTTATTGCTTTATCGTGCACTTTGGCTTAAGGAAGGGACCGAGTTCAATCAACTTATTATCAGGGATTGCCTTACATTAGACAACTGTATGCTGATACCGTGGCTCAAATATGTTGTAGATTGTTATAAAAGTATCTTTGATATTAATTTGTCAGAAAACTGTCCCCCTAGAGGCCTTGTGAAACAGGAATTTAAAAATATCTTTGTTACATAAAGCCCAAAAACGTTCAGTAATAACTAATTCCCTCTCTACTGTTAAAATTTACAATAAATATATTTCTGTTGAGGGATTTCAATGTTATCTGAATGTTGTAACTAGGCCAACGCACAGGTTTGTACTAACCAGATTAAGAGTTGGCATTGCTCATGTATTAGTGGCCTTCCCTCATCCTAAAAAAAACCCTGTGGGCCCATGCCCATGTGATGGACATTCCAAACAAAGCACAATGCACTCTATGCTTTTTTGTCCCCTATTTCAGAATGTTAGGATCTCCTTTTTAAAACCATTATTTCTTAAGTATGGAGTTTTAAATGTGGAGGATGCTATGTGTTTGTTATATAACTTGGACCACCCCGACGTATGTTTTTATACTGCCAGTTTTATATGTAAATCGATGGCTTTTAGGAAAGGTATGAGTTTTTAATCATGTTTGTATTTTTAATTCTGTTGCCTGCGTGCTATGCTTTTGTGGTCATTTTTATCATGTACCGAATAAAGCTTCATGAACTCAACTGAATGGGGGTGCACAGCTTGGAAGAGTGACCGTGGTAAACTTGAAGATGAACAGTGGCAGATTTTATTATGATGGCAGTTGTGTGCAACGCTTTGGATAGTCTTATGTTTTTTTCTGTACTTATTTCTCTACTTGTCATCTTGTTAGGTGCTCAATGTGTTGCTAGCCCCGGATACTATGAGTAGTGATGACCTCACACTGACAAGTGGGCATTCTCGTCGAATATTTGCCCTAAAGTTCCACCCTGCTGAATATCACATCTTTCTGACAGGCGGCTGGGATGATTCGATCAAGGTATTGGCGGTGCTAAATGTGATGTAGCCTGGGGTGGAGTTTGGGACAAAAGACTGTGTTTTTGATTGTTGGGGAGAAATATTTATTATGTAAGTGGTTTCCAAGGTATATTGTGTGGATCTAGCTCCACATGTGGTATGCAGAACTGTGTTAGTATAATACAACAGTAAGACTGTTAGCTTTTTAGTGGTTAGGAAAAGTGGAAGAGAAAAAAATACTTCTGGTCAGACTTCTATAACAACAAGAACTTTAAAAGCACCTTTATGGTGTTTCACCTTTTTAAAAAATAAGAAGCCAATAATAATCTCTGCAAGAGACTATTAATTATGGATTCCTTACCTTAGAATTACCCCCAGACTGGATCCAGGAAATGTATCTTCAGCAGTACCCCTGCACATCGATAGGGGCGCCGGTCGACTCTGCGTTCGTTGTTGGTGTCGTGAGCATCTGGAATGATGTTGCGGTATCTACTTAGATGCCAGCCCTGCACGCTGACGTCAGTTCTGTCTTTTCTGAGCTATCCAGCACAGTTCCGGAGAGGGCAGTACCATTAGTCTTTTTTGACTTGAGTTTCTTGTCAAGAGGGAGATCGTGGAACCAGTCGCGGAGTCACCATCAACACTCCTCTCTGAGGTCTTCGGGTAAGTCTAGGCACAAGAAGAAGGCAAAGAAGCACTGTAGCTCTTCGCCTTCTCTCTATCCCTCGGCCATCACGGCACAGGTTGCGGAAGGTACTTGTCCCCTCCGAGCCTCCCTTCTTTCCCGGGAGCCGGGGTGACCCCTGCCCAACTTTGTAGCTTTTACAAAGCCCTCCACTCCATCTTTGGGCAGCCCGACTCCGCCGGCACGCCTTTGGGCCCCAAGGACTCGGCTGGGGGATCTAGGCCTTCGATGCCAGTAACTTTGGGTCCGGTGCCGCAGGGCCCCCAGCATTCCAGGCCTGGATCCGGATCGGCGTTGGTCGACCTTACGACACCTCCTCAGGCATTAAATCCATTGGCAACACATCTGCTCCTTCTGACGCCTGTTGTGTCCCCAGCAGGCGCCGACCCCGCCCTCCACCTTGACATGGACACAGAGCCAGACCTGTGCCGACCGGTACATTTGCACCTCTGTTCTATCTTGGCACTCCTTATCGCCATGAGTCTATTGACCCTCTGGCAGACCGGCTGGAAGAGCCGGACTGGAGAGAGACACTGGGTGAGGCTAGTGGTCTGGATACATCCCCAGACCTTGACGAAGACTTCGAAGAGGAGTGATGGTGGTGGTGACTTCGCAACCAGTCCTGCTGCTCAGAGCTGACTGCTGGACTTCGAGAAGCTTTCAGGACTGTTCCCACAAAGACTTCGGGTCATGGCCCGGCAGTCTGAGCACGACTTCATGTCATGGTTGCGCCCCAAACACCAGAGGCACAAGATGTGGGTCCGTGACCGACCACAACTTGTGACAGGACTCACAAGGTTTGAAGCCAGTACGTCAATGTGACATCCCTTGCACCAGGAGTCGAACGACTCCAAAAAAGCAGTCACCAAAAAGTCGAAACAACTCTAGTCAAAAAAGAGTAAGGGGACTGCTCTCTCCGGATCAGCGCTGGATGGCACGAAAAAAGAGAGAACTGACCTCAGTGTGCAGGGGTGGCATCTAAGTAGATACCGCAGTCATTCCGGCTCTCACGATGCCAACGACGAACGAGGAGCCGACCGATGCCATCCACCGACGTGCAGGGGTACTGCTGAAGAAAAATTCACCGGATCCAATCTGATGCCTGGGGGTAATTCTAAGGTAAGGAATCCATAACTAATATATGTCTCTTACAGATATATTATTACCAAAAGTAAGTCACTTGTTCAATGTTCCCCTGTTCAAAATACACACTTGAACTAGTAATCTCGTCCAGCTTTAAAACATTTGGTATGCTGAAAATTCTAAATATACAGTGAAATATGCTGGTATACATTATGAGCTCCTTATTAACACTTGTCTGTAACTTTTTATCTCATAATGTCTGTTTGTGCTATTTGTGTAGCACATATTTTCTACCAAAAAACAGTGGAGCGCTCTACAGGATCAAAGGCTCTTATTTGTATCTATTTTTCGGAATTGATGTGAAGGACATACAGACCACTAAAGATGAAGCAGGATGTACACTTAAAGGAAAGTATAGTTCATGGGTGTCAGAAATTGTGTTAATAGGTTGAATGAGGTAAGTACCCATCTCAAGTAATAATATGCTTGCATAAACCTTTTTAAATTCAATAAGAAAAAAATCACTTACGGTTATAATAGAACAATGTAGATGCTTCATAGCAGGCACATGCACATTGAACCGGGTTAGAACCCCTTTTTAGTGTTCCTGCATAATACATACAAAAATAATTGTTGCAAAGAAAAGATTCTATTGACTATGAATTACTATAACCTGAAGGCGTAGTTTACAAACACATGGATGATTAGAAAGGAAATAGATACGCGTGGAAAGAAAAAAATACTGGCAAAGTAAATCATTGGCCTACCAGCCTTGGAATTTAAATGCACTACTTTTAAGGTAATCGGGGACAACGCTGGTTTTCACTTTCAAGAGAGAGTGCTGCTGAACTGGGCTGATCTACTGCCCAATGCTGTATACTGTGGTGGGCAAAATTCACATGTGAATGACAGATCATCAGATCAGCGGAAGAAAATCGCTTACCCAAAGCTGCTCCTAGTATGAATCTTAGTGTGTTTTTTCTTCTATTTTTTTTTTATTGCATAAGGTTTACGAGATGCATTAAGATATCCTTAATCTAGACTTAAAAATCCCTGTTCTTCAAATAAAAAAAGAACCAAACAACATTGCAGCAACAATGGATAAGATAGACTTTAATGAATCCCTGTGTACTATAAATAACCAATATTAATATAACCCAAAGTATTTATTATAATCTATTTCGAAACATGGAAACCAGGAAACTGATATGGGCTTGCTAGGTCTTTTGCATGTTCTGCTGACCTGGAAAGAGAATAATGTACTGAGCAAAGACATGAAGTAGAGAATTGAGCCACATTTTATTGCCACCCTTTGGACATCACAGTTCCCACTGTACTACTGTTGAAAGAAGAATTGTTTAAGCCCCAGTTCCAGCTCTCCGGTGTTGCTGTACCGATCTTTTTACTCCCTGTTCTTCTGAGTGTATTCTCTTGCTTTTCCCTCATTTTATACTGCTTTTTCCTTCTTTCCACCCATTTTTCGGAGTGCTTTTTAGGTTTTGCCTGGCGTAGCACTGCGCAGCAGTGTTCGCGCAGGCGAAATCTTTTGAGAATCAGTATGGGGCTTTGTCCCGCCTCTCTGTTCCATTGGCTAGCTCCATAAATGGAGGCTAGCCATTGGAACAGAGATGAGTCAGTCATTGCCCGAGCAGATTCGTGGGCGTTCTGGTGATTTTTTTCGCTCTCCGCCCCTCTGTGAACGTCATGCGGCGGTGGGCGGATGTTTTTTTTTTCTTTCCTCCGCCATGTTTTGGTCATTTCCACCATGTCTCCAAGGAGTGCTGCTCGCTGCCCGGCAAGCAGAGCTCGGCCGAGAGGGACACCTGGTTTTATAATGCTTCCATAGGAAACAGATTTTAACTATACCATGTGGAAGAGTGCTTAAACTGTGTAGAATCAGTACCAAACAGGAGGCGCGGGGACATTTTATAGTTCAGGTTTAAACAGACCGTCCCTTCTGAAATTAATGGATTTGTTTTGTTATCGATGTATCCCTTTTATGTGTTTACATTTATATAATTTTAAACAATCACCAAAGGGGGAAGTTATGTGTATTAATTGTTATATATGCATACATATACTGATAGGAAAAATCGACTGCAGACAGATCCGCCATGTTCTTTTTTTGTGAATCTCTGCAATTTGCCCAGGCCTTCGGAGGCGAAAAGACAAATGTGTTTTTGTCGGGCTGTGGAAGCCGAACATTTCTGCCTTCGCAGGCCTGGGAAAGGCAGAAGAAGTGCATCAGATTTCGGCCAGCGCCGTAGCTCTGAAAGCACTCCAGGGGTGAGTCATGCTTCGGAGGAGGGGAGAGGAGCGCGGGGGAGCTGCACAAACAGGCCACCCCCGTCTGTCTGTATCTGGCACTGGGTTTGTAAAAGCCCTCATGTGGGCCAGCAGGTTCGTTTTATCTGGTTACAGAAAAGGGGGAACCAAAGGCAAATTTGGAAACATGATTTTAGAACAGCATTTCTATTACAGTGCTTTCATCAGGCAGTTGATGTACCCGGAGTGCACCTACAGCCCACGTCCATTCAGGAAAAGACTACTTTTGAAAGGCAGAAACAATGATTTTTCTGAGGTAGAAAAAAAAAATGTTGCAGCATAAAATTCACGATGACCTCGTTCATTAGTGTCTCTAGGGCGTCTGAAATGGGCATCCCTTTAAAAAAATTGCGAATGATTATTTTTGCTGCATCCGTAACAGAGATAGCCATACTGGCTAACTGCGTGTTTCTCCAAGTAATTCATTAAATGGCTGACAGTATTGTAGACTTATGCACACAGATCTTGTGCCTCTCTCTCAGCCGCACACAGGCTGCTGAGACTGATCACCACTAGTCCACTTTCTGTGATTGATAAGGTTTGGAAACGCATCATGTTTGGAATATATTTTTACATTTCTAAACAATAAAGAATACACACTGTGAGTAAATTATGTATATAGGAAGCACTCGTGTATTTTTAAGCAGTTGTAAATAGTGCCACGGGCTGCCTGGATGCCTCAGAGCTTTGTGTATTTACTCGCCTTGGGAAGGATAACTTTGAACTCTTTCCCTGAGGTAGTCGGCTGTTACTGGGTGCAGTACCTGGAAGGCAAGAGTGCTCTTGTTTATTACCATTGGTGTCCCAGAGCCCTAGGCACTTTTACCCTCCAGTTGCCTAACCAAGTTTCTCCATATATACAATATGTCAACCATATTGGTGCAGAATGTGGAAGAGGGTGATCCTTAGAAACAGTTTGGCACAGTGATCACACTCAATAATTCCTACAGTCAGACCTATACCCTTTTTAAACAAACATTGGCAAAACAAATAGGTCTAACATATAGACTCCCCCAGGGCTCCCAAGAGCGTGGGAGAGCCCCGGGGAGTGAGAGGAAAGATAGAAGTCCAGCCGCGAGAGCCGCGAGGCTCCCAGAGTAAAGGGAAAGCCCCGCAGCCAGTGAAGGGAGACGCCGCCTCAAGGAGCTTCGCGGGAATGACGAGGAGCCCCTGCCAAAGCAGCCCGGTGAGTGTGGGCATCTGGGGAGCTCAGCAGTGGTTCTAGAGCGGCTCCAGGGGGCAGAGGGTCGCTCCATCGTTCCGCCACAGCATCCTGTGACATTATTGTTTTAAAGCCTGTGAGAGCCTCTTGGGCAGTTTCTGATTCAGAGTCCCCCGAGCGGGACTCCAACGTTCCAGGCATTCCTTAAAATTGCAAGCCGCGTTGCTCTCTGCCCTCGCAGGTGCCCTCAGCTCTGAATCCTCTGCCATCTGATCTCACGCCGTGCCCTCACTCACTTCTTACCCCTGTACGGTCAGCTCTTACCCCTCTGCCTTCAGCTCTTACACCTCTGCCCTCAGCTCTTCCTAGGCCCTCACTTCTGGCACCTGTGCCCTCTCATCTCAACCCAGGCCTCCAGCCCTCACTACGCTGCCCTCTGCCCTTACCTTTGCCCTCACTGACTCCTGTGCCCTCAGCTCTTACCCCTGTGCCCGCAACTCTTACTCCTGTGCCCTCAGCTCTTACCTGTGCCCTCAGCTCTTACCTGTGCCCTCAGCTCTTACCCCTTTGCCCTCAGCTCTTACACCTTTGCCCTCAGCTCTTACACCTTTGCCCTCAGCTCTTACCCGTGCCCACAGCTCTTACCCTTCTGTCCTCAGCTCTTACCCCTCTGCCCTCAGCTCTTACCTGTGCCCTCAGCTCTTACCCCTCTGCCCTCAGCTCTTACCCTGCCCTGTGCCCTCAGCTCTTCCTAGGCCCTTGCTTCTGACTCCTGTGCCCTCAGCTCTTACCTGTGCCCTCAGCTCTCACCCCTGTGCCCTCAGCTCTCACCTCTGTGCCCTCAGCTCTCACCCCTCTGCCCTCAGCTCTTACCCCTGTGCCCTCACCCGTGCCCTCAGCTCTGACACCTGTGACCGTCGCCGGTGACCATGGCCAGTGCGCCGGGGGAGATCGTGGCCTTCCTGCTGGCCCTGTCGGGCTGGGTGCTGGTCTGCTCCACGCTGCCCACCGACTACTGGAAGGTGTCGAGCATCGACGGCACGGTCATCACCACGGCCACCTTCTGGTCCAACTTGTGGAAGACCTGCATCACCGACTCCACCGGCATCTCCAACTGCAAGGATTTCCCGTCCATACTGGCCCTGGAGGGTGCGTCCCGACGGTGGGCTGGTAGGGGGCTGTGTGTGTGTCTGTGTATGTGGCTCTGTGTGTGTGGCTCTGTAGGTATGTATGTGTGTGGGACTCTGTGTGGGTCTATGTTTTTGTGTGTGGCATTTGCGAGAGATTAAGCTATTGGCATTGTAAATGACAGTGCCATTTATTTATCTGTTTTCAAAACCAACACATAAATAAAAATGTTGTCGTTTGCAATGCCAATAGCTCTAACTTTTTCAAAAGCGAGACCGTTGCATTCTAAATGCTTGTTTTACTTACTTTTCGCTCCTGCCTGCCACCTGTTGTCTCGCCTTCTGCCTAGCTACCCACCGCCTCCGAGCATCCTTCCTTCCTCCCAGGACCTACATAATGGAGGCTGCAGTGTGAATCCATTGAGCAGGCCCAGGTCTTGTGTGCTGCTGCACCGCTCTTTTTCATCCTGGTTTTTCTGAGTGCTTTCTCTTGCTTTTGCCAAGTTGTTTACTGCTTTCTCCGTGAAGCAGCTACCAGCTCCAGCGCCTTAAGACACTTGCGGGTGATTTGCTGCGCTCTATAAATCCTGGTTGACTAAAAATCTTGGTTGAAGGCCCTTTTGTCTACTACTGTCGCATGTGTCAAAGGTGCTCTGCCATGACAATGACTCTGAGATGGGACACATCCTAAGAGTCTGCTATATAAATGTGGCACTAGGGAACGATTTGTATTGTTCACTAATGCAGCATTTCCTAAAATTGCAGTACAACTACTATGCTGCAGAGAATCCACTGATCATTGAGCAATCTACGGTAGGTGAAATGAGTTCACCACCTGTGGTGGTGTTACTTTATCAACCTAAACCTGTGTCAGGAAAAGGAACTCATAATTGTTTGACATTCAGCACCTGAAAATCAGTACAATAGTGAGTTAATGGCAGACTAAGAAAAGCTAAATTTACAGAGTGCCATATATATGAGGCATGTGACGGTGAAAGTAGATTTCTCTGTTTTAATCTCAAACTGTAAGCTAGGTATAATTGTACAGGTTTCTGTACATAATGCATTGGCATGCTGCACTTTCAAATCTTTTTCAGAAATCTTTTGAGGTACACGCCAGCAGTATTGGCGTCCCTGGGATGCAGTACGAGTGAACTCTTTGATTGCTCCATATTGATCATCTGGAAGATTCCCACTTTTGTTTTTTGCTTTGTATTGTGGCACATTTCGTTTTTAGGTTTAGCCAGGCCGAAGGCTGCGCACTTGTGCTTTTCGGCGCAGGTGAAATCTATTGTTTACTATATGTGCTTCAGGTACATGTCCCCCTATTGGCTAGCTCGATAAATGGAGGCTAGCCATTGGGAGCCGGATCTGTCCGTCAAGACCCGACCAGATTCGGGGGCGTTCCCGCAATTTTTTCCCTTTCCGCTCACTTCTGATCGTCATCGCGGCGGTGGGTGGGTGTTTTTTTTTTTTCGAGTCGGCCTGTTTTCGTCTTTTTACAAGTGTCTGTTGTTAGAGTTGGCTGCAAGATTCGAGTTCCCACGAGGCGATTAGGTAAGAGGTAAGGAGCATTTGTTTATAAATGTGTTTTCACTTTGTAAGTTTACGCATTTTGTCCTGTGCGCCGTTCCCGCCCCCCGCTGTCCTTTGCAAGGCTAGGTGAGTTAGGAGTCCACTGCGCGCCAATTATGCAGTTTGTTATAATGACCCAGTGTAAAATAGTCTGCCAGTCTTTTAGCTTAGTCAATGCTTGTTTTGTCGTAGATTTTGTAGGGCCCTAATAGTTAAAAAAACAATGGCTAAAAGCAACAACAAAAATGTGTTTTCGGTCGTACACAGCCTCAGTAGTACTATGGACTGGAACTGCTTTGTGGGCAGATGTGCTGCTGCTTGTGAAAGAGCAGAGTGCAACTACCGCTTCCTCACCCATCACACCACCAAGTGCTTCGTCCTATTACATGATAACCGCACCTCAGGGAACACTTCTCACGTAGGCGCACAGCAAAGGCAGGAAACTTCAATCTATATTCCACACGGCGTATGAAGTGTGCTATCCATATGGAGTAGCTCTTCGGCAACTCGCATAGTAAGAGCTATACAAGTGCTATAATACAATCCAGTGGGAGGCATTTTCCTTGCATGCACTATTGCAAACCGCACTACTGCCATGCTAGTAGATGCTCTCGTGTGAAGTCTTCTGCAAATTTTAAAGCTTTTCTTTCCTTCTAGACCACAGCTCCAAAATATAGCCCATTGAGGGGGCTGAATAATGGAATTTTCAAAGTAACGATCACCCGTACTGTATAGTCTAGATCGCAGATAATATATAAGGGCTGCATCAGATACTCATAATCCACTAAGAAAACATGAGCTCTGGACATTATAGGAAATGTGGTCTCAAAGAATAGACTGAACTGTGAAAGGAGCAGTGGGAGAAGGTTCAGAGGCATGATCATTATCCAATGAAGTTAAGGTAATAATTAAGTAGCACAAAGTGGTGTCGTACAACGAACACTGTGTGAAAAAAAGGTTATGCACTTGTACCATGGTGTTAATAAAGATACCAAGTAAAGCAAAGGCATTGGGGGGATGCTTGACAAGTACAATGGCAATGACTGTTACCAAACTGTGCAGTGGGGAGTGTGCCTTGCAGTCTGATTCACAGGTGCCTGACCACCACTGTGTATTAATGGTGGTACCAGGTACTTTCACTGCGATTACAAGGCACCTTGCACGTTCTGCCTGATTTTCCCAGGTAGTCCGGTTCTAGGGAAATCTATGTCAAGTGGTAAATTTTAAAGCACATTAGCCTAGTAATAATAGAAAATGGATAGGATTTTTGAAGGTGCCGTTGGAGGAGTGAGAAAGACTAATTACCGAAGGAATGTTGGGGTAACTTAGTAGCACATTTTATGACTCCTCAATGAGCTCACCCAGTCTAAGCTGCACGCCGGTTATTATGAGTTACCACGCAAATCAGCATCTTCAGTTCCCATAGTTGAATGCACTTATTATTAAGAGACTACCCCACCTTAGTCCAGAAGAGAGGCCATCTTGGACCAAGAAACTGCACGATCCTGGCTATTTGGGATATGCTTCCGCCATATTGCCAGAGAGGCAAGCCAATGTCTGTAGGCCCGCTACACTTACAGTGTTGTGAAAGAGGGGTACCCCAAAATGAGTGCATTGTGAAAGAGAATTACTCTGCAAGTGTGGCATTTTCAGGAAGAAGGGCTCCACGGGTACAGCAGTACAATACATTGGGTTACGAGGACTTAATTGTGCGGGAGCGGCTTCCCCCAGGTGCAGTGTTGTGAAAGAGAAGTGCCTTACAAGTATTGCAATGAAAGTGAAAGATGGCTTGCAACAACAGTGCAGATGAGAGAAGTATACAAATGTGGCAGAGTGGCTAAACCATGCTGTACTAGTGTTGAAGATGGCGGTCAAACTGACCTTATATCACAGTGTTAGGTTTACACAATTTCCTAAAGGTATATACCGCAAAACACAATGGCTACTCATTGAAGATGGCGGTCAAACTGACCTTATATCACAGTGTTAGGTTTACACAATTTCCTAAAGGTATATACCGCAAAACACAATGGCTACTCATTGAAGATGGCGGTCAAACTGACCTTATATCACAGTGTTAGGTTTACACAATTTCTATGTGGATCTAATTCATTCATCTATTATTTTAGATGAATCTCACCATGTTCATTTTTTAATCGAGTGAACTGCTTTAATGGGGGGACAAAAACCGAGCGTATTATGAACATAGGTAGTTATTTAGGAATGTTTAAGCAGCAGAGCTTTAGTGCTGGAGTCCTGCTGCAGAGCATCAACCAGTCGCACTCAGCTCTAAGTGTTAACACTCAGATATAGGTGACCCTCAATGTGCAGCTTGCCAGTGTTGCTTGAAAACATTATTACACTCTCTGATTCGAGACTGATCTGCTTTTTTTAAGAGAGCTACACTAATCAAGGCTTGGTCTTCCAAACTTTGTCAGGGGGTTAGGAATGAAAGTTGTATTTTAGTGAAGCTTTAGTTTCGAGAGGCATTTTTGTGTTGATATGGGGGGGGGTATATATAGGCACACACAGTATATGTATTGGTTCATATAACATTTAAATTAAATCTAGAAGAGAGGCAACTGGTTTTCTGGTTGACTGGCCATTATTTGTACCAGAGGGGAAGCGGTGACTGGTGGGTCATAATGTGAGAGGGAGGTGCTTTTTATTGAGTTTTCCAGCTCCTTGGGGGCTGAGTATGGGGATCCACCATGGAAGAGGCTAAGTAACAAATAGAAGCCACTGAGAGAGTCCTAGACTGGGCTTGGATCTTGAGGGCGCGCCAAATTGCACTTTGTCCTTGATTTGATGTAATTATTTTTATATTGTACATATATAACGTCGATAAATCCAATGTTTTAACTTTTTAACCTGTGGTTTTATTGATCTGATATCTTCTCTTTTTTATTGGGTTTTATATGAATTCATGCCAGCCATCTGTTTTAAACTGTATTCCTGATGTATTGCTGGTTGTATATGCTTTTATGATTGTAAAAAATCGAATAAAGCTTTTTGAATGGAATGGAGTCAGCAGTTTTGACATTTAAGAGAACAGGATTATGTAGACTTGGCAGAACAGCAGTAAATCCTTCAAGCACTCTTGATTTTTTCTGACACATCATGTTCTTATCACAGCTGACTAGTGATGTCATCACTAGATTGTAATAGGTAGGACAAATAGAGACTGGATTCTTTAGATGGACTGCAAGCTCTCATGTATAGTAGTGTTACTACACTGTCCTTAAATGTGCAGCTTTGGTATGCATGTTCTCTCTCATAGCAGCTTGACAGGTCCCATCAGAGTTAGACATGTCCTATTCTTTTCTATTCACATTTTTATTCTGAACCACTCAGACCTCAAGAAAGCACAACGTTGGTTCTCCGATGACGTAAAATTTAAGAAACTTGCTCTGCGTCAAGCTGAACATAGCTGCCGCCAAGAGCAGTGGCTTTAAAGGACAGCCTGGATGGGGGTAGGCGAGGGCGACATGCCCTACCCTTCACAGTCCATGGGGCGCCTGCCATCAGAGATAGGCAGGGAACGGTAGCCTTCATACCACAACTGCCGCTACAGGAGAGAGTAAACTGGACACTATTACCAAATCTACTTGAAATGCCTGTTGACTCAACCCCAGACGGATCTTTTCTTTGGGAGTCCGGCCTCTCGCCCGTTTGTCCTCCGCTGGCCTCTGCCACAAATATTTGGCTATTTTTCACTTTTCTCTGGCGCCCGTGAAGCCTGCGCCTATTGGTAGATTAATCATTCTTTTTGAAGAAATTCGCCCGGGGTGCATTTCTTAAATGTTTCCCAACCTCGGGGCGCACAGAAGCAGCCGGCTCACGAGCGTGCATGTGCGCAGGCTGCTCTCACAATGGGGTGTGCCAGTACTAGCCTGGATCGGGGGTACAAGATTGCATGAAGATACAAGCTGAGGTGAGCAGTAACCCCCCCCATTCCCCCCCCCCTTGTCGGAGCTGGGATCGAGAGCCTGCGGGCGTGCGGTCTAAGTGTGGAGTGGGCTAAGGAACTGCTTCTGGAGGCCACTCAAGCGCCTCGTTGTGCAGTGAATAAATAGCATATAAAGAGCCCAGGCCTACGTGAGGTGCACTGGTCCTGCCAGCAGGGGGAGTCTGGAGCTGGTGACTGCGGCGGCTGCAGTGAAGGCGGGCCCCTGTGTACCCAGCGCCGGAGGTGGTGAGTGCAGCGCGGCCTAGCACCAGTTAATGGTGGCAGAGGCGGATGCAGGCCGGGTGCGGGCGGCGTCCCGTGAGCTGCAGAAAGGTGCTAGGGGGGCGTGGGTGGCACCGGAATTCACTGCGTGCGGCTTTTGGAATTATGCTCTGGGGCTCTGTGTGTGTGGGTGTCTGGCTCTGTGTGGGCGTCTGGCTCTGTGTGGGCGTCTGGCTGTGTGTGGGCGTCTGGCTGTGTGTGGGCGTCTGGCTGTGTGTGGGCGTCTGGCTGTGTGTGGGCGTATGGCTGTGTGTGGGCGTCTGGCTGTGTGTGGGCGTCTGGCTGTGTGTGGGCGTCTGGCTGTGTGTGTGCGTCTGGCTGTGTGTGGGCGTCTGGCTCTGTGTGTGGGCGTCTGGCTCTGTGTGTGTGCGTCTGGCTCTGTGTGTGCGTCTGGCTCTGTGTGTATGTGTCTGGTTCTGTGTGCATGTGTCTGGCTCTGTGTGTGTGTGTGTCCGGCTCTGTGTGTGTGTGTCCGGCTCTGTGTGTGTGTGTCCGGCTCTGTGTGTGTGTGTCCGGCTCTGTGTGTGTGTGTCCGGCTCTGTGTGTGTGTGTCTGGCTCTGTGTGTGTGTGTCTGGTTTTGTGTGTGTGTGTCTGGCTGTGTGTGTGTGCGTCTGGCTGTGTGTGTTTGTGTCTGGCTGTGTGTGTGTGTGTCTGGCTCTGTGTGTGTGTCTGGCTCTGTGTGTGTGTGTCTGGCTCTGTGTGTGTCCGGCTCTGTGTGTGTGTGTGTGTGTGTGTGTGTGTGTGTGTGCGTGTGTGTGCGTGTGTGTGTGTGTGTGTGTGTGTGTGTGTGTGTGTGTATTTGTGTGTGGGGCTCTGTGTGTGAGCAATGCCAATAGCTCTAACTTTTCCAAAGGCGAAACCATTGCATTGTAAATGCTTGTTTCTCATTGCAGATGGCACTTCACATAAAAAGAATAGAACTAGAATGCCAGCAATGGACAAACTACTCACACCTGACTTAGGTTACCCTGTAATGTGAAGTTGTAATGAAGGCACATACTGTAGGGAGGGTGCTGGACTGTGCTCTTGGGTCTTCCTCTTGCCTTTTTCTCTTCGTTCTTAGTTTATTTCCATTCTAATTGTTCTTATTTCCTCTCATACATTTTCTTTTCCATCTAAAATGCCTTTTCATATACCCCTTTCATTCCATGGTTCATTTCTTCTCCACTTTTTCGTATTTTTCAACTTGTCTTTTTTGCCATTCATATCTTTACTTTTCTTTCTTCTCCTCTTATCCTTCCATTGTAAATATGCTGTATTTGCATCCCTTAGTGACATGCCAACATCTCTCCTTTATGCACTGGTTCTGATATCTTGGCCCTTCCCGTGCTGCCTTCTCCCCACCTCACGACAAGTCCCTTCTGTACCCCAGTAACCAAGCACTAGAAGTAATGAAAAGCGGGTCAGCCATCCACTATCCCAGAGTAGTTCCTTCATCCTGAGAAGCATCCGTATTCACCCCTTGATACGTACTGGATCATTTTCTGGTGAATAAAATCACTACAAGTTGACACAGCCTAGCTTTGATTGCTGTTTAATGCACATGCAAGGAGCCTCTTGTACCCTGGTACTACTCGGTCCCCAACTAAGCATCTCCTAAACGTGTACTATGATGTCCGTGATGTGGCACCCCCTAAAATCCTAACTCTGATGAGGCGCACTTGTACTCCTTCAGCCATTAGCTGAGTTGCGTGGCTCTAGGAGACCCAGGAGGCATTATATTTAGGTTAGTTCATATGCATATTTTTGCAAAGCCTGACCTCGTTTTCAGTTTTATCCTCTCAAAGCCGGATTTGAACAAAATGATAAACTCCGTGTTGTATTCGTGAGTTCTATCTTCTCCTGAAGGACGTCTTTCGCTTCCTCCAGAACATTCTGCCACCTACTGATCAGAAACGTCTCACCTTTGAGCAACAACGGATGTCATGTGATCAGACTCCATAGACTTGTATTGAGAGAAATCTTGTCCTAAATGTCAAGTCTATCAGCGTTGGGCTCCAGCTGACCCTTTTCAAGCCAGAACTTCGGTCAGTTGAAATGACATTTGTCTTTTAATTATGTGCTGTGCTGCTTGCTATTCTTGTATTATTAACATGGAGAGAGTCAATCAAAAAAACATAACAGAACAGGTGTATTTGTGAAGCGCACGATTACCCGTAGGTGGTCTGGCGCTGAATAACAGAAGTTTATTGTTACCCAACTCAGTGGTACTCATTTTAGCGACCTCAGATGGATGAAAGGCTGAGTGGACAGCCGGGATTTGAACCTGTGACCATGATGTCGAACACAGGCCCCTGCAGTGGCTGCTTTAGTCCACTGAGCCACCAGACCCGGTTAGGACCCAGTTAGGACTTTTGTTCTCCAATCCTACCAGCCTCTGCGGCAACGAAAGTGAAGTCACTTTTGCGCCATCTCCCCTCCTTTTCCCCCTCCATGCTGTCTGCTCTACACTGTACTTTAATTAGTGTAACAACAGTGACACTGGAGCAGTATTGAATAAAGTTGAGGTTCGTCAGATTGCAAAGAGGGCGGAAGGGCGAGGGCCGTACCTGCTGGTCACAGTAGCACTCCAATACTACCTGAACTCCCGGACACCAAATACAGCATCTGATGAAGCATCTTGAAACGAAGCCCTTTTTGTAGAATTAATATTATGTATTTCTAACTGATATTAACAAGTTCCTTACTTGAGCCCCTTCCTTAGTGTCGGAGCATATTGAGACCAGTTTGCACAGCTCCTCTCCATCATTAAGATACATGGTGCAGGTCAGCGTCGCTGTTTTCAGCATTATGGCTTTCAATGACGTGAGGACCTTCTTGAATATAAGGAGCCACAGTCATTGTTGACATCAGCTGTTGAGTTGCTCAGTGATTTCATCCAAGGTTTTTCATTCTAATTCTAAAGGGACTCAGAAGTATTTCTGACACTGTTACCCCCTAGATATTCGAGTTTCAAACCATGCAAGACTTGTGGGAGCCATATGTTGGTTACTCGCCCTCACGCCTCCTGCATAATGTGACTGATGTCAACCGATGCATCTCAAGGTTTTGAGAGATAGTTGGGCCGAATCCTATATGGCTTTTTTGAGGAAATGCCTAAATATCCTTCTAGATCAAGCACCAGCTCTTGTTCGAGCTCCAGGTCTGAGAGGAGACCTAAAAAGCATAAAAAAGAGCACTGTTCCCCTGACTATGGTAGGAAAAAGTAAGGTAGAGGTTGGAGCCCTCTAATTCCTTTTTGGAGCCAGGTCCTGCACATCCGCCTGTCTCCCGTTAATGAGCTGTCTTATGTGTGATGCTGCATGAGAGCAGGTTGAGACTTTTAAAATGATAACGCAGATCTTCATGCTACTTTGTTTGGGATTATTTTGCCAACCTCCAAGAGGTAGCTGCATCATACGCTTGTCGCCGCTCATCAGCCTTCCATTTTGATGGTCTGAAGTCTGTGCCGAAGTGGGTTTCAAAGCCACCTTCAAAGCCTGCCTGACAGCTGGGGTTAAGTTGGATTATTGAGGCACTGATATCGACTTCTGTCAGTCAATTCAGAGACCATATCTTGCAGTTGGAATTATATTCTTAGGAATAATTAAAAGATGTAGAATTTCCCCAAGTTCCTCATGTCTCTAGGTAAGATTCTTTTAAGAGATTTATGATTTGTTTGGATTGCTTTAAGATGCTTTGACATTCGCCAGTTCTCCCAGGAGTCATGGATGATTCAGAGGCAGAAAAGAGTGTTTACCTTCTTTAATGCTCCTATGTTAACTTTTTAGGCAATTTACGCGGTGCTGGTGGGTGGAGGCACATTCCACAAAACTAAGTTGCCAACCCATGAAGGACTGTGTCCGCTGTACAAGCCTATTCTTCTTCGGCAAGTAAGAGCCTTGTTTGGTGGTGTAGGGTGTAAACCGCTGTTAAGCAGTGTACGAGTGCCTTTGCGAGGCAGCCGGGCGGTACAGATACCAGTGACTCCCATCAGGCAGTGCATGCACACTAAGGATAGCCCTGGATGCTCAGTCGTTGTGGGACTCCTTCCCTGGCTCATCCGGGTCTGGTTTTGCGATGTCTGCAGCTCCTTCTCCAGTAAGCTGTCTGCTTTTTTGCTGACCCTGTCCCTCCCTTATGATAGTTCTAGGTTTGGCAGCCAGCTATGAGTACAATTGCGATTATTTGAGGCTTTGATAAAAGGAAAAGATGGTGCTCTGATCACACTTACTATTTGCTTTCAAGATGTGGACTGTGCCTGTATTTCATCACAATAAACTCATTACAGTAAATAGTTATGGAGAACCCCACACTGAAAAGCCATTAAAAAGATAGTAACAACGTCATTGCCACTATCTATTTTTAATTATTTTACATTGTGGTCAAAATGCAACAAATTATGATTAGGATTATAATTCTGATTCAGTACAGTATTATGTGTCGGGTTTGAATAAGTGTTGCAGTTAGGTTTGGGGAGACAGGACGCATATAATTCAGGAACTTTAAAAAGAGGAGGTTAGAGTACGGGTTATGGTTGGGTAGGGCTGGCAGTTAGCTTTCTGGTGTGTGCTAAATGAAAAGATAGGAATGAGGTTTGGGTCCTCAAGCTTCAGCGAGAGAGAAGGTTGCAATCAGCATTTCCAATGTGAAAGGCGCATTAACTGTTGTAAATTAAAATATTTGTAGTATGGTGTTTGAAGAAAGGGATTGACTGCCATGGTGGTTTGTTGTCATTCAAAGATGACAAAGATCCATTGACTCAATTTCATCTTTTTCCTCTGGGCCATCAATTCACATTGGCTGAGTGGGCTTTGCACAACGTGATGTAAGACATTCACTCATATATTATAGGACCAGAACAAGTTCTTTGTATTTCCATAATAATTAATTTGTCACCAATTCCAGTAAAATTGCTGGTTAGCCCACACCCAAAAACACTTTTTCCACATGGGTATCTTCCATTATTATACTCTGCATGGGATAATCCTGCTTCAAATGTTCAATACCGTTCCATGTGAGACAGTGTTGTATCCATGGTTGTTGTCCGAAATATGTCATGGGCAACCACGACAACCACCCATTGTGGATTACATAAGCACTATATTCATGGTCTTTTTTTCAAGGCAATGTCCAATTTAGCCAAAAGATCTTAATGGATTTTTCATTCTCATCTCTGTCTGTCCAGTGCTGTTCATTCTAGCTTTACTTTTTTTCTGAATGTCGCATTTACTGTGTAAATAGGAATGTCCTAGGTCATTGAAGTAGGAGAATGTTATCTTTAAAATGCCTACGCTATTCACATAGTAGATTACCAAAATAATATTGATTTCACACCCTCTCATTTGCCAGACCAAAAAACTGGGTTGCAGTTCTTACTTCTTTTATTGATTCAGGTCTTGATGACGTATCCTTGTTCCTGCAGGAGCACTGTATGTGGGAGTACTACTGGAAAAAATACTGCAAATGGTTTCTGATAGAGACTTCTAACCACAGATTCCTCACCTTTTGAATACCTCACGGAATCAGACTAGATCCCTAAGCTATTTAACAGTGCTCTGCAGCCAGTAGGTGGGACTATGCTGCTTCGCACGGATGCTGTTTTGCTCTGGAAATTATATGTGGAGCCCATGTCTGTTCTTTTCGCACCGCCAGAAGCAGATCTGGAGCTATCTCTTGCCTTTTTGAGATCTCCGATCCCTCAAAATGTGTGCAGTGTGGAAGGGAAAACTCTGCTCTTAAGATCACCGGGTTTAAACCTTGTAAGAACTCTTGCAAACAAATGTCGGTGACAGATCCTCAGCTGGTTTGCCTGTTGTGCCTGGGGTCGAGCCATGATTCTAGGGCCTGCATTGACTGCGCATCAATTAACCTAAGGCCGTACATAGCCTTGTGTAAAACTCCAAGTTGCCAAGCACCAGACGTTTGCTTGTCTAGATGTTCTGAGTCTAAAGGTCAATCTTGGTTCTGTTCCCGATTCAGATGTAACAAGAGCCAATCCTGAGGTCGAAACAACAAAAAGTGGTTTCAGCACTCCAAAAACAGTTAAAGATATCCTTCAAGTATCACATTCAATATTACATTTTTTATCTGTTGACAATAGGCACATAAGGTAGGAAGAAATCCAAAATGAGTCGGTGTGTTTTCTTGTTTCAAGACTTTTTCTCTTTATTGTTCATAAGACAGAAACTTCTTCCAGAATTAAAATCATCAAAGACATAGCCAACGCGTTTCGTCTCACTAGGAGACTTCTTCAGGGCTTCAAATCAATAATGTAAGTAATCCTCAAGTCACGGAATTGAAAGGTCTTCCCAATAGTAGTTCCACTGAAGCGTTCATTTAGTATATTCTTATCACCGCGAACAGTGGCATAGTAACTACGTGATCTCCCATGCATTTGAGGGTACCAGAGATACTGGACCCCTTGCAGCAAACCAAGACCATGAGAGTCCAATCAGGACTCCAACAGGACGTCTGCCCCACAGAGACCCACTTTTCAGTGTCCCAGCTGTCTTGATTTTGCACCCTGAACCGAAAAGACCGATGACCGCAAGGCTTTAGCATGCACAGAGCCAAGCCAACCTTTCTGCTTGGAACCTGGGTACCAATGAATCACATATGCTTCTATGTCCCCCGGACCGTGGTGACCTGTGCCCCTCCTATTGCAAGCTCCTGGACGTGTCCCAATGTAGTGTAGTTCCTATATTCCCAATAGGCTCTGCGCATTGGAATAATATATACTATAGATGGGACGTAGTACTTATGTCTACTAGGTCTCTATCGACTATATTAAACTTAATTGTGAGTGCCAGCTAGCTCAGAGGTCACTAGAAACTTTCTCGAATTCACAAGAAGAGATTTAGTTTCTGACAACCGCATAAACATGACAACTTTGTTTCCCAAGATAAAACTGATCTTCAGAGTCGTGGAAACAATAGATAGATATTTTACTCAGTCATTCGTGCATGCTTCGGTTCATCAGAGGTGCAGAGAAATAGAGAGACGGGCGTTTTCAATAAAAGTATTTTTTGAACAGTCTTCTTTCTCATGCAGAAGAAATGAACTGCTACAATCGCAATACTGGCTGTAAAGTATAATGCATACAGAAAGAAGAGAATTGTAAAATAATACTGTAAAAGCATGGTATGGTTTCTATACCATAGATAAATACATACATAAAATAACAAAGGCTAAAAAGTACTCAACTGGTGGTTCTAAAATACGCCTACCCCTATGTATCTAACCTAAGTCTAGTACGAGGGAAGAAGTAAGTGAGGTGTAGCATAAATTTAGTATTCTTTGCCAAGAATCTATCCCTGATTTCTCTTAGGGTCTTTTTCAGCTCCATACCTTGGTTTAGAATGAAGGAGGTCTGGTATCTGTCTCGGGTCTCGCTTTCCCAACAACCTGCAAGGGTAGCTTGGAAACACTGGAGCTGGATTTCTCGGCCAGAGAAAAGACAGCGTCTCTCTCAGTGCGTCTGCTGGAGGGTCAGCTTCCTTCGGCACTTGCTGTAGCAGGATGCATCGGGTAAGTAGATAGTCGACCTGCTCCAAACCATCGTGTGTTTGCTAAGGCAAGTGTGGGCATATTTATACCTTGAAGGTGCTGGGATTGACGTAAAGGTGGTCATAATAACGTCATCAAAGAGTCTCAGTTCTTTGAAAACTCCATGAGTTCTTGGATAAATCAATATTCAAGCAAGGGGAAGTCCCTAGCTGCTGAAGCCGAGTTTTCCAAGAAATCGTTGTGGATTTTCGGAACTAGTGGAAGTAGCCATGCTGTATTTGGACTGCATGAGCGATGTCTAAATATGGTTATGATTTATATGCCTATATATGGACATAGTGATTTATACCTATATAAGGGCATGAATCAGGAAAATTACACTAGGGTCCTAAAATGGCTACAACACCAAAGTCCCTTTTTGCAGCCTGTTTCTAGGTGGCCCTCCTTCTCCTTACCTGCGTAGTGCATGCAGCTACCAGCTCGACCATCAACTCCGCATCTGGACACCCGGAGTAACTGCTGGTAGTGCTTTGGACCTTGGCCCTCTACAAAACGGACTTTAAATACCTGCATGCGATCTATGCCTTTTCTCTCATTGGAAAGCATTGTGCATAAAGGAGCATTTAAGTAACTGTTTTATTTACCTGCAAAATTCAATATTTTCGTTTCAATTCTTTTTTTATTGGTATTTCAGAAAACAAAGCGAAAGTGGTGCCAATATCAGCAATGTCGGCCTCTCGGAGGTTTGTGAGGAAAATTCAATATATTAAAAAGTACTTACTTGCTATTGAAGTTCTTTATATCAAAATGTATATAAAAAGATGACTTTTTTTCTAAATTGGTCTCAGATTGATTGTGTGTCTCATTTATTGGCTCTGTGAGTACAACAAATGCTTAGCACTACCC
Source organism: Lissotriton vulgaris (assembly GCF_964263255.1). Classification (NCBI taxonomy): domain Eukaryota; kingdom Metazoa; phylum Chordata; class Amphibia; order Caudata; family Salamandridae; genus Lissotriton; species Lissotriton vulgaris. The sequence goes on along the minus strand of NC_141694.1, from coordinate 1,796,811,160 downwards.
TCTGAAAAGCCAAACTGCTCACCCACACTACCACAAAAGAGAGCAATTCGGATATTAGTTGTGCTTCTGTAATCCAATTGGGGTTTTCCTGGACTCGTTACACAGTGTACCTTGTTTTGATCCACTATATAAAGAGCCAGCTTCTTACACCCATCGTGCCGTCCGACTCCAAGTCCACGCCAATACGACCGAGGCCACACTCTATTTCCATCGAACCACAACTTACACCTCTGCAGAGAAAATCCCATGCACTGCATTCCTTTTCTGGCACGGATTCCAATACTGGCCAACCCTAACATAAAAAAAATTGGCATGACGAGCTCCAGGAGGCAAGTGGCCTTGACACCCCGAGGTCCTGCTTCTGAGAGAGTGCTTCATTTACGGTGGTCATGCGGAGGGCGGCTAAAAGTCCCACATTGGAGGCCAAAACCCATGTTATGACTTAAGTTCTCCAAGTGGGGCAAGCCACTACTGATCCCCTGCTATCATTTAGGAAGACATTCACTCTACTTGGGCCTGGGCCAAACCTTGCTTTGGGCCTCCAGTGAATCATCACATTGCAAGACTCCCATCAACCAGCCCCCGGCAACCACACATTTTTGTCTCAGCACTCCTCTTTTAATAGCTTACTTGTGCAAGCATCTACCAAGTCGGACAAACACAAATCCTTTTTCAATCACTCCCCCCTGATAGGGAGTCCAAAAGAGAGAATACCTTTGAGAACAGGTTATTTTCTTCCACCAGCTTGGCCCTCTGGTCTGTCAATGCCAGTTGCCTGCTGGGCCACTCTTTGGGATTTGGGGGCTCAAGCCCACCCAGAAGACCTCAGATGTGTTGTGACCCAAGCTGTACAGGATGGTGATGATGTGACCGAGTTCAGAATTCATTATGGTCTATATCATTCTAGTGGGTGACCCTTTGCTCTGGTGTCGCCATTCGTTGCCACCCATGGCTGTGATCAACTGTTTTTTCAGGCTATGACAGTCTACCCCTCTGGACGTGCCCTAAAATGGGACTTGCCGTTTCGGAGTGCTTCAAAAAGAGCAGGGCCACAGCTCGCTCCCTGGGCATATCTTTCCCACTTCACCAGCCACCTCAACTCCAGTGTTCCTTTTGCATTTTCGGCAGAGATACCCTAAACTGTCTGCCACTTGGAACTCAGAAAGGAGATCAGCTGTATTGCGGCTGTGCAAACACCTACTCCACAGTTATTGAGAGTGCACCAGTCTTGTCCATGGCCCCTAATGCAGCCTCACCCACCAAGCCCCTTTAGCACACCCCTAGTAAAGCTATGCACACCTGGTTGGAGGCAGGATCAAATGATTTTTTGCCAGGTTGGCATAACATCAGACAGATAAGTCCCACATATGGTCTGGAAGGTATGCGCCTTTGCCTTTATCACCGCACCTTCCACTGTCTCCAGATTGACTGCCTGTCTTACAGCAGGAAGTGCCACCCCTTTTGACCAAAGGGGCTATCAAGAGGTTGCATGGGCAAAAAGTAGGTTGCTGTTATTCCTGCTACTTTATTGGTCCAAAGAAGGATGGAGATCTTCGCCCTATTTAAGACCTGCACCTTTTCAACACCTGCCTCCGGAAGGACTAATTAAAAATGCTCACTCACCCAGGTCTTGCCTCCCCTCAGTCCTGGATGGTAGCGATGGATTTGCAGTATGCGTATTTTAATATACACTACCTGAACAGGACCTGGGCTGGAGCATTTTATGCTCACTGTGTTCCTCTCTCACCAATGCCGCTTGTATATTTACAAAAGTGAGGGTGGTAGTAGCAGCACATCTTCGGGGGTCAAGGGTCCCAGTCTTACCCTACCTCAGTGACTGGCTGTTGAAGGCGGACCCATCCCTGGCAGTAGTCCACACCTCCAAAATAAGGCGAGCCTACAGTCACCTCTTGGGGTGCACTATCAACTCCTTCGCAGAAGTCGCCCCTTCATCAGACACCTTCTGAGTGCTTTGTGCCTTTCCCCCAGAATAGCAATTCCAGGACATTGAGGCTATGAGCTCAATATTTCAGCCTGTGTCCTGGATTTCAGTACGGTTGACTCTAAGGCTGCTGGGACTGATGGTGTTTTGCATCCTCCTGGTCAAGCACGACAGATGGCGTATGTGGGCTATGCAGTGGCATCTGAAATCTCAGTGCGGCCAACCTCCAAGTGACCTCTCCCACCATGTTCAGGTTTTAGATGAGACTGTAATAGATCTGCAGTGGTGGTTTCTGGACCGCATTTGGGTCAGGGGCAGACCCCTCTCCCTTCCCCCGAATAGAGCTGTCGGTGGGGACTAATGCAGCACTTCTGGTTTGGGTTGGCCACCAGGGAGATGTTGAGATCAGAGACCTAATGGTCTCCAATGAAGCCCAGCTCCATATAAGCCTTCTGGAGCTTCCGGCCACCCACTTGGTGTTAAAAGCCTTTCTTCAGGAAAGTTTGGTTCAGGTGCCTATGGACCGCACCACAGCCATATAGTATTGCAACAATCAGAGCAGAGTGGAGTCATTGACCCTGTGCCAGGAGACAATACTCCTCTGGTAATGGCCCATGAAGTATTTTTTCTAGTTTTGGACCACCTGGCAGGAGCTTTAGATACCAGTGTGTATGAACTCTGCAATCCACACCTAGCAGACCACGAGTGTCAGTCTCTCCTGCGAATGAGGAGATCCATGGCCCGATATATTAGCCACTGCAAAGAACTCAAAATGCCAGTAGTGATGCGTGTTAGTTTCTAAGAGGTGTGTCGCTAGGAGATGTGATCTGGACTATTGTATACCTTTCTACCAAATCCCCTCCTTTCCTGAGTTCTGAAAAAGATCAAGACTGACCAGGCCCAAGGCATTCTAGTCGCCCTGCATTGCACACAGAGAGGTTGGTATCCAGAGCTCCTGGGAATGAACATCTGTCCTCCAATCAGGCTGCCTCAGCAACGGGGTAGGGTCCTGCTCCCAGGCCTTCACAATATCTGCTTTCATGCTTGGAGCTTAAGCTGCAACAGCTGAGACTTTCGACCTACGTCCGGAGGTGGGTTATGTCATCTTGGTAGCCATGCATCCCTCAACAAAGACATAATATGCCTGTCATTGGGACAAACTTGTGGCTTGGTGCTGCACACAGCAGATTGACCTACTCCAGTCAAAGCTTTCTGATACTTTGTTGTTTGTTTAGTCTCTTGCCCGGCAATGATTTGCTCTGGGCATATTAATAGGATATCTTTTGGCTCTTTCAGGATTTTTGCATTGACAGATCAGCCCTCATTATTTAAATCGCTGGTTGTGAGGTGTTTATTTTAAAGCCTACTACATAAGTTTCCTCCCATGCTCATTGTCATTCACATATTTGTTGTTTACTCCCTTTGACCTGCTTCACAGATGTCCTTTGTGGCTACTCACTCTCAAGACCATATTCCTTGTCACCATACCATCAGTACAAGATGTATGTCCGCATTAAGCTCTCTGTTGCAACCACCTATACACCACCTGCTTCCCAGACAAACTTGTTCTGCAGCCGCGAGCATCCCTCTTGCCAAAAGTTGTGATGCCGGTCCACATAGGTCATAATATCACATTACTGGCGTTCTTTGGTCTGCCTCACCCCTATAACGAGAAGGAGAGACTCCATTGCTTGGAGCAGAAATGAGCACTGAACATTGATCATACCAGAGAATTATCAGGTGGACGATCCACTCTTTGTTGGGTTTGCAGGAACAAAACAAGGCTGGGATTTGCAGAAGAGGACCATCTCCCGCTGGATCATGCTCTGTATTACGATCTGTTATGCAAAGGCCAAAAAGCAGCTTCTGGAAGGGCTGCATGCTCATTTGACCTGGGACATCCTGCTATCACTGCACTGGTAGGCAGAGTTCATCCCTAGACATCTATCAGGCCCACTTCCAAACAGGTACTGCTTTGGTTATCTATTTCAAAGGTGAGGAATCTGCGGTTAGAACTCTTTATCAGAAGATCAAGTTACTTACCTTAAGTAATGCTCTTTCTGATTGAGAGGCTGTCTAACTGCAGATTCCTCACCGATCCTCCCCATTCGGTAAATTGAACTCCATCCTTTATTAAGATTCTAAGTTTAGGAATCAGGAGGCTAGTCAAAGTTAATTTGCTATTGCAGCTGTGCTGTTGGGGGTGGGGACAGCCTAAAAAGCAACTGACGTCGAAAAATGCCTCTATAGGCTTAGGATGTCACTGCCAGAGTGGAAGGGCAGCAGTGCGACATTTCCAGATCCAGTCTGACGTCTGGGAGATATTCCAAAGGTGAGGAATCTGTGGCTATATCTAGTCTGTACCAGAATGAGCGTTACCATAGGTAATTAACTTGTTCATTATCAATACCAGGGGATCTATAATATAAACATGATGTATTATTGGCGGATGAAAAGTTGATTCCTTATAGGCACCAATAGAAGGGGGAATAACCATTGTACTACAGCTACAATTTTTGCACATGAACCCATCATTATGGTATGGGCTTATACCGAAATAGACTGTTGACTATTATTCACATTATAGAACGGACAGATGTCAATTTTACTGTGCAGAATTATTCTCTCAATTTAGATGTAGCACTTTTGTTATCCTACGTGATAATGCTGCCTCATCCATACTTCAATTAACCCTTAAATGGCCCCTAATTGGTGCTGGGCCTCAGCAAGGCCTACCAGTGCTTGGGTTTCACCCTTCTCTGCACAGAGTCCTCAGACCATAGAATAGAAGTTGGCACAGAAACTGGAATAGAAAATACAAGATTTATTAAACCTCATGAGGTGGAACTACATTCACACAGCACCCTTCGTTAATGTATGAAGTAGCACACGGAATTGAAGGAGCTTGGTCCTTTTATACCCACACAGGGGCTCAAATGAAGGCGGTACAAGTAAAAAATGCTGGTTTTAGGTACATATATGGTCATACAGAAAATGCACAGTCAACAAGTGGGTGGAGCTAACAGTAGCTGTTTTTGGGAAACACATCCTGACAGTTACATTCTAGTGGCAGTTGCAAAGACCGCTGCAAGATCAACTGAGCATGTGCGAAGGTGGAAGATGCTAAATATATCTCGTCTCTAGGCAGATTTCAAGAGCAGTTAACAGAAAGGTAGGACAGAGCACATGGTAGCACACGGCAAACAAAATGGCTGACAGAAATACAAAATGGATTCCACAAAACAGACAAGATAGTCTCTAAATACAGGATGGCTTCTGCTAATGCTCACCTAATCGCTGCCAAATTACAACAGATGCCCCTTTTAGCATTAGCTCTAGACATTCGTTTGTCTGGTGTAATTTAGATATGCATCCTGTACATTGATGCTCATAATCTTAATGATCTCTTTATTTAGCATTTGTTGTGCTTTCATTTCTGCAATATTTTTCTTGGCAGGTGTGCAAGCAGTGATGCACAAGGAGCAAAGCATAGGACCACATTGTATACAAGTACAGCATGTAAATAATATCGCCAACAGTATACATAAAATAGTCAGTAGTTTCCAGCCCCAAAGTAGCAAATAGTGTTCAGAACCGGGTCAAAAAAGTCCTTGTACCAGTCTCTGGGTGAATCTCTGCAGCAATCTTATGCAGTTTTGATATTGCGTCGTATACTGAAGGTGAGTGATCCGAAATGAAGACACAACAGCTGCTGCCAATGATGCGGCATGCACCACATCGATCAGCCAAAATCACATCAAGCACCATTCTGTTTTGGAGTGCTACAATCCTTGCAATTTGCAGTTCCTCTGTAATGTTCTCAAGTGCCATTGCTGTCTGATTGGTAACAACTTCCACAACACGAGTCAATCGCCTTATCTTTCTGCTGTACACAGCACCCACAAAGAAGAACAATCCTAAGTTAAAATTGACGTATTGTTGTAGAGCAGTGTCAGTTTGATCGACTTCGTCCATACTTATTGTTCTCTTATTTTGGTTCTTAGAGATATCATTATAACGTTTATAGTCTCTGTGATAAGATGCAGGTGCCAGAAACACAGGGGGCAATAGAAAGGATACATAGCAAATCCTTGACCACCGAACAGGACGTTGATAATATCCCTTATTGCCACACACAAAGTAAGTATAATGCAAGGCTGTAAAACTGCTATTATTGGCACCTTCAATAGTCAGTACCACTAAGCATGGGCGGAAAATCCGTTTCGCTCGCGGATTTTGCGGATTTTTGGTAAATTCGCAATCCGCGAGATTCGCGAATCTCCCGCAAAATCCGCAAATCCGCGAGCAGCGGATTTTGCTCGCACTGTTCGCGTGAGTTCGCGGCTTCCCAGTACAACTTCGCGCCCCACGAATAAGCGCTAAATTGCAGAAATACGATCTTAGCAAAACTGAAACTACTTACCAGGTTCAAAAGTTCAGGCTCATCATTAGTAGCCATTTCCTGTAGTGCTTCCTGAGGGGCCCCTCCAGAGTTCAGTTGCCTACTTGCAACTATTATGTGACCCTGATCTGAACCTCAGAATAGTTACACATATGCCACAAAGGTCCTGAATTACAGCTAAGGGAGACAAGCAGGAGCCAGGCTGGAAGTTCAAATCCATTAATCAGCCCCTAATTCATTATTGTCAGTTGGGGCAGGGCAGGTGTTGTAACTAATTTTGCAACAATGAAAGCACTTAGCAAGTGCAAAAGATCACTAATCAGGAAGCACTAAGGAAGCAGGTGCCAGCTAAAAAAATATTCTGTGACACATTAATCAGCCCCAAATTAATTCAGGTCACTTGAGGCAGGGAAGGTGTGCTTTGCTTTGCCACAATAATGTACACTGACTGGACAACCAGAGGGTGCTGTGATGAAACAGAGGGTGGCATGGGTGGGCCAGAGGGTGGCATGAGTAGTCAGAGAGTGGCAGTGGTGACAGAGAGTGGCAGTGATGAAGAAGAGTGTCCCAAACAGGCTGGACACGTAGAAACAACAAGTTCGCAAAACTTGCGACCCGACAGGTAAGTTCGCGTTTGCAAAATTGTACAAAACCCTCGCAAACTGGCAGAAACCCGCGCGAACACAAAAAAAAATCCACAAATTCGCGAGAATTCGCGGATTTTGCGAATTGCGAGTTCGCAAATCCGCAAAATTCGCGAACGCGAGATTCGCAAAATTCGCCCATGCTTAAGTACCACTGTACACTCACTCCTTCCTACTGGAATTCTTCCAACACTACTAATACACACATCTGCTTTAGCTCTAGTAACAGAAATCACAAATAGTCCATTGGTCTGAATAGCTCTCATATTCGTGAAGACATACGGTGTCGAAATATTGTCAGGTTGATACTCTTCCCATTCCCATTTAGACCCTTTAGCTTGTGGCTACCCTTCTTTATCTTGGTAGCATACTTTATTGAATTGAAAGTTAATCCCACCTACTGAAGGATTTCCGGTTTGCAAACAAAAGCGCTTACCAAGCTTGACAAGAACTATTGTGAGAGAAGGGAAGAGGAATGAAAGGTGTTCCTCCCTTCTTCTGGTGGGCAGGAATCATCCGACATACCCAACAGTTGGTGGTATTCGTGGCATTATGTGTATGATGCAACATCTGGATGAAGGTATTATTGAGGTAGGATTGTCGATGCTTCTGCTCATGGTAGGGAAGTGTAAAGTAGTGGTGTTCCACTGGTACTGGAGTAGTGGCAACAAAAAGTTGTCGAGCAGGAGCCACTTTCTCAACAAACCAGGTGATTATTGCCATAAACACCAGAGCAACAACAAACCTTATCACACAAATGATCCTTTTACTACAGATCCTGGCAACAACTGATCTTTCTGTAGCCATGATCACTTTGTCGATTTAAAACAATCGTTGGAGCTCTTATCCCTGGGCAGCCGTTGATTTCTTCACCATGGGCCAAGACGGTTGTCACTACACTACGCAGGACTGATCCCCCCCCTTGTCACATCGGCGTTCCGTTTCACTAACCCAGGGCGGTAGCTCAACCAGTCTTTTTCGGCAAAGCAGATTCTTTCCTTGGTCTCAGCTGATATCTGGATTCTCCAGAGTTCGTGTGGTCCGGGAAGACTTCTGCAGATTCGTCAGTTGAGATAGCTTGACCTTTCTCCGTCTCCAGAATCTCTCGATAGTCGGTCAACACAGCAGGTTCCACCAAGGTAGGTAGCAATCTCTTGCAGTGAGTACTATGGACCCAATTCTTTCGATTCGTCACTCGAACTGCAGTCCTTGTCGCAAGGAGCACTTGCTCTGGTCATCGCCACCTCGGTTCCAAGCTGTTCAATCTGTCGAAGTACTTGACCATCACGTGGTCGCCAGGACGGATTTCATGGGCCTCAACTGTAGATCTGTCAGGAAGAGCTTCTCGAACCGGTTGATGAATAGAGATCAAACTGTCGATTAACTGTGCCAAATAATCATTCATCAGAACACTTGGACCATCATGTATGGGGCGTGGCTTAGGAACTCCCCAAATGTTCATTGGTCTCCCAAAGACCACTTCATATGGGGTAAGGCCAGATCATGAATGTGGCACCGATCTTATGGACAACAATGCCAAGGGTAGGGCATCTGGCCACTTCAAAGACTTGGAAGCCAGTATTTTCGCCAACTTCAATTTCAAAGTAGCGTTGTACCTCTCTACTAATCCTGATGATTGTGGGTGGAAGACTGCATGGAATTTCAGCTTGATCCTTAATCCTTTCAGGACATGCTCAACAACTTGCCCAATAAAATGAGGTCTGTTGTCACTCCACAAAAGTTTACAAACACCATATCTAGGGGAAAACTCCTTTAGAAGCACCTTCGCTGTGGTGAGAGCAGTATTATCCTTTGTAGGGTATGCCTCTATCCATTTACTGAAGGCACTTTCCACCACTAGGACGAATATCATATTATTGCTGCGTTGAAGTTGGATGTAATCCATCTGCAAAACTTCAAAAGGTGCAGTGGGTGTAGCAAACCCTCCTGTAGGAGTTTGTGTTCCTTTTTCAGGTTTATACTGCCAACAGATCAAACAAGACTGTACTACTCTTTTAGCTGTGCTGGCAATTTCAGGATGCTCCCAAACTTGCATAAACAATGTTGTTATCGCTAGAGCTCCAACATGTGCCAGCCCATGTGCCATTTGAGCTATAGGTTGTAAATAGGCTGCAGGCAATTTCCATTTATCCATGTCTTTGTTGCGCCAACAAACCTCATCGTCCAATATTCCTTCTATAGCCCATTGCTCAAGTTCTGCTACAGAAGCAGATCTCTGTACATCTAACACTTCCTGTGTAGCATCATGCCATCGCTCAGCTTGAGACATCACTATGTACATGGAAGTAGTGCTTTGTTGCATTGCAGTCTCACGAGCTACGCGATCAGCAAAAGCATTACCTTGTCCTATCTTGTCAGTCACTTTCTTGTGTGCGCTACACTTCACTATCACTATCTTCTTCGGATAGGTCAGTGCAGTCAAAAGGTTATGCACTAATTCTCTATGCATTCTCTGCATCTCGTTAAGTGTAAGAAAGCCTCTTTCCTTCCAAAGCAGGCCAAAATCATGGGCCACTCCAAAAGCATAGGGGCTATCTATATAGATGTTCACACACAAGCAAGTGCTAAGCTCACACGCTCGTGTCAAATCTATTAGCTCAGCTGCTTGAACCGACTTCTGAGGTATGCGAGCTGTTTCCACTACTGTCTGAAGTGTCGTAATTTCAAGCAGGACCCATCAACCCACAGTTCCGCATCTACATCTGGAAGGGGCGTAGCTTGCAAATTGATGCAACCCTTTGTCTGTTCCTCAGTAAGGAATATACAATCGTAAGGCTCCTTTGACTGAGACTGAGTCGCAGGATATGGCAACAAAGTGGCTGGGCTCAGTGTCGCGCATCTCTTCAAGGTAATATGAGGTGCTAACTGTGTCAATTCATATCCTGTCAGGCGAGCACTAGTTAAGTGTTGTGTCTTAGTCTGATTCAAAAGGGCATCTACTGCATGGGGTATTAGCACCAACAGTTTGTGTGACAAAACTATCCCTTCACTCTGACGTATGGACACAGCTGTTGCTGTAACTGAACGAAAACACCCAGGCAATGCACGAGCAACAGGATCAAGGACAGCTGAAAAATATGCACAGGGATGCTGCTTGTCACTGTGTGTTTGTACTAGAACTGACAATGCACATCCATAATTTTCATGTACATAGAGTGTATAAGGCTTTGTGTAATCTGGAGTGCCTAACACTGATGCAGAACAAAGAGCTTGACGTAACTGTCGAAAGGCATTCTCACATTCATCTGTCCATGGGTGGGGCACTGGAGTGTCTTTCGTCAAAAGTGCTAGCAAGGGTTTGACAATGTGAGAAAACCCTAATATCCATTGCCTACAAAATGAGGTCAGACCAATGAATGCACGGACATCTTTCTGAGTGGAAGGTACTGGTGTGTCTAAAATTGCTTGAATGCGATCTGGTGTAAGTGCACGGCCCTCCTTAGACAGAGGGTGACATAAGTAGGTTGCCTTCGGTCTACAATATTGCAATTTCTTTTGTGACACTTTATGATGGTGTGTAGAAAGAAAAGAAAGCAAAGACAAAGTACACTCTTCACACAGTTCAGGCGTATCGGCTGCCAACAAGATGTCATCGACATATTGAATGAGAGCCACCCCTTTAGGTAAGACGAAAGAATCAAGTTGTCTTTTCAGTGCTTGGCTATAGATACTAGGACTCTCAGTGTACCCTTGAGGAATTCTACAAAATCTGGATGATTGATTATTTAAAGTAAAACCAAACAAATATCTGCTTTGAGGATGAATAGGGATCGAGAAGAAAGCATTCTACAAATCAATCACGCTAAATGTAGTCGCTGTCGAGGGAACCAAAGTAAGTAGTGTTGTTATGTCAGAAACCACTGGGTATTGTGGTACTACAATCTTATTAACTTCTCGCAAATCCTAGTATCAGTATCCTTTTTCAAAATGGGCAGAATAGGACTGTTACAAACATTGAAGGGACTTCCTCCACAACCCCCACTTTAATCAAATCATGGACAATGCGAACGAATGAGTGCTTCTTCGCCTTCCTGAGAAATGTTATATTGAGGCAAGCGCGGCAATGAAGTGCCCTCCTTGACACTAATATGCACTGGTGGAATAACCATTTGTCCTACATCAGTGTCTGAAGTAGCCCACAAGGCACTAGGGAGTGAAGCTAATGCAGTATCTTCTTTAACCAAACAAGATCTCTGTCATGGGGTAGTTGTCATTCAAAATAACACGCACTCCTTCAGGAGAACATCGTATCGTAGCCCTGAAATATTTGAGCATATCAAGACCCACAATATTGTCTGGTGTGTTGGAGAGAGCAAAAATGGACATGGAGCAGTAAACTTATCAACATGGAATGCAAGTGGTTGTGACAGTGGGCTAAGGGAAGGTGTTCCATCTAACCCTTTTGATGTAATGGTTGAGCCGGACAGGGGAGCCCTTGGAACCAATTGTTTAGATAAGGCTCTACGAGTAGCTCCTGTATCAACCAGAAACTGATCAGTAGAACCCAAAACATGTGCTGTAACACAGGGACCCTCTGTTCTACTGGAAATTCAACTGATTCCTTACCCCATCCTAGGCAATCCTATGCATAAGCAGAATCTTGAAAATCATCCGGCACATAGTCGAACATTTGATACTGGTTCCTTCTGTCAACAGTGTTAAACCTATCCTGCCCACGTGTATTAGCATCAAACCTAGCACGATCATTGGTGCTTCCTCTAGACCCTAGATATCCTGAACGATTTCTCATTTGTCCCAGACCACGTGGACACTGCTGAGCACGCAGCACTGGACAATCAGAAATCCAATGTCCACATTTCTTGCAGTACGCACACTGGTCAACAGACAAATTTGAACGAGTATAGGAAGGAAAGTTCGAACCATAAGTTCACGTCCACCTCTATGATTACCTCAGGAAGGCGGACCATAAGCCTGAGCCAACATAACCTTTGTTTTCAACTAGTCTTTTTATCCTCCTTACCCTTCGCTTCTAATTCCTGGCGTTCATATTACTGAGCCATAGTCAAAAGAGAAACCGGAGAAGAGGTAGTCCATTAACTCTCACTGGCCTTTAGGCAACTAGCTATTCCTGGCAAAAGGTTTGCAACATATTTATCGACAAGCAGGTGCATACCTGTGTCATTTATCAATGACTGGCCACTAAAATCGTGGAATGCCTCCTCAAAGCGTGTAAAAAAATCTGAAACCGATTCATCTTCTTTTTGCTTACACAACACTAATACAGTCTAATCTATCTGTTTAGGGGAATAATCATCTTTAGCTTAACTAATATAGATGTAGGGAGATCTAAAATCAATTTACACGGTTTCTGTGCTGGCTCCCGCTCTACATCACGCACGTCATCAACTTTACGCACAGTTCTCCACATGTCAGGCGGCAATATCAATCCGAAAAACAAATCAATATCAGGCAAAGTCATGGTACAAGAGCTAATAGCACCCTCAACTTCCTCAAAAAAAGCTGTTGGATTTTTGCACGGATCAGGCAATGCATTTTTAAGGGCCATAACATCCGCTCTATTCCAAGGAGTATAGACCCAATTATAAAAAAAGTAACACTTCGAATCAGCAGAACTTTTATCATCAGCTGTTCCCTCGCCTCTAGGAGGAACATACTAAGGCGCGGCTTTCCGCATAGGTTTTGCATGAACTATTATGGTCTTATCTGTTCCGATGATAGAAGCTTGTGCCATGCTGGTCTGAGATGTTTTGCAGCTGCGTCTGCTGTCTTTTTCTCCTCTCGCAAACGGACTGCCTCAACACGTAATTTAACCAAACGCCTGATAGTCAGCCACCTGAGAAAAGAGAAAAAGACCATCACGCATCTGCTTACAATCATTTGCTATATCAACAGGCTCCAATTCCTCAGAATGTTTCCTAAACCGTTCAACTCTGCGGCAAACACCTCTGTAAAATATACTTGCTCCCTTTCCTGCCAATTCTTCATGTCATCTAAAAGTTCAGAGGCAGAAGCAGTATTAAGGGCGGCTTTGCGAGCAGCAAATCTAGGCTCAGCAGAACGCGCAGTAGGCAACATAGAACGAGTTTCTCGCGCTTTATTTTGATCTGTAGAAGATTCCTCACTGGACGTATGAGGAGCGGAAGGGAAAATATACGGAGGTGGAGAACGATCTAATAACAAGAATTCATCTTGCGGTTTATTAAGGATAGGATACAGGGCTTGCCTAACAGTGTATTGGTTAGTTACATGTAAATGGCGCTCCCTATCCTCTCTCTCTTTTAGTTCTTTTGTTTCCTTGGTTTTTAACTCTAATGCTTTCGCATAAATGTTCTTTTGCTCTTTTTTTTACAATCAAGGCTTGCTCACGCTTCATTCGTTTACACACTTCTTTCTCCCACATTCGCACACAGTCAAACATCTCTTGCCTAGTCTTTCGCTTAAACATACATTGTTCCACATACTGAATCTTTCGCAAATCAAATGACCCATGCATAGGCCAACGCTACTCAGGATCCTTACGAGTGTATTTATTCCATAACGTGCTGTACATTATAGAAGAAATACCATACTTAATATACATATCCCTATTAGGCGTCCCTTCCGGGGGGGTGGGGGCGGTTGTGCTCCATCGAGTCTCAAACTGATACCTCTAACAAAAGCAACACATCCTATGAAGTGTGCTAGAAACAGGCATGGCAAAAATAGTGCAAAATATGCAGTATTATAATCAAAGTAGCACTTAAGGCACTCTTCGTACGTTGCGCCGTTCAAACAAATTCAAATAGAGAAAAATCTCCTCATTACCTGCCTATATAAATTGCAATTTATATATACCTTACAAACAAATACAAATATTGGCCAATCCTTCAAATCAAAAGCCACAGTAAGTGTTACTAAACTACCTTACCAATCCAAGGCATCAAAAACCAACAGCAAGTGCCGCAGAACGACTCTTACCAATCAAATGGTGTCCAGGTTCCAACTGCCAAGTTCTCAAATTGACCAAATGGTCACTGCACGGCGAATCAACAGAAGAGATCTCAGTTGAGGACCGGCACCACCTGGATGGTCAGATCAGAAAGAAAGGAAAAACGCTGTGGTTGCCAAGACTCTGGTCTCCTCAGTCAGCGATCGCGTCCAAAGCGAGATTCCAATCCTTCGTTTCGACCAGTCATTCGGGCATCCGAGTCACTGATGAGCCCCGCGTTGGAAGCGCCAATTTGTGGTGATGGGCCTAAGCAAGGCCTACCAGTGCTTGGGGTTCTCCCTTCTCTGCACAGAGTCCTCAGACCATAGAATAGAAGTTGGCACAGAAACTGGAATAGAAAATACAAGATTTATTAAACCTCATGAAGTGGAACTACATTCACACAGCACCCTTCGGTAATGTATGAAGTAGCACACTGAACGGAAGGAGCTTGGTCCTTTTATACCCACACAGGGGCTCAAATGAAGGCAGTACAAGTACAAAATACTGGTTTTAGGTACATATATGGTCATACAGAAAATGCACAGTCAACAAGTGGGAGGAGCTAACAGTGGCTGTTTTGGGCAAACCCATCCTTACAGTTCCATTCTAGTGGCCGCTGCAAGGACAGCTGCAAGATCAACTGAGCATGTGCGAAAGTGGAAGATGCTAAATATATCTAGTCTCTATGCAGATTTCAAGATCAGTTAACAGAAAGGTAGGACAGAGCACATGGCGAGCACATGGTAGCACATGGCAAACAAAATGGCTGACAAATACAAAATGGATTTCACAAAACGGACAAGATAGTCTCAAAATACAGGATGGCTTCTGCTAATGCTAACCTAATCGCTGCCAAATTACAACACCTAAATTCTCTAAACTATGCTTTCCCCATTAAATGGCTTGAAGGTTTTATCCCTGGAAAATGGGGCAGGATTACCTACTGGTGTCCCAGCTGGAGCAATGGTTAATTATAAGAATCACTCAGATAATGAAACCCTTTCACTAAGGTGATAAATATGTGGCCTTCCTCCTCATTTGCAATCCATGATGGGAAAATGTTTTCCCCACAGCAGGTACTGTTATCTGAAACAGAGGTGGGATGGCAGTGTGTTAAGGGGTAGGTGAAACATAAGTGAAACTCCACATATAACTGTATGATTGTTTTCATACCACATTGGGGTTCTCTGGTTTCAGGTTTGGGACAAGCGAGTGGCCAAGGAAGCCCGAAGAGTGATAAATGGACCTCATATCTGTGGACCAGGCATTGATATTAAGGTAATACTCTTTTAAAATAATTAACATTTAAATTGTATGTATCTTGTAAACTGTTCAACTGAATTCACTCTCTTAATTGCAGGAAAATATGGTCTTGACCGCTTCATGGGTCGCACGTAATGCTTTGCAATTGTGGGACATACGGTGTTCAAAGCATCTGAAAGATATCCCTTTTCCAGCAAATTTGTTACAGGGGGAGTTTCTTTATGCAGCAAAATTCTGTGAGAAAAATGTAGTCATCGCAGGAGGAAGTGGCACTTATGGTGCCAGCGCTGTGGATTATAAAACTGATGAGGTACATTTCCGTGCTTTTGTGAAAAATAAGTGTGTAATATATGGTTTTAAGTACTCTTGGAAGACTTATTCAGTTAGGGCAAAAATCTGCCCTGTGCTCCCTATACCATTATTTTGTGACTGCTTGTGGTTTATATATAGATGTCAAATGCATCAAAACATAATTTCAGGCAAATCACTAAATCCAACGTGGAATAACCAGGTAGGCGTGTCTCAAAAGAAAATGGAGAAGATTTTTTATAAAGTGCACATTTGTCCTCTCTCATCATAATGTTTCAAAATTCCAATTAACTGGGGGTCTTTAACCTTTTCTACAAAAAGAGCTCCTTATGTTTAATGAAAATCACCTGAGCTACTAACATTATTAGTGTTCCAATAGTGACCACATCAGACAAGATTACATTGGTAGCCATCCTTTGCTTAATTACTAGATGTGATAAGTTCAGTTAGCAGGCAGGTTTGCCAGCAGTAATGTTAAAATATTTATTTAGTGAGTTTCGAATGCTCGTATATAGGTAATACAGAACAGTCATGCCCGTGGTACCAAGGTTTTGATATTAGTAATAAGTATGCCCAATACCACAAGCTACATCCCTCAAATATCCGCTTTAAATGTGTTTTGAAAAGTGAGCCATTGTTCTTCAAACATCATCTTATGAGTTCTGGAAATACACACATTTACATCTCGAATATACATTCTCAATTTTGGTTTCCATATATTACTTCAGCTAAGCAAAGCTTCTAGCGTAATAGGCTGCGCTGCACATAAACAGGTAGCCGGCGAGGCTCTAGTATCACATGAGCTACTCATTGGAGAAGCCTACTCTACCATGTTTTCCCCATCAAGTGGCCTATGCTATATGGGGACAAATCATCCCTCTGCTAATGAACGATCAGGTTACACAAATTACCTCTCCTAATAGCTATCTCTTATTTGGTAATGCTGCAAACTGTACCCGTTTTGTTAATAGTTTACACAAACCCAGAATAACAACCATTTAACAGCTCCAGATAAAAGTCTAGACTTGTGACTAAAGGGCATAAGGAAAAAGTCCAGAGCCTAAGAAACCAACGAGAGAAGTGCATGTTAGACAACTTCACTACCCTCCTTTCCCAATCATGCTGCCACTTGTTTTACAAGTGATGTGATGGACAAGGACTCCCATTGCAAGCATGAGCACGTGCCGCAGCAGCAAGAAGGTTGATAAACACTTTTTAGGTCCCTGGTACTGGAGATAGCAAGTAACACATTTGTAGGAAGTTCCTTTAAGCTGGTCCAAAGTGATGATTCCCAAAGGAGACTGCACATCTAAAAGCCAGGGAGGGAGAAGGGAAGGGTTCATGATATTAATGGAAACAATGCATATGGCAAATTCAGCTCTCAACAAATACATCATTCATAGCAATAGAATCCTCTGTTGATGAGTGGTGTAATGCATGTCCCCCAAATTTAAACACCACTGTATGTCTGAAATAATGGCCTGGAGGAACCACTCTTCTGCCGGTGTTTCTCCTCAAGCTCCCTTTATTGTCTCTTTCTGCAGTACTGTTACAATGTCCAGTATGCCCAGTGTTTGTAATGCACGAACAATTACCCGAGGGTGTCGAGGCGCTGGGGGCCCTAGGGAAGATTAAGCGAGCTTTTGCCCTGGGTCACATGGTGCTGGACTGATCTGCCACCGGCGCCAGGGATCGAGCCATGAGCCCCCGGGTTCTGGAGTCCGATGCCCTGGCCGCCTGTCCTGAAGTTGTTCTCTGGATTCACCACCTTCCTCTACAGAACCTATAAAAACCTTTCCCATAAAAGTTAAAGTATCCAAGTTATGCCAATACGAGAGAATAAACACTCGGAGATCAGCAGAAGAGGTGACTTGGTTTTACCAATCAGCTCAATCATACTCCACCAAACCAGCCAACCACTACAACCAGCCACAAAATGGGCAGTTATCAACAATTAAGAACATTCATATCCAAGACTGCCATCCATGGAAACCTGAAGGCAGATTAAAGGATGTGACCATAACTTTCAAAGGATAGTGTCTTCAGCAGGGAAGAGCAAAAGAACAGGTGAATGTTCATCAAGCAGGCATAGTCCAACATAGCAAATCCAAAGGTTTTCTTGGAGGCAGCACACCTCTTTTCTGCCAGCTTCACCACCTCTAAAAGAACCACTGCTTCTTGTTGAGGCTGTGGCAGGTTTGTGTCAGAAGTAGAATAATCCAGATGGCCTGGAGCATTCGAGGATAGACAAATATAAGCAGAAATGCTTTGTACTCTGCAGTGCAGAGTGTGTTCCCTTTTTCTTTTAACTGAGACATCAAACAATTAGGCAGTCAATCAAAATATTGAATGGCTGGTTGTTTGCCTTTCAAATTGTCGGTGATAACGAGAGTAATGTGTTATGGAAACTCAACTTTGCAAATAAATACGTCTGTGATGTCATAGCGTGTGAACGTTTGGAGAAAGTAACGAAGTGTACTATCTTAGTAAATAAATGAAAGACATTGATTATCTTTCTGATGGTATTTCTATGAACTTTGGAAACTTCACAATGAAATTCTTAAACACCACATACCAGTGTAGTGTAGAAATTAGTGAATGCTACAAACTTTGTTGCATGTTATCTCAAGATCGACTCCTTGTTACTGTGCTTTCAGGTTTTTGCAATTGCTCTCAAGTAGAGTACTAGACAGCATGTGAGCTCCTTCATTCCACATAGGTGTTATTTACATAAGATCGGCATATTACATCATT
Organism: Lissotriton vulgaris; assembly: GCF_964263255.1. Taxonomy (NCBI): domain Eukaryota; kingdom Metazoa; phylum Chordata; class Amphibia; order Caudata; family Salamandridae; genus Lissotriton; species Lissotriton vulgaris. The sequence continues at coordinate 1,796,792,873 of NC_141694.1, read as the reverse complement.
TAGGGTAGGGGTCTGTGTTTGTTCTTGTTTTTGCTATCTTTTCCAGCTGATGCTTCAGATTCTGACCAGCTGGTGGGGCTGTCGACTGAGATTCCTCACAGTAATGACAACCACTTAATATTTGCTTTGCCCTTGGGTGTTCGGTTGTATTTCTTAAGTGAAATTGGTCTACAGTTGCTCCTGTAGCTTTTGTGTGTAAACTGTTAGTGTGCAAGATGTCCACCTGGAGTTCTTTATTGTATGTTGCTATCCAGCAATTCATGTTCACCTGTTTCAATAGAATTTCTAATTAAGTTGCTGAGATTTAGGTGTGACTACGTTGTCTGGGGAAAATGATTTTGTTTGTGACTTAGTAAATCACTAGCATGAAACGACATAACATTACTTATGGAACAAAGTGCCATTTTATTTAAAGAACAATGAATGTATTGTTTTCCTACTAATCACAGGTTCTTGGTGATGTATCCTTATTCAACAAAACTGTTCAGACCTTGGATGTGACACGCGATGGTCAGGTTGTAGCAGTGGCTGGAGTTGGAGGAAATCTTCATATTGCTGAGCTTTGCTGATGTGCCAGGACTTCAAGCACGGTGAAACAAGCTCCCCAGTCATTAATGTGTCTAATGATAGCCTTGTAAGCCAGTAAAAACGTTTAAGATTGGTTGACCTAAATGGAGCCAGGGGCTTGTAAGATTTGTTCTTCCAAACAATATTATTAAAGTGCCACAGTTCAGTAGTAGATTTGCACCGGCTATTTTTTTCAATATGAAAATAAAAATGGGTTTCAATAAATGAAAGCTAAAGAATGAAGTGTGATTATCTGAATGAAGTGTGATTATCTGAATGAAGTGTGATTATCTGAAGTCCACTGCGATACAAAAGGGGATGATGGACGGAGCGTTTGAGCAAATCACACACTCACCCCCAGTCAACTGATCTGGGTTTAATCCATCACCATTCTTTAGCTCACTCAGCCACCCCAGTTCAGACATGGCCATATGCAAATCAGTCTGACCCTGTGCCTCATGGGAACAGTCCAGCCCGAACTGCCAAGCCATGTCTTCCCTGGACCGGAAACAAGCATCCTGGGACCGGTTTCGGATTCATAATCCTCATCAGCCAGGCTATCTTGAATCCAGTGGCCAAGTGAGCAAGGGACTCACGTCTGAGCATACCCTGCCACACTTAGGGCGAACAAAGCGATACAAAAGCCATGTCTGAACTGGGGTGGCAGAGTGGGCTAAAGAACGGTGATGGATTAAACCTAGATCTTTTGACTGGGTGTGAGTGTTTGATTGACTCAGATGCTCCGTCCATCCCCACCCCCTTTTGTACCACTTTTGGCCGCCATAAGTGTGGCAGGGTATGCTCAGACGTGAGTCCCTTGCTCACTTTGCCACTGGATTCAAGATAGCCGGGCTGAAGACGGCTGGAATGCCAGAAACCGGTCCTCAGAAGCTTGTTTCCGGTCCAGGGAAAACATGGCTTGGCAGTTCGGGCTGGACTGTTCCCATGAGGCACAGGGTCAGACTGATTTCCATATAGCCATGTCTGAACTGGGGTGGCAGAGTGGGCTAAAGAACGGTGATGGATTAAACCCAGATCTTTTGACTGGGTGTGAGTGTTTGATTGATTCAGATGCTCCGTCCATCACCACCCCCTTTTGTACGGCTATCTGAAGTCCACAGCATACACCTTCTTTTTTGTGTTCACTAATCATTTTGTATGTTTTTGTTACATATTTGAGTCTTCATATATTTACATTCACCATATTACTGACACGTTACCAGCCCTTCATTCTCGTTCAGGAAACCCTTCGACCATAATGGCCAGCACAATAGAGTTCTGTTCCTGTTGACCATGAAATGTACGTTCAAATCTCAAGGAATATTTCTGGCTGCAATGAAAGCATCAGACATAAAGAACATGTCAATGAAATGTTGTGGCATTACAATATTCCATTCATAGATTAACAAACAAATGCACAATAGTTCATCTCCTCATACTCTGAACCACCTCAAGAGGGATAGATGTTATCTTTGTATTTTAAAGCATGTAGAATTCTACGTATGGTGGCTGGGGCAGAAAAATATTAATAGTAGGCAATGAGAAACAGAGAGCTGGCCACCTGAAACCGAGAATGAAGTTGGAGGAATTGACAGCTATTTAGAAAAGCATAGGATATAATGTCTTCTTTGTCCCCTTAGAAAGTAATCCACATGTGAACACTTTGGAAACTGCTAAAAGGGTTGGACAAAAAAATGCTGTCTCCCTCTTGACATTGCCCAAACTTAACAAATTTATTTTATTTATTTATTTATTTAATTTATATGGCGCGTTATAACCACAGGGGTCTCTAAGCGCTGTCTGACCAGATTTACGTGATAGATGTTGTATTCACTTGAAACCAGCTGTGCACCTAAGGTCTGCTCCATGCTTGTTTAAACAGTACAGTTTTTCGTTTTTTTCTGAAGGAAAGTAAGTTACTTTCCTTCCTGAGCTCTGGATCCAATTTGTTCCATAAAGCTGGGATCGTGTTGGAAAAAGCACGGCCCCCCACCGTGGTCAATTTGAAGCGGGACTGAGACAGAAGAGTGGCGTCCGACGAACGCAAAGTCCTACCCGGTATGTAAGGGGATAGTCGGGATTTCAGGTATTTTGGTGCTTTGCCATACAAAGCCTTGTGAGCAATGCACATTCCTTTGAAGATAATTCTCTGGCGAATTGGCAGCCAGTGCAACTCCTGCATCAGGGGAGAGGCATGGGCATTTCTGGGTTTTTTAAATATCAACCTAGCTGCATCATTCATGACTCCCTGTAGTTTGTCCAGCAGCCGCTGTGGCAAACCTAAATAAAGGGAGTTCCCGTAGTCCAGCCTAGCCAGAATTGTGGCTGAGACCACGTGTCTCAAGGTAGAGAATGAGAGTAGGGCAGCGATCTTCCTAAGTTGTCTTAACAGGCCTATACTGGTGCCTACTACGGTGGTAACTTGTTTTTCCATGGATAATTTATTATCCACATATAGGCCTAGGCTTTTAACTGCAACTGCCGGCTTTGGTGGTGCACCCAGCTCCCTAGGCCAAAATGTATCACTCCAAGGGTTACCCGAGATGGAAATGGGTAATACTTCCGTCTTATCCGGGTTAACTTTCAAGGAGTTCTCGGACATCCAATTGACTGTAGTTTTCAATATGTCCTGTAACCTGGTGGATGCTCCTGGACCATCATCCAGCCGGATGATTATCTGGGTGTCATCGGCATAGTTGTACACTAGGCAGTCCATCCTATTCAGGAGAGCAATTAGTGGCTGCAGGTAGATGTTAAAAAGTAGGGGGGACAAGGCAGAGCCCTGGGGGACCCCGCAGGTGATCGGAGCAGGGGTGGAAAGTAGATCCCCCAGCTGCACTCGTTGTGTCCTACCCTGCAGAAATGATGTGAGCCATGCATGTGCTGTACCCACGACGCCAAAGGATCTCAACCGCGACAGAAGCTGTTTATGGCACACGGTGTCAAACGCCGCGGAGAGATCCAGTAGTACCAGGGCGCTCGGTGTTTTTACATCAGCTCGCATCCTTAGCTCATCCAGAATGGATAGCATAACTAGTTCCGTGCTGTGATTAGCACGGAACCCTGCCTGATTGGTCTCCAGCAGGTTGTTACTCTCTAGATGGCCCGATAATAGAGCTAACACGTGCTGCTCAATTACCTTAGCCAGGAAAGGCAGCTGGGAGATGGGCCGGAAATTTTTCAGACATTTTGTGTCTGCTCCAGGTTTCTTCAGTAAGGGGATCAGGCGAGCCTCTTTAAAAGCTAAAGGGATCTGTCCTGTACGAAGAGAGGTGTTCAATAGGTGCAGAACCTCTTCCTCTATTCCTGGCATTGCCATCTTGAATATGTCAGGCGGGCAAGGGTCCACCAAGGAACCTGATTTGACTCGGCCTATGATTTTGAGTAATTCCTGTTTGGAAATAAGGGATAGCTCAGCTAAAGGTGGAATGTTTAGCGGGGCAGTAAGGTCCGGTATGCGCGGACATTCGAGGGGTGCGGTTTCCGCAATTTCATCCAAGATATCGGATATCTTCTTTACGAAGAAATCCTGGAACCTCTGACAGTCCTCCTGGGTGAACTCGGGACTTTGCTCCTTATTCACCCTGAGCTCCGCCAGGACCCGGAAGATTTCTTTCAAAGCAGTTACATTGACGTTATCCAATCTAATTTTCAACATTATATTGGTATGCCCTTAAAGATATGCAAGGTGGTTAATCACCAGGTGAAACATTTGTAGATTGGTAAATTAATCTACTAGAGGCCACAGTCTACCAGAAGCATGACGAATCTTATAAGACTTTAAATAGGCACTAGTAACAGTGGTTATAATGAGGTCCAACGTCCCCTGCCAGTCAGTCTCCCCTCTTTTATTAACCCCAATATTGGTGTCATTGCAAGGTATTAGTTAATAAATTCCAACAATACATTACAATGTTGAATCATGATTTGCTGGCGGAATTTGTCTCCTGGTGAATACCACAAAATAATACAGGAAGACCTCCACATACTTTACATCAACGAAAAGATGTTAACGAATGCAAGTTTGCCCTGTATGTCAATAGCTGTTCGGACAGGGTAGAGTGAAGTTTTAGATCATCTTAAGATTTATTATAGAAGCAAACTCTATTGGTATTCATCTTTTTATTAGAAGATTGAAATGTTGAGAGCTATATTGAAGACCATGGAGGGGCTCAGGGTTTATGCTTGTCTTTGTTTCTCTCTTTTTAATTTTGGACATTCTACCCTCAGTGCTTTGAATGTTCTAATAGCCTTATAGCGCTTCTCCATCAGGCTATACCCATTGTTAAAGCCCTCACCCTTGTATAGGCCCTCGTCTCTGGATCGGGCCTATATATTGGGTTCCGGGACTTTAAAAAAGCAGTATAGCCTGTGACAGCGGGCTATTAGCCTATATTAGAACATTGGGATGTTGAGAGCTCAATTGAAGACAATGGAGTAGCCCTGGGCTTATAGTGGCTGCTGTAAGCTCAGAGCTCCAACATTCCAATGTTTATCTTCATGTTTCTCTCTTTTCATTTCAGAAAATTCTACCATTAGTGCTTGGAATGTTCTAATAGTCTTATAGCCCTTCTGCCTCGGGCTATACCTGTTGGCAAAGGTCCTCACCCTCTTTCTAGGCCCTCGCCGGTGGCTCAGGCCTATATCTCTGTTTCAGGGCCTTTAACCACTGGTATAGCCCTCTGAAGCATATATAAGGCTATATAGTAGACCCCTAAAGTTAGGGTGACATGCTGGCTTCCATTTAGACTGATTCCTAATAGAATGAGGCACACGACCAGGGATGCCCCTTCTTCTATTCCTAATCACACAGACCCATGCTGTTTAGTGACTTAGAATGATCAAAAGTATTAATAAACTGGTGAATGAGTTGAACGCTGAATGGATGTGATCAATTGCATCACTTAACTCATATCAACAATAAATCCGTTTTCCCTTTTTTCAGTATGTGAAATTTACTATGGGAAACGCATAAACCTGCCTCTAAACAACCTCACAGACCTACAAGTCACGCGGTTCTAAATCCTAATGGTATTAAGGAATGTGAACTGCACAAGCATTGCATTATACTGAGATTTCGAATACATGTTTAGAAAAAAATCTCTATTCTCTCTTGGAGGCAGCATTGGCAAACCAGGCAAGAAGAAAAAGTTCCACACATTTTCCTCTGTGGCACATTACAATCTGTCAGTATCCCCTCTATTTTATAAAAGTATAAACTTACCACTTAATTTGGAATTTAACTGATCCAAGCCTTAGCTTGCTAACTTCAAACAAGAACTCCAAAAGGGAGCTGTGGAGGCACGTTCTTTCTATTAACAATACACATCTTCTCAGATGCCCAGTTCCACCCTGTGTTTTCAAGGTCATCGCAATGCCAGCTGTGGTGGTCAGTCTAAAGAATAGCAGGGGATCCTGGAGTCTCATCTGAAGCCGAGTTCACTGTCTGAAAAAATACATGAAATTAAATGTAATTTGTGAATTTCAGATGAGAGTACTCCAAAGTTTAATGCATTCAGAATAGTAGCAATACATAAAGTCCCATAGTTGGATTCAATGTGATGCAGAAAAGAAACGATGTATAAATGCAGCTTACATTGATGGGGCAATTACCATGCATTGTTCTTACCTTTTATATGCAAGATATTCCAGGAGTTAGGAACTCAAGAGAAATCTTTATTTGGAATTTACAAGGTCATCAACACAGATATTGAGATTTTAGAATGAGGTGATTAGAGAGGCTTAAAATCATGCAATTTAAATTGTTCATTTTCTACCACTGGTTCTGAGACAGACAAACTGGATTATACAATGCCACCACTTATTTGAGATGCCCAGAGCTACACTGTGATACATTACACAATATTTGCAAATATTCTTCCCTATCCACCAATTCCGCTCCGGTTTGGCACAGATCTGAACTCGTGAATGTGTGCGTTGATCTTTTTCATGATTTTTCATGCTTCCAAACTAAACAAAATGCTGGTCATTTTCCCTGGAAAAGCAATGTTTCATAGTTTTGGAAACCGGCATTGGCCCTTCCTATCAGGTGGTGTACAGGGCCAGGAGCCCAACTTTTAAAATAGTTGGCGGCATTTGGCCGGAATCCCTACAGAAGTCCACTGATAACAGCCTTTCCAAGTGTGTTCTATAATGCTTAAAGATCTTTAGATTGTGTTCACCCTTGACCAATAATATCTGAATTATCTGCGACTTTTCATTCATCATAATCTCTTTCTTGATCCTGCCTTTACCAAGTGTGAATATCTGCGGATAGTAGCCAACACTTAATTTCATCCATGAGTACATCCTATTTTTCCATGCTTTCACTATGCCAGCCAATTGTCAATCACCAGCTTTCTCACTCTTATGTTTTTTTGTGTGAGCCATCATTCGTTGTCTATTTATGTACTGTACTTTTTCTATTTAAGTATTTTTTTAACAAAACAATTTCCCACAAAGACTGCATTTTAACTTCCATACAAGAGATAATGAAATATATGGTGAGTGGATATTCTAACTCTTGTACAATCTGCCAACGTAGCACTCCGAGGATAAAGGAATGTATTTTTCATTTAGAAAAACGATTTTGTCAATTAAACATTATTCATATTTTGCTGTTCTTAGCTGGGACCCATTGCAGGGACCCCTAAGAACTCCACTGTGGCTATAGGTACTTTTTGCAATGATGTCATGCCCATTTAAACTCAAAGATGAGAAATTACCATCTTCTTGAATTTTTACTTTCTTCCACAGATTACCATTTAAAGCAAGGTTTAATCACACTGAACTAGGTTCACCACTTTGCCTGTTTCTACTGCTATCCACCATTACAATAGACTAACTGAAACAAGGCTTTTCAAAGTCATTGATCAGCTATCTGCGAGACATCTTGTTTGAGGGAGCTGTTCAGCTCAGTCATTTTATTTATGCCATTTTAGGTTACTTAAGAGACCAGTTCTGCTCACTGGAATATATATATATTTTGTTGCTGTTCATTTACTACTATACCAAAGCTTCATTGGACTGTTTGCTTCCGCTTGTGTGGCTGCTTACGATAATGAAGTATTTTGCATGTACCCTTGTGATTATATCATTCCTAAAATAACAATTGGGGTTTTAAAATCCCACCATGGGTGGGAAACTGCCAGCCTCAAGTCTTGAAGATTTGTGTATGGTTTAACTGGGAGTTCAAAATTAAACTATTTAGTTGTAGCTCAAAAAAGACTAAAAACAAAATGAGTGCAAAATGAGGTGTAATTAACATCAAATATGAATGAATCATAACCTCTATTTTTGTAGTGTTTGTTCAACATCTCTGCTGTTCATAATGAGAAATTTTTACTTTACTGATTTCTATCTGCAGCATTTTCCATACGTACAATGTGAAACAATCAATAATGACGCCCATATTAGACGTAAAGGGGCTTGAAAGGGCGGTGCGCCCCACTGCATCACTAGGAGGCATGTTGTAGCAGTTTGTTACATGTTTGGCTCCTCGAGAATACAGAACATCATGGCGACCACGGTGTGGTATTTCCAGCTCACTCAAGTGGAATGGATGGTTTCTGATCTACGCGCCTGTTAATATTCCTTAGCAAGGTCTCCATGCTGTTGGTCCCTTTATCTTAGTTGTTGCTTCACATCAGCAAACTTTTTGTTCACCTTTTATGGTGTCTTCATTATTCTGGTTGCCATCCTGCTGTCTTCCATTTTTCACAATAGTCCTTCTATTTTGTCAAGAGATTAGGAGTAGACCACCAAGAGAGGGGCCTGGAGTCTGTACATGTAACCCTTAGTAACAATCTTGGGGTTCCTAAACGTAGAGTAGGCAATAGAGGCCGTCGGAGACGGGTTGCTTGAAAATGGTGAACTAGAACAATAATCGAAGAAGGAATGGAAGTTAATGTTTGTGATGCACTGTATAGTTGATAGCGGTAGAAGGGTATTTAACAGTTTTATCCCTAGCCTATTGGCCTGGTGGTTGTAGTTGCATTGGCTCTCTGCTTTGTTTGGTTACCCAATTTGTTGCTGTTTTTGTGTCTTGCTGGTTCCCTCTGGTATCCTTTCTCTGCTACCGTTGCGACTCTTGCTGTATCACTTTGGTATCCAATGCCTGGGCATCCTGGGGTACTCCACCAGTATCCAGGTTGACCCCTACTATCAACACCACTCCACCTGACTAGGATTTGGGTAGCTCGCTGGTTTGCTTGGCTGCAGTCTTCTCAGAAGTTACAGCTTTACAGACCGCTGTACCTTTATTACACCTATTGGGAGCTGCCATCCAAGACCAGGTTTTACCATCACCAGGCTGCCTAGCAACTCTCCTATGTTCTGTCCCTTCCCCGTTTTCCCCTTCATAGCCCCGTAGTTGCTCATGCTTCTGCCCCGCCCCTTTTCTCCCGCACTGGGCTATTTTTTTATGTTTCAGGCACTTCACACTTAAGCTCTTTCTACCAAATAGGTATCCAGGCCTATTTCCATCACTTTTTCCATAATGCTGGGATTCTATAGTCATCCTGAGAGGGAACCAAGAAAATTGTAAAAATATAACAAAATGTTTTGTAAAAATGGAAAAAAGTGCTGTTCAAGTACGTCTGTGTTTTTTTATCCCTGCTTCTAAAAATGCCATCAACATAGGTTTGCTGTGCTTAGATCAGCATATTCCCAATCCGCAAGAACAAAGTTATAATATGTGTGTGTTTTTTTAATTCGTTTTTTCATTTTTGTAAATGGGAGTTGATTTTTCTTAATTATTTTTTTTGTTTCTGCCTACTTGCAGTCTGTGCTGGAAATGTGTCAAACCCATGGGAGAACCTTAAAAACTACACAAAATGTGGAATTTAGCAAGGTTGTGTGGATTGCTCATAGTTTTCACAAAGAATATAATTTTTGAGTTAAAGTTGGGAAAAATAGAAATAGATAATAATGTTTACAAAAGTAATATTCTGCTACATCTGTGAAACCCTCAGACCACAGGAATGTTTGTATTTGTTGGTTGCCAAAATGTAAGCCATACCCATACCCAACAACTGAGCAGTACCTTCTAATGATTTTTCATTTGGTACCTACCCTACAGCAATTTATAATATGTTAAAATCTAACAAATGAGTATGAAGAAACCGATGCATTTCTGAAATGTTCCCAGGATACTGAATTTCGGAATTGTGTGTATTTGTTTCAATAGGAGAACTGTGGTAACACTAGGTAGTAAGATTGTTGTGGTTCCTCTCAGGTCTCAGAACTTTCCCTCACATAAATGTGAGGGGAATATGTGATGTACTCACTCCCTTCCAGCCCACATGTCAACACTAACCCCCAAAATTTCAATTCGCCTCTTGCTTCCATGGGAATAAACAGCTTCTCCCAAGTCTCAATATTTCTGTTACGTTTTATACTAGGATTGCAGATTTACATGTATTTTATGGATACCTATAAATGTAGTTCTGAATGATTCATTAACTATTATCCCCCTCATCGCATTGTACTTCATTCAATGTTTTTATTAATACTCAGAAAAGATTTTATGTTATTTGTGTGTTTTACTTGTTTTTTCTTAATTGCAGGTATCTCTTTTGTCTTGGTAGATTTATGGAGAGTTTGCAACTCAGGAACAAAACGGACATTTTCCTTTCTCTCTCCTGTTTATTCCTCTCAATCTAGGTTAGATTATATATATATATATATATATATATTTTTTTTTCACTGAGGAACACTAAGGAAGCCGTTTCACGGCGAAACGCGTTTGTCTTTGTATGGGGTAGGGGGTCTGTCATTAAACTAAACAAAACATCACCAGCTTGGAGTGCCGTCTGCTTTCTTCAACACAAGCGAGCGTGTAGCAATATGTATATATATATATATATATATTTTTTTTTAGTATAGTTCTTACAATTAATTTACTTGGGTCAAAAATTAAATCAGTTCTGATTTTTGACCATGCACCCGTCTTGGTTCATTTTGAGAATCTTAATCTAAGAGTTGGAGGCTTAATCTGGATTTATTGAATGATTCTAACTTTGTGGAGCAATTAAATATTCTTTGGAATTCTTCTTACATAATAACCATGCAGGTACTTCTGTTCAAAATAATTGAATTTCATTATTAACTATGTTGCTAAGAAAATGAAAATTGTAAACTCTAAATCAAGGAAGATCCTTATTAACGCTAATTTTTTAGAACATAAATTCTGGGTCTCCAAATCTGAGAATTCCCTTGATAAATTGAGCAAGGCAAAACTGGATTTTAGTATTAGTATAATGTTTTTTCGGGGGGAAACCCCCATCACACTTGCTAGTACAATTACATAATTACGTTAAAAGTTAAAATATATACATCTCATTAAAGTGCGAATTGAGTTCAATTAAAATCTGAAATCAATAAAACAAACACATGTAAATCATATTCTCTTTATGCTTACCCTCTTGAGCTGTGTTTTAAATGCCAAGCAGACAATAAAACGTTTGGCAGAGCAAAAGTACTCAACTAATATGGCCCCTGGTATTATTTATAAAACAAAAGGTAACTTTCTTAGAGGCCAGGCTAAAATAGGCATACTTTTGGCAAACTATTTAAAAGTTTAAAAAGAAAGGTCATTCGGTGCTTATATTATTGAACATGGGAAACCAGTACTGCGGATTCTGAGATTTTTTATGTTTTTCTTAAATGTTATAAATCTCAGAACTCTCAGTAGATTGATAGGTGTTTGGGGCTTTAGATAAGTAATTTTTATGATCTCAAGAGATTTCTATCATGCACTTATCGTTTCTAGACTCTTTTACTTTGGCGGATATACTTAAAGCTATTTCATCATTAAAATATGATAAATCCCCGGATGTTGATGGTTTTCCTCTGAAATCTTATTTGACTCTATTTCTGATTCACTCTTATTTTCTTATGAACTGGCATGTGATAACCATGTTACAGAGCAAGAAATACCAAACCGTGCCCTGGCACCGTATAGACGATTTGACGTACTTGGGGAGAAGCCATGTATTGACAGCCCTACAGAACCCAGGCAGTGCCCCTTGCAGCCTTAATTCCAGGGGCAGAGAGTGTCACAGCATGACAGGTGCCAATAAAGCACTTGGCCTCCCATCAGTGTCTGAATAATCCTAGGTATCGACAAAAGGCGAGCATTGGCCAACCTCAAACTACAAGAGAGTAGATAAAACTGGAATTTATCTTACAGGAAAGAAGGTCGTGGGAGATGGAAGACCCTGAAAACCAGTCCTACAGTCTTGACTTCAAGCTGCTTTGGTTATCGGGAGCCATCGAAGGGTGTTTAGCACTTGAGAGGTTGAGGATCATTAAGTAAACCCAAATGAGCTGTATGATTTTGAATTCATTGTAGTAAAGTGTCAGGAAGAGAGCTACAATAGTCAACTCAACTCAAAATAGTGGCTATCGATACCAAAGGTCTACTCTGCTGGTAGGAATGCCAGGATCGTCTATCGAACTCTCATTAATTTGATGCAGGGAGTGGATGTCCTAGCCACATGAGAAGCTCAACTCTTGATCTAGTTGATTACCCAGAACCTTGGAGGCTGGCAATGGAGAAAGGCTCAGTTGTTCAGGCCAAAACACAGGTGGCAGGGCTTTGGGAGAGTTTTCCTTGCGATCATCAGTTAAAACAACAAGTTACACACTCACCAAAAAACAAATAGGCGGCAGGTGTTTACATCACCGCTGTAGGCAGGATGGCCACTACAATATATGTTCAGCTGTAACTGTGAGCGATGTCTCAAAGAGAAAAAGCGAATAAACGTTAATTATGATAAAAGGAGTTTGGTGTACCTATCACTGTAAAGAACAGTTAAACATTTATTAAACTTGCAGGAAGCACTGGAGAATAGTTCCTCTGTGTTTTGTGGTGAGGCAACAGCATGTAGATTGGCCGCCGCAGTTGAGGCCATGAAGAGTTGCAGCACAGTGGAGCAGGAGGTTGTAGGACCAAGGATCCTGGCACCGGGCACGGTCCAGTCGCGGATGGGAGACAACGGCCTTGCCTTTGGCGGGCCCTCTGCACGTACCCAATGTGCTGACCATTAAGTAGTTACTTGGGGGAGGGAGGTGTGCTTTGACTTCCTGTGCAGATGGGTGATTGGAAATCCAATGATGCCACTTCCTGTGCAGTTGCAAGATGGGAAACCCAGTGATGTCACTTCCTGTGTCGATGGATGATGAAAATAAGTCCTCTTGCTTGGCTTCTTTTAAAGACAATTTAGGTGGGTAACCAGTGATGTCCCTTCTGTACAGATGGATGATGGGAAACCCAATGATTCTTTCCGACCTATATTTTCTACAATATGTTAGGCTGTATTAAAACCCCATTAACCCCTTCAGTGCTCATGACAAGGCCAACTCGTCATGGGTTTTACCTGCCCTGTGCTTATGACGAGTTGACCTTGTCATGAACAATGGGGTTCATGAAATATCAGCACCCAGCGGGAAAACCCCCTAGCAGCCAAGGTGTTAATATAAATCTCTCTCTCTCTATATATATATATATATATATATGTGATCAAGGGCTGGACAGCCCGAAACGCTTTGTCGCAGGTTGTGACTAATAAAGATTTCTCGCCTGAATTATTGCTGCAGCGGTCTGAGTCTCCTTCTTCGCCAGGGGCTATCTGGAAGTGGTTAGAGTGTTTTCTTTGGAGATAGTGATCAAGGGCTGCAAAGCCCGAAACGCGTCATGGTTGGTTAGTTCATGAAAAAACTGGAAAAATAAACTTACCTGGAAAAAAGCTGTGGTCTGTCTCCTGCTTCGCCGGTCATGAGGGATTGGAGGTGGTATTGCGGAGTTCCTGCAGATATATATATATATATATATATATATATATATATATCATCACAAAACCAAGGTTGCCCTCATTGAAGATGCCACACACGGGGGAAATCCGCACATACACCATGTGGCGTACATATATATATATGTATGCAACTACCATTATGCAGTGGACCTGGGTGTCTCAGCGCAACTAACACACCTGCCTCTGGGAGGAGGAGTCGAGAGACTACTATTAAGGGAGTGGTCTCTGGAGCCCAAGAGAATCTACCAGCCTGTGGGACCGGCACTGATGACGGCCATTCCAGCCAGAAACACCTCTGCCATAGCGTTTCACGGACTGCGGGAAAGCTTTTGAATTATGCCAAATACATCCTTTTTTTGTGCCTGGAGCATGCGTCCCACGGACTTTTTACTGAGGTTAGCAAATGGAGGTGATATATGTACATATAATGCAACTCACCACAGGAAGTGATTTCGAAATGAGAATACCATCAGAGGAAGTGAATTTAAATGAAACATCGGACTGTAGGAGCCAAACTGCGTGTTTTGGTGCAATGGCTCACCTTTGATAAAGTTCCATGGAGAACGAAACGCGTCAGGACAATGCCACATGCTGTTCAAATTTACCATTAAAAATCGGCAAAAAAGAAGTCTCGTGTGCGGCTCAGTTTCTTTCCAGAAGGAGAGTAGTTTTGTGAATATATATATATATATATATATATATATATATATATATATATATATATATATATATATATATATATATATATATATATATTGCTCCAAACTCGCCTTTGCTTCAACTCCAAACTTGAACAGACAAGCGTAGACCCAGGTTTTTGTTAGTGCATTATTTTATTTTGCCAATGCCGCCATGACGCGTTTCGGGAGATCCCTCCCTTGATCACATGACATCTCATTGATTTTTTGCATCGCTTTTAAAGAGCCAGTGCAGTGCAACCTTCTATAGACATAGTAGAAATACTTTTCACATGTATGTCTTTCTGATAATTTATAACCACTTAAATGCTTAATTTTTTTTCATTTTTTCAACCCTTTGCATGGATTAAATATCACATTCACAAACTTATAGCAGCAGAAATGCATAAAAAGATCATTCGTTTTCAACTATGTCAATAAACACCAAATTTCATTAGTGAAATGTATAAGAATAAGAGTGAATATGTGTATTAGTGAATCTAAAATCATCAATTCTTACATAAGTCTAAACATGACTATTCCTAATAAAGTGACTAAAGTGCGTTTGAATCCTAGACTCTTTTAAAGTGTAAGAAAACAGGGCAATAGGACATCAAATATACCAATATTAATTCATCAAGGGTTGATTCAGTCAAAAACCTATTTCTAATATCAAGAAGTATTTACCAGTATATATACTTTCTATGTAATGGTCTCTAAAATCAATCCCTAGTTTAATAAATATATAAATAGTATTATCCTAAAATCCATTTTTCAAGTTAAAAGAATCATAAACAGTGGAAAAAGTGAAAAAACGTTTCATAAATAATTGTATATATAGTTCATATTTACAGGCTGGTACTCATATATTCCAACTGATCATATACACATATCTATATAAATAAATATAAAAATGCTATATACAAACGTTGGATACAGTCAAATGGTATATTTATAAGAAGGCATATAAATCCTCAGTATTGTTCAACCCATTTGGGTGTTTGGAGTCAAATCTCAGAATGTATGATGTTTCTAGACTCCTTAACCTCTTGGATGCTAATGACAAGGGTAACTCGTCATGCACTTTTCATTGATTTCAATGGAAATTAAATGAGGGCCAAAATATTGCCTTAGCAGTAAAGGGGTTAATCTGGCCTCCCTATCCCCGCCTCTTTTAGTAGATAGTATGGCATCTATCACAAAATATTTGAGATATTTGGGATCACTATTATGACTGAGCTTGAAGTGTCTCGCAACCGTATAGCTTTCATCATTGTTATAAATTGCACGGATGTGCTGTAAAATCCTCTTATGAGCTGGCAATTTCGTGCTCCCTATATATTTCAAATCACAGCTACAGGTGAGCACATATACTGCATGATCCGATTTGCACGTCAAGTGCAAATTGATTTTGCCAACTCCGGGATCAGATGCCGTTTTATAACAGGTAGTATTTATTCCATATTGACATGCTTTACAGACAGAGCATTTAAAAAAGCCTTTTATAGATTTCAACCAGGAGTTTTTAGGTCTTGCTTCCATACTACTCCTTACCAGTGAGGACCCCATGCTTTTTATTTTTCTAAAAGAAACCAATGGATTAGTAGGCAAAATACCTCCAATTACTGGGTCACTTTTTATGATAGGCCAATTTTTTCTTACAATTCCCCTGATCTGTTTCTCTTGACGGGAAAAGTTAAGAATTAGCCTAACAGGTTCTTCCGGTCCTTCTTTCCTGCTCTGTCTGTTCTTATACCTCAGCAGATCCTCTCTACACAATGATTTAGATTTATTGATTGCAGTCTCAATCACTTCAGAACTATATCCCCTATTCAGAAACCTATCCTTGCATTCCTTTTGTTTTTCGTTGCAGTCCTCATCTCTGCTACAAATCCGTCTAATACGGAGCATTTCTCCATATGGAATGCTCCTAATTAAATGGGACGGATGAGCACTTGAGGCATGCAATAAAGTATTGCCTGCCGTGGGTTTCCGATATAGGGTAGTTGTCAATTCATCTCCCTTCACCTCAACTTTAACGTCCAGGAAGGTTACCATAGTCCTACTAATTTCTACTGTAAAGTGCAGGTTGACTGTATTGTCATTCAACTTTTCAATGAAATCTGATGCACTGTCAAAATCTCCATCCCAAAATATAAACAAATCATCAATGTAGCGCAGCCAAGTAACTACACTCCTATTGTATGCTTGTTCATGTTGCTGCCTGAGGACCAGCTCCTCCCACCAACCCATAAACAAACAGGCGTAACTGGGGGAGAAGCTGGCCCCCATAGCAACACCCTGAATCTGCTGATACATTCTTCCATCAAATAAGAAAAATTATTTTCTAAGCAGAATTGAAGCATTTTAAGGATCATCCTGGAGGGATGTATGACGTTACAACGCATACTTTTACTCCGCATACCATTCCAACGCGGTATTTACAACGCATACCGTTACAACGCATAGCGCTTTGGGGTGCTGGATAGTGGTAAGTATAATTTACTATTCTAACTCCAGTCCCCGTGGACCCTAGGGAAGGTGTTGGATAGTAAATTAAACTTACCTCTTATCCTAGAGCGCCCCCCAGCGCTATGCGTTGTAATGGTATGCGTTGTAATGCCTGCGTTGTAGTGGTAGTGCGTTGTAAAAAATGCGTTGTAACAGGTGCATACCATCCTGGAGTGTTGAACAAAGGATATTGGCCTGTTAACCAGGAAGTACTCGACGGCTCTCATACCATCTTGGTTCTCAATACATGTGTAGAGACTAGAAACATTGAGTGCCAACATTTTAAAAGGAAGGTTTCCATTTTATGTGCTGTATTTTGCTTAGAAAGTTGCTTGTATCCTGCACAAATGATTTAAGAATTTTAACAAAATCCTGCAGAAAAAAGTCTATGTATCTTGATAAATTTTCTAACAGGCCATCACATGCTGCTATAATTGGACGTCCCGAAGGCTTATTTGGATTTTTATGTATTTTTGGTATAAAATACATGACCGGGACCATAAGGTGTTCTTTCTTCAAATATTTGAATTCATTCATATTCAAAAACCCCAAACTCTTCCAAGCTAGCAATTGTGCAAACAAGGCTTCCTGTGTGTCTTTAAACTTTGCATACGCCACCTTCCGATAGCATTCAATGTTATTCAACTGGCTGTAAGACTCCTCCATGTAGTCCTTGCGTGGCCACAACACCAAATTACCTCCCTTATCAGAATTTCTTATTATTATTTGTTCATTGTGTTTTAATTTGTTAATCAGCTGCCAATATTGTCTTTCATGATTATTACTTTCTTTTTCTTTGTAGTCACATTACTGAGTTTCTTGACTTGTGCTACCAGTTGCTCACTGAAAACATCAATTAAGTCTTGTGCCATAATATTAACAAATTTTGATTTTTGTTTAAAAGACGTGACCGGTTTGACATTAGTTCCCATATTTGCGATGGCTGAATATCAGATTCATCTTGTGATGGATTATCTCTCGATCTTTCCAACCCCTTCATTTCATATAGAAGGTCATAATCAGTTCTATCTAGCCCCCGCAAAGCTGGATTCTGAGATGTCATCATTTCCGCATTATCTGCCTGGGCCCCTCGTAGTTGATGGAACTTTTTTAATTTTAATTTTCGTATGAATCTGTATATATCGGCTCGGGTTTGGGTGTAGCTGAAATTAGATTCTGGCAATAGGACAAGCCTAATGACAATAGCTGTTGTTCAGCCGCAGAGAGGTCTATGCCCGCTAAGTTAATGATGGTATTCATATCCTCAGTATGCGAGTTGGCAGAATAAGTTTGGAGACCTGCCGTAATACCATCATTTATTTGTGCGCTCTGCCCCTTCCTCGTTTGGCTGTTCCTTCTCCTGGCTTGCCTACGGGCCCTCCTTCTCCTTGTTGCCCTGTTTTGTTTGGTCCCTTGGTACGTGATCTCAGAGTGTCCGTGCGACTGCTTTTTAAAATCTCCAACTCTTCCCCCAACATGAGCTTAATGTTGGTTTGTTACCAGCCTCGTTCCTAGATTGTCAGATTCCGATCCGCTGTCAACTGCAGAGCTGAAATCAGAAGCTGATGGGGATTCCGCTGTCGTTTGATTTGTTTGCATTTCAGTCTGACCCGATCCCTGCCCCATTTATTTGTTAGCCGTGGCTATTCGCATCGAGTCGTATCTTCTAGCGAAAGTAAAAATCTGTCCATTCGCATAATCAACCCTGTCGCATCTGAATTTATAACTTTTTCTATTTTTTATTTTTTCTTCTTTTTTGAGACGTACCTCCATTTCCTCCAGCATTTTGGTTTTGAACTGAGGATCCCCTTGTGGCTCTATCTCTTTTTCTAAGAGCTCGATTTTTTCTTGGAGCAAATTTCTATCTATCTCTGCATATCGTACTAATATTTCCAATCATGATGCGGAGGCCTCTTGGTATCCTGCCCACATCCAGATATCGCTGGAGGGACCTCGCCTCCCACCATTTCGCTTGCTCCTGACGTTTTAGTTTTTCCAGAGCTCTAAAGCTGTCCCTGAGCCCCTTACTTTTGTCCACAGGATCCTGGTTTGTCACTTTATTGGCCCCTTGATTCTCATCTAGGGTGTCATCAAACAACCCTTTGGCTGCCAACTCGCGATTCTTGAGTGTATTTGCAGACATATTAGGCTCATAAAAACCCCTTTGCGCTTGAAATTGCCTCTCTACCAAGAATATCGGGAGACACGCAATGTCGCGCTGCACACTTTCTGACCTGCGCACTGCTCGTTAAGTGCCGTACCTCAGCGGAGTCAGCCTGATCTCGCTGCCAGCTACTCTTCAATGGTGAGCCCACTCCTGACTCACCCGTAGATCCAGAAGACTCACAGTTTGATCCGCCGTACTCCGTGTACGTGCTCCTTGCTTGTCAGCTTGCAGGGGGCTTCGTTACCATTCCGTTTGCCCGAATATAGACAGTGTTTGCAACAAAGGAGACTTTGCCATTGAAGAAGGGAACGCTGTTCCAGAAACGCGTCTGGCACAAATTTTGATGTAACCGCCAGTGTCCTTGCCTGCAAGGTGCTGCCAAAAATACATGAATGCAATATTTCACGCCCTGACATGGGGCATCCAGGGAGAGCTAATCTTGGATGCATGAATCTTAGGAGATGGACACAAGTGAGGGGCTGATTTACTAACCGTCGACACTGCAACACCGCAACACCACTTGCTGCGATGATTGAAATTGAGGGAGAGAGCAGGAATGCGTCATATCTATTAGGATATGGCGCATTCCTGCTCTCTCTCTCTGCTGTTGCACTCGTGACTGCCAAGCACCAATGCAGGCCCCTTGCACCACGGGGTGCCTTCTTTGCAGGCAGGATTGTCTTGTGCAGGAAGGGACACCTTTCTGCCGAAAACAAACCTCTGAGGCTTTTTCGTCTATTAATGTGTGCTGCACAATGCAGCACAAGTATAGTAAGAGGAAAAAACGTTAAATACACATATTTCTCCTCGTTATGCCTCTAGTATAAAGGTTTAGCATTTTGATGCATTCCCAGGTTTACTATTGTTAGTAAATCTTGTAATGCCCCAAAAACCATGGTTGGACGTGTCGGAACACCCATGCTCCACCCCTCCAACGCCTTCCCAGGGCAGAGGAATGCGAGGCAGCAGCTTGCATTATTCCAGATTTACTATGCCACACACAGACACCTCAGCACTGCAAACCTTAGTCAAGCTTGGCTTCATTTTAAGGAGATCATTTTCAATAGATGATTGTTTTTTTGACACGGTACTTACATACATTGAACACATGGTGGTGCTATAGTACAAGAATACTTCATCTCTTCCTTCTGTTGATCAATATTTTCCTTCACTTCATCGCATATATTCTGATATTGACTTTTTATTTATCTACCACAACCCGTCGTCAAAATAAGGGGTGCTTCGAAATCACAAGGTCCAACAGAAAGAGACAAAGGACTAGAAATTGGATTACTAACTGGGGCGCCAGAAAAACCTACTGAAACATTCGTTAAGCCAGACAAAGGTGCACCAGGGAGTTTAGAGTGCATGATAGAACTCTTCGCAGCACCAGTATCCAACAGAAAAGGCTCTGGCACACCTGATGCAATCACTTCAACATAAGGTCCACTCTGATCTACTGGAACTGAAACAACTCCCTCTCTTTGTCTATGGCTGTCCTAGCAATCATTACCATCCATATTCTCACCTTCGACGTAATAATCGTCCGCATAGTACTGAGCCGTCCTACCAAACACACCATTTTGCTGATCAAAACAATTCATCGAATTCTGTGGAGGCAAGGAACACACCACGTCCCCTACCTCTAGGAGCTTGCTAAACACCTCGACCTCTCACACCAAAAGCACCATTTGTGCGCTGCAACAAAACCGGACAACTATTCTTGAAGTGACCCTCTTCTTTACAATATGCACACTGATTAGGGCCTACAGGAAAACGCTGTTGAGAAAACTCGAACCTTTGCGAGTTTCTCTGATACTGCTGAGGTTGCTGATAATCACGCTGATTATTACGAGGCGGGTACACTTGTTGTAAAAGAACCTTCATCTTTAATTCTTCAGTCTTCTTGTCGGCTCTATCTTTCTCGTCCTTATCTCTATTCTCATAGTACTGGGCAGTAGCCAATATCTGCGCTGACGAAGAAACAGCCCAAGAACTCTCAGAATCCTTCAATTTAGTGCACAATTCTGGAAGCAGATTATGCACAAACTTATCAACAGACAACCGTTGACCACCTTCCGCACTCATGTCCTGACCACTATGGTTGATAAACGTTTCTTCAAACCTAGTGAAGAAATCAGACACACTTTCGTCTTTCTTCTGCTTACATGCAGACAATTTGTCCCAGTTAACACGCATAGCAGGCATCAAAGTTTTCATATAATTAATAATCCTACCAAGGAGTTCTGCAACTAAAGGCTCAGGTTTAGCACCACCAACTTGTCTGCCATCTGAGGCACCATTATTATTCCATGTATCACCTAACTCTTGCGCATGATCCGTATGACGAATCAATCCCCATAAAGGCTGTGGAACTACATTTCGAAATAACATGTCTATATCGGCTAAATTCATAGTACATGAGTCTGCAGTCTGTGATAATTCCTTATAGTACCCTGCAGGATTTTTACGAGGATCAGGCAAAGTCTGCTTAAGGGCCAAAACTTCAGCTCGCTTCCATGGAACACGTACCCAAACATGCTGAAAATGAGCCGGTACAGCTACAATACCAGCAACAGCATCGCCCTGAACTGCTTCCTTCCACACCGGAGGAACCTCTCTCATTGGATATTGTCGCACTTTTCTCCTAACAGAAGGATCAGGCTCAAACAATGACTGAGAAGAAGACTCACTCCTAAATGACAACAATGTCGCAACTGGTCTTTCAACGTCAACACCCTGAATAGTTCCCTTCGCAAACTCAGACTGCACACGGAACAACTCAGGCGGAGCCTGTCCCAAATCACCATCTTCCCATTCTTCACGAAGGAAAGTACACATTGTCCTGAAAACATATCTCTGTGTCGGTGCTTCCCATTGACGGAAGACATCCATAACAGACTCTAAAATATACCTCAAAGGATATGTAACCCATTTACGCGCTAAATGATCCAATACTGCTCATCGGGACCAAGCAATTGGCTACGCAATTGTTTACGCTCTGAAACAGGGGTCATACCCAATGACCCAAAAAGAGGAGAAAAGAGACCAGTAACAGTATCGGTCATTCTCTGTCGAACAGAAAAAGGAGGTGACAAAAGAACAGGGGGAAAAACAGGATGAGACATAGTATGCATAGGAGTAGTAGCAGAAGGAGTAGACAATACAGGCATAGGAGTTGGAGACGAAGCAGGTAGAAAAATCGGTGGCCCTGGAGAAGGCTGCACCAAAGGAGTAGGAGCCAACTGAAGAGGAGCTGGTAGTGGTACAATAACAGGAGGCAAAGCAACCGGAGGTTGCGCAACTAAAGGTTGCGGAGGTGCTGTAGCACTCTGCACATAAGGGGGTGGCGAACTCAATAGATGTGACATCAAATAATCTTTCTCAAGGTCCTTCGCTGCATCCTGCTGAGGAGGCGGCAAAGCTGGATAACATTTATCAATCACCAGTTTATGTTGCCTTTGCAACTGCTTACTTGCTTGCTCTTCTTTGTTATCTCTAAACTATATAGCAGCTTGCATTATCGAAATACCCTTCTCTCTTTTATTTCTCTTCGCCAATTTAATTTCTTTCTGTTTGGCTTCCTTTCGCCAGAGGTGGAAAGAGTCAAACATCGCGGGCTTTCTTCTTCAACAGTTTAACTTCTAAGTTATCTAAAATCTCCGCATCATAACTACCATATTGGACATATAGGACATGGCTTTTGTAGTTTGGACTGGACTGTTCCCATGGGGCACAGGGTCAGAGCTGATTTGCATATCGCCATTGTCTAACCCAGGGTGGTGTGGAGTGCAAAAAAACGATGGATTTGGGCCCAGATCTTTGGACTGGGGTGAGTGTGTGACATTGATCCACATTCGGTCCATCACCTGTTGTGTTTGCATATTCCGCCCTAAGTGCGCTGGGGATGCCCAGACGTGGGTCCCAGGCACTCCACACCACTGGAGTCAAGCTAGCCAGGCTGATGAGAGGTGTTACCTCGAAACCGGTCCGGTCCTCGGATGCTTGATTCCGTTCTGGGAAGGACATGGCTTTTGTAGTTCGGACTGGACTGTTCCCATGGGGCACAGGGTCAGAGCTGATTTGCATATCGCCATTGTCTAACCCAGGGTGGCGTGGAGTGCAAAAAAACGATGGATTTGGGCCCAGATCTTTGGACTGGGGTGAGCGTGTGACATTGATCCACATTCGGTCCATCACCTGTTGTGTTTGCATATTCCTTTCGCCAGAGGTGGAAAGAGTCAAACATCGCCGGCCGGGCTTTCTTCTTGAACAGTTTAACTTCTAAGTTATCTAAAATCTCTGCATCATAACTACCATATTGGGGCCACTTTAGGACACCGTCCTTCCTAGTATATCTAATCCATACTTCATTATACGTGATGGGGCCCACGCCATGTTTTAAATAGAGCTCATAGGTCGGAGTTCCAATCGGACGCACCGGACAAGAGTCCTCCAATCGGGAATCCCTATTACAACCACAACAAAATATCTTTCCAAGTCTGCTAAGACCAGGCATCTTCGCTCACTAGTCTAGCTTCAAACTTCAAGGGAATATCGAACACGATAGCCTCGTGAAAACACATGTCCCTCTGCTTTGGAGCTTGCAAGTCCCAAATCAAAGATCCCATGGGATACCCAAAAACTAAGGACTGGGAGACGCTCCACTCATACTTAACTGAAATATCGATGACGTCGCCAGAAGACCCGTCTATCGTCTTGCTCTACAAATCATCAAAGGGCTCCAAGACAGGGCGACAGTCAGGGCAGCAGTCCTTCGTAGCCGTTGGAAATCGGGGAATTGCGCAGCAAAGACTTTCGGACCACGACGACATACAGGGGTCGATGAAGTGGTAGGCCTTCCTCCAGAATTTTCACACAAAGCTCCTCACGATCTTCAGGCTTGGACCGGTACCGCTGAAGTCGCCCCACGAGGGCGCCAACTGAAGAACCGGGATTTAAACCCAGCGGTGCCAGGGGAAACGCCCGAAGTCTTCGAGTTCTCCTGTCTTGGCAAACAGAGACAGGGGATACTTCTTGGTGACGTCAAAGATCAGATTTATTAGCTGCAGCCAGTAACAGAGGTCCTAGAAGTACAACACGGTGTATGTTCTCAGGAGACTTCTCAACTTTACAAAGCAGGTCGTCCCTTTTTATGCCAAAAATTGTGCTTCAGGCAAACATTCCTTATTTACAGTTTGACCACTCACATGTTTCCACGACAAAAGCATTTGCATGATGACAAAGTCATTTTTCAGTTTGTCCAGCCCATAATTAATCATCAAACAAACTCAAGATAAACATTCTTCTTTAGACAAGCCGGACAAGCCCATAATAGAAAGGCTCGCAGCTCACATCATATATAGACCATAAAGATGGAAACAGAAACAGATGAGAAGCAAGATAAAGGGGTGTGTGCATGTACAATAAACTCAACAATGCCCTGCTCTTTGATCCTAATCTTGATCAGCTAGAGGGCAAGAACTGGTTGGGCAAGGTCAGCTTCAGGCAACAGGGTCAGTTCGCTCAGGTCAAACAGGAGTCAGCACAAACTCAAGCTAAGGTGCACGTGTCCCAGAGACTTGTTCAGCCACAGTCACAGGCCTATGTGAGGGCAATTACAAAATGGCTGCTATGCACAAAATGGAACCCAAGGGTTTCAGAACAAAATCATCGAATACACAGTGAATCCATCGGTGTAACATGACGAAAACACTCATGCTTGCTGAGCTCACTATTTACGGTTCGATGTTACCAAAATCGTAACGGAACCATAACCTTTATGACCCAGGTTCAGAATTCACAGAACCTCACCTCTGTCTGTTTCCCTCTCTCTGTCTGTCTCCCTCCCTCTGTCTCCCTCTACATCCCTCCCTTTGTCTCCCTCTCTCTGTCTCCCTCTCTCTCTGTCTCCCACCATCACCCTTTGTCTCCCTCTCTCTCTCTGTACCTCTGTCACCCTCCCTCTCCCTCTCTGTCTATCTGCCTCTCTGTCTGTCTCAGTCTCTGCCTCTATCTGTCTGCCCCTGTCCCTGCCTCTATCTGTCTGCTCCTGTCCCTGCCTCTATCTGTCTGTCTGTCCCTGTCTTTGTCTGTCCCTGTCTCCCTCCCTCTGTCTCCCTCTCCGTCTCTCTCTCTGTCTGTCTCTGCCTCTATCTGTCTGCCCCGTCCCTGTCTCTGCCTCTGTCTGTCTATCCCTGTCTCTGTCTCTATCTGTCTGTCTCCCTCCCTCTCTCTGTCTCGCTGTCTCCCTCCCTCCCTCTCTCTGTCTCCCTCTCCCTCTCCCTCTCTATCTCTCTCTCCCTCTCTTTCTCTCTCTCTCTGTTTCCCTCTGTCTCACTCATTGTCTGTCTCCCTCTCTCTCCCTCTCTCTCGCTCACACTCTCTCTCTCTATCTCCCTCTCTCTCTGTCTCCCTCTATCTGTCACCCTCTCCCTCCCTTTGTCTACCCTGGACTCCCTCCCTCTGCCCCCCTCTCTCTGTCTCCCACGGATTCCCTCTCTCTCTGTCTCGCTCCCTCTGTCTGTCTCCCTTCCTCCCTTTGTCTGTCTCCCTCCATCTGTCGCCCTCCTCCCTCTGTTGCCCTCCTCCCTCTGTCTGTCGCCTTCTGCCTCCCTCTCTGTCTCCCTCTGTCTCCGTCCCACTGTCTCTTTCCCTCTCTCCCTCTCTGTCTCCCTCCCTCTCTCCCTCTCTCTGTTTACCTCCCTCTGTCTCCCTCCCTCTGTTTCCCTCCCTCTGTCGCCCTCCTCCCTCTGTTTGTCTCCCTCTGTCTGTCAGCCTCTTCCTCCCTGCTCTGTCTCCCTCTGTCTCCGCCCCTCTGTCTCCCTCCCTCTGTCTTCCTGCCATCTCCTTCTCTGTCTCCCTGTCTCTGTTTCCCTCCCTCTGTCTGTCTCTGTTTCCCTCCCTTTGTCTCCCTCCCTCTGTTTCCCTCCCTCTGTCGCCCTCCTCCCTCTGTCTGTCTCCCTCCCCCTGTCGCTCTCCTCCCTCTGTCTCCCTCTGTCTGTCACCCTCTGCCTCCCTGCTCTGTCTCCCTCTGTCTCCGCCCCTCTGTCTCCCTCCCTCTGTCTTCCTGCCATCTCCTTCTCTGTCTCCCTCCCTCTGTCTGTCTCTGTTTACTTCCCTTTGTCTGCCTCCCTCTTTCGCCTTCTTCCCTCTGTCTGTCTCCCTCCCTCTGTCTCCATCCCTGTCTTCCTCCCTCCATCTCCCTCTGTCTGTCACCCTCTGTCACCTCACCCCAGCTTTCCCAAGCACACACACAGCTGCACCTGAGTACTTCATAGGTCTTTAAAAGACCATTTACTTGGTAATGCGGCTTTGTTGTGAATTGCCCGGCCCCCATAGAGTAGAGTGTCTAGGAAGGCCTTAATTAGCAGCAGTTATGTGCTAAGTGCCCGTGACACACCTGCCATTTGCAGGCGACACAGTACAGTGTTGAGACACACAGTTTGGAAAGCTCTGCCGTAATGTTACATAGGCTGGATACCTCCTAACTTTTCCCTCCACCGAAGTCATCGACTGCCGAGATATGCGCTGGTTGTACGTTTTCTATAGCACTGGTGACGTGCACTGAAACTCGTGCTACATCCCTACTTCATTGTGCCGTCTGGCCTGCCTGTTGGCTGTGCTGTGAGATAATGTTGCTGTAGCAATGGACAGATCTAATGAAACCATCCATTCTACCTATGAGGTGATGATGCGCCATTGGTTTATTTTATCGTGCTGCATTACTGTGCATAAATCCTTAATGGCAATTGTCCGCTTCTTAAATTTTAAGTCGTTTCTTTCGCCCCCGTCTACAGTTTGTTTAGTAGCTTAATAGTCTCTTTACTTTCTGAAATGTTTTTATTCATTGAGCCGACCTGTGCCTTTACGGGCTTTAGGTTTGTACATTGCAGGCATTGCACAGATAACATAGACGCATCCAAGCCACCAAAACAGCAGTACTATCCACTTCCTCAGAAGCCCTGCTATCACCATATCTATGCCTTCGAATTGCACTGCATTGACTCTGAAGAAGGGACTGACTCCTTTGTGTAGATCTTGTGACACAAGGAGTTGTAGGCTTTCCTCAAAATCAAGGAGTGGAGACACTGTTGCTGTGTGTCTGGGGGTGCAGGTGGTGCAGGTGGTGTGGGTGTGGGAGCTGGAATGTTATCATTCTACATATCTGGCTGAGGGTCCTGATTTTTCTGCTGTTCAGTTTTTTCTGTAATTGTTGTAGGTAGATCTGTCAGATATATTATAAATAATTTAGTTGAAAAAAAGACTGTTATGAATACATTAACATTAAATCTGATTACAATATTTCATAATCTATTATCAAGTGTTTGCATGTCATTTTGCATCTCACTTTAGATAAGAATACAACATATTCACTTTTGCTATTTTATCTAGTGTTAGGCTTACAACTACAAATCCCATAATGCATTAGGAGCGCCATATTAATTTGTGAACGAGAGTTGATTTGATATTGGAAGTAAGTATACATTTCTAATAGTATTATTTTTACCTAACACATGATATGTTAAAAAATGGAAATTCTTACATTTGGAGGTACTGGGTGTGGCAGAAGTATTATTGTCGGAGCCCCCAACGCTAGTTTTTTTCGTGCTACATAGCCTGAATAATGTCCTCAAGAAGGGTAGGTGGTGGCTGAATAAATGGTCCTCCGTCTTTTTTCCCCATGTCTCTGCAAGCCACATTTTCTTTGGTACTTGACCAAAGATCGTCCCAGGGCTTGTGAATTCCTTCAAAAGGGTAGGGTGTCGCATCAACCGCACTAATCTTAGCCTGAACGCTCCTCCAGTTTTTTCACTTCTTCCTTTCTGGAACTTGCAGTGAGCTCTTTCCAAAAAGACTATCATAGTGTGCTACACCCTCTTCAGTGAGCACCTTGAGTTATTTATCACTGAACTTCAGCTTTCTCTTGCGCCCTCCTGCATCCTCAACGTTGTCATCTGTGGACATGGTCAGCAGATGGCTCCAAAAATGCCTCCCGTCCAGACAAGGTCACAGTGGCTCTGCTGACACCTTGCCTTCCTCTGTGAAGTTGGGTCTGGAGACAGCATTGGATGACTCGCTCATTGTGATGTCATCACCCTGCTCCAGAAAGCACCATTTGCAAATTTGTCATTTTCACATTGTGATTCCCTACTTAGGGAATTTCAATTTGGTGATTGCTAAATTGCGATTGAAAATCGTAAGGAATTACAAATCATATGCCTCTGAGGATAATGCATTGGGAATTGCGATTGGTGAATGCTCAGAAAGGGCCTCATTACCAGTTGCATGCTACTGGTTTGGGTGGCAACTCCACACCAGTAATCACTGGTATCATGTGGTAACACCCCACCAGTATGGTGCAACCAGGAATTAATTACCATAAAAAGGGGGAGTGACTGCGCGGAACCAGTTTTCCTTTGTGGAATTATCTTTCCCATGTAAATTACCTCTCTCATGGGAATTATCGCTTCCATGGGAAACAGCTCTCACATTAGCCGCCTGCTCTGATGGGCGGTAGGTAGGAGCAGGGCCGGTCCTAGGAATTGTGGGGCCCTGGGCGAGATGGAAGATGCGAGGCCCCTCTAATTTGCATGTGACCACAAGAAGTGACATCATACAAAACCGACGTCCAGTGGCGGAGGAGGGTCGCCCCACTGCTTTTAAGCAGTGTCACTTAAGGAAAAATAAAATTATAATAGCTAAGTTATTATTTGATTTTTTCATTATTGCTGCAGCTTTGCAGGAGGGGCGGACGTGGCTGCTCAGCTGACAAAGCAGGGGACGGGAGGAGTGCTTTGCACTCCCTAACGTGTACATGAACGTTTGGCAGGCCATTGGGGCCGGCCTAACATTAATGCGCACTTTGCAAGTTCTCCTTGCAGGCTGCATTACAGCCTGCATGGAGAACATGCCCAGACTCCCATTATCTGTCTGAGCGCCGATCCATGGTGCTCAGACCAATCACAACGCTGCATTGTAGCTTTGGGATTGGTCATCAGGAGACTGGGAGCGGGATGCATCCTGCTTCCTGCCCTGGAAGCGGGGAAGTAGACCGAGAGGAGGTGGAGGTGATGGCGAGCGGTAGACAGGTAAGTGTGTTTTTTTTTCCATTCCCTCTCCCCCACTCCGTAAAGTGTGTTTGTGCTCTGTACATGCAACAAACAAGGCTAAATAAGTGCAAGGCCTGGATCCTTGTGTGTGGTCGCTAATAATTGAGTAATTGGATTGGATAGTAAATCTCTTGACCAACAAAGCCTGGAGGGAAGGCACGCAAAGGCCGCTGTTTCTTCACAGATGGTAGAAGAATAGTTGAGTGAGTTGCACCCTGGCTGTATCACTACAGATCAGTAATTTGAATCTATGTGATGCACAATCATCCTTCCAGGGTCCATTATCTGAGCGTCATTATATAGTATAATAGCAACTCCTTAGAAAAAGTGGAATGAAACACTTTTATATGGTAGTGGTAATTCAAATGAAAGGCAAAGGCTCAGAATAACATCGCCATTAACAAGCACTGGCAAAGCCAATAGGTCTCGCCTATGAGAGCAATTGGCTTTGGCAATGTGTATTTGGCATGTTGTACACTAGCGCGGCTGCTGTTCAGCATGGTTAAAAGTTAGCGGCACAGAGTGCCCTTGAGTGGAGTGGTGTGAGTAAAGTGTCATAGACTGGATTTGTTGGAGTATAGTGTTGCAGTGTGGACTAGGGGGGGAGTACAGTGTCATACAGTTGAGTAGAGGGGAGTAGAGTTTAGTGGAAGAGTGCAGTGTCGTATAGTGTAGTACGATAGAGTGGAGTGAGTTGGGTTGGAATCGGATGGAGTGGGGAAGATAGGGGTGGATTGGACTGTAGAGTGAGTTTGATTGAGTGGAGTGAGTTTGATTGAGTGGAGTGTGGTTGATTGAAGTGGATGGACTTGATTGGATTGTAGAGAGGTGGATTGAAATGGGGTGAGTTGGATTGGATTGGAGTAGGGTGTATTAGATTGGTTTGAGGTAGGGTGGATTGGATTAGAGTAGGGTGGTTTGGAGTGGGGTGAATTTGAGTGGACTTGAGGGAGTTGATTGGACTGTACGGGAGGAGGTGGATTGGACTGGTGTAGCGGGGTGGATTGGACTGGATTGGGGTGAATTGGAATGTGGTGGGCTGGAGTGATTGGATTTTGTGGGGTGGATTGAACTGGGGTGGGGTCGATTAGATTGGGGTAGAGTGAGGTGGATTGGAGCAGATTGGGGTGAATTGGACTGCAGTGGGGTGGACTGATTGGGGTGGATTGGAGTGAGGTGGATTAAAATGGGGTGGGGTGGAGTGGAGTGGGATGAGGTGGGGTGGACTGGAGAGGGGTGGATTTAAATGGGGTGGGGTGGATTGGAGTGGAGTGTTGTGCACAGGAGTGGGGTGGACTGAACTGGAGTGGGGTGGAATGTAGTGAGGTGGGGCGGATTGGAGTGTGGCGAATTGGAGTGTGGCAGATTGGATAGGAGTGGATTGGAGTGGGGCAGATTGTTGTGGATTGGAGTGGGGTAAATTGGAGAGGGGTAGATAGTTGTGGATTGGAGTGGGGCAGATTGTTTTGGATTGGAGTCGGGCAGATTGGAGTGGGGCAGATTGTTGTGGATTGGAGTGAGGCAGATTGTTGCGGATTGGAGCGGGGTAAATTGGAGAGGGGCAGATTGTTTTAGATTGTAGCAGGATAAATTGAAGTGGGGCAGATTGTTTTGGATTGGAGTGGGGTAAATTGGAGTGGGGCAGATTGTGTTGTATTGGAGTGGGGTACATTGGAGTGGGGCAGAGTGTTTTGGATTGGAGTGGGGTAAATTGGAGTGGGGCAGATTGTTTTGGATTGGAGTGGGGCAGATTGTTTTCGATCGGAGTGGGGTAAATTGGAGTGGGGCAGATTGTTTTAGATTGTAGCAGGATCAATTGAAGTGGGGCAGATTGTTTTGGATTGGAGTGGGGTAAATTGGAGAGGGGCAGATTGTTTTGGATTGGAGTGGGGTAAATTGGAGAGGGGCAGATTGTTTTGGATTGGAGTGGGGTAAATTGGAGTGGGACAGATTGTGTTGGATTGAAGTGGGGTAAATTGGAGTAGGCAGATTGGGGTGAGAGGATTTGAATGTGGTGGAGTGGGGTGGTTTGGTTTGGTGTGGATTGTATTAAGTGGAGTGGATTGGTGTGGGGTGAGGTGAGGTGAAGTGGGGTGGGGTGGATTGGAGTGGGGCGGATTGGGGTGTACTGCACAATTACGTGTCAAGGCATAATTTCAGAAAATACACATAAGAAAGAAACAATGTTGTGCTTTGCAATAAAATAATCCTTATATTTTGAGAACAGTGTCCACAAGCAAATACAAAAGAAAGCATGAGTGCAAATTAAGAAAAGAAGACTTGGCAAAATAAAAGAAACTTGACTATAGAAAATAAATCTTTGCAATTCTTTTTCCTGCTGGGCATGTTTATGCCAGTCGCATGCCTTCTACTTGCAGGGAGCTAAAAGTTAAACAGAACAGAACAGTACCTCAATGATGTCCGGAGCAATGGACGGGCACTGATTAAGTTGACTCAATCAGTGCTTGGTCACTCATCATTTCAAGGAAGATGCTTGCTATTTCTACATTTGAAAAGGCAGGTAGCGAGGTTTCGTGGCTGCTGTCTGACTGCGTGTCGCACTCTTCCGCAACGAGAAACCTTGTCTAGCTACAGCAGATCCTTTCTGTCTACCCCAGCACTGCACCCTCACTGCCCTGTTAAACAAGACCCAGGAGCAGCACTCGCCATGGGCTGTCAAAACTGTATCATGAAATCTCCTACAAGTGATTATATGGACAAGAAATTACTAATTCACAGCCCCTGGGACATAAGTGGGCCGGGGAACTGAAAGTGTGTCATGGAGCAGTTAATCTGCTACAATCATGAAAAGACGGGCCTCAGAGCTCCCTGCTGGGGAATTGGGTGGTTATCAGGTTTCTTGCATTTTTTGCATTTTTGCATTACCTCTCTAGCCCTCTAACTTTAGCACTGGTGGCATGCTCTGGGAAGCTAACATACTAGTCCCTCTGTGGAATAAAATGTAGTGATCTCAGAGTATAGCGCTGCGAGGCCAAGGACAGGGCCCTCCTGCCCTGGGCCTCCCAGCACTACATAATGGATACAAGGTCCTGCAAAGGGGGCCCCACACCAGGACCTTGCAGCCTAATTGAATGCTGTGAGGCCTACCTGCCCTGGGCTTCGCAAGTCCCAGTGAAAGGGGCCCCCACAGATAACCTTGTAGCCTGATCCAGTGCTGAGGCCCATGGGATGGAAAACACCTCCCCTGTGCCTCAAAGCATTAGCAAGACACTTTGCTAAACACTGCCCTCGTGTGCCCTGCCAGTCTGATCTCGATGCTCCCTCCTCCCCTCAGCCACCTCTCTTAACTTGTTAATGTCCAGCTATTCCGTAAAACAAAGGAGCCTTCTGTTGCTGGGTAAACGGAATACACAAAGGGCAGACAGGTTTTTAACAGAGGTGCTGCCCCGCCCTTTAGCCTGTGAGGAGGCATAATTGCTGGCCTTGCTGCTGTCACCTCCTATACCCAGTCTTTCCCACCCCCACCACTGCACCTCTATGAATGACCCCATGCCGTGAGCAGGGAAGTCGAAGTCGAGACACCTCACTTGAAAACACATTAGCAGAGTGATTGCTTTGGGAAGGGGGGCCTGAAGGAGCAGGTGGGCCGACTAGGAAAGTGCGACCTTTCACACAGAAAGTGGCCCCCATGTGCCTGAGCTGAGCGCGAGGCCCTGGGCAGCTGCCCACACTGCCCATGCCTAGCGCCGGCCCTGGGTAGGAGCGATGGAGCCAGTGAGGGTGCAGATAGGCTGCATAGCAGTTGTCAGGGGGAAGTAGGCTGGCAGGATGGAACATGACCTCTCCTCCCCTGCAGCAGGAGAGCATTTGGTGCTGGGGTTTGGTGCTCAGCTGCTCTGGCAGCCCAAGCGTCAAGAGATTTTACGTGCTATTTCCAGGCTGGTAAAACAGGACCGAGTTTCCTTCATGCTGCTCCACTCGCATCCTAATCAGCCCCTGAGTGTTCAATAAACTTTACAGGAGCATCCACCAAGGATCCAATGTGAGAAGGTAAGAGTCTGCCACTCCTGATTATAAGCCAGGATTGTAACCTTAACTGTGCAGGTCTGTTCTTCTTTGTTCTTCCGAAGTAGACATTGGTGCACAACGGTTCTGCTTAAGAATGGAAAACTAAATTAAGTTGTAGTCTAATTTGAAATCTACAGCTATTTATTTGAGTGATCTTAATAGGGTGTTCATCTTTATTTGGCCACTAGATGGCAGGATTGAACTAGAATTGAAAAGGTATTGCTGTATTGGGGTTGCAAACTACAAAGCGCTGCAACCGAGCACTAGGTACTGTCAGTTTCTTAATTGTGATCCCACCTGTAATTTAGGGCCAGATCCAAATTGCAATTATCTCAGAATCAGAGTTAAGAAATCTCTATTCCCTATGTATGAAACTTGTATTTATTTTTTAATTAGCACTTCCCAGTGACTCGCAAATTGACCTACCTCATTAATATTAAAGAGGCAGGTTGCAGTTTGCGAGACATTAGGAATGATAGCCATCACAGGCATGGTGGCCTACTGGGGTGAAAGACCACTATGTCTGTGAGTCCATTTAAATAAAGCAATCTTTTTTTTTTTTAAATGCTGCCCATTTTCCTCAAAGAAAACGGAATTCATTAAAAAAATAATAATAATAATAAACAAAGAAATAATTAACTTTCAATTTTCAAGAGTTGGCAGTGGTCCATGGGACCACTGCCTGTTCTTAAAAATGTTTTTTTGACATTCAACAAGTTACCAAATCACAATTTGGTATTGGTACATTTAAGTAATCTTTTTTTGGGGCGGAAATGCCCCGGTTCCGTGAATTGGGCCGTTTATGACCTCAAAAATGCTTTGTTAGTAATTTTCAGGCGCGGTGCGTCCATTGGGGCGTAGGGGCGAAGCCCCACTAAGCCCCATGGACCCACCACGTTGTCACTAGAAGCCAAACACAATTATTTTAAAAAATCGCGCTATCTGCCGGCCGGGAAACCGGGAGACACCCGACCTTCCCGGAGTGCGCAAGGGGAGGGGGGGGGGGGTGAGGGGGGGGGGGGGGGAAGGATCGGGCTGCTGCAGCTGCGCAAGTGTATTTTTGGGCACAAACATGCCCGCGCATGCGCAGATCGTTTTCTTGTGAATTCCCCCTCAGAGAGAGGACCAGGGGGCGGGCCGCAGCCCCCGGGGTTACACAGGGCGACTGGGCGAGGAGTCATGGTGCCCCCCCAGCCAATCCTGGCGCAGGATTGGCTGGTCACTACATAGCCCTGTTACATAACCCCTGACGGATAGCACGGCCGACTTTGGTGATGGGAAACCAGGTTCGAGCCTCTTATCGAACCATAAAAATGTATACATGACTTACACTGGTGTTAAATAAATAGATATTTTAAAAAACAAATAAAAATGATGTTCCGACTAAGGTGTGAAATTGGTGTCGAATAAATACATGTTTTTAAAAACAATTAATATTAATCATGTATCATTGGTGCTGGAGTACAAGGTTCGAGACTGGTATTAAACACTGACAAGCTGTGTGCAAGTTATAGGGTCATAAAAATACATGAATGATGGATGGATGCATGAATGGATGCAGGATGAATGATGGGTGGATGAATGGATGGGTGGATGCATGAATGAATGAATGATGGATGCAGGATGGATGCAGGATGGGTGGATGGGTAGATGAATGCATGATGGATGCAGGATGGATGCAGGGTGGATGGATGGGTGCATGAATGAATGATGGATGCAGGATGGGTGGATGGATGGATGGATGATGGATGAATGATGGGTGGATGAATGGATGGGTGGATGGATGAATGGATGGGTGGATGCATGAATGAATGATGGATGCAGGATGGATGCAGGATGGGTGGATGGGTAGATGAATGAATGATGGATGCAGGGTGGATGGATGGGTGCATGAATGAATGATGGATGGATGGATGGGTGGATGCAGGAATGGATGCAGGAATGGATGGATGGGTGGATGGATGCATGAATGAATGAATGATGGAAGCTGGATGGGTGGATGGATGGGTGGATGAATGAATGATGGATGCAGGATGGATGGGTGGATGGATGGATGGGTGCATGAATGAATGATGGATGCAGGGTGGATGGATGGGTGCATGCATGATGGATGCAGGATGGGTGGATGGATGGGTGGACACATGAATGGATGAATGATGGGTGGATGAATGGATGGGTGGATGCATGAATGAATGATGGATGCAGGATGGGTGGATGAATGAATGATGGATGCAGGATGGATGGATGGATGGGTGGATGGATGGATGCATGAATGGATGCAGGAATGGATGCAGGAATGGATGATGGATGGGTGGATGGATGGGTGGATGGATGGATGCATGAATGATGGATGGATGCTGGATGGGTGGATGGGTGGATGGATGGATGGGTGGATGAATGAATGATGGATGCAGGATGGATGGGTGGATGGATGGATGGGTGGGTGCATGAATGAATGATGGATGCAGGATGGATGGATGGGTGGACACATGAATGGATGCAGGAATGGATGCAGGATGGATGATGGATGGGTGGATGGATGGATGCATGAATGAATGATGGATGGATGGATGCTGGATGGGTGGATGGATGGATGGGTGGATGCATGAATGAATGATGGATGCAGGATGGATGGGTGGATGGATGGATGGGTGGATGCATGAATGAATGATGGATGCAGGATGGATGGATGGGTGAATGCATGAATGAATGATGGATGCTGGATGGATGGGTGGATGCATGAATGAATGATGGATGCAGGATGGATGCAGAATTGGTGGATGGGTGGGTGGGTGGATGGATGGGTGGATGCATGAATGATGTATGGATGGATGCAAGGTGGTTCGGGCTCGCTCGCTCGCTGCGCTCGCTCGCTGCGCTCGCTCGCTGCGGTGCAATATGCAAATTAGTTTACGCCCCACCACTTTCAAATGTCACCAGCCGCCCCTGGTAATTTTATATAGCAGGACATATCACACATGGGGGTATCCAAGCGCTGTCCATGGGCGCAGGGAGAATAAGTGATTTGCCCAGAATCACGGGATGTTGCGCCTACGCAGAGACTAGAACCCGAATCCCCAACTTCCGATTCGGCAGATCTGGCCACAGCGCCACATCCTCATCCTCTCTTTTGTACATCTCATCCTCTCCTTTGCACATCTCATCCTCAGTAACTTCACAAGCTAACCAAGATATAACATTGCTTTTCAAAACAATTCGTGAAAAAACACTATATACAAAGTTTTCCCTTTTTTAAATATTTTAATGCTTGACATCGGGCTAGTGTCTGGGCGCTATGCTTTAAGACAATACCATGATCGAGCGCGGTCCAAGTGAGTGCTTAATTTGTAAATAAATGAATGTGCTATGGGCCACAGATATTCTGAAGGGTATGTAATGTTTATCTGACGCCTTTACCCCTCATGGCCTTAACTTCACAGTTTTTACCATGCAGGTACGTACGACAAAACTAAGCCACTTTAATGGGTTTTTGCCTTTACCCCACATTCTTTACCGAGTGGCACTCTAGTCTACAGGTAAGTATAAATATTTTTTTTCAAAAGGGGTCAAGGTGTAGTTAGCGGTAATAGCAGTAAGAGCGATTTTAGGGTTAAGGGGTGGTGAGAGGTAAATTGGGTAAGGGTGCAGGGCATTACAGGGCTCTCCTTGCAAGAAGCACTGAATAATACATTATTTATTGGTATCAAAGTGATGACTGAGTGTTAGACCTGTCAGCCTTAGGGTGGTCTTCCCTATTTGTTTTCGCTTTTGCCTCATTTTTCTCACCTACTTTTCGTTGGCCTTAGGTCTCCGGGCACCTTCCCATTGTTTACCAATGCTAATGTGCAGGTGCCTCTTCCCTTAAGATGGCTGCCACTGACCCCTGCTACTGCAGTGTGGCCTTTTTAGGCGCACTCTAGTAGCCAGGAACTGGCTGGAACCCTTAAACAATGTTGCAATGCCAGCTTGCCAGCCTGCCCATAGCTAGAATGAGGGAAGCTCCTGGAACCTTCCAGAACAGGAGGTGACACCAACTGCCACTGCCAACTGCCAACTGTCGCTATATAACTATATAAGGAAAGGGAGGAAAACTTTCCTGAGAGAGTAGTTGGGGCATCACTGACCTGGGGGAACCTACGCAGGAGACTTAGGCGGTAGGGCCTAGTCAGGAACCTATGCCACTGGGGTGACAGGGTTTAGGCGCTGCCCACCAAGCTGTGTGAGGAACACTGAATCCGCCCACTGATCTGGGCCAGCGGGAGGGGAACCCAGGGACCATCTGAAGTGATTTACTGAGGAAACTGGACAAGCATTCAACTCACCATCCCCCCCCTCTCTTCAAGTAACTTCTACCAACTTGGCGCAGGATCCAGCTAGCGCCAAGAAGACCTTCTTACTGCCCACAGCACTGGTGGGGAATCAACCAGGTATTAACGCTGCATTCCCCTTGAGAAGCGCTGTGAACTGCTTACTGCCAAGCGCTGTATTTCCCTTGAGAAGCGCTGTGAACTGCTGACTGGCAAGCGCTGCATTCCCTTTGAGAGGTGCTGTGAACTGCTGACTGGCAAGTGCTGTGCCCCTTTTGAGAAGCGCTACGCGTGGACACCCTGTGTGGGCCCTGAGAGTGCTGCCTGAGGCGTGATGGTAAATTGCCCTAAAGCGCCACGATGACTGAGCGCTTTGACCACTTAATGCTTCTCAGCTGGGACCCCCCCGGTCGCACTTCTGTCGAGCGCTCTTGCACTTCTGCTTTAGCCTTTGAGCCTTACTGTCATCGTTGCAGCCTGGCGCCTTCTCCGCGACGCCAATACTGCCTTCTGCACCCCCTCGGCGGCCCCCAGTGCCAAGAGAAGGCCGCCGTAAAATCTGGTCAGGCCGCAGTAGGCCTCATTAGCCCTGAAGCCGGGATCTAGCATCAAGTGACAGGGGCGCCGGTGTAATTCCGCCCCCGCCGTGCCCTGATTGGGTCCCTGAAATTGTGCTCCGCGAGCCGCTCTGCAATTGGCGGTCGCTGCTCACCCTGGCCTCCTGTTGGTCCCCGGTCCCTGCAGACTCTGAGGGAGGACCGGGACCGGAGCTGACACCTGCGCGGGGGGCTCGCAGAGACTACTGTTGCCCCTGCGCACCCTCGACTTCACCAGAGGGCTTAAAAGGAGCCTGGGAGCCTACAACACCACCGGAGGGCGTGGTAGGAAGATCGGGCCTCCGGGAGTCATCTTACCTTGTGCTGACCCTTCACAAGGGCCCGAACCGGGGCCGAAGAAGTGAGGTAAACCCCCGGGGAGGCTCCAAGTCCGCCCTCCCCACGGGAGACTATAGTTGGGCCCCGTTGGCCCCAAGAGATACTGAGGACTGGGCAGGAGCCCTAAGAAAAGTTAACCCCTTAGCAGGGGAAAGTGTGTTCTACTGTGGTGGCCTGATCGTTAAGGGAATTGTCATACTTAGCTTCTGAGAGTCATGTCCTGCCTATTATGACCAAAAGAAATGCTCATATCTAAGTGTTGAATTGCCTAATTCTAGCCTGATGAAATGCACTGTATTTGCTGATAAATGGCTTATTTTTGCAGCTAGGAAATGTTTACCCTCCATTAGTGACTGCTGCTGAGCAATGAGATGTTATTTAAAAGTCTGAGAAGGAAATTCTTTACAGGTGCTGACTAGGAATAAGGTTGTTACCAGGCCTACTGTTATTTAATATTTATTTATTTACATATTTATTGCTGAGAAATGCAAAACCTGTGTTTTAAAGGAACGGCAATGAGTTAATACCGCTGTGATTTTTGACTGCTCTGATTCTAATTCAAGATAAAACTTATTTATTTGAATCAAGCATTCTGGTGTGGACTCAGTCCTTGCGTGCACTTATTGTCTCAGTGGATGAGTGTGTTGTGTAGTCACTTTACACCTAAGCTTCGGGTGGCTGCCGGCTCGGTCCAAGCTAGCCCCCGGGGACCTGGCGAACCCAGTTCCTACACTGAACCATCCTTTTTTTAAAATAATTATTGCGGAGAAGATGTGTGTCCCCTCCCTGAGCCTTTATAAGCACCGGGGACCCCATCCTTCAGGGCCGTACTGATTTAATAAGGGGAAGGGTCGGTGGACCCCGAGCCTCTACAGGCCCCGGGGGCCCCATCACCCATACGGCCCCCTCCCCAAACCCTTAGTGGTCCCTGGGAGCCCATCCCTTGGGGCCTTAGAATGGTGCCCCAGTGCCCACCCAGGGCACCCACAAGACACTATGATGGGGCCATGAGGATCGCCAGGTCCCCCGCGGCCCCTCTGGCTTCTTGTATGCCCCCATCTGGGAGCCGCCATTGATCTCGCCTAGCAGGAGCAGGAGCAGGTATGTTTCCCAGCCACCGCAGGGCAAGAGCAGGTATGTTTCCCAGCCACCGCAGGGCAAGAGCACCCGGAGCTTCCCCACCCGCATCAGCATGGTAATAGAAACACATGGATTTTTAAAGCTTCCGCCAGGTAGGAGCAAACAAGTGTTCCCTGCTCGTGCTCTTACGGGCAGAGAAACAGTATCTAGTGAGTGGGCTCTCTAGGACACCTCAGTGGAGCTGGGACCAGGGGATGGGGTCCCTGAGACCATAAGAGGCTAGGGGAGGGGGGGCCACACACCTCCTCCCTTTAAATATTTATGCCAGGCCCCGAGGGATGGGGTCTCCAGAGCCATGATCCTCTCCAGGGGGAGTAGCCGATGCACGCCCCCTCCCCAATATATATATTTTTATTGACCCTTGAGCCATGGCCAACGCCAGGGGGTCATTTTTTAATATATAGATATATATATATCGATGAGCAAAAATGCGCAAGCGCTTAGGCAAGGGCTCACCACATCCTCCAAACCATCCGGTTTCTTTGTGGCTCCCAAAGCGATGGTTGAGGATTCCCATTTTTGCTCATCGATATTTCCAACGGCCTGCCTGGTCGTGGCAAGGAGCTCCGCTTCTAACGCGGAACAAGTATCCATGCAGCAGAAGTCTAAGGCGGCATAAACCATTATCGCCTGACAGCACAGAATCCAACTTTAATTCAGCGATGTCTGAGGCTTACCCTCGCCTGTAACCGAAGGATTACAATGACATTAAAATTGAAGGAAAAACTATTCTACTCAAGGGTTTTAAAGAACTACTCAACTCACAGGACTGCAGTATCCATAAGTCCCGGCATCGTGACTCCACCCACTTAGGGCGGACGACGCCCTTCTCAAATAATAAAGCATTTGTGAAGTGTGAGCTGAGTTTGGCGCTTCTCTTCTCAAGTCCATGAATAAGGGGCGTGTTTTGGCCCTGAAACGCGGCGGACGTTCCTTTCAAGCAAGAGGGAATCCTCAACCATCGCTTTGGGAGCCACAAAGAAACCGGATGGTTTGGAGGAGGTGGTGAGCCCTTGCCTAAGCGCTTGCGCATTTTTGCTCATCGATATATATATATATTTATATATATATATATATATATATATACCCTATTTCTTTTCCTGCCCAGACCGCTGCAAGATCGGCCAGCTGGTCCCACATTGCTGGAGTATGTGGGATGTATACTGGATGTATAGCGCTGGTGTTGCTCACCTTGGCACAAAACCACTAAAGGTATGCTGGCAGTGGTCCTTCCTGCTTGGATTGTGCCAGGGTGCAGGAAAATCAGTTGAAACCCCATTTGCCAATGAAGAAAGAGAACACTGCAATGCATAAAACTCATGAAACCACAATCTCTGTTTTTCAGTATTTTCTAGTGTTTTCAAACACATTCCAGAAATCTCCGTAAGATATCACAGGGCAGGTGTTCTTTTCAGTGCTTATAAAGAATGTCAGTATCAGTATCAAAAGACTTTATTCGGCTATATTTCATAACCAGAAAAGTACATAAAATCACATTAAAATTAAAGACATCAAGTTTTTGTTAAAAGAATAAAAAAGGAGAACAGTATGCAGAGTATTTATGTACACAGGCCAAAATCAAATTATCATTGTCTTACGCAAATAAAATACACTTTTAAGAAATGCCACAACGGAACAAACGGAGAAAATGTCTTCCAATGTCTGTATAGCAGAAAATGCAGGGCGGCACTGTCTCTGATTCATATATTTTAGAATTGGAATTATCCATCTTTTCCTGGGTGTCACATAAAATCTACAAAAGAATAAAATGTGTATGTCCGATTGATTAAAGACATTGTCACAGGGGCATTTATCCAATACCTTAGACCAGTCATTCGTGGCTGGGAAACTCAGTGTCTAAACAAAATTCCAAATCTGAATCTGGTTATTAAAAACCTTTCATTCTCTTTCATTTGTAAGTTTAGATAGGGCTGAATGGTCCTTCCTTTGGTGATCAGTTGATGGGAGATCACAGTCTTTTTGGCCATTTCACATAAATGTCTTTGGTTCACAAGGAAGTTTAAGCATAGAAATTTCAGTGTCTTCCTAGTGATGTTAAACATAGATTCTGGCTCATTGAAGAACTCCGGGTGCTTAATGGTGTTACACACAATTTTAATGTAACATAACCATTTTATCCTGTTTGCCCCATCCAACTTTAAAGCATCTCCCAGTATGAGTCTATTAAGATGGCATCTCTTTTTGTCCATACCCGGTGCCATAAAAGTATCGGTTGGATTCTAATTAAGTCTTCCAAGAAAAAAAGACCCAATTCTGTATGGCAATTATAGTTGGACATACTCGTTGGGAGTGCCAATAGGTATCGTAAAAAACCATTTTCGGTTACTTGTAAACTACTGACATTTAAGTTTCCCCATATGCCTGCCCCATATAGTGCCACCGAGACACAGCTAGTCTTATAGATATATATAAGCTCCTTAACTGGCTTTTTACCCATCTTTTTGCTAAAGGTCTTAAGGGCCATTATGGCTTTAGCAAATAATAAGTTCCTAGCCTGTATTGCACTATTCCAATTTCCAGTATGGTCAAAGAGAATCCCCAAATATGGGAAGGTCGGGGTGTGCTGTAAAGGGGTTGATCCAATGAACATAGTTTTTTTCCTTTTGTGGACATTACCACCACAGTTCATCACAAAGGTCTTAGTGCAATTTATTTGTAATTCAAGTTTATCCATAAAGGCACTAAAAGACGTAATCATGGCCTGCATGGCTACAGGGGTTCTTGCCATAAGCACGGTATCATCTGCATAAATAAGTGCAGGTAGCCGGCGGGCTGAGGCGTTGGGCATATCATTACATTCCTGCAGGAGTGTGTCCTCTAAATTGTTGATGTAAATAGAAAATAAGAATGGAGCAAGGACACACCCCTGCCTCACGCCCCTTTCAACTTTAAATTCCCTTGTACATTCACCATCCCGGCCAAACCTGACCATTGCACACGCCCCATTATACAATTCTCTTAAAAAGCTAATAATGTTTGCTTCTACTCCCAGAGTAGTTAGAATAGTCCAAAGTTTACTATGATTTACGAAATCAAATGCTGAGGTGAGATCTAAAAAAGTTAGAAAAAGTCTACCTCCCTTGGCCGTTGTGTATTTCTCTATCAAAATTGATAGAGAAATACACAATGGTGCCAACACCTTCTCGAAACCCATATTGAAGATCGCTTATGATATGGTGTTCCTCTGCCCATTTCTGGAGTCTATCTAGAATGACTCTCCCAATAATTTTAATGGTAGAGTCGAGCAAAGATATTGGCCGGTAGCAAGCACATTTAGATCTGTCTCCTTTTTTAAAAATTGGAATTATAATCGATTGGTACCACGTATCAAGTAGTCCTTTAAAACTAGCAGCATTGAAAGTTCTGGTAAGTAGCGGAGCCCAGAGACAAATGTTCTTCTTAAAAATGTCACTTTTACCTTCTTCGTTCCCTCGTTCATTCCTCCTGTCAATGCTGCCTTCTTTCTCTCCTGATCCAAACCCCCTTCTTCGTCCGCGTTCCTTGAATTTTCACTTTCAAGTAAGGTTTTATTATTTCTTTCACCTCCTCCTCTGTTTCGTTATCCATCTTGTAGACTCCCTTTTCGAGCAGTCCAGCCCCACGTCATTTGAAAGATGTATATAGAGGGTGATTTGCACCCGATTAATACTTGATTGTGGCACATAAAATGTTTATGTAGTTTGAGATGATCTAAACCTGCTCTCCCTAGTCACGGGAGAGAGTCCTGCTTGGGAATTGATATGCACGCTGTTCGCTATAGGTTCATTTTTGGTAACCGCAAACTGTGCAGCTATGAAATAGCATCTGAGGTTATAAATTAACTCCATGACCTGCAGTATGCCTGGGATCATGCGCCTCCACAGTTCACACAGTGAAGGGAGTTTATTTTACTTTCCTGGGCTGTGCCTAGGAGGTTTTGTGGTTATTTGAAGGCCATTGTGAGGCCCACTAAGCATCGATTTCTGCAAAGCATGTGGGCCTTTGTTTATTTAAATCAGTGCAGGGACTGTTTCCCTGTGGGACGTGTGAGAGGGTAAAGTCAGGCACTTTAGCTTTTTGTTATGTGGAAAGTGCCCTGCTCTGCCGCATTTCTCATCTTGGGGGAAGAACAAACCTAGCTCAGCATGAGTGCATTGAAGGTGGCCACAGTGGTTTGGACAGGTGACGTTGCCTTGTTTCTGCACCATCATTGCTGGGACTCACTTTGACATGGATTCAGTGGAATGAAAGCTGAACCTGGTGATCCTGGGGCGGCGTCATGTATGTGTTCGCGCACTGGTTCACAACACACCTGTGTTTGCTGAAATTGCACGGTTTCAAAAACATCCCCGTGATTGCCTCTCCATACTTGTGAGCTGTGTTCTCATATTTTCCGAGTTAATGTATACAATGTAGGCAGCACAGTTTCAGCCGGGCTGGCCCTTGCGGCCCTCCTGGGCCTTCACCTGGGTGCGGATGTGTTCATGGCATAGCTGCTGATGCTTCTGGATTGAAGGCATGTGGCTCCTACAGGCATGTTCTCTAGACCATCACATTGTGACCCAAAGAACCTACGAACGGTGTTGGGTGCAGCATTTTATGAGGGGATAAAGATTCTGTTGACACTGGTGAGTACAATGAACTTTGTAGCCAAACTGACGACTGAGCTTTCAGAGAGAAGAGCTCCTTCTCGCGCTCACTGACGGGGGGTGGCATCCTGGTAGTGCCAAGCATCTTGGAATGGGACCCAATTTAGCTGTGAACCTGTTTACCAATTCACAGAAGCATGCAGGAAACTGTGAACCAAGGCCATCTGAGGTGAAGCATGCTCCTAAAACAGAAGGGGGAGGAGATCCTTAAAGTCTAGGAACCTTGAGGGTGGGACCATCCTACCATGTAGTGGTCCAAGCAGGCCATAGCAGGAGCATTCATCACAGAAAAGGGCTTAGAGGTGGTGGTTGCACTTGTACTGACACCGGAAGGCATCGAAGCTGTACATGAGCAGTCACAACCAGTGCTTTCCAGTTTCAACTGAAAAGCAACATTTTCCTCCAGTAATGCTTTATCGGTGGTAATTGTTTTAAAATGAAAAACAGAAAGACTGGCAGATTCTAATAGGTAGCAGAGTGTTCCCAAAAACAAGGAATCAAATAGACA
This sequence comes from Lissotriton vulgaris, assembly GCF_964263255.1. NCBI lineage: Eukaryota > Metazoa > Chordata > Amphibia > Caudata > Salamandridae > Lissotriton > Lissotriton vulgaris. The sequence continues at coordinate 1,796,748,456 of NC_141694.1, read as the reverse complement.
GGTTTAAAGATGACCCACAATTAAAAGATGATGTCGTTATAATTTGGAAAGGGTACCAAGCATTCACAAATAATCCCAGCATAAACAAACCACACTAGCAAATTACCATTAACTGGAAGCTGGAGATAATCAGATCCAATTGCAAAATATAGAAGGAGGCCCAGATACAACAGCAGATTTCCTTATGGCAGTTCTATGAGACATGGTGAGAGAGAAGGGTATATGGGGACCCCAGCAGAGAAGACCGGGGTGACAGGAGAGAATCTTTAGGCACAGGGTAACTCTGTGCCATCTAAAGAGTGTGTCTAGAGGAGTTCCAGGCTCAGCGGGGAGGCAATGTTAGACCTCACTGATGAACTGCAGCCAGCGCTAAGCAGACCAACGCCACACAGCCAAGCAGCACCCACATGTCCAGGTCTTCTGTGCGCTACATATGATGAAAAAAGGGAGGGTCTAAGAGGCGAGGCATTTCATAAGGGGCAGAGTGCCTTCCCTCCCCCTACCCCCCCCCCCTCCATTTGTGCATACACAAGACTGTCCGCCTTGGGAGACATACATGTTTTCAAATGTTCACTGATTAGCTTCCTTTAATAGAGGGGCCTCAAATCTGGATCTGGAATCAAAAGGATTCAAGTCCCTTACCCACAGAGGGTAGCATGCTTCATGATGGGGTCTACTCCTTTCCTGCTGCACCACGAGCTCTTGATTTGAGGTTGTTGTGTCTGCCAGTGTCCTGTCCTAATTCAAAAGTGGTCAGGCTCCACCTCATATAGGTGTTACATGATCACCTGCTGGGATGACAAATGCGTACATTGTGAAGAACAGGATAGAGCTGGTTTTTAGAAATGATCAATCTCACCAAACACTAAAACCTGGAGGACATGTGTGTGTTTAAACTAGATCTGAGGATTAAACAGTGCAGCTTCTTTGAGTCAATGAGTGTCATGGTTTCCTGTGAAGTGCATTCGAAGTCAAAAGGGTTTCTATCACTTTTCTAAGGGCCCTTGTCTGAAAGGAAGCTCTCGTACTGTTCCATTAAAAATATAAAAATGGTTATTTTTTAATGCAAATTTGTTATTGCAAGGATATGGCTGCTACTTTTAGGCACTGGTATGTTTACTTCTTTTTTTTTCGTCTTTTCATTTTTGAAACACAGAAAATACTCTAATATCGCTCCAGCTTTACAAACCCAGACCTATTGGTTTTGCAGAGGCTTGTTTTTATTGCTTGAGTGCCCTGTTAAGTCACGTGCTGGGCGCACAATGAGGGGCGTAGCTCGGGCACTTTTACTGCTGGGAGGTCAGCAGCTCGCAGCATAAGAGGTTGGAGGCGCCCACAGGGATTGTTTTGGTAGCGGTTGAGCCAAAAGGAGCTGCTTGAGGAGCTGAAGACACATGCAGTTGGGTCCAGGTGCCAGCAGCCTTAAGTGAATCTTAACTAGTGTAATAACTGTATGTCCATTCCATTCCATAAGTATCTGCTCGTTGTGCCATTACAGCCAGGGTCCATCCATGTGCACACATGTTAGCCCCACAACCCAAGTATGTTTTGAATGAATATATTCCACTTGCAGTTTTTTAAAAACATTTTTACTTCTCGGTAGGCAGAGGCCGGCCAGATGTTTTAATCTCCTTCAGTTCCAGCATACAGCACGTGGGCATCACTACCCCATGCATGGCAGCTGCTGAGGCTTTGGAAGGGGAGTAGTTTTCTTCTGGTATATAATGATTTCTTAAGACTAAAACATCTGATGCCTTGTGGCAATACTATTACGTGGAAATATAATTAGCATGCAGTTTTAATTTGAGTCCAAGTGTAACCCCTGCTTTCTTTCTAGATGGTGATTTGTGTTCATGACAAGATGTATGTTGCCCCTTAAAGCCCTCCTCGGGTCAGGCAGCAGCATAAGCAGAGATCCTTCGAGTGACTGACAGGTCACTGCTGCTTTGGACATACTGCTAGGGGATGAAGTATAAGTGGCACCCCCTGTGTGTATATGTTGGGACTATCCTCCTGATTAAAAGGGGTAAATTGGGCCAGTGCACTGCTTGGTGGATGAGCTGACCTTGTGATTCATATCCAGGGGGTGACTAGTGTTCATGGGCAAAAGGGGCGTTGCCCTGCCACCCTGGGGGAAGAAGCAAAAGCAGGGAAAATAAACACAGAGCAGCTGAAACGAAATGACTGCTCTGAGATGGTGTGCTGGATCTCCTGGCTGAACTCTAGTGAACTTTGCAGATGTCCCAAGCGGCCAGCCAGCTCCTTGCTCTTTGACCTTCAGGCACAAGCTTCAGCAGTGACTTCACATGAAAGGGCCTGCTGAATGAGAATGCCATGGATCCGGTTGCTTCTGGGGCGCATAAACAGTGGCCCTGGGAGGAGTTTCAAAACTCTGTGCTTTTCAGTGGCTGGGGGTGTGGCAGGCCGATGAGGACAAGGAGAAAGTGGGTGGCAAAAATGTGTTGTTTATCACGGAGCGGCAGGCTGTAGGGGGTGTTCAGGGGGCTGCTCTCCTGGCAGTAACACATGCTTAATACTTTGCATTTGGTTTCACTTAGGAAAAAACATGATGGAGCTGAGCACACAGAGCGGTCCTTATCTCGACCATAGAGGCCAAGAGAAGGATGGAACCCGCTATGGACAACAAAGGCACCACTGGACTAAGAGGTGAGTGTGCATTTAAGCCTCTGCATCAGGGGCATTGTCACTCCCCCCACGCCGCCCCTTCTCCCTTCTCCCTTCTCCCTCATCCCAATCCTCTCCCTGCTTTTAAAAGCTACGGAGGAGTAGGGTTGTACATGGGCCTCTTCTGTCTCCAGCTTGGTAGACAAAGGCTCATAATGAACTTTGGAGGGTGAGTGAGTGAAAGGAAGGATGAATGGATAAGTGAAAGTATAAATGGAGAGGGTTATGGGTGAAAGGGTGGATTGATGAATCAATGGATGGATGGACGGATGGGTGGGTGGATAGACAGTTGGAGTGAAAGGATCGATTAATGGATGATGACAGAAAGGCTGGATGGATGGAAGAATGAGTGAAAGGAAATATGGATGCGTGGAAGTGTGCAAGGATGGATGAGTAGAGAAAAGGATGTAGTGAAAATATGGATGGATGGATGGATGGATGAGCTAAAGAATAGATGAGTGAAAGGATGCATGTAAAGATGGATGAGTAAAACTATGGATGCATGAGTGAAAGGCAGGGTAGATGGAGATCCAGCGTAACAAACTGAGGCAGCTAGTGACATTGTTTGATTGCTGACTGTTGGACTTGGCCCTTTGCAGGTTTATCCCCAGACTTTTTGCCATTTGCCTCCTATTTTTCGGACACTATTTTTTTTGGCTTTAGGGCTCTCTGCACTTTACCACAGCTGATCAGTGCTAAAGCACATATGCTCTCTGTATACATTGTGATTATGATTGGTTATCCACGATTGGCATACTTGATTTACTGGTAAGTCCCTAGTAAAATAAACTGTGTGTGGCCAGGGCCTGAAAATCAAATGCTGCTAGTGGGTCTGCAGCACTGATTGTGCCACCCACAAGAGTAGCCTTTCAAATGTGTCTCAGACCTGCCACTGCACTGTCTGCACTTTTTAACTGCCATGTCGACCTGGCAAGTGCACCCACTTGTCAGACCTTAAGATTCCTTTTTTATACCTATAAGTCACCCTTAATGTAGGCCCAATGTAGCCTCATGGGCAGGGTTCAGTGTATGTAAAAGTTAGGACATGATAGTGAAATACTGTGCATTTCGGTTTTTCACTACTGAAAGGCCGTCTCTCCCATAGGTTAATATTGGGGCTGCCGTATAACATTTTACAAGTGTAATTTTCAATTGGGAAGGGCTAGAAATTTAGAGTTTAGGTTAACCTACCTCAGAATTAAAAATATATATTTTAGTGAAGAGGGTTTTTTAATTGTGTGTTTGAAAATACCAATTTTAGAAAGTAGTCATTTTCTTGCTTTATCATTCTGTGAGGCCAGTGGAATCAACGTCTGGTTTTAGACTGACAAGGGCTGTTTGTGCATTCACTCCAGACACTCACACAAAGAGAGTTGAGTTATGCCCTGCATACACTGATGGGTCTTTTTCTGGCTAGACTGATGGGAGGAGTTGTCACTAACACCTGAATAGACTGTGGCTGCCTTGCACGATCCTGTCTCCACCGCTGTAGTATGGCTGGATCAAGGAGGACAAAACTGGTTTCACTGAGCAAGAAAGACTTTCTGAAAAAACACTTCAAGGTGAAAAATGGGGTATAAGTATTAGACCTAAAACCCCAGAACTTTAGAACACTTCTGAATCAAGAGGAATCTCTGTCAAGAAGAAGAGCTGAAGAGCTGTAAGGAGTCCTGCCCCTTTGCTTTGTGCTGCCTCGCTGGTTTGACCCGCAGTTGATGCTTCTGCTTTGGAGAGGAAAAGGACTGAACTTTGCTGTGTATGCTGCTTGAGAATTTTCTCCAAGCGCTTGTGTGTGCTTGCCTCCTGTTAAGAAGTCTAAGGGACAGATAAGAGTTCCTGCAACTCTGCTGGTGCTGCTGAACTCCGCCCTCTGTAAGTCTTACCCTTGTCTAAAGTGCCTCCCTTCAGTCAATGGGCCTAAGAAATGGGTTCTGCAGCTGGTCTGTGCAAGAACCAACACGAAGCAATGCAAAGCCATACAAAGCCTCTCAGAGCCAAAGCTGGATGACGTGACACCTTGCCAAGTCCCGCTGAACACCTGACGGTCTCTCAGAACCGACGACGGATGATGCAAAAACTCACCAAGCCCCGCTCCATAGCTACCAGCCTCTTGGAACCAACGCTGGATGACACGACACATCACTTCTGGGGTGCAATGCATCATACCTGTGCGCCAGGTTTTTCCACGCATCACCCGCAGACCAGAACCGTCTTGGATTTCGATGCCTTGCTTCCCCTTACAGTCCAAATTCCCCTCAACAATTCTACTGCGTGCAGCTGAACTGATGCATCACCTCCCCAAGGACTCAGTTTCCTACGGACAGAATTTCTAAAACCTTTTAAAAGTTATATTTTGAGTTGCGTATGTTGAATTTTTATTGTTTTAGTCTTGTTTGGTTTAGATAAAGATACTTTATTTTTCTAAAATAGTGTGGTGTCCATTTGTAGTGTTTTCACTGTGTTACTATGTGTGTTATGTACAATTGCTTTACACATTGCCTCTGAGAAACGCCTGACTGCTTGTGCCATTCTACTAAGGGGGTGAGTAGGGGTTATCGTGGTATATAAGTCCCTTAGCCTGACTAGAAGGAAGGGTCCCTACTTGGACAGAGTGAATCCCACTGCAAACTAGAGATCCCCGTTTTTAACACTGACACAGGCCCGTGAAGGTTCCTGCGCCATTCTTGCACTGTGGGCATGTCTGTGTGACTATGGGCCTCATTATGATGGTGGTGGGACCATCACCATCAGGTCATCGGTGGCAGTCCCACCGCCATCCGACCCCGCAGTACGGATGTAGGGTGGGTAGAGAATACGACCGCCACAGATTGTCCGACAGTCTGCAATCCCTACAATGGTGACGGTGCCTACTCAGGCACTGCCGTAGGGATTACAATGTCCTTTTCCTCCAACCGTTTCATAGCGGTTAATCTGCCATGAAAAGTCTGGCGGAAAGGGACTTTGGGTATCCCCCTTTCCCTCTGGCCCTCCGATATGGGCCCTGGGGGGGCACCTTTATGGCCCCCATCATATTACTGCACCATGTGGCAGGCACTGCAGGGATATGTGCAATGTATTTATTTTGGACTGCAGCATGTGCTGCAGCACACTGCACAAGCCACAATACAAAAGATACACAATGAAACCACCCTGAAGGCAGTCTTATCGTAATGTGGCCAGCGGCACCTCTTGACTCCTAGTCGGGCGGTCCTGCTTCCACATCGATGTCGGGCGGACTTCATAATAAGGCCCTATGTGTGTGAGTTAAAGTCAGTGAAGGAGTAAGTCAGAGTGAGTGAGAATGAGGGACAGTAAGGATGATTATGTGTGAGAATTAATATTAGTGAGGGAGGGAAAATGACAGTGAGGGTAACTGAGTGTTACTGTGTGTGAGGCAGAGTAGGACTCAGTAATTCAGAATGAGTGAGACTGAGTGAGACAGAGTGTATCAGAGTAGAATGAGTGAAACTGTTTGAATTAATGAGACTGAGTGAGTCAAAGTGTGACAGTAAACTTAGGGGGTTATTTACAAGAGGCCTGCGCTGCCAGGACATCACTTTTTTAGACGCTTCGGTGGAGCAGGCCTCTCAATCATATGCGATGCAAAGCCACCCGGCAAAGGCTTGCATGGCCTCATAGATATGTCATACAACAAGGCAGCGCTCTGTGTCAAGGAAGGCATTCCACGGGCATTGCAGTGGGTGTTCCCATGCAACACCATGGATTTTGCCGCTGTTGCAGATTTACAAAGTTACGTAAACCTGGATCAGCACTAAAACCTTGCGCCTCCCCAGAGCAGTCGTAATAAGGAGAAAGTTTTTCATTTCTCCTGATTTGTTTCTCTTTCCATATGTGCTGCATTCTGCAGGATAACTAGTGTTGGCAGTAGGCAGAAATTGTGAACCAGGGTTGGCTGGAAGGACCGGAATGCACAGCATCTTGTAGATACGGTTTATTCCTGACCTTTCGATTTTGGTGTAGGGCAGCACAGCAAAAAGACTTATGCCGCTGCCTTACCCCAAATCTTTGTAAATGAGGCCTTTAGTTTAAGAAAGTGTGAGAGAACCCTTCAAGAAGAAGCTCATTGGAATTCGAACCAAGGATCACATCTCACCACTTTTAAAGGTCACCAGCCGCCACTGTTCATATATCTGTGCAGACTGTCTGGCCTGGGTATGGATGGTGCGGTAATGGAGTGACGTCACCGGTGACACAGGTGCGGAACGCATTCAGATTTCCCAGAGGTGAATCTAACCTTCTAATCTGTGAATGTCTGATGAGCCTGAAAGTTCATGAGATGACTCAAGCTTGATTGATGCGCATGCCTGTCAGTCACCCCTATACCTGTTTTGTAAATATGCTGTGTCTCTGTCTGAGTATTTAATTTAAAACCTGGTACATCTGCATCATAGGAATCACCTTGTTCCAAGCTGAACTGATAAGAGAGGAGCTATGTGTGTTTTGTTTTCTCCTGTCAGGCAGGGACAGATGCATCAGGTTTGCTTCAACCTTCTAGAAGCCCTTTCTTTCCTTTTTGTTTCTCCAGAGTGGGATAATTATTTCTATTGTTCAAAGCTTGGAGAAGCACAAACACAAGAGCTGAAACATTAATTTGCCACCCTGAAACCATATAAGAATATTAATAATCGTGAATGATAATAATAATAATCATATGACACTGGATAAACTAACGAAGTAAATGTAAATGTATGAAGCTTATATAGCGCATGACTTACCCTGGGGCATCTCCGCGCTTGCTTAGGGAACCCGTCCTGGTATTCCCCTGTGAGATAACTCTGGCAGGGTATCCACAAGGTGAAAGCCAGGCATCCCACCGCAAGGGGCCGTTGTGGAGATTAAGCAAGCTATTGCCCAGAGTCGCAGAGTGTGAACCCGTGAGTCGAGAAAGAACCGGAGCGAGAATTTTCGAGTCCGTGAAATTATTGAGCCCAAGACCCACCGAGGCGGGGAATTGAACCCTGGTCCAGGGCCGAACTCAAGCTCCAGGTCTGCCGCCTCTAACCCCTGAGCCACACTTCTCCACTTCTCCATGTTTACATTTATAAAAAATACTTTTTTACTGCAAATACATTGAACAGTTTCATGGTCAATAGATTCCACTGCCAATCACGTATAAGGATTACTAGAGATCTCCGTTACTGGCTCACGGACAACACAGGATAGACTGCCAAGCGTTATAAATGCCAGACCCAAACCCCCAATAAGCTGCACTCTTTACAGACACGTACAGAATCTCTAAACTAATGTGTACTATCAAACAGGTACTGATGCATGGAGTTAGATGAAGTCAATAAAGTTTCAGGTAAGACTGCGTAAATCATAGCAGGCATTCTTAGATCTGGAAAACAATGCTTTAAAGTGATCGGTTGTGCTAACTAATACAGACACTTGCAACCGCTTGTAGCCGTATGTTATGTTATGGGTGGTTTTAAAGCGCGCTCAATTACTCAAGAGTATCCTGGCGCGGTGGGGGAGTTATGAAGAGGCAACACTACAGAAGAGAAAAGAGAATTACAACACCATTTTGAAAAGATGAGTCTTAAGTGCTTTTTTAAAGAGATTAAAGTTCTGATTAGCAGGAAGAGCCAGAGGTAGAGAATTCCAGGCAGCTGCTGCTTTCACCACAATAGACTGTCCAACAAGACGGAAACGTTTGAAGCGTGGAACAGCCAGCCGATATTGAGTGGCAGAACGGAGGGGGCGAGTAGGAAGGTATAACTAAAAACGTTTCCTCAGGTAAAGTGGGCCCTGCTCATAAACAGCTCTGTGTGCAGAGGTAAGTGACTTGAATACAATCCGTTGAGATGAAAGCCAGTGCAGGTTACACAGATGGCAACGGACGCTGGTCTTTCTTGAGATGTTATAAAGGAGTCTGGCAGCCGCATTTGTATTATCAGTAAACGATTAGTCAGATATGCCGGGATGCCGATGAACAGGGCATTAGCATAATCGAGGCGTCACTGTTTCTTTTGCCACTCTGGGAAAAAGAGGAAAGAATTTGCGGAGAAAGAATTTGCGGAGGGCTTTGAGAGTACCAAAGCAACCGCATGCGAGTTTCTGAATATGTTCCTCAAATTTTAAATCTTCCCCGAACCATACCCCTAGGTTCTTTGCCGGATTGCCCACCGAGCTGGGAGATGGAATGTCCAAAGTCCACAGAGATTCTCTGAAATATGGGGGGAACTGCCCGTAGAGTAGAATTTCAGATTTGTCTTCATTACATTTTAGCTGGGCAGATGCCAGCCAATTGAAGACTGAGGAAAGACAGGTCTGGGCGGATGAGGTGTCCAGATCCGTGGCCGACCAAGTGAACAGCAACTGCATGTCATTTGCGGAGGCTATTATTTTAGCACCCAGTTGTTCAGCCCAAAAAATCAAAGGGGTCAGATATATATTAAACAATAACGGACTTAAAGTCGACCCCTGGGGCACCCCGGTGGAAAGAAGCTTGGCCGATGACGAAAAAGGGGGTAGCCATACCTGCTGCATCTGGTTAAGAAGAAATGAAGTCAGCCACTCTAAGGCTGAACCGATAATGCCAATAGTTGACAGACGGGTAAGGAGAAGCTGATGTTACCGTGTCGAACGCGGCAGAGAGGTCCAATAATATTAGAGCCACTCTGCCGCCCGCGTCCAGACACTCCCTGATAGCCTTGGATATTTCCACCAAGGCAGATTCCGTGCTGTGTGCAGCACGGAATCCAGACTGAGCATGATGGAGGGCATGAGAGGTTTCCACAAAAGTGTTCAGTTGCCGGAAAAAAATCTTCTTGCATACCTTGGCCAATACTGGCAACAGAGAAATTGGCCGGTAGTTAGCAGGAACTGCCGGGTCCAAGCCTGATTTCTTAAGCATGGGCAGAAGTATGCAACTACCTTACAAATACAATGACCTACAGTACTTACAACCAGTGCTTAATTTGAGCCGGTGCTAGGCACCGACACTTAATTGGTTTCCGGTTCTCGGCACCGGCACCTAATTGTCAACATCATACATAGAACAGTTTACCACATGAGATGAGCAGAACAACGGTTGTTTAGGAATACAAGATACATTAAAATTGCTCATACCTGCCTCCCCAGCCATTCCTTTAGCTTTGGCGACTTGGAATAATCTGAACTGTCACATTTACATGTGACAGAGATGGGTAATAGTTGTTTTGGCAGCAATGACAAGGGTGAGGGGCAGTGCAAGCTGCAGTGGCCTCCTGGTCCGAGCCCTGGCACTTAATATTTTACAAATTAAGTAATGCTTACAACCATATACAACCATTAAGTCATCCATGTATAATACTCGTCCACAAAATCCTTACATTTTTCCCTCAATTTTCACCCCACCAGTTGTCATCTAACCATTTAGGGCCTTCCCTTCCCTCTACCCCCAACTTTATTGTCCGCCTTCAACTTCTCCACAGTAAAACTGCAGCTCCCTCGCTAATTCCCCATCCAACCCTTTATAGTGTCCTTCCATATAACCCCCATTTACTTGCTACCCCCATAATATCTACCCTAGCAGCAGGATAACCACATTCCTCAGCTCCATCAGATGATTCTTGTTCCCCTGTCAATTTACATGCACTCTGTCCTCCCTGAAGACACCTAACTGCAGGAACTTCATGTATTAGTGAAGGTCAGCGCTGGGATGCTCACTGAGTTACTACGCGCTTTACAAAACCATTAAATAAATAAATAAATTAGTGTTTAATCTTTGAATACTCCCTGTAGCACAACCTTGCATTTCGTAATTTCCTTTTTTCCGGGCGTTATCACCACGGTGGCCTTGCCGCTAGCCTAAACTTTCCTGGAAACCAATTCACTACTGATAATGCAAGTGCCTTTCCCGGCCATCTTTATTGCCCTTAAATCTCTTTACGGCTCTTTTAAAAGTTTCACACCCATTGTGGACACTGAGGGCTGAATTATATTCCGGAAGGCGGGATACCCTTTTATAACAAGTGACGGATGTCCACCAAATTCCAAGTGCCACAGGATTTAATGGACTTGTAATATAGCGGGCAAGACATCCGTCATGTTTGCTACAGAGTAATCCAGTCCGCCGAAATATAATCCCGCCAAACGTTGTTTTGCCCAAAGTGAGTCGCAGCAATCTACTCCTATATAGTTCAGCAAGATTGGTAATACTGGGCCCCAACATGTCCAACCCCACCTGATTAACAAGATGCCTCTGATCCACTTGTTTCCTTGCCAATTTTATGAACAAATGTCCAATTCTCCACACTTGCATGGTACTATCTTTTGATCCTAGGAAAAATTCCCAGACAGAAATGAGAGAGGAGGAGGATACAGAGAAGCACACATAATAGCTCCCCAAATACAAAATCACTTTTGATTTGATAAGCCTTCTCCAGCAGGCAGATCACAAACATCTTATGCCTCTAACTTGTCGTTCATAAAAAAAAAACTATTCTACTAGCCTTCATCACCACTCTGTCTGAAAAGAGTGAGTGAGTACCGTACGGCCAAACTAGTAACCCAGTCTTACCAATGCCAACCTCAACACCCTTAAAACTTGAAGACTGAATAACAGCAAACCACTGGCAAGCACAAATACATCTCAATCAGCTTTAACCCGAATGCGTAGAACACCCTACCAAACACCAACCCGATAACCACTCTCATATTCCTGTAAGATTACCATCTTTCTTCACTAACCTGACAGACTTCCTAAACCAGAGTTGCATTCCACTGCCCCCATCAGAAACATCATCCCTATGAAGTCCCTCTCTTCCCTACAACACAGGAGCACTCATATTCAAAGCACTAAAAATAGCCACACCATGCACAACTTAAAAAAACATGAGTGCCTCATCCTTCATGTAAACAAAAGTCACCCAACATGCCGTCACTTGTTTTACCTTATGCTGCCCTTCCTACTAGAGCACCTTCACAAGCAGGTAACCTTGGCCTGCGTTATCTCCAAAATTCACTATTGCAATATGTTCTCTATTTAGGTCTACCAGAATCCTTAACATGTGCCCAAAATACAGCAGTAAAAACTGAAAATAACTGAAGGAAACATGAGCCTGTCTGACAGACATGAAGGAAGAGTCACTGGTGGTTCCCAGTTCGGCAGAGACTTTTGCTTAAAACCGACTGCCTGATGGATAAGACCTTATGGGTACAGGAAAAACCTCTTTAACACAAGATCCAAATCATAGAAACCCTTTAAAGAGCTTTGTTCTACTCTAAAGTAAGATTTCTTACTTCTGAATTCAAGTAAAATGAGTATAGGGGGCAGATGACTATCATACTTGGAACCACAGTACTAGTGGAATGACCTCCACTTCAGAGTAAATCCATTCAGTCATTTAAGAGTTTTAGGTGGCCTCCTAAAGTTCAGCTAATCTGTTAAGGATTAATAGGAAGTTGAGGGTTGGTCACTCAAGGAGTGACGCGTCTTGTAAGCGCCACGATACCCTAGGATGAACGCTGGGCTTTTTAAGAACTGTTCTGTTATCGTTCAGCATCTAAGCTTTATCTTAATTAGTGAAGGTTTGGTGTCCCAAAAACATTTAGAATACAAAGTGACCCCCGGCCAATTTACCAACAATAGTTATCAGAGATACACTTATCAAATGTAATATGTACTACACCACATCTCCCCTCTACTTACCCCTTCACCAACAAAGGCAATTTATACATTCTAGCAGAAGGAGACAGGAAGTTGTCAATCGACTGCTAAGGCCTCAGCCTCCTAGTTTCTAGAGATCCTGTAACTTTGCTACATTTAATGAGTCTCCTCCTGGTCCCGGACTATGAATGCCTGCAAGTGCAAATTAGGCAAAGCATCTGGTACATCAATGTCAACATCGGGTAAATGCCTCATCTTGCAATATATACTGTGAGTTAGGAAAGTCAGCACAAAAGCCCTAAAAAACAAAAGAACCTACCGTATATTCCACATTAGAATTCACTTGTGTATTGGCAGACATCTCCCACAATACCAAAGTCATGACCAAGAATAAAGCTATTCTTCTGTCTTCTTACATTCACTGTTCCAGCCTTCACTTCACACACCCAGCCAGAATAATCCAACACCCCCGCATGTGCCACATCTGGATACCTTTGCACCAACCAATCTGATTCCTCATCCAAAGATTACATTGTCACTCCATTAAATCTCTTCAAAAAGCCTGCTCAAACCTGCAATTCCACTTTCACATCTACTCTCATTCTTATTCAGTAGTGAAAAACAACAGCCCCAGGCAAAGAAAACCCTACTCACTGGAAAAAAATCCAACCTCCCCTCGTCACTCGATAAGCGATATTTAAATGCCCCAGCAAAGCATGCACTTTCTGCAGATCCAGTTTCTTCACTGTCTATAATCCCACAAATCAGGTTAATTAAGATTGCCTATTTCACCCCTAGATATCCCGCATCCACCCTCTCTTAATCCCAACCCAAAAAAGTCAACTGTGTTCCGGGTTCTTCAAGTTTCTTGAGACAGCTCCACCAGTTCATCCATTTACAGTTGAAAATTGTCCAAAGGTTTCCACACACGTACCTATCCCTTGTCGCATCCACATAGGGCATAACAATCGCGCCTGTCACTCCTGTAAACAGCCACTCTAGGAAAGAACTACAGTTTTCACACAGTCTATAGGCTGTTCAGCAACCCATAGGCAACACTTTATATGTAAAAAACATAAAACTGTAGTTCTAACAATGTAAAATCTTCATGGTGGACCGGCAATCAAGAGAAAGCCAACTTCATGCTGTACCTTGATTTGTCAGTTCCTTACCCACGCTCTCAATTCGAACTGCATCATCTTCCCTAGCATATTGCACCGAGCTGTCCTCTACTGGCATAAAGCCAGTGACTACTGGTTTGCCTCCTGGTCAGAATAGATGATGGAGAAGATGGAACCTTCCTCCATGTTCTATGGCTCCACCACCAATTGACATATTATCTGAATTTCTATTGACCGAATTTCTCGTTTAATAAGGCTTTTTAGATGTCTACGAATGTCAGGTTTGGCTTCTGATGATGCGATTTTCATCTGATAAAGTGAGAGCGTTTGGATGGTTATGTGTAATAAAGTTTACTTTTAAAATTTCAGCTACATTGTAGTTGAGTTCAAATTATCCAGGTAATATTGTGTTCTTCTTTATTACCAATGCAATTCTAAAAATATAAAAGTTGCTTTTATTACATTCATACTTTAATATATTTAACTGTACCCTAACAACACTTTAGTACGGCTTAACACTGAAAGCTGAAAACCCTGAAGTACTCCTTAATGTCACCTTTCCCTGAACCCTAAAAGACCCTTGCCACCCCTTTCCTTTGTGGAGAAGTGTGGCTCAGGGGTTAGAGGCGGCAGACCCGGAAGCTGAGATCGGCCCTGGACCAGGGTTCAATTCCCCGCCTCGGCGGGTCTTGGGCACAATAATTCCACGGACTCGATAATCCGGTGCCTTCTCGACTCACGGGTTCACACTCTGCGACACTGGGCAATAGCTTGCTTAATCTCCACAACGGCCCCTCGCGGCGGGATGCCTGGCTTTCACCTTGTGAATACCCTTCCGGGGTATCTCACAGGGGAATACCAGGATGGGTTCCCTAAGCAAGCGCATAGATGCCTGCGATTTGCGCTATATAAATACATTTACATTTACATTTCCCTGAACCCTGATAGCCCCTAACTACTCCTTATTGCTACCAATTCCTGAACCCTACCAACGCCTTACTATCCCTTACTGCTACCCTTCCCTGAATTATAAGAACCCTTTTATTGGCTTCACCCACTTCCCACTGTAAATGATGCTCTCTACGTTAGCACTATGCCACTTGCTGCTGCTCCTAAAACACATACAAGGCACACCTTTTTTGTTTTTTTTGGTAGTCACATTTTTTCCCATTTTTTTTTTTTTGGTAGGCGCGTTTTTTTCCTTTTTTGGGGGGGGGGGGGGGGTAATCGCATTTTTTTCCATTTTTGTTTATTTTGGTAGTCACATTTTTTTCCATTCTATTTTTTTCAGTATGAAACATTTTTTCACAACTGTTTTTCAGTCAACCTTTATTTTAACTGCAAACCATTTACATGTGGAAGCTTGAGGTAAGATCTGTGTCTTGTTTTTTAAGCATCCTTCTGTCATCATCTATACTACTATTATAAAGAGAGAACACACACCTTTGAGCTAGGTAAACTCGGGAACCACAGCGCCAATCCACACACCCAATACATTGTAGAAATTGTCAGGGTGTGCAGCTGGACATAGGCGATAAAAAACCCCCAAAAAAACGTAAATTTTAAAATATAACTTTTTTAAAAAAGTAGTGCCCTGAAAGTAGCGCCGGCCGCGATGCTGTGCTGGCCGCGACGTAGCGCTGGCCGCAACGTGCGTGATGACGAGCGGCAGAGAAGTGAGGAGCGCGGGGAGAAGCGGCGGCTCAGGTGCGTCATGACGAGCGGCGGACATGGAGCTGCGGTGAAGTGAGGAGCGCGGGAAGGAAGCGGCAGCTCAGGTAAGGTAAATGCACAATGGAGTCAGCGCGGGAGGGAGTCAGGGCGGGAGGGAGTCGGGGCGGGAGGGAGTCGGAGCGGGTGTGCACAGAGGGACGGGCGGGAGGAGTCGGGGCGGGAGGGAGTCGAGGAGGGAGGGGGTCGGGAGCGGGTGTGCACAGAGGGACGGGCACGCAAGCATCAAATGCTGCCCCCAGCCCCTTTCTGCCCCAGGCAACGCTGGGGCGGTCTGCTAGTAATATAATAAAGAGAGAGCCCAAACCTTGGAGGCGGGTAATCTCAGGAACCACAGCACCAATCACAACACCCAATGCAGCGTTGGAAAGGGCAGTTGCAGCAGAAGAACATAGGCTATGCAGACGCCCACCATATACATTTAAAAGGTAAAAGAACTGTGCCAGCAAAGTAGTCCCTTGTGGGTGTGTCTGGGTTGTGCTGTGGGCGTGTGCTCGGGGCATGACAAACGCTGGGGGCGTGTGGTACGTTCCGCCCTTCATGCCATGTCTCATATCATGTGCTAATCCCACCCTGCTCCCTTTAAATACCCCTGCACCAAATAATCATAACCCACCCTTACTCCTTAAAATACCCCAACACCCTCAAACACTAACCCATCTTAACCCTATAAATATACCCCTTATCCCAAAACCCAGACCTATCCCTAAACTACCCCTGTACCCCAAAACCCAAACCTACCCCTGAAACCTAAAAAACCCCTGTACCTCAAAAGCCAAACCTACCCCTGAACCCTAAAAATACCCCTGTACCCCCAAACCTAGCCCTGTACCCTAAAAATACCACTGTACCCCAGAACCCAAACCTACCCCTGAACCCTAAAATACCCCTGTACCCCAAAACCCAAACCTAGCCCTGAACCCTAAAAATACCCCTGTACCCCAAAACCCAAACCTAGCCCTGAACCCTATAAATACCCCTGTACCTCAAAACCCAAATCTACCCCTGAACCCTATAAATATCCCTGTACCCCAAAACTCAAACCTAGCCCTGAACCCTAAAAATACCACTGTACCCCAAAACCCAACCCTACCCCTGAACCCCAAAATACCCCTGTACCCCAAAACCCAAACCTAGCCCTGAACCCTAAAAATAACCCTGTACCCTAAAACCCTAACCTACCCACGAACCCTAAAAATACCCCTATAACCCAAAACCCAAACCTTTCCCTGAACCCTAAAATTACCCCTGTACCCCAAAACCCATACCTATACCTAAACCCTAAAACTACCCCTGTACCCCATAACCCAAAACTATATCTGAACCCTTAAAATATCCCAACACCCCAAAACATATCTCTAAGTACCCCAAAACATATACCCCTATACCCATACTTACCTTATCCAAACAGTAAAAAAAACATGCTTTTACCATTCATGCATTTACAACGAATTTCGTTGTAAATGTATGCGTGGTAAAAGCATATAAAATGTAATGCCATGCGTTATAATGGCATTGCGGAGTCATGGTACTTTCGTAATGAAAGTATGCGGAGTGATGGTAAGCGGAAAGAAAGTTGCAGAATAATGGGTGTTTACCCTCCCCCAGTAAGTACATTGGTGGCACGGCGGCCCACATCTCCAGCAACATACTCATATTTTTTCACCACCCATTTGAAAAATGCACAGGTCTCTCTCATTGATGGCCAGCACCGACATACACTTTTAGACACACCTCCCGCCACAAGTTCTAGAATTGCGAGCTTTAGAGCTGGGGAGCTACGTTCGAATCTCGGCATCAGCTCAACATCCTGTGATTCCAGGCAAATCGCTTTGTCTCCCCGTGCCTACCACAAATAAATGTGTTCTTCTGTAATGTAAATTGTGCTCATGCCATGTTGTTGAGTTCGCGCAATATAATATTGCAAGGAAAAATAAAGTAGGGAAACTCCAGTTCACACACTACTGAACGCGCACTCTTAAGTGCATCAGCAGTACACTGTGAATCGGAGCGTTTCACAGGCCTGTCACAGATAAGAAATGCTATCAAAACGAAATCCTACAAAACAATATACTACTGGCCGGCAGCAATTCATACCAGGACAACGTCGGGACGGGCTGCTAGTGTTTAATAGATTGTGATGGCATAGGTTCATCTTCAGAAGCATTATATTCTTCAGTGGTCGCTCTTGCTGTTCTGGGATGTTTTACTTTTTTAGGAACATTTACTTCTCCCCAGGAATAATCTTTGCTGACTTTGTAATCAATGGTGTTCTGTTTAAAGTTTCCTATTTTTCTGTTGTTTATTTCCTTTCTATAGGATTATAGTCTTTAAATTGATTTCTCCAGGATATGTTTGCCCATCTTCTGTTTTGAGAGTTGTATTTTAATGTCTTTAATTTCCTCTATCAATGAATTTGATAGTTTAATAATTCTTCTCAATAAACATACGTCCAAAAAACTGTTATTTAAAATAATACACCATTTTGTCATTGCAGTGTTTTTGTTTTTTTTTTGTCCTCATTTGCCTGTACCTCTTAACCCAAGACTGTATAGCCAACCACCTATTTGTGCGACCAGGGATGGAACGCACCTCACTGCCACCACGACCTTGGGAACCAACTTGGCGGGAGACTATATCTGGGTTTACTGAGGCATTGGTGGCGAATGGCGGCCTGCCAAACCCATCCCAGACTCCATCAAGGTAGGAACTACCGCGAGGCCCAACTCGCATCTTTCGAAACCGCCACAGTGGACCCTAGAGTTTAAAGACATAATCATAGGACCCGGGGAAAAGAAAAAAAAAAACCCCGGTGCACTAACACCAAGAAATCAAAAGGTTCCAAAATGTAAGGTTATTACTGCTACAAGGTCTAGCCAAATCTACCTTTGATGTTTCAAGTAGAGATGACAACCAACTGGCGTGTGTTGGCGGCTTGGAATCGACCCAAAATTTACATATCTGTCACCGAGCGAGTAAAATTGCATAAAACAACAAGGGCCTTGCTGTGCCAGTGACATTATCATCCATCCCAGAGATTATCAGTGTTAATGTGCAGGGTAAAGATACTTTGAGTATCGAGCCCAATGTAAGCAGGACTTCTACCCAAAAAGCCTTGATTGGAGGGCATTCCATGAACATGTGAACATCCGATGCGCCCTGGAGACTACACTTGTTACAACATTTACCAGCTTGGAATTTTGCCAGCTTTTGTGGTGTCCAGTAGGCTCTATGTACCGTGAACAGGTGATTCCGCCTCAACCATGCAGGCTTGACAGTTTTATAAAGAAGCGTGAATGATCTTATCCACCATTCTTCCCCTTGAAGGTTCGTGCCCTCCGCCCACAGTTCATCGGGAAGGTCGAAGTCTCCGTCCACCTCCTCCAAGATTTCCCAATACCAAAATGCAACCTCTTTGCCCCCCTGAGGTTTCTCCACCAGCTGTTGTTCTAGCACACTACACCTCCCCACTAGGGCATTATTTTGAAGGAGCTCGCTAGACCAGCTTACTAGTTGTATATATTTAAACCTTGATAGCCTTGGGCCAACCCTTTCAAACAAATTGTCCCACGATGTTAATACCCCACCAGCCATCAAGTCTCCCCATCTCAGTATCCCACCCTCTCTTAGTGGTATCGAAAGGTCGTCACCCAAACACGGGGGAAGCCCCGGAGACCCCCAAATTGGAGCTAAATTTGAATAGTAGGCCAGCCTTGCCGACCTCTTAATCCTTGTCCAGGCTCTGGCCAGCGACTGGAAGACCTTCAGCCTCACCTTTTTGAAAAACCTCTGTTCTCCGAATTTAAATAGAAACCCGTCCGGTGGCAAGCCTGTTCCATTTAACATGGCCTTAAACATTCTCCCTGCTGATGAATCTGTTGGGGTTTTCAGTAACATTCTGGAGAATGATAACTGAAAGGCCCAAGCGTAGTATTGTATGTCTGGGAGGGAGAGCCCGCCCTTTTCCCTTCTCCTCCTCAGTTTCTTCCACTCTATACGAGTGGACTTGTAATTCCAAATGAACGCATTAATGTCCTGTTGACATTTCGTAATTTGCTTTGGTTCAAAGGCTAAAGGAATACTGTTAAATATAAATGTGAGCTTTGGTAAAATTGACATTTTTATAAGGCTTACTCTCCCATAGATCGTCAAAGGGAGAAAGGTCCATGCTTTTAAACGCGCCCGACATTCTCGGCAAACCCGATCCAAATTGACCTGAGCTATATTCCCAACATCGTGAGTGATCTTAATTCCCAAATAGCGCATTGAGGAGGTTATATCCAGTTGTGTGTCGTTGATGTTCCAAACCATTATTTCGGTTTTCCCCGCATTTATCTCGTACCCCGAGATCTGACCGAATTCTTCTGCTCTCCTGACAACTATTGGAAAGGCCTGAACAGGGTCTGATGTATAAATGAGGATGTCATCTGCATACATACCCAGACGCTTCACCCATCCGCTAAACTCAAAGGGGGTAATATTAAGTTCTTCTCTAAGTGTCTGCGCAAATGGCTCTAGGTAAAGGTTGAACAGGAGTGGTGAAAGGGGGCAGCCCTGCCTAGTTCCCCGTGAAATCTTGAATGGCTCAGTAAGTGTGTCATTGACTAGCAGTTTGGCGGTGGGAGCTCTGTATAGGAGCTGGATAGTTCGACAGAAGTTCTCGCCTAGCTGGAACTTCCTTAATACCGCCGCCAGATAGGACCAATTGACCCTATCAAAGGCCTTAGTGGCATCTAGGGTTAATGTAGCCAAGGGTAAAGAAAACGTAGTGGCGATATCTATTGCCGCAACCAAGTCCCTAGTTAGGTCCGCCAACTGACGTCCCCTGATAAAGCCCTTTTGGTCTTCGTGGATTATCGAGCCGATCTCGCTTGCCAGCCGTGCTGATAAAACTGCTGCGAAGATTTTATAATCATTATTTAGTAGCGAGATCGGCCGATAAGACCTGCATTCAGTTGGATCTTTGCCTGGTTTCGGTATAAGGACTATGGTTGCTTCACTCCATGATTGGGGAGGCACTGACCCATTTATAAAGATATTATTGAATAACGAAGTCAATGTTGTTACTAACACTGGACATAATACCCGGTATAATTCCCCTGGGAGGCCGTCTGGCCCTGCCGCCTTCCCATGTTTAAGTTGACCTATCATCTTACTTACTTCAACCTCCGATATTTCCCTATCGAGGCGGTCAGTCTGATCACCCGTAAGGGTGGGCAGTTGGATCTTACCTAGCCAAGAGTTTCTTGCCAGGGGATCATCTTCAATGTCCTCAGTGTAAATATTTTGAAAGAAGTCCTGAAAAGCACTACCAATCTCAATGTTGGTAGTCCTAACAGTAGGATCCCCCTCCTTTCGAATACCCCTTATAAACTTTTTAGATTTATCTGTTTTAACTTTCCAAGCTAAAACCTTACCAGCCGCCTCTCCATATTCAAAGTTCGAGATCTTACTTGCCGCCCACCTCATCTCAACTATTTATTTATTATTTATTTATTTATTCAAAGTTTTATATAGCGCGAACAAGATCCTTACAGATATCAGAGCGCTTCACAATGACATGGTAGGGGCAGTAGGAATGAACAGGGGTAATGGGAGCAATGTAGTAATCACTAACATGAAAGGATAATATTAACATACATAAAACATATCAATATACAGTCAGGTAACATCTCAATATACAGTCAGGTAAACAGGTAGTATAAGACGGCACAAGTCATTGATCCCACTACAGAGGTGTTCAAGTACACTTTGGGTGTGTGGAAAGCTTATACCAGAGTTTTAGTATAGAGAGAGCACTGAGTGGGGGCACCCGGGAGGGTGAATCAGTGACCCAACGTGTATCATATATTGTAAGAAAGTAGCGTAGTAGTGTCTCCATCAAGTAGAGGTATAGTGCCAAAGGACAAGGTGAGTATTGACACAAGGCAATGCAGAGTCTCTGATCCAGCACCTATAAGGTTCAGGAGATCTTGGCCAGAAGGATGGTTTTCACCTCTTTCTTGAAGAGTGCAGTGGAGGAGATACGCCTGGTTTCAGGAGGGAGCGCATTCCAGATCCTGGGTGCCATTCCTGAGAAGGAGCGCTTATAAGTTTTCTCTTTCCGGAATCTACGAGGTTTCAGGAGTAGATTTTTTGAGCTTCTATTGGATCTCGAACCTCCTGATATAGACAACTTTTGAGCGAGGTAGTTGGGTGCATTGTGGTGCACGGCCGCGTGTGTCATAACTGCAATTTTTAGTTGTATTCTGGCTTCAAAAGGCAGCCATTTTAGGGACTTTAAGTCTGGGGAAATATGCGAATGTTTTCTTGAGCCAGTAATGAGTCTTGCGGCAGCGTTCAGGGAGGCTCTTAAGGGTGC
Source organism: Lissotriton vulgaris (assembly GCF_964263255.1). Classification (NCBI taxonomy): domain Eukaryota; kingdom Metazoa; phylum Chordata; class Amphibia; order Caudata; family Salamandridae; genus Lissotriton; species Lissotriton vulgaris. Next base: position 1,796,726,945 of record NC_141694.1, on the reverse strand, counting down.
TGTTGTGGATAGCGGGAGTCCGCTGAGGGCCACAATTCCGTAGTCTATTCGAGGGATGACTAACGCTTGTACAGCAGTTTGGAAGGGTGGAAGGAAGGGTTTAATTTTCCTCAGTGTGTTGATTTGGAAATTAGCTGCTTTTGTGGCTTTGCTGACATGCTGCTGCATGTTGAGCTTGGCGTCTAGTGTGATGCCTAGGGATTTAGCTGAGTCCACGATGGTGGGTTGGACATTGAGTGCTGTTAGGTTGTTGAGCCATGTTTGGGTGGTGGAAATTTTCGCCGGTGGTGAGATGAGAAGGAACTCAGTTTTCAGAGCATTTAGTTTGAGGTGATTATCGGCTAGCCAAGATTGAGTGTTAATAAGCGTGGAATTCAGATGTTTGATATCTTCCGGAGATTGAAGCTTTAGGTACAGTTGTGTGTCGTCGGCGTACATATGGAATTGGACATTAGAAGCTTGGAGCAAGGTGGCGAGCGGTTCCATGACGAGGTTGAACAATGTGGGGGAGAGGGAGGATCCTTGTGGAACACCTAGATCGGCAGGCACAGGTGAAGATAGCACATTGTCGATCTTGAACTTCTGAGACCGTTTGTGAAGGAAGGACGAAAACCATTTGAGAACCGTTCCCGATAGACCCATTCTAGTGCTTAGCAGCTCCAGCAAGTTCTCATGTTTGACCGTGTCAAAAGCTGACGAGAGGTCAAGAAGGATGAGGAGGCAGGACTCATTGCGATCAAGAATTTGGAGGGCGTCATCAATTATGTGTGTCATAGCTGTTTCCGTGCTATGTTTCGCTCGGAAGCCTGATTGATGAGAGTTGAGGAGGTCAAATTGGTCAATGTGTCTTGTTAGTTGGAGTTGGACACATTTCTCCAGCAGTTTGGCCAGGGTGGGGATATTGGTGATGGGCCGGTAATTGTTTAGGTCAGACGGATGAGCTGTAGGTTTCTTGAGTATAGGCGTGACTTGCCCCACCTTGAGGGAGTCTGGAATGAGGCCTTGTTGTAGGGAGCAGTTGATGATTTTGGTCCAGAGAGGGAGGAGCAAGGGGATGAAGTCTTTTACAGCATTAGCAGGTAGAGGGTCTGTGAGGTGATTAGAGGGCTTCAAGGTGCAGAGCAGTTTGTGTATTGTTTCTTCCGAGTAGGTATCGAAGTATAGCCAGGATGCCATGTTTTTAGGTTGAGTGTTAGCCATTCTTGTGTGGTTGGGGAATCGGCTTACATCCATGATGAGGTCATTTCTTATGTTGTCAGTCTTTAGCTTAAAGAAAGCAGAGAAGTCTTCACAGTGTGGGGTGTCGCTTGTTGTGCTATTTGATTGTAAGGGTTGTGCCTTTGTTTGGGTCTTGATTAGTTCGAACAGTTTTCTTGGCCTGTTTTTTGCTTGGTCCAACTGGCGGCTGAAGAAGTCCAACTTTGTGCGCTTTATTTTCCTGAAGTAGGCATTTCTCTTGTTTTTAAGCCTTTTGAGGTGCAGTGCTGAGGGGTCCGCTCTCCAGGTGCGCTCTGCCATTCACATCGAACGCCTGTCGTCATTGAGTCTGTCGTCATACCAGGGGTTAGAAGTTTTGGTGGAGACTCTCTTCAGTTGCAGTGGAGCGACTTCATTGATTAATGTATTCATAGATTCAAGGTAGTGGTCAGTCAGTGATTGAACATCCGAGGCACCTGAAGGGGGAAGGAGGAGATTGCCGATGTGGGGAGGCAGAGTAGAGGGGTTGAGATTCTTCATGTCCCTTTTCCATGTTTTGGATTTGATTGGTTGAGCCGGGTTAGGTTTAACTTTTTCATTGATAAAGAAGGTGATAATGTGGTGATCTGACCAGTCGCAGGGTAGAATCGTCTCCAGTTGTGTAGAATTCTCTTTGGCAATGATGAGATCAAGTATCGAGCCTTTGTCGTGTGTTGGTCTATCGCATATTTGGGTGAGGTCAAGCTCATTAAGGAAAGTTTTGAGACTATTCACCACTGTGTCTTTCTGATCGTTCCAGTGGAGATTGAAGTCACCCAGGTAGACTTGGGTGGTCTGCCGACCGGCATTGGAAGTGATCATGTCCATGAGTTGTTGGGTGAATATGAGATTGTCACCAGGCGGGTGATAGATGAGATGTAAAGCACAAACTTGTTTGCCCTCGCTGGTGATGTCGAGGCAGAGGAGTTCACAGGAGGAGAGGGAGGGGGAGGTGACTTTAGTAACGGAGAGGTTGCTTCTAAAAATGCATGCAATTCCCCCGCCCGTCTTGTCCGAGGACCTGTCTAGCCTAATGATGTGATAGTTGGGGGGACTAGTATGTCCATAATCGGGGTAGAGGCTTCAGTGAGCCAAGTTTCTGTTAGGAAGGCTAGGTCCAGATCCCTAGCTGAGACGAGATCAGCGATGTCGGAGGAGTGTCTCTGGGCCGATCTGCAGTTGAGTAGGATGCATTTGAGTTTGGGAGAGAGAAGGGTGGTCGAGCTTTCTAGAGTGAGGGGAACTTTTCTGAGGTTGTTAGGGACGGAACCTCTGTTGTTGAGTGTTGGGAGCCTCAGAGGGTTTGTAAGAATTGTGGGTATGGGGATGTGTGTGCTAGGTATGTGTTTTACCGGACCTGGGCCATAAGTGCGTAGGAGAGAGCATAGGTCGCGGTCCGACAATGGGTTGAGGACACGGCGGGGGCGGTGGGAGTTGTTGCGAACGGGGATAGTCGGCCAGTGCGGATGTCGTTGGAGGCGAGGGTATGTAGGGCGGGAGCGTCCTTTGTAGGGTAGAGGGATGATGGGAGGTAGACTGGGCTGTGATGAGAGAAGGTCTTTGATTGCGTGGACATCTTTTTTGATTTGTAGAATATCCTCTTTGACTTGTTGGAGGGTGGGTAAAGTCAGGTCAGGGGGTGCATTGGGGATGGCGTAGGTGGTGAGAGCCATTGGTGAATGGTTGTGTAGTGAGCTGGAAAGCGGGCAGGGAATCGAAGGGGGGGGTATACTGGCGTTGTTTGAATGTTCTCCGGTGCAAATGGGTGGGATGGCATTCAAAGAGTGGGCGTCTTTGTGGGCGGGGGATGTGGGTGAAGTAGGCGGTGAAGGCGGTGGGTGGGAGGCATAGGTAGTGCCGTCAGTGGGAGACGGTGCCGGTGAGTGGAAGAGTGAGTGAAGGCTGAAGACAGTGGGGGAGACCGGGGGGTAGTGAGGGCTGAGAATAGGAGGTGGGAGAGAGGGGGATGCTAAGGTAGGGGAGGTGGTATGTTCTGTGTGTGTTGTTGGGAGGGTGTGAGTGTCGTGGGTGGGAGTGGGGAGGGAGCTGGGGGGGGAAAGGTGTCCGCCGTGGGGGGTATGGGAGGGGGGGGTGGATAGACTCCGAGTGGTGATGTTATCAGATGGTGGCGTGTTGTGGGTGAGAGTTGTTCTGTTAGGTGTGAGAGTGTCGTGGGTGAGAGTGGGGAGGGAGCTGAGGAGGGAGAGGCGTCTGTCGTGGGGGGGATGGGAGGGGGGGTGGATAAACTCCGAGCGGTGGTGTGTTCAGGTTGCGTGTTGAGGGTGGGGGTTGTTATGTCAGGGAGGAGAGGGATAGGGGGGATGTGAGTGGGGGTAAAAGGGATCCTGTTAGAGGGGCGGTTAGTATAAGAGGTGGCGACAATTGTGTCTGTCCTTGGGGAATGTAGGGCGTTGACAGCAAGTGGGCCATTTACTGGGGTACTGGGGGTGTCTGTCCTTGGGGAGTGTGGGGTGTTAACAGCAGGTGGGCCATTTACTGGGGTGCTGGGGGTAGAGGTGTTGTAGGTGGGGGCTGCAACGTCAGGGGTGATAGTGCTGGTGGAGATCTGGGTGGGGGTCCGCAGATTGGAGAGGTGCTCTTTGAACTTGGGGAACAGGTTGTCTAGTAGTTCCAGATTCTTGTCTGTGGATTGAATTAGGACAATCCCGTTGTTATAGATAGTAATGGTAGTCCTGCCAGGGAAGAGGTGGGAGGGTGTGATAGAGAGAGTTAGGCCATGAGTTGTTTTCCTGGTGGAGGAGACGGTGAGTAGGGTTAGGAACGTTTTTTTCCATTGGGCTCTGCGTGAGGTGTGGAAGATGATATCGGTATTCAGGGCTCCATTGCCCGGTGAGAAGTAGGTGTCGGCAAAGGGTGTTGCAGGGTGCGACCTCATGAAGTTATGTTTAAAACGTTTAGTGGCTTTTTTGGTGAGGGTGGAAGGGTAGTTAATTCTAAAAGTGTGCTTGCCGTTGCGCTCCATTTTAGAGGCTGTAATTTTGGGTGTAGGAGCTAGGGCGTCATAGGTGACACTAGTGAGCATCCAAAAGAGATATGAGGTAGCGTCCAAAAGAGATATGAGGTAGTATGTATCTAAATCTAAATCACTGTATCTAAATACAATAATCACAATCAGACTCAGCAGTCGTTGTAAACATGGTCAGAATCAAAATCTAAATACAATAATCACAAGCAGACTCAGCAGTCGTTGTAAACATGGTCAGAATCAAAATCTAAATACAATAATCACAATCAGACTCAAAATACAACGAAAACGGGATGTAGGAAGTGGTAATTGGTGCAGTCCAGGGAGAGGAGTGGAATGGGTTCACCTTACCGCAGGGGATGGAGACAGAAATATGTGAAGGGAGATCGACGTAGAATAAGCATAAAAATACTAATAGTAATAATACAGGTATGAGGTAGCATAGTACTAGTAATAATAAAAGTATGAGGTAGCAGTCGGTGCAGTACTGAGATAGAGGAAGAAGGGTACAGCTTGTAACAGTGGATAGTCTAGAGGTGTAATATTAGTGATACACTAGAACAAGGTACAGGTATACAGAGTGAAGAGATATGCAGTTTTTTTGAAATATGAGGTAGTTAACGGTGCAATACTATATTGAAAGTGCGAGGGGTGTAATATACCTAACGGAGTATAATATTAATGATATACCAGGTCAGAGTCTATATACACAATACATGTGCAAAAGAAAAGCAGCAGGAGTCAGAGATGCCCCTAGTGAGCAGCCAGAAATATATGAGGTATCCGTCAGTGCATTAAGTACATGTAGAGGTATAATACTGCAATAAACTGTAGACACTCGGTACTTGAGATTAGGAGAGAGGAGAGATAGGGTCAGACCACTCCAAAATGGCCGCCAAAGTAGAGGAGATAGCTACGGCAGTCCTCTGTTAGTTTCTGTTGCTTTAGGCACAGGGAGGGCAGAGTCAGATTCCAGATTCTGTTTGAGCAAGGCCAGATCCTCTCTTGCTGGGAGGGAGTCTTATCTGTAATTTGGTCTGTGTGGGGGAGTCAGAGACAGACCTGGGAGCCTCGTGGGCCTCTTCGATGCAGGAGGCGATTTATTGCTGCTGTTTTATAGCCACAGCCATTTTGAATAGAGGCACAAAGGAAAAAAAGGGAAAATGTGTGCAGGGTCGATAAATACCTTCTTATAGTTCTGCCCATATAGACCCACGATGTTGCCAGCGGAGTCGTGCCAAGTGAAGCCTTTTTCTTTTTTCTTTTTCCTGTTCTAGAAATGGGGAAAGGACGCACACCGCTGTTGCACCGCCTTCTGGTTGGTGTGTGTGTGCAGCGTGTGTTTTCCCTACTGCCCCAGGTCTCAGGAGACAGCCATCTCCTCCGTCAGTGGTGGAAACAATAACGACACTTCAATTCAATTCACCTCAATTCCCCGTGCAGAGAGGTAGGCTCTGGTCGGACCGATTTCCGATGTCACCCACTGACCCGAGTGCTCATGGCTCTAATCCTGCTGCTCTCTGGGCGGCGGCACCTCACCTCCGGTCACCTTCGGCTCCCGTCGCAGGGGCAGTACAGGCTCCTGCTATGCGTCGCTGCTCGTCCGGATCCTGCGCGTCCCGGGGCTCACCTCAAGCTGTTCCTGTGGCAGCGCCAGCATTCGATTTCTGGACTCTGTGTTGTCCCTCCTGATCACCTCCGGGATCGTCCGGTGCCTCCGAGGCAGGCAGGCAGGCAGGCAGGCAGGCTCTCCAGGCGACGCACGATCCACCCGGGCGTCTGTGCTACCCTCCGGCAGGCTCCGTCCGTCCGACTCGGACACCGCCTGAGTCCAGAGCCAGGGCCAGCCCGGTGGAAGTGGGGGTGTTAACGGGGCCCAGCACGCCCTGTATGTCCCGGTGCTCCAGCCGCCCCACCCGAGCACCAACCGATGTAGGTGGGGGTGACACCAGTGTCCCACAGCAGTCCAGTGGTGAGAGGGGACACAGGCGAGGGTGTCCCAAACGTGTGCGCGATCCTCAGCGGTCTCCGGCGGACTCCTACCAGCCGTCCCGGTCTCCGCAAGCGCCCAGAGGCAGCCCGGTGGAGGAGTGGGTGCTCGCAGGACTCTGCAGGACCTCCGAGAATTGGTAAGTGCAGTCCAGTAATTAAATCCAGTTACTTGCAGAGGTTCTGTTCAGTTCAGTTCTCCCTGCAGTTTTCGTCTTCTGTCCATGCACCGATAGCAGTCATAGGGGTCCCAGCCGCCGGCGCCGCAGATCAGGTGTCTGGCACGATGTTGATTTGCACTCCAGTTACTTTTAAGGCCAATCCAGTTACTCTGTATAATAATCCAGTTACTCGTGTTTGATTATGTGCGCAGAGATGGGTGCTTTTTGGGGATAAATCCAGAATAGGGATCCCGAGCACTGGGAGCTCCGGACAGGGGCTCCTACCGGGCGGCCATCTTTCCTGTAGTACGTTGTTCAGTTCTGCCTTCACCTTATTCCGCTCTTCTTGCTCTACAGAGGTACCCCCTGAGGAATCACAGCTCCTATCTAAGCTATCCAGATCTTGTTCTAAAGTCCTGATTTTTTCTCTATAGGCCTTACCTCTGTATGAGGCACGATTTGTAATGTGCCCTCTAAAGAAAGCTTTAAGGGTTTCCCAAACAGTACTAATTCCCGCTGAATCCAAATGAATTTCTAGGAAGTTTAACACCTCTTCTGACAGCAGGTTGATCTCCGACTGATCTAACAGTATCGTCCTATCAAATGACCATGACGAATACATTTTCTGTTGCGTAACTGTCAGAGAGAAAACTATCTCTGAATGGTCTGAGAGATGGGGGGGTAAATACCGCAACCCCTTCACCTCCTCTTGGATGGTGTAACTAAAGAGGGCATAATCGATCCTTGAACTGTGTTTATACTTGAGATTCCTATACGAAACCCCTGGTGCGATACCAGCCCTTTCTCTCCAAACGTATGCCAAACCCCAGAGACGACATTATGGACAGCATAACCAGCCTAGATTTAGGTGATGCTATCGCTCTGGAGTTAGAGGATTTATCTAGTTTGGGGTTCAAGACGATATTAAAGTCGCCCACCCATATGATAGGATCGTTCAGAGTAACAGGCCCCTTGGATTTTTTGAAGGTAGGATGGGTCATCCTGGTTTGGGCCATAATAGCCTACCAGTGTATAGTAATGACCGTCTAACGTTATTTTACACATCAGCCACCTTCCACTGAGATCTTCCTCAAAAGCCAAAATCTGTGCCTTTGCTGATTTTTTAAACATAATAAGAATCCCCTGAATGTTTATTTATTTATTTATTTTAAGAATTTATAGAGCGCGACTGTCACCGTTGCAGGCATCCTGGCGCTAATAGAATTCAGACTACAGAAGGCAGCGAAGTATGCCTGGGGAGCGAAGGCTAGCCAGGGAAAAGCCAAGTTTTTACCTTTTTCCTAAACTGCATAAGTTCATTAGTGGCCCTAATCTCGATGGGGAGAGTGTTCCAGAGTCTGGATGCAGTCACCTGAAAGGATCTGCCACCAGCTCTGAACTTCTTAAATCTGGGAACAACTACCAGTTTAGCATCCGATGAGCGAAGGTGTCTGGAAGGGGTGTACCAGACAAACTTGGACCTGAGGGGGACTGGGCCGCATCCGTGAAGAGCCCTAAACACAATGCAAAGGGCTTTAAATTGAATCCTCTGTCTAAGAGGAAGCCAATGTAGTTTTGCAAGGGCAGATGGACCATGAGATCTCCTAGGCAGCCCCAACGCCAATTTAGCCGCCGCAGATTGAACCCTTTGGAGTCTGTCCAGTAGATACTCAGGGGACCCGAGCAGGAGGGCATTACAATAGTCCAACCTGCTCAGGATGGTACATCTAACCACCTGGACGCGGGCATGAGATGGTAGCAGGGGCAGAACCTTCCTGAGTGAGCGAAGGATGGAGAAACAACAGGCCGATGTTTTCTGAACATGGGTGTCCATACTGAGCCCATGGTTCAGCATGACTCCCAGGTTACGGACAGAGTCTGAAGGCCGGACGCTAGAGCCGGATTCCGGGGGCCAAAAATTGTTCGGAAACGGGCGAGGGATCCTTGTTCCAGCGCTAAAAAGCACTTCAGTTTTCCCGGCATTAAACTGAAGCGAGTTTGCCTTTAACCAGCTGGCCGTATTCCTGAGGCAGTTGTGTAAAACCTCCACAGAGATGGACTCCTCTCCTTCCAAGGAAAGGATCATCTGCATGTCATCGGCATAATTAATAATTCGAATGCCAAAGCCTTTGATGAGCGAGATTAGTGGCCTAAGGTAAATATTAAAAAGGATAGGGCTGATGGCAGAGCCCTGGGGCACACCATGCAGGACGGGGGAGAAGGGGGATTGAAAAGGAGGCATAGAAACCGCCTGCTGCCTGCCCTGCAAAAAAGAGTGGAACAAACTCAGAGCTGTCTGATTTGTGCAGATAAATTTGGCCACCCACTTCTGTGTTTTCAAGATTGTTTCTACTTCCTGTTTGAGTAGGTGTGTCTCCTGTAACACTAAGACCTGCGCAGGGGAGTCTCTAAAATATTGTAAGATTCTATGCCTCCTCCCATTCACTCGCAGACCATTAATATTCCAGGATAGAAAATGTACTTCCGTCATGTTTTTTTCCTTCTTCTACCTCTCTGCGTCTCTTTATACCCCCTGCCATTAGCTGAAAATAGCTCTCTCGGAAAAAGAAGGTGGTGTTGGTTATAGATAAGCTTGGATATAAAAAATAGGAACAGGCATTTGAGGATTCTTTTTTCTTTGCACTCCCCTACCCTCCCCCCTCCCCTGGAAAACCCCCCCTCACTTCTCCTGGCATGTTGGTTTGCCAGGTTCACGTAGGTGTGTTTTGGTCTCTGACCCCATCTACCCTCTATCAAATAAACTATTTACCTGCCGTTCTTAGCATTTCTTTTTTTTTCTTTTTTCTCCTTGTTTGGTTATCCCCATATCCCGTGCATGAGGCAAAGAGAAGGGAAGGAGAGATTATTTATGTATTTTTTTTTTTAATTTTATTTCTTGCCATTATATGTGCATATATATATACATACGCACATACATACATACATACACATATAAATATATATACACATGCATACACATTTTTTTTTTATATATATACTTCCCTTTATTATTAATTCTTAGGGGTTAGTACTTCACCCCCACATACTTGAGACTAGGCAAGGCAGGGTAAGGGAAGTAAAGTTTTTTTTTTTTTTCCTTGCTATTATATATTTTTTAGTATTTTTTAGTGATTTGCGATTTTGTGCTTCCCATTTTTTTTTTCCCTTGCCTTTAAATTTTCTGACTTATTATTTATTCTTAAGAGTTAGTACTTCACCTCCCCCCATTAACTGGGAGATATGTTGCCGTTCCTAAAGTTTGTTTCCCCCTTGTGAGTGTTCAGAAATGGAGGCAATTAACTCGTCCGCTTCCCAAGGGGAACGAATATTGTACATCTTGTTATTATACATTACCCTGAGGAAGGCGGGAAACCTCATTTGTACAGCTGCCCCTGCTGCCCTGAACTTATCCATTCTTTGCCCCAACTCCCACTGCCTTTCTAGGGTTACCTTTGATAGGTCCGACCGCACCTCAAATGAAAAGTCCGGGGCTTTCAATGTTTTTGCCTTCAGGGCAAGGTTAAGGATCTTCTCTTTCAAGGAGTATGTCAAAAAGTTCAGAAGAATTTTCCTTGGTTTTACTCTCCCTGAATTGAGGCGGAACGGATCCCTGTGGATTCTCTGAATGTCTTTGGCCAGCTCTTCCTCTGTTTCTTCCAAGTTGAGGGCATTTTTTAATAGAGATACCACAAAAGTCTTAAGGTCTCCCCCTTCCTTCGCTTCTGGAATTTTTAAAAGGCGTAGGTTATTTCTTCTAGAAAAGTTCTCCAGAGATTCGACCCTTTCCCTCATTTCATTCCCCTCTTTCCTTAGGGATTGGATCTTAGACTGTGCAGCCTCCAGGTTAGCTTTTAATTCCCCGACAGATCCCTCCAGGGTCTCAGTTCTCTCTGAGAGCCCGTCTACTTTCCGCTCCAGGGTGTCACAAGCTATCCTGATCTCGCTCTGGTTTTGCTTGGATTCTGCGAAGCCCAACTTTATCTCATTTAGCAGGACCTCTAGGGTAGTCCCTCCCTCCTCCTCCCCTGCTCCTTTTCAGTACATGTTGTACTCCCCTCTTCTCTACCACTAGAACAACCTTCAACCAGCCCTCCTGAAGCCTCTGTTGGTAACATATTTGCCACAGATGCGGGCACGAGTACAGGTACGTCTAGCGTGGACCCCCCTGGACCCCCTAGATCTGCCATCTTCTGTGTGGAAGAGTCAGGGGCTTGTATATTCGGGCTGTGGGTCACCTTTAGAACCTGTGGTAGTACCTTGAAAAAGGTGCGCAACGAGGGAGTTGTTCTTGAGACTGGAGCCCCCTTTCGTTTTCCCCTTGCCTGGATGTTAGAGTCAGGAACAACCTTGCCTCCCTGTCCCTGTCCTGCTTCCCAGATTTCACCTGTGTAATCACCTGAGTGAAAATCTCCACCTTTGTCGTTCAGGCCTTGTTTGCCCATCTTCTGTTTTGAGAGTTGTATTTTAATGTCTTTAATTTCCTCTATCAATGAATTTGATAGTTTAATAATTCTTCTCAATAAACATACGTCCAAAAAACTGTTATTTAAAATAATACAGCATTTTGTCATTGCAGTGTTGGTTGTGTTTGGACAATTCATGTTTTATGGAAACGTTTTGTCCTCTTCAGGTTCCTACTGCCAATATAAGGGTGTATTAACCTGGTAGCAGATAATTTTGAATACATTTTTTTTTCTTTAAAGTTGATTTAGTTTTTTTTTATTTGTATCTGTTGGATATGCCTTTTGTTCAACTTCTTCTATTGGGTGCATATTTCTTGTATTTATTTATTGCGGTATTTCACAGTTGAAGATCTATTTGTGTTGAACGAGATATTTCACTACATGACAATTGTTTTTTTTATCTACAAGGCGCAGAGTGCCTGGCTGGCTATGCAATAGTTTGAACTACGAATGTAAAATTGCTCTCTGAGTTTCACACTTTAATGCATTAACCGGTCTAGTTGTATCAGCCTTTTTCTTTTTTTTTGCATGCGCTGTAGAAATGCCTCAGCAGCCAGCGGGCGGGAATCCAGATTCGTGCACTATCTGCACCTGGAAGCTGACTCCCAGCACCGAGCAATGACATTATTTTTCAACTTTGCTCCTAGATAATGTTCAAAGATGGCTGCAAACCACTTTCTAATTTGCGGGAGATGATCCAAGAGAAACGCTTCATGTGTGACATTTGTTTTTTTAATCCTTTAATTACGAACCTTTGTGATTAGAACTAAGAAAGCGATTTTCCCTGAGCCCCAGTGCATTTATCATGTGACCCTTTGTTTTGGAGAAAAGACGAAGTTAATTGGTTCATGATTACACATGAAGAGAAGAAGGGATGCCTTCGATGGACTCATCCAGCAGCAGTTGATACACAAAGAAGAAAGTCAAGCCAGACGATGCATGGCGCTGCACATGGAGGACCAAGCCAGATGATGCATGGCGTTGCACATGGAGGACCAAGCCAGATGATGCATGGCGCTGCACATGGAGGACCAAGCCAGACGATGCATGGCGCTGCACATGGAGGACCAAGCCAGACGATGCATGTCGCTGCACTTGGAGGACCAAGCCAGATAATGAATGGCACTGCACATGGAGGACCAAGCCAGATGAAACATGGTGCTGCACGTGGAGGGCCAAGCCAGATGAAACATGGCGCTGCACATGGAGGACCAAATCAGACGATGCATGGCGCTGCACATGGAGGACCAAGCCAGATGAAACATGGCGCTGCACATGGAGGACCAAGCCAGACGATGCATGGCGATGCACATGGAGGACCAAGCCAGATGAAACATGGCGCTGCACATGGAGGACCAAGCCAGATGAAACATGGCGCTGCACATGTGTAGTTCCGTAGTTTGAGGGTCTGAGGTTCGGTGGGTCCGAACCCGTTCAATAAAGGTCGTCGGAAATAGACGATTTTGGTGTCAGCGGACCGCAAATCATGAGTGCGGTGTGTTTCCGCTATAATCGATCAATGAGAACGCTACGTATTTAGGGATTTTCGTTTGAACCCTTGGGTTCCATTTTGTGAACGGCAGCTATTTTGTATGGTTGCCCTCACATAGGCCGATGACTACGGCTGAACGAGTTCTTGGGACACGTACACCTTAGCTGACTTCTGAATGACCTGGCCGAACTGATTCCCTTGCCCGAGGCTGACCTCGCTGAGCCAGTTCCTTGTTAAGCAGCTGGTCAGATGAAGATCAAAGAGAAGGACATGCCGAAGTTTACAGTACACTGCACCCACCTTTCTATCTTGCTTCCAATCAATTTCTGCTCCTTCCTTTACGACATAAACACTGACTTGGGTTGAGGTTTTGTGATGGGTTTTGTCCGGCCAGATCGAACAAGAAATTGGAATGTGCTTGGTCATTTCTGGTGGGCTGGACAACGGAAAGTGGGATTGTCGTTATACGATATGTTTGAAATGTCACCATGTGATTGGCTAGTTTGTATGTAATTGATGTCACCTTTGGAATGTGATTTTTGGCATAAAAGACCATGCTCCGCTCATTGAATTTGTGCAGTCTCTAGCGAACCACCCGTGTTGTGCTTCGTAGACTTCTGTTCCTGGTTGCAGCCAATAAACTTTGGTCTTTGACGTCACCAAGAAGCGTCCCGTGTCTCTGTTTGACAAGGCAGGGGAACTCGAAGGCATCGGGCGTTTTCCCTGACGCCGCTAGGTTCTAAAACCTGGTCCTTCAGTTGGCGCCCAAAGTGGGGCGACTTCAGCGGTACTGGTCCAAGCCTGAAGATCACAGAGAGCTTCATGTGAAAATTCTGGAGGAAGGCCAGCCACTTCATCGACCCCTGTATGTCGTCGTGGTCCGAAAGTCTTTGCTGCGAGGTTCCCCGCTTTCCGACGGCTACGAAGGACTGCTGCCCTGACTGTCGCCCTGTCTTGGAGCCTTAGACAATTTGTAGAGCGAGACGATAGACGGGTCTTCTGGTGAAGCCATTGACATTAAGTATAAGTGGAGCGTCTCCCAGTCCTTAGTTTGTTTTTGGTATCCCTTCGTGGATCGCTTTGATTTGGTACCTGCAGGCCCCAAAGCCGAGGGACTCGTGTATTCACGAGGCTATCGTTTTCAGATTTTCCCTTGAAGTTTGAAGCTAGACTAGTGAGCGAAGATGCCTGGTCTTAGCAGACTTGGAAAGATATTTGGTTGTGGTTGTTCTAAGGATTCCCGGTTAGAGGATTCGTGTCCGGTTCCTCCGATTGGAACTCCTACGTATGAACTCTATGTGAAGCATGGTGTGGGCCCTATTGGTTATAATGACATCTGGGTAAAATATACGAGGAAAGACGGTGTCCTACAGTGGCCCCGTTACGGTAGCTTTGAAACTGAGATTTTAGATAATCTCGAAGTTAAATTGTTCAAAAAGAAAGCCTGGCCGGCAATGTTTGACTCTTTCCGCATATGGCGCAAAGAAGCCAAACAGAAAGAAATTAAATTAGCGAAGAAGAATAAACGAGAACGAGGTTTGTCAATGGTGCAAGCTGCTATAGCATATAGGGATAATGAGGAAGAGCAAGAGAGTGAACAGATGCTTAGGGTTAGGAAGTTAGCGGTAGATAAATGCTACCCAGTTTTGCCGCCTAAAGAACAGGAAGCAAAGAAAGATCTTGCGAAAGATCCTTTAATGTTGCATCTATTGAGTTTGCCACCCCCTTATGCACAGAATGCTACGGCACCGCCACTACCAGTTGTAGTTCCACAACCTACGGTTGTTGTGCCACCTGTAAATCCTCCACAGCCAGCTCCTCTTCCGTTGGCTACTATTCCTTTGGCGCAGCATCCTCAGGGGCCTCCAACTTTGCCTCCTTCTTCGTCTGATACTCTACGCCTATCTATAATACTCCTTCTGTTCAGCCTTTGGATTCTTCTACTATTGTTCTGTCTTCTCTTATTCTTTCACCTTCTCCTTCTGCTAGACAGAGAATGACCGCTGCAGGTTCTGGTTTCTTTTCTCCTTTGTTGGGACAATTGGGTATGTCTCCGGTTAGTGAACGTAGACAATCACGTAGTCAGTTGCCTGATACAGATGAGCGTACAGTTTTGGATCATTTGGCGCGTAAATGGATTACGTACGCTTCTCAGTATGATCTTGAAGGTGTTATGGATGTTTTCCTACAATGGGAAGCACCAAAGCAACGGTACATCTTTGACATGATGTGTGGGTTCCTCCATGAACAATGGGTTGAAGAAGTAGGTAAAGCTCCTAATGAGTTGTATCGAATACGTTCCGAATTTGCGAAAGGGACCGTTGTGGGTCCTCATGATGTTGGGAGAGCAGTTGCGACTATCTTGTCATTTCGTAGTGACACTCTTCTGAGCGATTGTTTGAGCCTGATTCATCAGTTAGGAGAGCAGCGCGTCAATATCCGATGCGTGAGGTTCCTCCGGTTTGGAGACCTGCTGATCCTAATGCTGCTCTACCTGTTCTTGCACACTTTCAACGAGTTTGGGTACATGTTCCTTGGAAGCGTGTTGAAGGTTTGGCTATTAAGCAGTCTTTGCCTGATCCGCGCAAAAATCCAGCAGGATATTATAAAGAGCTCACTCAAACTGTGGGTTCGTGCATCATGAACTTAGCAGACATAGATATGTTGTTTGGAAATGTTGTCCCACAGCCTATTTGGAGTACGATTCGTCATACGGATCATGATCAAGAATTGGGTGATACATGGGTTAACCTTCGTGCTGCGAATGATAGACAAGTAGGAGGTGCTAAGCCTGAAGATATCATTACTCTACTCCCTGGTAGGATAATTAATTATATGAAGACTTTGATGCCTGAAGTGCGTGTTAATTGGGACAAGTTGTCTGCATGTAAGCAGAAGAAAGATGAAACGGTGTCCGACTTTTTCACGCGATTTGAAGAGACGTTTGTAGACCATAGTGGTCAGGATATGGCTACTGAGGGTGGCCAGAGATTGTTCGTCGACAAATTCGTGCATAATCTGCTTCCCGAGTTGTGCACTAAGTTGAAGGATTCTGAGAGTGCTTGGGCTGTTTCCACGTCAGCACAGATTTTGGCTATGGCCCAGTACTATGAAAATAGGCATAAAGATGAGATAGAGAAAGAGGATAAGAAGACTAAGGAATTGAAGACTAAAGTTCTTCTACAACAAGCTTATCCACCCTGTACTAGTAATCAACGCGATTATCAGCAGAATCAGCAATATTCGAGAAACTCGCAAAGAAACGAGTCTTCTCAACAGCGTTTCCCGTATGGGCCTAATCTGTGTGCGTATTGTAAAGAAGAGGGCCATTTTAAGAATAGTTGTCCGGTTTTGTTGCAGCGCACGAATGGTGCTTCTGGTATGAGAGGTCGAGGTGTTCAACAAGCACCTAGAGGTAGAGGTCGTGGTCAGAATGGGCGTTCTTTGCCTCAACAGAATTCAATGAATAGTTTTGATCAGCAGCAGGGTTCGTCTGGTAGGACAGCACAGTACTATACGGATGATTACTACATTGAAGGTGAGGAAGTGAATTGTAATGATTGTTAGGATAGCCATGGACAAAGAGAGGAAGTTGTTTCAGTTCCAGTAGATCAGAGTGGACCTTATGTTGAAGTGATTGCATCAGGTGTGTCAGAGCCTTTTCTGGTAGATACTGGTGCTACGAAGAGTTCTACTATGCACTCTAAACTCCCTGGTGCATCTTTGTCTGGCTTTGAGAATGTTTCTGTAGGTTTTTCTGGCGCCCCGGTTACAAATCCGATTTCTATTCCGTTGTCTCTTTCTGTTGGACCTCGTAAATTTGAAGCACCCCTCATTTTGACTACAGGTTGTGGTGAGAACTTGTTGGAATTAGATTTGCTGAAGAGATTGTATGCAACGTTGTATTGTTCTCCGTCAGGAGTACATTTTACGTTGGGTGAGAGAGTGATCTCTCCGATGTACATATCGAAAGACAGACTTCCACCTGAATTGTCTTCTTTACCAGATTCATTTTGGGCTACTGGTCCGAACGATGTTGGTCTTTTGGAGATTCCTCCATATGTTGTGACACTGAAGGCGAATGCTAAGTTACCGCGCATTCCACAGTACGGTATCTCGAGTGATGGTGAGCGAGCACTTTTGGCGATCATTTATGATCTGATCGAAAAGGGTGTGATTGAGGAAACGAGAGGTAATGTGTGTAATAGTCCCGTTTTGCCTGTTCTGAAGAGAACAGATTCTTCACAGCCTCCTGTATATAGGTTTGTGATTGATCTTCGCGAAGTGAACAAGATTGTTGTTCCGCAATTCCCTGTTGTACCTGATATCACTGCTCTGTTGACTTTGATCCCGGCTACAGCCACATGGTTTTCGGTGATTGACTTGAAGAATGCTTTCTTCAGCATCCCGATTGCCGTGGAAAGTAGAGACATCTTTGGATTCTCTTTAGGAGGACGAAGTTTCCGCTTTAAGCACGCTCTTCAAGGCTATTGTGAGAGTCCATCGATCTATAGCCAAGCTTTGAAAATTCAACTTGATCTGTTGGTTTTACCAGATGGTGCTGCCCTTATTCAATATGTTGACGACTTGTTAGTTATTGCTGACAATGAAGAGATTTGTAGAGAAGCCACTTTGTCGTTGTTACGCCACTTGTCTGATTTCCATCACAAGGTTTCTCTCTCCAAGTTGCAATATTGTCGACAAAAAGTAACCTATTTAGGTCACCTCTTATCGAAGGAGGGAAGGAAACTGAACCCAGAGAGAATTCAAGCTATTGCGAAAATGAGTGTTCCTATAACACAGAGAGAAGTACGTGCGTTTTTGGGTATTACGTCGTACTGTAGACAGTGGATCCCTAATTTTTCTTTGCTAGAGAAATCTTTGATAGCTCTTATTGTTAAGGATACTCCAAATCCTATTCCTTGGACTGACGAATGTCAGAAGAGCTTTTCCGAATTATGCAACACGTTGTGTTAGGCTCCTGTGTTGGGTACTCCCAACTACAGTAAGCCTTTCACATTGTATGTCCACGAGAGAGAGGGATGTGCTTTGTCAGTGTTGACTCAACAGTTTGGCGATAAGCAACGTCCTTGTGCTTATTTTTCGTCGACTTTAGATCCGGTAGCTAGAGCGCTGCGGAGTTGTCTGAGAGCAACAGCAGCAGCGGCTGTTTCGATTCGACAGTCTGCTGGTTTGGTTATGGACAACACATTGATCGTAATGGTTCCACATGCAGTGGATACCTTGTTGAACCGTACCAAGACACAGCACTTAACTAGTGCTCGGTTGTCGGGTTACGAGTTGACCTTGTTAGCGAGTCATGTGCACATTAAACGATGCAACAAGTTGAATCCAGCCAAGTTGTTGCCGATTTCAGTTGAGACAGATAATGACACAGAACAGCATGATTGTTTTTTGAGAACTGAGGAAGAAACAAAAGGGAGAATAGATCTTAGGGATACTCCTCTTCCAGAGTGTGATGGTACATTGTGGGTTGATGGTTTGTGCTTTAAGTTGCCAAATGGTGATACGACTGCGGCATATGCTGTTACGACTTTGCATACGATTGTTGAAGCTGCACTTATCCCACATAATTCAGCGCAAGCAGCAGAGGTGATTGCATTAACGAGAGCATGTGTGTTGGCGAAAGGAAAACGAGTGAATGTGTATACTGACAGCCAGTATGCGTTTGGTGTGGCTCATAGCTTTGGACGTTTGTGGCGTGAACGTGGATTTTTGACTTTGCATGGAACGAAGATTCAGCATGGGCAGTTGGTGAATGAACTCCTTGAATCACTTACTTTGCCATTGCAAGTAGCGATTGTGAAATGCAGTGCCCATAAGAAAGTTACGGATGATGTTGGTCGCGAAAATGCGTTTGCGAATGAACTTGCGAAAGAAACTGCGAGAAATGTGATGAGCCGAATGTATGTTGCAGGTCCGGCGAGATGGGTTCCAGAGAAAAGTGTGTGTGAAGATACGATTGGGAGTATGAAAACCATCCAAGCTGAAGCTACAGAGAAAGAGTTGAATGAATGGAGAGAAAGTAAGGGTAGATTGGATTCGAATGGGTGTTGGACTGATTTGTCTGAGCATCAAAGATGGTTGTTGCCTGACACGTATGTGCTTCCAGTTGTTACGATGGCTCATGGGATGGCACATATCAGCGTGAAAAGGATTTGTAAGTTGTTGGCTCCGGTTTGGCAGAATGTGAGAATTCCCAAATGTGCAGAGAATTTGGTTAAGAACTGTATGGTGTGTTTGATGTATAATCCTGGTAAGGGAACTCCAACACCAGCTGGTCATTTTGCTCCGCCTACGTATCCGTTCGTGGCTTTGCAGCTAGATTTCATCCACATGGAGAGGTGCAACAACCTGAAATATGTTTTGGTGGTTGTTTGCTCCTTTTCTAGATGGGTGGAAGCTTACCCTTTGAAGGACAATACTGCCTTGTCCACAGCGAAAGCCCTAATCAAGGAATTTTTCCCAAGATTCGGTTTACCGAGAATTATCTGGAGTGACAATGGGAGTGAATTTGTGGGTCAAGTGATGAAGAAAGTATGCGAGGGATTAGGAATCCGGCAGAAGTTCCACGATGCAAATCACCCCCAATCAGCTGGTTTAGTCGAGTGCTATAATGGTACTCTGAAGTTAAAATTGGCCAAAATCCAAGCGAGCACTGGTTTACAATGGCCAGATGCTTTGCCTTTAGCGCTCCTGTCCACAAGAATGACTGTGCATTCGCGAATGGGTTTGAGTCCGTATGAGGTTGTGTTTGGTCGCCCGGCAAATATTTGGGGCGTACCAAGACCAACAAAGTTTAGTGACCTTGAGTACCCTGTGTTGCTTGATTACTTGCACGAACTGACGACTAAATTGTGTGTTTTACACCAACAGGTCTATGACAGTTTGCCACAGGTTTCTGAAGATCCAGGCCATGCTATTGAACCCAGCTCGTGGATCTTCATTAAGAACTTCCAGCGGAGCAAGAACGATCAGCCTCGTTGGACAGGACCACATCTAGTTCTGTCTACGCGTTCTGCAGTTTGAGTGCAAGGCAAGAAACACTGGATCCAAGGCGTACACTGCAAACGGGCTCCATTGCCCTTACCATACGACCGGTGGGTCCAGGAAGGACTCCCAGACTCTGAAACGGAAACTGTTCCACGATTTCTGCCATTCAGCGATGCCCGTCTGATTGGAACAAACTCTGAGAAAGAAAGTGACGATCTCTTGCAAGAAGCTGTGCCTCCTCTGAATCGATTGAACACTACTGAGCCTGATCTTTTATTCAAAGAACAGACATTGCCTGGAAAATATCTTTTTAATTTGCGACCAAGAGTCGTGGGACTAATAAAATAAATGAAGTTTTTATGATTTTTCTGTTTACAGGTTAACTCTCCACCGAGGATCTACTCATTTTTGTTTTTCGAACCGCCATCCGGGTTCAGCTGTAGGGTCCTGGTTGCCAAAGTCTTTGGAGTGCAAGCCCGAGACACTAGGTCGAAGGTTCTGGTTGGCCTAAGGGAGTTGCCCTGGGTTGACAGAGGCACTCCTCAGCATAGAACACCCTACCATCGCGAGCAGCATATTTAGTTAGGATGGATTTCTTCGAGTTGGAGAGACCTGTAAGGATAATGAATTTTAAGAATAAGATATACAAACTAATCACACGGGAAAGATTTTTAATATTGTGGTTTTTTTTGCTATTGAGTTTAATGATATTTTTAATTGGTTATGTGACATTCTCTTTTAAAGTGAGGTTTATTCCCACTGTACAACCTACACCTCCACCTACTATTTCTTCTCATTCCTTTCATCCTTTGCCTGAACATGAGGTAGTTAGACGACTAGAATTTGCCAATAATTCCTTTATTCAACTTTTGCACCAACACCAGTTAGTGATGAATACAACGAATTGTTGGATTTGTGGTCTAATGCCCCATACGACTGATAAAGGTATTTCGTACTTGGTTTTGCCTTTTAGTTTAAATGGTTCTATTTGGGCTTACAGAACGATGTTCATCTATGCCCATAGTGTCTATCCCCAATGTTCACCGAAAGACAATCCGAAGAATAGTGCTGTAGCTAGAGGCATAGTCGACATGGTTAAAGGGACTAATGCAGTTGAAACTATTCCGAAAGATGAGAAGCAACCATATAGTGGTTGGGATGTTACTGGGTATGGAGTTAGTCTGAGTGTTAACCAGCGAGCGAAAACTTCTCCACCAATTTGGATAGTGCCCCATCAGGGTCGCTATTGTCTGCAGGGTAATGGCAAGAATCCGAGAGCTCAGCTAGGGAAGAGCGTTTGTACTGACACCTACGTATTTACGTCTCAGACTTCCCCAGCATTTCTAGCCGCTAAGGGTACTTATTTCGTTTGCTATGATAAAGCATATACATGGTTGCCCCCTGACTTTTCGGGCACATGTTTTGTTTCCTTCCTGTTACCTCCCACTTTTACAGCTGCGGCAGATTACCATAAGACGAGAGTTGCTAGAGGTGTCTTCAGTCAGGAAGATACTGCAGGGCAAGAGTTAGGAGATTTCTTTAAGGGCTTTCTGCCGTTCTGGGGACCGATGGCTAACAGCAGGAATATTCGCCAGTTGACGAGAGTGGTTGAGTCCCCCATAGTCGAAACTGCCGGTGCCCTTAGTAACTTGACTGCTGAGCTCCAGTCGGATAGACTTATGACACTTCAGAATAGGGTTGCTCTTGATGTCATACTAGCAGACCGAGGTGGAGTATGTAAACTGATCCAATCGAGCTGCTGCGTTTTCATTCCAGACAACGCTCCGTCAGTCTTCCAAGCCATTGCCAAGCTACATAAGATCTCCGATTCTGTCCATTTAGATAAAGGGGATTGGTCGTTGATGGAATGGTTCTGGGGATTGATATCCACCTGGGGATGGAAAATTCTGATGGTTATTGGAATGGTCTTAGCTATCCTTTTCCTGTTCTGTCTCTGTGTACAGTGTGCTCCTGCTATTTGTGGCCTTTGTGCTGCTTTGTGTGTAAGGAGACCTGTCCAGAGAGAGGTACTAAGTACTAGGATGATGCTACAGCAACATATCGGTGATCTGATGAATATAGATCCAGATTCAGATTGACATGGGTTTGTTGCCTATGTAAGGGCAAAAGGAGGGCTGTAGTTCCGTAGTTTGAGGGTCTGAGGTTCGGTGGTTCTGAACCCGTTCGATAAAGGTCGTCGGAAGTAGACGATTTTGGTGTCAGCGGACCGCAAATCATGAGTGCGGTGTGTACGAGTGTTTCCGCTATAATCGATCAATGAGAACGCTACGTATTTAGGGATTTTCGTTTGAACCCTTGGGTTCCATTTTGTGAACGGCAGCCATTTTGTATGGTTGCCCTCACATAGGCCGATGACTACAGCTGAACAAGTTCTTAGGACACGTACACCTTAGCTGACTTCTGAATGAACTGGCCGAACTGACTCCCTTGTCCGAGGTTGACCTCGCTGAGCCAGTTCCTTGTTAAGCAGCTGGTCAGATGAAGATCAAAGAGCAGGACATGCCGAAGTTTACAGTACACTGCACCCACCTTTCTATCTTGCTTCCAATCTGTTTCTCCTCCTTCCTTTACGACATAATCACTGACTTGGGTTAAAATTTTATGTAGGTTTTGTCCGGCCTGATCGAACAAGAAATTGGAATGTGCTTGGTCATTTCTGGTGGGCTGGACAACGGAAAGTGGGATTGTCGTTATACGATATGTTTGAAATGTCACCATGTGATTGGCTAGTTTGTATTTAATTGATGTCACCTTTGGAATGTGATTTTTGGCATAAAAGACCATGCTCCGCTCATTGAATTTGTGCAGTCTCTAGAGAACCACCCGTGTTGTGCTTCGTAGACTTCTGTTCCTGGTTGCAGCCAATAAACTTTGGTCTTTGACGTCATCAAGAAGCATCCCGTGTCTGTGTTTGACAAGGCAGGGGAACTCGAAGGCATCAGGCGTTTTCCCTGATGCCGCTAGGTTCTAAAACCTGGTCCTTCACATGGAGGACCAAGCCAGATGAAACATGGCGCTGCACATGGAGGACCAAGTCAGACGATGCATGGCGCTGCACATGGAGGACCAAGCCAGACGAAACATGGTGCTGCCATTGGGAGACCAAGTCAGATGAAACATGGTGCTGCATTTGGAGGACCAAGCCAGACGAAACATGGCGCTGCACTTGGAGGACCAAGCCAGACGATGTATGACGATGCACATGGAGGACCAAGCCAGACGATGCATGGCGCTGCACTTGGAGGACCAAGCCAGACGAAACTTGGCGCTGCACATGGAGCACCAAGCCAGATGAAACATGGCGCTGCACATGGAGGACCAAGCCAGATGAAACATGGCGCTACACATTGAGGACCAAGCCAGATGAAACATGGCGCTGCACATGGAGGACCAAGTCAGACGATGCATGGCGCTGCACATTGAGGACCAAGCCAGACGATGCATGGGGATGTACATGGAGGACCAAGCCAGATGAAACATGGCGCTGCACTTGGAAGACCAAGTCAGATGAAACATGGCGCTGCACTTGGAAGACCAAGTCAGATGAAACATGGTGCTGCACTTGGAGGACCAAGCCAGACGATGCATGGCGATGCACATGGAGGACCAAGCCAGATGAAACATGGCGCTGCACATGGAGGACCAAGCCAGATGAAACATGGCGCTGCACATGGAGGACCAAGCCAGATGAAACATGGCGCTGCACATGGAGGACCAAGCCAGATGATGCATGGCGCTGCACTTGGAGGACCAAGCCAGACGATGCATGACGATGCACATGGAGGACAAAGCCAGACGAAACATGGCGCTGCACTTGGAGGACCAAGCCAGATGATACATGGCGCTGCACATGGAGGGCCAAGCCAGATGAAACATGGTGCTGCACTTGGAGGACCAAGCCAGATGATACATGGCGCTGCACACGGAGGGCCAAGCCAGATGAAACATGGCGCTGCACTTGGAGGACCAAGCCAGATGATACAAGGCGCTGCACATGGAGGGCCAAGCCAGATGAAACATGGCGCTGCACTTGGAGGACCAAGCCAGATGATACATGGCGCTGCACATGGAGGGCCAAGCCAGATGAAACATGGCGCTGCACTTGGAGGACCAAGCCAGGTGATGCATGGGGCTGCACATGGAGGGCCAAGCCAGATGAAACATGGCGCTGCACATGGAGGACCAAGCCAGACGATGCATGGCGCTGCACATGGAGGGCCAAGTCAGATGAAACATGGTGCTGCACGTGGAGGACCAAGCCAGATGATGCATGGCGCTGCCCTTGGAAGACCAAGCCAGATGATGCATGGCGCGGCACATGGAGGGCAAAGCCAGATGATGCATGTCGCTGCCCTTGGAAGACCAAGCCAGATGATGCATGGCGCGGCACATGGAGGGCCAAGCCAGATGATGCATGGCGCTGCACTTGGAAGACCAAGCCAGATGATGCATGGCGCTGCCCTTGGAAGACCAAGCCAGATGATGCATGTCGCTGTACATGGAGGGCCAAGCCAGATGATGCATGGCGCTGCACTTGGAAGACCAAGCCAAATCATGCATGGCGCTGCAGTTGGAGGACCAAGGCAGATGATGCATGGCGCTGCACATGGAGGGTCAAGCCAGATGAAACATGGCACTGCACTTGGAGGACCAAGCCAGATGATGCATGGCGCTGCACTTGGAAGACCAAGCCAGATGATGCATGGCGCTGCACTTGGAAGACCAAGCCAGATGATGCATGGCGCTGCACATGGAGGACCAAGCCAGATGATGCATGGCGCTGCACTTGGGGGACCAAGCTAGATGATGCATGGCACTGCACATGGAGGGCCAAGCCAGATGAAACATGGCGCTGCACTTGGAGGACCAAGCCAGATGATGCATGGCGCTGCACATGGAGGACCAAGCCAGATGATGCATGGCGCTGCACTTGGAGGACCAAGCCAGATGAAGCATGGAGCTGCACATGGAGGACCAAGCCAGATGATGCATGGCGCTGCACTTGGAGGACCAAGCCAGATGATGCATGGCGCTGCACTTGGAGGATCAAGCCAGATGATGCATGGCGCTGCACTTGGAGGACCAAGCCAGATGATGCATGGCGCTGCACATGGAGGACCAAGCCAGATGATGCGTAGTGCTGCACTTGGAGGACCAAGCCAGACGAAACATGGTGCTGCACATGGAGGACCAAGCCAGATGAAACATGGCGCTGCACATGGTGGACCAAGCCAGATGATGCATGGCGGTGCACTTGGAGGACCAAGCCAGATGATGCATGGCGCTGCACTTGGAGGACCAAGCCAGATGATGCATGGTGCTGCACATGGAGGGTCAAGCCAGATGAAACATGGCGCTGCACTTGGAGGACCAAGCCAGATGATGCATGGCGCTGCACTTGGAAGACCAAGCCAGATGATGCATGGCGCTGCACATAGAGGACCATGCCAGATGATGCATGGCGCTGCACATGGAGGACCATGCCAGATGATGCATGGCGCTGCACTTGGAGGACCAAGCCAGATGATGCATGGCACTGCACATGGAGGGCCAAGCCAGATGAAACATGGTGCTGCACTTGGAGGACCAAGCCAGATGATGCATGGCGCTGCACATGGAGGACCAAGCCAGATGATGCATGGTGCTTCACTTGGAAGAACAAGCCAGATGATGCATGGCGCTGCACTTGGAAGACCAAGCCGGATGATACATGGCGCTGCACATGGAGGACCAAGCCAGATGATGCATGGTGCTGCACTTGGAAGACCAATCCAAATCATGCATGGCGCTGCAGTTGGAGGACCAAGGCAGATGATGCATGGCGCTGCACATGGAGGGTCAAGCCAGATGAAACATGGCACTGCACTTGGAGGACCAAGCCAGATGATGCATGGCGCTGCACTTGGAAGACCAAGCCAGATGGTGCATGGCGCTGCACTTGGAAGACCAAGCCAGATGATGCATGGCGCTGCACATGGAGGACCAAGCCAGATGATGCATGGCGCTGCACTCGGGGGACCAAGCTAGATGATGCATGGCACTGCACATGGAGGGCCAAGCCACATGAAACATGGCGCTGCACTTGGAGGACCAAGCCAGATGAAGCATGGAGCTGCACATGGAGGATCAAGCCAGATGATGCATGGCGCTGCACTTGGAGGACCAAGCCAGATGATGCATGGTGCTGCACATGGAGGACCAAGCCAGATGATGCGTAGTGCTGCACTTGGAGGACCAAGCCAGACGAAACATGGTGCTGCACATGGAGGACCAAGCCAGATGAAACATGGCGCTGCACATGGAGGACCAAGCCAGATGATGCATGGCGGTGCACTTGGAGGACCAAGCCAGATGATGCATGGCGCTGCACTTGGAGGACCAAGCCAGATGATGCATGGTGCTGCACATGGAGGGTCAAGCCAGATGAAACATGGCGCTGCACTTGGAGGACCAAGCCAGATGATGCATGGCGCTGCACTTGGAAGACCAAGCCAGATGATGCATGGCGCTGCACATAGAGGACCATGCCAGATGATGCATGGCGCTGCACATGGAGGACCATGCCAGATGATGCATGGCGCTGCACTTGGAGGACCAAGCCAGATGATGCATGGCACTGCACATGGAGGGCCAAGCCAGATGAAACATGGTGCTGCACTTGGAGGACCAAGCCAGATGATGCATGGCGCTGCACATGGAGGACCAAGCCAGATGATGCATGGTGCTTCACTTGGAAGAACAAGCCAGATGATGCATGGCGCTGCACTTGGAAGACCAAGCCGGATGATACATGGCGCTGCACATGGAGGACCAAGCCAGATGATGCATGGTGCTGCACTTGGAGGACCAAGCCAGATGATGCATGGCGCTGCACATGAAGGACCAAGCCAGATGATGCATGGCACTGCACATGGAGGGCCAAGCCAGATGATGCATGGCGCTGCACATGAAGGACCAAGCCAGATGATGCATGGCGCTGCACATGGAGGACCAAGCCAGATGATGCATGGCGCTGCACTTGGAGGACCAAGCCAGTTGATGCATGGCGCTGCACTTGGAAGACCAAGCCAGATGATGCATGGCGCTGCACATGGAGGACCATGCCAGATGAGACCATGCCAGATGATGCATGGTGCTGCACTTGGAGGACCAAGCCAGATGATGCATGGCACTGCACATGGAGGGCCAAGCCAGGTGAAACATGGTGCTGCACTTGGAGGACCAAGCCAGATGATGCATGGCGCTGCATTTGGAAGACCAAGCCAGATGATGCATGGCGCTGCACATGGAGGACCATGCCAGATTATGCATGGCGCTGCACATGGAGGCCCATGCCAGATGATGCATGGCGCTGCACTTGGAGGACCAAGCCAGATGATGCATGGCACTGCACATGGAGGGCCAAGCCAGATGAAACATGGCGCTGCACTTGGAGGACCAAGCCAGATGATGCATGGCGGTGCACTTGGAGGACCAAGCCAGATGATGCATGGCGCTGCACTTGGAAGACCAAGCCAGATCATGCATGGCGCTGCACTTGGAGGACCAAGCCAGATGATGCATGGCGCTGCACATGGAGGGTCAAGCCAGATGAAACATGGCGCTGCTCTTGGAGGACCAAGCCAGATGATGCATGGCGCTGCACTTGGAAGACCAAGCCAGATGAGGCATGGCGCTGCACATGGAGGACCATGCCAGATGATGCATGGCGCTGCACATGGAGGACCATGCCAGATGATGCATGGCGCTGCACTTGGAGGACCAAGCCAGATGATGTTTTTGCACTGCACATGGAGGGCCAAGCCAGATGAAACATGGTGCTGCACTTGGAGGACCGAGCCAGATGATGCATGGCGCTGCACACTTAAGGACCATGCCAGATGATGCATGGCGCTGCACATGGAGGACCATGCCAGATGATGCATGGCGCTGCACTTGGAGGACCAAGCCAGATGATGCATGGCACTGCACATGGAGGGCCAAAACAGATGAAACATGGCGCTGCACTTGAAGGACCAAGCCAGATGATACATGGCGCTGCACATGGAGGGCCAAGCCAGATGAAACATGGCCCTGCACTTGGAGGACCAAGCCAGATGATGCATGGCGCTGCACATGGAGGGCCAAGCCAGATGAAACATGGCGCTGCACTTGGAGGACCAAGCCAGATGATACATGGCGCTGCACATAATAATAATAATAATAAAGGGGTTTGTAAAGCGCCTGGTGACGCCGTCCCGGCGTGTCCCCGCACTGTGGAGAGAGCAGTAGGAGAAGTGGGAGGGGCCTACAGGGTAAACAGGTGGGTCTTTAGAAGTTTCCTAAATATGGTTTCAGTTTCTGCTAATCTGATGTTGATAGGGAGAGAATTCCATTTGTTGGCTGCTATCGATCGAAAGGAGCGGCCTCCCATTCTGGCTTTTTTTATCCGGGGGATTTTAAGTAGACCAGTTCCCCTAGAGCGAAGTGCTCTATTGGGCTCGTAGGGGATGGCTAGATCCTTCAGGTATTCAGGGGCTTTTTGTGAGGTTATTCTATAGCATATTAAGAGCGCTTTGAATAGGATCCTTTTTTTTATAGGAAGCCAGTGGAGAGCAGCCAAGGTAGGCTTTGATGCTGCTCTTTTGGGTAGCCTGAGGACAAGCCGTGCAGCCGTGTTTTGGAGGGCCAAGCCAGATGAAGCATGGCCCTGCACTTGGAGGACCAAGCCAGATGATGCATGGCGCTGCACATGGAGGACTAAGCCAGATGATGCATGGCGCTGCACATGGAGGGCCATGCCAGATGATGCATGGCGCTGCACTTGGAAGACCAAGCCAGACGATGCATGGCGCTGCACTTGGAAGACCAAGCCAGATGATGCATGGCGCTGCACTTGGAGGACCAAGCCAGATGATGCATGGTGCTGCACATGGAGGACCAAGCCAGATGAAACATGACGCTGCACTTGGAGGACCAAGCCAGATGATGCATGGCGCTGCACTTGGAGGACCAAGCCAGACGATGCATGGCGCTGCACATGGAGGGCCAAGCCAGATGAAACATGATGCTGCACTTGGAGGGCCAAGCCAGATGAAACATGGCGCTGCACTTGGAGGACCAAGCCTGATGATACATGGCGCTGCACATGGAGGGCCAAGCCAGATGAAACATGGCGCTGCACTTGGAGGACCAAGCCAGATGATGCATGGCGCTGCACATGGAGGGCCAAGCCAGATGATGCATGGCGCTGCACTTAAAAAACCAAGCCAGACGATGCATGGCGCTGCACTTGGAAGACCAAGCCAGATGATGCATGGCGCTGCACTTGGAGGACCAAGCCAGATGATGCATGGCGCTGCACATGGAGGGCCAAGCCAGATGAAACATGGCGCTGCACTTGGAGGACCAAGCCAGATGATGCATGGAGCTGCACATGGAGGGCCAAGCCAGATGATGCATGGCGCTGCACTTGGAGGACCAAGCCAGATGATGCATGGCGCTGCACTTGGAGGACCAAGCCAGATGATGCATGGCGCTGCACTTGGACGGCCAAGCCAGATGAAACATGGCGCTGCACTTGGAGGACCAAGCCAGATGATACATGGCGCTGCCCTTGGAAGACCAAGCCAGATGATGCATGGCGCTGCACATGGAGGGCCAAGCCAGATGATGCATGGCGCTGCACTTGGAGGACCAAGCCAGATGATGCATGGCGCTGCACTTGGAGGACCAAGCCAGATGATGCATGGCGCTGCACATGGAGGACCAAGCCAGATGATGCATGGCGCTGCACTTGGAGGACCAACTCAGATAACGCATGCCTCTGCAGATAGAAAGAAACAGCCCAAACTAACTTTCTCACCCCTTTCAATTTCTACAATGATTTAATTAAATATGTTGTAATGAGAAGAATCTATATTGCTGTTGTAATTCACATTCTTTAAACATTTGTAATTTTACAATCAACTCTAAATGAGGATATTAATCATTTTAGCACAAGGAACAATGCTACCTGTTGTGACTCGAGCTGAAAATATTTCACGAGATGTTTATGCATCGCCAGATGTGTCGCTCAGGATAATCTTTAGATTGCAGTATACTCCCAGCTGTATGTCTGCATTTCAGCATTAACTCACGTTCTGGATGGCAGCAGGCAGTTATCACTTATTAAAACCTACTCTGTGGGTGGCCATTCTAAGGGGCATTAGCATGAGATAAGCCAAACAATTCAATGCTCCAGATCCGAAAGTGAGCATGCATACAAATGGTAAATATCAATTAGGTGAACGTTATTGAACACTAGGGGGCATATTATCAAGACAGGCGATAAAATTATCGCCATTTTAGCGGCAGAAAACTACTGCTAAAACTGTGATAATGGGCTTGATAATATGCTCTATAGACTTCTAATTGAAGCCCATGTTAGATGTCCTTCACATTTAACATGGGCTTCTATTGGAATTCCATAGAGCATATTATCAAGCCCATTATCGCCGTTTCAGCAGTAGTTTTCTGCCGCTAAAACAGTGATAATTTTATCGCGTGTCTTGATAATATGCCCCTAGATTGTTTGGTAATGCTATTAGACCATGTTTGCTGGAGCAGGAGTGATTTTTGAAAACTCCCTCTGAGGGTGCAGTTTAAGAACGCCTGCCTGAACGAGGTCTGATGCGTCTTGTGCCTGCTCAGCAAAGTTGGTTGACGAGCACCGTTGAACACATCATAATAATTAATAATTCCTATTTGTAAAGCACATACATATCCCCCTTAAGGTTTCAAGGCACTGGGGGCCGTCGGGGAGATTTAGAGAGTTTTTGCCCAGAGTCACATGATGCTGAGCTGAACTGCCGCCAGGGATCGAACCGTGAGTCCTGTGCTCCAGAGTCCACCCTTCTGGCCGCTGCACCACACCTGCCTGTCATACTGAGGACCTTGAGAAGACCGAAGCAGCAGCCTCAGGAAAGACTATGAGAGTCACCTTATGATTGCCCTTTGCAATAGTTTTATAGCTCCAAATACCCTTTCAGTACACAAGACGATGCTAAGATATAGTTTAATAGTTTTCCACGGGCACGGTTGTGTGTGTGCCCTCCAGTCCAGCGCACATGCAAAGTTGGAAAGGTTTACAGAAAAGAAAACTTTTCTCCATTTTTCACATTTTGCGTGGGCATGTTTGTTGATGCAAATCCCTGTCTGTCAATCTTAGTCGAGAGGGCTTTGCATCAAAAGCCATGGGTGGTCGAACGGGACCCGTTTACCCACCTTGAAACGCCTCTTGACACTACGTAGCGCTAAGTTGCACAAAGCGATACTTTGCATTATTTTATCATTTAAATCTGTTTTGTTGATTTACAATAACAAGAAGATAACAAGACCCTCTATGGCCAACAATGACTCCAAAGGGCCCACGTCCCATCCTCGCTCCCTCTGGGCTAATCCCTTTTCCGTACTCTTCCACAGTGGAAATCCCTAGCGCCAAAGTAAATCCCAACACAACACAACACAATCTTTGCATAATGTTTGTGATGCAAGCCCAGCACAAAGTGTTAGTAATTGGTGGTGAAAGTGCGTACTTCAAGCTGTACAGAGGGTGTACAGTACGGGACTCGAGGGCAGTGCTTAATTTGAGTCGGTGCTTTCCGTTGCTCAGCACCAGCACTTAATTTGTTTCCGGTGCTTGCCACAGCACTTAACTGTTCTAAGTATGGTGTTGACAGTCTACCACATGGTGGCGCTGCTCATCTAATTTAGAGATGAGCAGAACAACCGTTGTTTAGGAATTAAATATACATGAAACTAGTGCTAATACCTGCCTCCCCTTCCATTCCTTTAGCTATGGCAGTGGTTCCCAAACTTGTTTGACCTGTGGCTCCCCTGACCTAATTGGCAGTTGGCCGTGGCTCCCCACCATTTTTTTACTGGTGGGTGGGTGGGTGGTGTGTACCTCCTGTTATCTTCCTTAAAGTATTTGGAACGCAATGAAGGTATTATATTGGTTGGAATGCTTGAATTATTAATCTCGTCCACTGGCTGCATCCCAAGCCATCGTTTTTTCCCCCAACAGAGTACCTGGTCCCAAACCCTTATTTATACCAGCTGCTGCTTTCAATACCTTTTGGTACTAAGACCCGCTCTGAGAAAATGGAACATTGAGTTTGGTCTGTCGTAATCAGTATCCCCAGCCTTATTTTTACACTAAAAAGGTCTGTCCTTCCATCTGTGTGCCCTTCTATATCCAAACATATTCAACCATTTGCACACCTATCCACCATATATCCTTCCGTCCATCATTTCACTCATCCATCCCTCCATCCACCCTTTCACTCATCCATCCATTATTCATCTACCCACCCTTTCACCCCATCCATCTTTACAATCATCCATGCATCCACTCTTCCACCCAGCCATCCATTCACTTACTCATCCATCTACCCACCCATTTACTCATCCATTCATGAATCCATCCATTGATCCTATTACTCATCCATTCTTTCGCTCATCCAACCATCCGTTCACTCATCCAGCCATCCGTTCTCTCATCCATCCACCCTTTCACTTCACTCATCTATCCATCCTTTTGTCCATCTACCCCCTTTCACTAACTCATCAATCCTTACATCCACCCTTTCACTCATCCATCCATTATTCATCTACCCACCCTTTCACCCCATCCATCTGTACAATCATCCATGCATCCACTCTTCCACCCAGCCATCCATTCACTTACTCATCCATCCACCCATTCACTTACTCATCCATCCACCCATTCACTTACTTATCCATTCCCCCAGTCATTTATCCTTCCACCCATTCACCCTTTCAGTCGTTCATCCTCCCTTTCTCTCTCCATCCCCCTTTCACTTATCCATCCATCTACCCACCCATTTACTCATCCATTCATGAATCCATCCATTGATCCTATTACTCATCCATTCTTTCGCTCATCCAAACATCCGTTCACTTATCCAGCCATCCGTTCTCTCATCCATCCACCCTTTCACTTCACCCATCTATCCATCCTTTTGACCATCTACCCCCTTTCACTAACTCATCAATCCTTACATCCACCCTTTCACTCATGTATCCATTATTCATCTACCCACCCTTTCACCCTATCCATCTGTACAATCATCCATGCATCCACTCTTCCACCCAGCCATCCATTCACTTACTCATCCATCCACCCATTCACTTACTCATCCATCCACCCATTCACTTACTCATCCATTCACCCAGTCATTTATCCTTCCACCCATTCACCCTTTTAGTCATTCATCCTCCCTTTCTCTCTCCATCCCCCTTTCACTTATCCATCCATCTACCCACCCATTTACTCATCCATTCATGAATCCATCCATTGATCCTATTACTCATCCATTCTTTCGCTCATCCAACCATCCGTTCACTCATCCAGCCATCCATTCTCTCATCCATCCACCCTTTCACTTCACTCATCTATCCATCCTTTTGTCCATCTACCCCCTTTCACTAACTCATCAATCCTTACATCCACCCGTTCACTCATCCATCCATTCACCATTTCACTTATCAATTCATCCATCCACCCATTCACTTGCCCATCATCTACCCTTTCATTCATCCACCCATCCATCCTTTCACACACCCATCCACCAATTCACTCGCCCATCAGCTGCCCTTTCACTCATCCATCCATCCTTTCACACACCCACCCACACTTTTACCCATCCATCTGCCCTTCCACCCATAGATCTACCCTTCCACCCATACATCCATCTATTTACATTTTCTCTCATCCATACTTCCATTCATTCACTCATCCGTCCATCCTTTCTTTCATTTTCTATCCATTCCCCCTTTCATTCATGCATTCATCCTTTCAGTAATCCATCCAGCCATTTAGACATTCCTTCACTTATTTACTCACCCACCTTTTCACATTATGAGCTGAGCCTTTGTTTGCAGAGTGGCAGGCAGAAGAGTCCCATCAAGAATGAACTAAAGCAAGGGGTGGGCTGGTGGAGAGTTCACTATGCCACTGCACATAGGCAGACTAAAAACGTAGAAGTCATGCATGATGCACAGTGCCAGGATGTGAGGTTACTGTAACATGGTGTTGTTTCCAGGGCTTTAAGCGGTGTAAAAAAACTGGGGGTTCTCTTCAAAGGGGGTGTTTGACGTAATTAAGAGCGCTGCTTAAAACACCTAGGCTAAAAATATGCGCTTAGCATAGTGTTCTGCCTCACTGGTATTACGTTGTCTCTGTCATTTCATCCAGATATATAATACAGCAAGTATCATTACACCCCAACAAGCCAGGACTATTGGCTTTGTCAATGGTTGCTAGTTCCTTAAAAAAAAGGAGCAACCATGGCTTTGTTGAATACAATATTGAAAATACTTCAGTTCTAAAATGACAGGACAGTGTTCTTTTAAACTTATTTTACAGGCTTCTTTGAATGAAGTGTTTTATAACTTTGCAGCTTGGGTGTTTTACTTTTTATCGTACAGAATGCCCTTCTGTACTCTGAGGCAGGAAGAGGCCGCCACATGGTGTCACACCTCCAGACTGCCCCATTGTCATTCAGTAAGTGGCAATCAGCAGCATACTGAATGACAATGGGCGGGAGGGGCTGCTCTTGTGCTCCTGGAGGAGCGCGAGGCGCCTCCAGCAGCAGGGGTGAGGCCTCTCACAGGGGAGCAGCGCTGCTCCCTGTGATGGCCAAAATTACAGATAGTGTGCGCGGCGCCCCTGGCACCTCATTACGGCGCACCGGGGCGCTGCGGCGCACAGTTTGGGAACCACAGAGCTATGGGGACCTGGAGTAATCTGAACTGTCACATATACATGCGAGAGGGATGGTTAGTAGTTGTTTTGATTCCGCCATCGGCAGCCATGACGGGGTGATGGGTGGTGCAAACTGCAGTGGCCTCCTGGTCAGAGCCCTGGCACCTAATATTTTACAAATTAAGCACTGCTCGAGGGGCTGTCTTCGATAATACCTGAAAATTCTTAGTTCGTGGCTCTTGGTACGCACATCTCGTTTGAAACTGAGCTATGTTGAGTTAACTTCAGAATCCGCTAACGTCACATCTGTTCATTCTATTCTGAACAATTCAGGTGTACATGTGTCAAAATAAAAATGTTGTCACGCTTTCACAAATCGTTTTGTAAGTAAAATGAAACTACCATAACAACGTAACTGTGGAACGGATTGTCGCCTTGTGCGCCAAACAAAATCCTATTAGCCACGAAATTGAAAACTTCTCATGCGTGTTGAAAGGAAGATTAAAAGGCACTGCTGGAGAAAAACGACGTTAAGCGCTGGAGTTCTGCCTAATCCGCCATATTTATAGTTGAGGGTGCGTGAAATCTTCAGCGAACAGCTTCACTCATTAGCGCTGGGAGGAAAGAAATAACCACAGGCCCCCGTGTGCCATAGACCCCAGTATATACCACAGTTCAGGGCATATTTACAAGCCCCTTGCGCCGCCGGTGAGTCACTTTTAATATGGGAAAAAGTGATGCAGCGGCGGCGCAAGCGGTGACACCCGCTGTGAAGGTGCGTGGTGTCACGATGGAGGCACGCACACCTTCAGTGGAGTATTTATTCTACTGCTCTGGGCAGTTCGTACATCACCCGCTCAATGCACAATAATCAGGTCCTGGCATAAAAGGAACGTTAGAAGCACTTGGGCCGAGATTCACAAAGGTTTAGCATCGGGTTAGCATTAGTTTGTTTACGCTAAACCGTTTTGGGGATTATCAAACCAATGCAAATTGGTATTCGCGTTGACTTGTATGAAAAAGTAACGCAAAGCAGTGTGAAACGCGGCTTTGTGTCAATGGGATGTTACATGGGCATTCCCATGCAACCACCCGTGCCTTTTGATGCAAACCACTCTCTACTAACATTAGTAGACCGGGTTGAGCACCAACAATAACGCAGCTGAAAAGCAGGCGTTAAAAGGAGAAATGTTTTAATTTTTCATTGCTTTTCTGACTTTGCATGCACGCTGCACTGTTCAGCACACATACGAATTAGGAAAAGGTTTTAAACTTGTCTAGCCATAATATTTTGTACAGGAAGGATACACTTAGGTACAGAACCTAAGGAGAGAGCTTATCCCTTTAGATATTGTACTCTCCTGCGCCCTCTCTATCACACAATGTACTGCAGCGTAGAATTTTTTACTGCTGCGCTGCGTTCCTTGATTTTTAGAGAATCTGGGCCTTGGTCTCGTGGAATTTTAACACAAAGTTACACAACCAAAACCAACCAATAAAACGTGTGGAATCAGATTCCACTCAGTAAATCTCAGGGACAATACAATAAAACACAGGAGGTGACACAGTTTGTGTGGCATAGTCATTGTGCCAAGGTGGCCATTTTGCAGATTGTTTTATTTTTCTTAGGAATCTCTAATATGTGGGCAGTCTCTTCCACAGTCACCTCCTTGTACAACTTTGCTGGTGTGCCACCATTTCTACCAACTTTAAAAGCTCCACCTTTGGCTTCTTCGACAACTTCTGTAGGACCAAACATGGACCTTCAGAACATGGCCATGTAGCTTCACTTGCGCTCACTCTTCCGCTGCAAGCTTCCTGGGATGAGTAGAATGAAGGCATTCACGGTCTCCATTTTCAACTTCAGTGGTCTCAACGGGGCTTCGGTGCTCTTGTGAAACAGAACAGTCCCAACACAATCGGCTTCTGAAGTTGCCATCACTTGCTGGTGCATGCCTGGTCTTAAAACCAATCTGAACTTGCCTCAATGGAATCATCCCAAAGTAATAAGCCCTTACTTAGCAGCATCAACCGTTCCCTATAGTTTATGTCCTGAACAGTATTTCTGTAACAAAATAATCCAGCGTGTTCAAAGATTGACCCGGAGAAGCCCTTGGACATGTGTGACAGGGGAACAGTACCAGAGAGAATGGTTCTGGTGGACTCTGGTCTAGCAATAAGTTATGGGTCACTATATTTCATCATCACCAGCCTTCATTTCTGATGGACCAGACCGGTGTCCTCAAAGGCATCTCTTGACCACATTCGCCATATGGCTCCATAGCTCTCTTGCTGCCTCTACAACGAAGGACCCCCTCTCCCCGTGTACAATCCCGGTTCAAAGCTGGACCCTTCTTGGAATGAGCCATGTGTGCAAAGATGCCGCTTCTATAACATGCGCCTACCCTTTGTCGTGGGCTTTTGGCTGTGTCGGTCAAGGCTGGTGAACTTTGAAAGTGTTGGGGCTTAAGACCAAATCCTTCATTAACCTGTGCAGACAGGCGAGCATAGCAAGTAAGTATGGCTGCCTTGAAGACAGGGTTGTTTGTACCCCAGAGAACTGCTTTTTAAATGGTGTAAAACGGTTAATTTCACATCACAATGTCTGAAATGCATAGTCCGAAAGCAACAGTTGTTGGCTTTATTTCCACAGGAACAGTGTGACACATGATTATCTGTGTTTGTGTATTAGTGTTATTGTGTGTTTCTGTATCTTTGTGTATCTCTGTGTGTGTTTGTGCCACTGCAAGGAAGATGCATCGATGGGCCTGTGTATTGTTGGTACTCTCATACAGTCGGTGATTTATCCCTCGCTACCTCATCCAGGCAGTCAAACTGGGTGTGGCTTAAAGGATAGAGCAGCTGATCTTGATGTAGGGGAACCAGGTTTGAGTCTGTGTCGAGGCTCAAACATCCTCTGATTCTGGGCAAATCTCTTAATTTGTCAAAGCCTAAAAAAAAAGAAAATGAATGTGTCCATCTGTAATGCAACTGGGGCCATATTATATAAGTGCCCCAGGGGCACAACGGGCGTTCGCGTGCCCCAGAGCACTTTGGTATTACAGAAGAGGCCACAGATGTTTGTGCAGGCCTTTCTGTAATACCGCTGGCGCACATAAAGTGCCAGCGCTATCTTCAGACCCCATGCAAAACAAGAAATCCTTTTGCCTCTGCGCCCGCACTGTATTGTGGGCACAGAAGCAAAGAATCTTTGCAAATGAAGGAACACCCTCTGATGATAGCGCTGGTGCTATATGTGTGCTTGCGCTATTAGAGAAGGGGGCACAGACCCTTCTGTAATACCAAAGTGCCCCAGGGCTCGCAAAATGGGTGCAAACACCCATTGTGCCCACAGGGCACAAAGTGTAATATGGCCCCAGGTGTACTGAAACACTGAGCTATCTGCCTGCTTTGTCCTGGAAGAGGCAATGAGAGCGGCTTTCCCCATTGAGTTTGAAAGGCAGCAGGAACCTGGTAGAGGGTGCGGTGCGCCAATGTGATGTAACTTCAGAAACCAGATCCCATCACTGAGTTCTGCAAGCTACCAGCTGTGGCCCCATGTGGAGGTGTTCTTCCCGAAAGCTCAGCTGTTGAGTTGGACGTAGTTGTCTCTCATCCATTCAGCTTCGTTGGTCATGGCATTGCAGAAGTTGGTTTTGGCACTGGAGGGGTCCTCAGTGAGCGAGAGGATCAGTTGAGTGTCATTTGCATAGGAGATTATTTTGAGTCAGTTAGATATAACGACGTCTGCAGGGGAGGTCATGTAAATGTTGAACAGGGTGGGGCACCACATATGAGGTCTTTGGTTGCGGAGGTGAAGGAAGGCAGTTGGATGCTCTGTGTGTGTCCTGTAAGGAAGGAGGCGATCTACTTGGGAGTATCTTGCTGTATGCCTATGTAGTGGAGTCTGTTGAGGGTATTGTGGGAGACTGTATCGAATGCCAGGGAGAGATCGGGGAGGATCAGGGCCAAAGTTTCTCTGCGGTCGAGTAGTATTCTGATGTCATCAGTGTCGGCGATCAGTGCGGAGACCCAACCCGATTATCAAAGAGCTATCACTGGGTCTTGATCATTTTAGTGTTGTGTGGTTTGAAGGCATTGACTTTACAGGCAAAGCATTCGATTCTCCTACGGTCTAAGGTCTTTTGAAGAAGTTCTCGGTAACTCAAAGGCATCCGTTAGGGATGGATTATTTTTGGCAAGAAGCTTTTCCTGTACTCTCTTGTTGAAACATCTCACAACTAGTTGATCCCAAATTAGTTGTTCTTTAAAGTTCTCAGACATATATGTTGTGGCAAGTGTGCAAAGAAATTCAATATTTTCATGTTGCTGCTGATCGCTAGTATAGAATTTGTGCCTATAAGTATAATACAGTTGCACCAACCCAACAAACCACTGTAGAGGTTATCAGTCTGTATCAGAAACTGTCCCAATATGAAGATGTGTTCTTCAATCTCCTTGTATCCTCGACAAAACCTTACTCCTAGGGAAGCATGGCTCTAATCAGTATTGTTGAGATTTTGATCCCACTACAGAACTATGGCTCAACTTAGCTACTGAAACCCTTTATAAATATTCCCCCAAATGGAAATACTATCAGTAATCCAAAAAGTGGACAAAACTTGATAAGCACCCAATTGATTTCCTTCGCTGATTTGGTGTCATGAGTCACCAGGAGTCAGAAACACTACGGGCATATTTACAAGCTCCTAACGCCACTGGAGCGTCACGTTTTCCTGACGCTCCAGTGCCGTTGCTCTAAACCGCAGATTTACAAGGTGGCGTTAAGCCACTTAACATAGCTTAAAGCCACCTGGAAATATGCAGCCCCTTACCGCAGCAGTCTGCTGCGGCAGTGGGGCGGGCAATGGGTGTTGCCGTGGGCATTCCACCGCAACACCCAATGCTTTTTGACGCTGCCCCATATTTACAAGCTATGGGGCAGCACAAAAATAAATCCAGGAAATACCTCGGGCCACATTAGGATGCCGGGCGGGCTTTGCCCGCCCGCCATCCCATCGGTAAATGGGACCGCCCACCATAAGGGTGGGGGTACTGTGGGGGGCATTAGGATGTGCCCGCCACAGTGGCGGGCAGATCCTGTATTTTTAGTATTGTGGCGGGCGGAGCTCTCTGCTCCGCCGGCCACAATACAAAAATTGCTTAGCAGCATTTACATAAACAAAGCGGCAGGCCCGGCGCGGTGCCTGCCGCTTTGTTTATGCAAATGTGGGGGGATTATCCCTCCTTTTTAGTGAAACTAAAAAGGAGGGATAATGAAGCATGGTTTGTGTATATTACAACTGTGGCATGCATCCAGTAATGCCAACAGGAAAACAATATGAGACAATTGGCACATTTCAAATAATCATACTTTTTGGAGTGAAAAAACATTGTTTGCAATTAAAAATACAATCATTGAGTTCCAGCGAAACGTTCATTACAGAAAGATGAGTTATGTAGAGAACCCAGAGGTGTTTCAGATGTAGACACTATGCTACTTGAAGTATCACAAAAATTAAAAATATTCAAAGAAGAGTCTTTGTTGGTAAAAGTATGATCCCTAAAGGAAGTGTTGAAGTTTCTTCTAAATGTGAAGACTTGTGGACACAAGTAGGTTCAACTAGTCGTCACTATTGTGAAAATTCAAAGGAGCCTGCAATCACATCCAGGACAGGATGATAGTTTTACAGGTTATTTATTTTTGAAGGAAAAACTCCATCCACAGCTGCTCAGTCTCGGCAGGTCCCTCAGCAAATGTGCCCTTCAAGCCTTAACAACACCAACATTCTCTATAGAACAGACATAACAAGGTAATACATCGGAAGATATCATAAGTACAATTACATGGATACCAATACCACACTGCTCCACAGGAAATCATTGGGATGCCGTGTTAAATAATAATACAGCATTTTTTGGAATGGGACTAGCTAGAAAAATAATTACTTAACTATTTTTAATAGTTAATAAAAATCCAATTCAATTGTGAAGTTGGATTCTTTCCAGTAATTACGGAAAATTAATTTTTGAAACATCACCTTTGTCATTTCTGATGTCCCTGGAAACGAAATCTGCATTTTGCTCTCTCACATCTGCCAGCCAATAATTAGCATTTCTACATGTCTGAATGATGTGT
This sequence comes from Lissotriton vulgaris, assembly GCF_964263255.1. Classification (NCBI taxonomy): domain Eukaryota; kingdom Metazoa; phylum Chordata; class Amphibia; order Caudata; family Salamandridae; genus Lissotriton; species Lissotriton vulgaris. The sequence continues at coordinate 1,796,686,695 of NC_141694.1, read as the reverse complement.
GAATTTACTCCCAGGAGAGGGACATAGGTTGTGAGGATGTGTTCTGCCCTTGTTAAGATGGCATATGGTTTAGTTCCAAGGACTGATTACCTTTAAAGAGACCTAACATGTAAACATGTAACAAGCAGATGCAGCTACCCAAGCCTGCCCCTTGCTTTTGTCCTCCCAGTCAAACTGGTCCTCGTCACAGTGGGCCTCTTGTTGACATCACCGTATTAGATCCTACTGGAATACCAAGACCTGCTGGAAATGTCGCTGGGGTTTTTCATATGACACTTAAGGCACACTTCAAAGAGGCCTACCCTGTGACAGGCAAATGGTTGCTGACACTTGGGTGGAGCTTTCTTTTGTCCCCCCAGCCAGACTGGCCCCAATCGCTGAAGGCCTTTTTTTTACATTACAGTGTCAAAGCCTGTTTGTCAGGTCTGCTGGGTTTACACATAACATTTGGGGCACACTTCATAGGAGGGCAACAGAAAACCAAAATATGTTGTGTGTATCCATTATCTGGTTGCTGAAAAACCAGCGGGCTAAAACTGGATTTTAGTGTCAGATGTGGAAGGATACTGTGTTTACTATAGTACACTTCCCACACACACCCCCAGCACCAAAGTTCAGTCTGGATAAAGACTTCAGCCATTTTAAAAATGCCTAAAGTGGGTAGGGGTACCCCTGGGAACCTTTAGCCCATTGGATAAGGCGTCCCTAGGTTTGGTCACCCACTAGCTCATACCAGTTATGATATGAATGTGGCATCTCCAAGCAACAAAGTCAGAACACTCCAGGACGTGAGGAAGATCAAAAGCGGACAGAATCTGCTGTCTGGAACCTTTGAAGAGCCCTGGAAAGACTGGACCTGATCTTTCCCTCTCTTGCATCAAGGACAAAGAAGTGTACCACAAGGGTCACAAAGCTGAGCTTCTGTTCAAGTTATAGGGATACAACAGGCTCCAAAAGGCCTTTACTGCAACTACCAAGCGGATCAATGGCAACTGGCCATGGAATGGACTCTGCCTGGACTCTGCCTGCCACCATGAGTCTCTAATTGGCCCCGTGATGTCATGGGGGGGCCTTAGTAGTGTATCCTTGTGGTGAATTGGGACTTAAAGACCTTATGTCCTACGGTCGACATCAACATGTTTAGTGTATCTGACCCACACCCCAGATGGAAACCATCTTCCTCTATATCATTGGGAACAGTATATATACAAATAACGTATATCTGTTATATATCTGTTGAAATAAATCTTTTTATTGTATTTTTTAACGAATCGTTATGTCAATGATCATTTTCATGACACTTTTATCAAATTTATTAAATTGAACTCTTTGTGCTATTTCAGTGCCTTATTATTTATTGTTATTTTGTTACTTGAACTTTGCCAGCATTTGTGTGTTGCCTGGGTGTGTTTATTTGCCATAAATTGTTTGCCCTGACCCAGGAATCTCAACCTCATCAGGTGGTCCTTTTTTTTCTCATATCCACACCCCATTACTGTCAGCATCAACTTTTGCCTAGGTTCTTTTCTACTGCAACCATTGACTAGAATTAGCACTTTGCGATTCTTGACACGATTTCTGCTTAAAACTTCAGAAATGCATATCTCTGATTCCCCTTATTGGATCTTTGTCATGTTGGTGCCAATTTGTTCATTGAATTGTCCTTTATTTTTCCAATCTGTTTTCTGACTTTTATTGTTTTGAATGTTGACCTTATTAACGTTTTGGTACTGCATATATACTTTACACATTGCCTTTAAGTTAAGCATGTCTGCTCTGTGCCACAGCTGCCAGGGCGTTGAGCTCAGGTTACTTTGGTGACTTTAAGGGTTGACCATGACAAGGCTTGTGAATATTACCTTGGGTGGGTGCCTACCCCCTCAACTAATATCCCTATTTCTTACAGCCCTTTTACATTTACATGCTATTGGTCCCTGGCCATGCATCTACATTTTGTTAAAAATGGTTGTAAATTATTTTATAGCTTTTACTGCAGTTTTTGGTTTAGTTACAATAATAGTTAAAAACTTTGCCAAGCTACTTGCTTGCTGCATTTCTGTCAGGATGAAGCTTTCTTTCATCGCCAGGGCACAGAGCCTGATGCCTAAGCATCAGAATGATGGAATTAATAAAATGGCTTGCTCAGAACTGATGCTTTTAGAGAAGAATATAATATGTGCCACAGATTCAGTTTCATAAGAGCCTGCAGTGAGGTGTGAGCTGAATACCATTCCATTTCTGTTGTATTTCCCCAGTATTAAACAGCTCGAATCTAAGCCTGACAATTTTCTTTTTTAGGCTTAGTCATTGATGTCATTTAAGGGTCGCCAGTGGTCGCAAATGCAACCCCTGGCCTTCCCCTTGCTACTCCTGGCATTGCTCTTGCGACCACTGGCCGCAGAGGTAACACAGCCAGTATGAATCACAGAGGCCTTTGGGATTTTGGTAGCAGTGATGCATTAAAAAATAAATTTTGTGGATCATTTCTCTCTCGTTTCCGAAAAAAGCAGGGGCTGGATGCTGCTTCTGCCTTGGGACAGGAAATTGTTAAAACTTGCTACTGTTTCAACTTGGTCAGCCACAAGTCGCCTAGCAACACATCCTTAATGGCTTTGGAGACCCCAGGCTTCCATAAGCACCATGTAAATTTGCCTCACAAGTTAGGGATTTTGATATTTTCTTCTGGCAAGAAAAGGCAAATTATGCATCATGTGTGCATGTTCTATGATAGTGTTATTACTCCATTTTAAAATTGTAATATATGTCTGTACTATCATCAGTCCTGCCAGTTCCTACGCATCAGGCGTTAGACTAACACATTTTAGTGTGGTGCTCCTTATCACCGCACTGAAATGCATTGTCACGCATTATAGGCATAGCGCCTTAGACGTCACTCAAGCCGTTAGCGCTGCCTGACACTGTTAACTTAAACTGGAGTAGAAGCTTGCAGTGTGCCGTTACATGTACGCGCTGCTCCCACATGCTTGGCTGCTACAACGTCTCTCATGAGAACTCAGAAGGAGACTGATTCCTGCTGCAGTCGGCTCTCAGACTGACGTCACATCAAGGTAGTGCCCAATGGCTACTTCTTCCAAGACATGACGGCCAGTAAGGCTGTGTGATACAAAATTCTGACTTAGGTGCCGTAGGGATGTCACGGCCTGCTGCCGGAGTTTGTGGGAGCCTGGCTACTGGTTTGCAGCAAATCATGGCGTTTGCAGTGCTGCCTGCTTGCACCGTCTGCCGCGTGGCTCAGCTGTCAGCTGCAGCAATCAAAATCCGTTGCAGCGGCCAAGACTGTCACTGGACAGGACTCCCTGAGGAGGCGGGCGGCAAACCCGAATCGCCGCATTGGTGCGAGGCCTGAGAATGCCTCGTAGAGTCGCTGCAAGTTGGAGTAAGTGAGACAGTATGCAGTGCAGCTTGGAGCCACCCAAGCGTGTATGTTAATTATTAACAAATTCTATGTTAGTGGCAGCACGCACTCAGGCATCTGCCTACATTCAGTGGTTGCCGGTCCTGTTACAGAATTCACTGTACTAAGGTAAGACCTCCGTTGCCCCGCCAGTATGCAAGCACGATTTCAAGCACTTGGCGAGTTCAGCCGGCTTACTGGCCTCCGTGGTTTATTTCTCGGTGGTAATTTAAAAAAGGTGTATCTCTTCTGATAGTCATAGCTGTCAGCTATCCCTTATATATGTGAGATTACAGAGTTGCTCTCAGCGTGTGGATAATGTAAAATATTGCCTGTCCGCACACGAATCCGCAGACTATGTGACACTTAGGCTGCTGAGATGGATCTGTTTAATATCATGGTTACACACTCGTTTAACAATGCAATATAGATTAGTACCCTTCCATTTTTGGTGCTTTGCAGCAGTTTTAAGATCTTCCCGGAGTTTCTTCTTGCTAAAATGGGTGTAATTTCTGATATTTATATGTTTCCTTGTCTTCATTGCTTGATTTGGTCTCGAGAAAGTGTCACTCATAGTTGTTGAAATGTCACTCATAATTACACTGAAATTATGAAAACGTCACACATAGCAATCTGAAACCTTGGCAGCTATGTGTTATTGACCCTTGAATACAGCATAGAAATTAAAGTGTGCCAGTCAACTTGTTCATAAAATGTCTCGCTCCGTGTACCACTATCCATGGCGCATTTTTATTCACTTTTGATCAATTAAAATGCAAACTTTTTTTTTTGTCAGAAGATTGTCAGCAGATGGTAGATTATGTGACAAGTGTTGTACACCATAATTGTGTGGAAATTGCAGCATCCACAGAATCATACAACTCCAGTGACCCAGCTTATATATTGCAATTTGAGTAACACTTTTTATCACTAGCAGTGTGAGAAGCTCTGAACACTTCACATGATTTTCTTTTAAACGATGCCAGCTTCATGAATTGTTATGCTGGTTTAAAAAAAAAAGTAAAATGGGAAGAAGACCACATACTGCCCAACAACAAGAAACTTTCTAAGGGGCATCAACAGGCCTCCCCTGGCACCTATTCAAGACTCTCTACAGCCAGAAGCAGAAAAATGCTTCTTGTGCCCAGTGCCTCAAAGGGGTAACAACAGGTCTAAGCCGTGGTGAGTAAAACACTCTTGATAGCCACAAATTCCTGACGGATGTCTTAACTATCCTAATACTTAATTTTGAGTCATCATCATAAGGTTTGTTTGAGTAGCCTTTGATTGAGAATTCATAGCATCTGGGAATCCTTAGGCTGTGTTGTGTTGCAATTAAATAGTGTTTTGTATACCCGTTGAGTTGCTGAAGCACATTAGGAGATGGCTAGCATGTTACACAGCGTGGGACTATTCAGTTGGAAGAGTTGTCGATTGCAATGTGGATTATGTGAAAAGTGTTTTGGTGGTCCACGGTTGTGACCAAAATAGTGGTGGTTTCTTAGTGGTGTGTGAAATTCATGGTCACAGTTGTAGTGATGTCACTTCCTGTTGTGTTAGGGTCATAAGTGATGTCACTTCCTTTGATATCACATGGTCAAAGGCCACATGATGTCACTTCCGCTACACCTGGCTTTTTTATGAATCGGCGTTCATGGACCTAGTGGCACTGTTTCAAAAAGGTAGGATTGTAACTTAGTCAAAAAGAAACCCCGTTTGGGCAACCTAATTCCCCAAAGCACATGCATTCATACATGTAGTGATATCACCAGAACCATCCAAGGCCAAACCTTAAAAAATACAAGTACTTTATTTCAGAATTAATAAAACCTATAAAGAAGAAAAAAAGTTCCAAACCCCTGTTCAGCACCTGTTACAAACAGAATTGACATTTGATTTTCGTATAAATGAGTTTAACAATAATAACAAATGTCTATCACAGTCTACAGTATGCCTGTTAACAGTAAGCATTGACGTGTTTCATTGGGTATTAGTGCTTAAATACCACCTTCTTCAGGACAAAGGACGATATCTCCCAGAACAAATTAAGAATTTGTACATAAGCACAAAGACATAACAAGAAATAAAACAGTTTTTAGAAAAACAATTCTTAAAAGAACCAGAGAACTGTTGGTGGTCCAATTGATGAAACAATGATTATATTCTGGTGATACATCAAAGAATCCTTCCACTCATTCTTGGAGACACAATTCTACCATTCAACCTCATAGACAACATTCTTTTTTTTTTTTTTTTTGGTGAAGACTTTTATTGCACATTACACATGTTCAATCACAGCTTTGCGCCTACAACCTTAACAGGCCGGCTACATTTGTGAACTGTAAACATGCAATGTCGTTTAGCTTTACACAGCCCATCAGCTGACATCCATAGGACCAGCGGCGGTTCAGCAAATAACTTTTACATTACAGTGAATTACATCCCATTGACAAGACGCTTCTGTTGTCTTACATTTTTTGTTTTTTTATTCTTACTAACTATTTCCTTTCTTTTAAACCTTAAAATTAAGAAAGGTGAGAACTATTACAACTTTAATTACCGCGTCACAGCATTCTCCCTCCTCCCATCGATATCGACCAACACTGCAGAACCGTATCCTGTATATGTTCAGCTATTCTATACACATCACTCATTTCGGCCTAATTATTGCGCCTGTAGATAATCCCGTAGGTATAGCCAGTAGTCCTTAGGTCGTGACTTGGCAGGCAGTTCCTCCTCATACGTGGCCAGCATATTTTGGCAATATGTTAAATCCTCTAACCAGTGTTTCATTCTCGGCCCCGTTTTACCATTCCAGTTCAATTAAACTCTCCTTTTTGCCATTAGTAATGCGATCACGCAAAACTTATGTTTCATTGCCCTGAGCTGCAGGACCAGACCCAACAGACAGACCTTAATTGTGCATTCTAGTTTCTCCGCAATCATTTCGCTGACTGCCTGCACCACCTGTGACCAAAATCTCGCTACTGAGTGACATTGCCATGCTAGATGGAAAAAACCTGCGTTATCCTGTTTGCATCTCACACATCTAGAATCTTCTCGTAACCAATACCTGTAGAGCCGTTCAGGTTTATAGTACACTTGGTGTATGTATTTATAATGTATAATTCTAAGGTTTCCATTCGGTGTTAGCATGCTGGTAAGTGCGCATGTCGTTTCCCACTCTTCCTCTGTCAGCGTATCATCCAACATTGTGCACCATTTTTCTCTTACCCCCTCCGTGTTTCCCCCAATGTCCCTCTGTAAACTCTTGGATAATCTTGATACTAGGTGTGTGGCTGTGGGTGTGGTCAGGACTAATTGCAGTGGAGCCAAAGACTGGGGCTCTTCTGGAAACGTGGTGTAGTGTTCCTTTATCGCTCTTTGGAGTCTGTAGTAGTTGAAGCTAAATAACAGTGTTGGATGACTAATGTACTGTAACTGAGCTAGCGTCTGAAATACCCCTTCTTTGTACAGGTCTTCCATTGTATCAATACCTGCTTTCCTCAATTAGTCCATGTCCACTTGTTCTTGGGTGATAGAAAGGGCTGGGTGATTAGCTAGTGGAAGTGCTGGTGCGTATAATGGTAATTTACCCGCTCTTTTGCCCATCATCCTCCACGCTTCAGTGGTGGTGTTCACCGGATTTATATCTCTCTCGTGCAGTTTGGACCTCTTGTGTGGTAATATGTTAGCTAATGGGATCGGGGCAGCATCTCCTGTTTCCACCGCAACATGTGTTAGGAAGGGTATCTCAAGGTACCAGTAGTGCGCAAATTGCGCCTGGGCGCAAAGATAATAAAGATAAATGTCTGGGACCTTGAAGCCCCCCCTTTCATACGGCAGTGTCATCGTTTGCAGTTCTAGTCTGGCTTGCTTGCCCGCCCATAGTAGGCTCAGTGCCAATTTGTTAATGTTACGGAACACCTCTGCCGGCGGTTTGATGGGTATGTTAGCAAAAAGATAGAGGAACTTAGGTAGTAATACCATTTTCACGATGGCTGCTCTATCCGCCAATGACAGTGGCAATTTATTCCATCACTTAATCTTTTCGTCTAGTGCTGATATCGCTCTTCCATAATTAGTTCTGAAGACCAGCTCCGGATTCCTATGAAACCATACACCCAAATATCTGGTCGGGTCATCCTGCCAATCTAGTGGGTAGTCCAGGGCGGACGGGGCCGTGCTGTCCGTTAATGCTAGGATAAGAGACTTTCCCCAATTAATTTGTAGCCCTGAGTAATGTCCAAATTTGATGTATTCTCGTAGTAAGGGGTTGAGGTGTTGTTCTGGGTTTTTGACATAGAGAACCATGTCATCCGCGTATAGTGATATGTGGATAGGTCGTGTCGGAAGTTGTATGGCCGAATAGTGGTGGCGTTGTCTTATTTTGCAAGCTAATGGCTCTAAGACTAACGCAAAAAGCATCGGGGAGAGCGGACATCCCTGTCTCGTCCCGTGACATATTGCTATTGGCTCTGATATATGTTTGTTCACTCTGATACGTGCATACAGGTTCGTGTAAAGCAAGGAGATCCAATGTGTGAAGAATGGAGGAAACCCCATCCGCACTAGGACCGTGTGTAGGAAATTCCAATCTATCGTGTCAAACGCTTTAGCAGCGTCTAACAACACTGCCACCGCCTTCATCTCCGGCGCCAGATAATGTGCTAGTGCGAAGAGTGTGGGTGTGTTATGTGTCGTCGCTCTATCCGGAATAAAGCCGGACTGGTCCGGTCTCACCAGTAATGGCATTAGTGGTTTAAGTCTAGCTGCTAAGAGACTCGCAATTATTTTGTTGTCTACATTTATGAGGGATAAGGGGCGGTATGATTCACATTGTTCCTCATCTTTCCCCGGTTTTAACATTGCTATCAGCATGGCTTCCCTCATTGAAGGTGGGAGAGTTTGTGCCTCATGCGCCGCTCCATAGAGTCTCACCAAGTGTGGCGCCAGTAGATCCGCGAAGACCTTATAAAATTCTGTGGTGAAACCATCCGGTCCCGGTGCCTTACCATTCGGTAGCTGTTTAATAGTATCCAGCACTTCCTCCACAGTTATTAGGTGAGCTAGATATTCCCTATGCTCATTTGACAACCACGCTATTTCTACATCTGCCATATACAACAGCGTTTCGTCCTGTGGCATCGCGGGACGTGCTTCGTATAGTTCGCTATACGTGTCCATGAATTCTCTCATTATTACCTTGATGTCTCGTGTTACCACTCCCTCCCGAGTTCTGATTGTGGTGATATGTTGAGGCGCTCGTCCTGAACATATTTTTTCAGCTACAGCCCTACCGGGCCTACCTCCTTCACCATACATTCTTGCTGTTTTGCACTTAGTTATGTATTTGAGTTTGTCTGTTGCAAATTGCTGGTGTTCTTTAAGGAGCGTTTGTATTTCCCCTAAGAGTGCAGTGTCCCTCGTTTGAGTGTATCTGTGTTCCAATGTTTGCAAAGCGTGTTCACGTGTCTTTAATTGTTGTCGTATATCCTTCAGTATGCCCGTGGTGTGCTTATACATACTCCCCTCAACGTAGCTTTAAAAGCTTCCCACAGGAGACACGGGTCTTCTGATGTGGGGCAGTTGATTTCAAAGTAATCCACTATCGCCTTATGGATGGTGTCAATGTATACCAGATCTTTCAGCGCTCCAGCATTGAACCTCCATGTAAAGGGTGGGGGCACATAGTGCGGTATATCTATTGTTAGTGTCACTGGGTTATGGTCTGAGAGCGTTCTCGGCAAGTGTTTCACAGACCTAGTCCACGCGATCACCTCCTGCGTGCCCAGCCAGTAATCTAATCTGGACCAGCTGTTGTGTGCCGCCGTTATGTGTGTCGCCGCGGTGTCCCCTGGATGCTGAACCCTCCAAATGTCAGTCATACATAAATCCTTCAGTGCATCATGCAGAATCACTCTCGCCCGTGTGTGTGGTTCTATTGTGTGTGGTGCTCTGTTAAAATCACCTCCCCATATTATGTTCTCAATCTGGAGATTGGAAATGGTATGCCACAGTTTAGTAAAGAACCCCGGGTCATCTGTGTTGGGACCGTACGTGTTTACTAGGGCTACTTGATGATTTCTTATCATGCCTACGACAATGACGCTTCTTCCTTCAGCGTCTTTGTGTACTGCTGTTATTGCAAAATGCACCCCTTTCCGTATTAAAATGCTCAACCCCGTGAGTATGAGGAATAATGTGAGCTGGTCACCGATTCTGCCCATCTAGCACCCAATGTGGTTGAGGTGTTGGCAGCTATGTGCGTTTCTTGCAGAAAGGCTATATCGATATGTAATCTGTCAAAGTATGCGAATATTTGCATGATCTTCTTCGGGTTTCCCCAACCCTCTGACGTTCCACGTGATTACTTTCAGTGTGGTAGGATGTGTCATGTCATATAGGTGATATTTCGTGCTATTGCGATGTGGTCTGGAGCTCCAGGCTCCAACATTACATACTTCGCGATTTTGTGTTTCAGTCTGCAGTGTTTAACCGTGCTAGCAATGATAGAAGAGGTCCCAATGCTTCTCAGACACAGTGAGTTAATTCGAACAACTCCCAGTTCCCTACCCCTCCCCCACCCACTTCAGCGCCCAAACTCTGCCAAAGCCACCCCCCTTTGATAACCAAACAAGTATCAGAACAGGAATAGGGGCTCACCCGCTTGGGGGTATCGCCAGGTACACACATCTCCATCCACATAGTGGATGTGGACAGGTGCACATGCTAGTTTACCATCCACATTGTCTCTTTTACCTCACAGTTGCCGCCGGGCCTTGCCCGTAGACTCTCATAAAACATTTAACCTTCCCCAATTGTTCCGTGGTAAGTCTGTGTTCGTACAAATGTAACATATTACACAATGCTGCGCCCGTCTCTCACCCCTTCCATCTTTATAGTAGGTTTCGTTTACTGAGTCTTGCAAGCATTATCCATTGCCTGTTCGTCTGCCATTTCTGTATATTGTCTGTATAGCTTAGACAGGCCATTTTTTACCCTGTGTACAAACCCAAAGTCCCTCCCGTATCCCATGACCAGCGTGGACCACCAGGGTACTCACTGTGCCTGTCACCGGTGCAATTCGATAGTATCAGCCGAGTCTGTTTGGTAAGCACTTTTGGGCCTCCGCTTGCATCTGCACCTGCTCTGGCGCACCTGTTGCATTTCTCATATTGCCTTTTTTTTTAATCCTGAATTGTTTGAGGCGCTTCCAGCGTTCCAGCCCTACCAACAGTGTGTCTGTATGTGTTTAATTGCTTCTTACGGCCTCCTGACTTCTTAGTCGTTGTCACTCCCCTGGTCATCTCGACCCTGCGTTTTGCGTCGACGACCCAGTTTCTTGATGCACTCCTGTGCTGCTTGCACCGTGGATAGAATAACAGGCTTGCCCTCAATTGTTATTTTTAGCTTTTCTGGGTATAGCATTGCGTATTCGATTCCTAAATCCCGTAGTTTATTTTTCACTGGTGCAAATTCTTTTCTGGCAAGTTGTACCGCCATGGTGTGGTCTGGGTAGAATTCCAGGGTATTACCTTGGTGTGTGATTTTGCCCATTTCCCGTGCTAATCTGAGAACTGTATCTCTGTCCCTATAGTTAAGCAGTCGGGCGATTATCATGCGTGGCTGAGCTCCCGGCTTTGGCTTAGGCGCTAATGATCGGTGTGCGTGTTCTACGAGAAAGACAGATGATAGTTTTTCTGCGCCAAATAGTTCTTTCAACAGCGCCTCTACATAGCCCTCCATTTTGCCTGTATTTGTGGACTTCGGCAGGCCCGCTATGCGGACGTTGTTGCGTCTGGATCTGGCTTCCTGATCCTCCACCTTTGCACGCAGGACTTCTAGCGTTTTTTCCATACCTCCGCACGTCTTCGTTGTGGTCCTGGATTCGTCCTCCACTCTGGATATCCTTTGTTCCGCCTCCATTATCCGCTCATCTTGCTTTTCGATTTTCGCGGCCATATTATCCATTCGTTGCACCACATTGTCCAGCTTGCTATTCATTTCCTGTAGGCTTGTCTGTATCACCCTCAGCACTGCCTCCATGCCAGTTCCATCAGTCGCTTCGTGCTCCCCCTCTATGTCCGATGTTGCTGCAGTTTTCTTTGTCTGTTTCCTTGCCTCGAAGGGCAGCTTGGTCTGCTGCTTTTCAGGTTTCCCCATAGTGCTGGCGCGTTGCGGCGGGCTGTGCTGTGGTATCCCCGGGCTTGTAGATGTTGAACCTCTCGCTGCGGTTATGTGTCGTCTTTTGGGTGTCCTTGCTGCCCACAGCTCTGCAGTCTTATACATCTGGTGCACTTTCGGTTTGCACGGCAGCCATGTCGCTTCGTCTTAGGCGTCAAGGGGTATCAGTGTCTCTGTGTTGTTCCCACCGCTCTCCTCAGCTCCCATACTTAGTGATCCCCTTTCTATTTTTTCAGGGACTCAGCGAAGTTTACTGCCTTCTTGCACGTGAGCCAACTTGTGTGTAGGAATTTCCAGCTCGAGTGGTGAGCCTCTCCGTTCCTTTACATAGCGTTCTTCATGGAGGTGGGTGCCTTCAGCTGTTCATTGCAATTTAGTTGTGTTTAGCATGCACTTGCCCGTTTGCTGTTCTTTGGTGGCAGGATACTGAGGGTCGTAAGTGGGCAGCCGCACCAGATAATCAAAGCGGGTGGAATCGCATTACCTCGCCCGATGACTGCGTGCTGCCCGTCTCCCGGAGTGTTCCCTCCTCTGCGATCTCCTGGAGCTCCAGTCCTCCAGTCCGCGGGTGAGCCATCCAGAGATGCGCCTCAATTTACCTTCGCTGATACACCCTCCCTCCAGACATATCGGTCGTCTCCCTCGCCGAGCTACCAGGCGTGCATCAACAACAGGCTTCAGAGGGGTCCCGCCTGGAACCATTTGTTAGCAGTCATGCCGTGCGTTCCACTGCCACCGCCATTTTGGTGTCCGTGGAACGCATATCGTACGGAGCTATTTTTGGCGCTTTAATTGTGTCAGGGAAGACTCGCTGGGTCGCAATCCGTGCACAGCATCAGTGGGTTACTCACAGCTCGAGCCAGTGCTGCTGCCTGCTTTTCACCTCCTTATAGTCCACGGCAGGTCCGATCGTCGGGAGCGGCCATCTTGTTTCGCTTCCCGTGTCTCCGCTGTTTGTTTGCTGTTATCTCCTTCAATCTTCACGCTGTGGGGGTTTCAGTGCCATTAATCTACAGGCTCCATATTCCGATTGTCAGTCCATTCTTTTATGTTGATCCGGCTGCACTTTTGGAGGGTTTAATTCACTTTATAGTGCACCCATCAGGCGGAGCTAACTCACGAGCCAGCCATTCCGCAGTGCGCCCTCTAGCGCCCCCCCCCCCCTCCCCCTCATAGACAACATTCTAAATTTTAAATTCTAAAGTTTAAAGGGTCTTGGGCATGTCCCTCCTTTCCCTCAACTTATGCATACCAATCGCATCCCATGCGTATTAGAGCAACACTCTCCTTATCAATCATACATCTAAGGGTAGTCCATAGGCATCTGTTCTGAATCCAAGGTATCTATACAGTATCGGCTGCAGGTATCCTTTTGCAGTCAGGTATTGAGAGGTTGTTAAACCTCACTCAATTATTCACCCCCGTTTCATTGTTGGGATACTCTGTAAGGTAAACCAAGATAGCCTTCTTATATCACTACTCAATGGTTAATCCTCACTTGAGGTACTATCAATTTAAAACACATTTATTACCTCCAAACCTCTTATTTCTCACACCCAGTGGTAGAAGGAGATGGGCCGATATAGGTCTCTGTTAGAAATTATATATATATATATATATATATATATATATATATATATATATATATTACCTACTGGCTATCGCCAGTAGGTATATATAGTTAGAATTTTTTCTCTATGGGACTTTTGAAAATTCTATGTCTAATAACTTTGGCGTTTGTGGACGGAATCGGCTGAAATTTTCAGGAAAATGGCACATTTTGATTCTGAGCAGCCCCTGAAAATTTAGGGGGGTTTCGTCAAGGGGGGGCTGAGAAAAAAGGGGGGTCCCAAAACACGTTTTTTCCATTCATTTTTCCATAGGGCGGTTGGACTCACTTTTAGCTCGAACGGCTGAATGGATTTGCACGAAACTTGGCAAAATTGTAGGGACTGTTAGCCCGATGTGCCTTTGCTAGGTCTCAATATATGTGCTCCAGTAGTTTTTGAGAAATTAACGTTCAAACCAAGATATATATCTGTAACAGCGCTCTGGGCAGCGATCCGGTCCGCTTACTTTTCGCTTATCGGAACTTTGCGCGCAGAAAGCTGATTGGCTCTCCGGTGTCTGTCAACATTCTAAACAGTCCGGAGCGGACGCCATCTTGTCTCTCGGTAGGATCGAGAGAGAAGAAGAGGTGGAAAACGAAAGGGGAATTTAATGAAAGGGGGCAAGGTATCCCCCTCTTGACCCCCTAGGAATGTTGTTGGGGTTATTAAAGGGTCCCGTGGGGAAAATAAAAAAAAAATGATTTTTCACGGTAGAAGCGCGGCCGCGAACTGGTAGCGAAACGGGAATTCGCCATTTTGTGCTTCGTTAATTAAATTACTAGTTATAAGTGGGTGCGGGAGACGTATCCTAATCCCCTATGTTTCCTGAGGGTGGCTGAGGAGGCTGATATATGTTGATACATCTCTTCCAGCGGCTGTGCGTGAGCTTTTTTTTTTTTTTTGCTGCGTGACAGTCCGGAGCGGCCGCCATCTTGTCTCTCGGTAGGATCGAGAGAGAAGAAAAGGTGAAAAACTAAGGGGGAATTTAATGAAAGGGGGCAAGGTATCCCCCTCTTGACCCCCTAGGAATGTTGTTGGGGTTATTAAAGGGTCCCGTGGGGAAAATAAAAAAAAAATGATTTTTCACGGTAGAAGCGCTTCACGGGCCGCGAACTGGGCCGCAAACTGGTAGCGAAACGGGAATTCGCCATTTTGTGCTTCGTTAATTAAAGTACTAGGTATAAGGGGGTGCGGGAGACGTATCCTAATCCCCTATGTTTCCTGAGGGTGGCTGAGGAGGCTGATATATGTTGATACATCTCTTCCAGCGGCTGCGCCATCTTGCCTTTTTTCGAATGCCACAATTTTGTCGTGCACGGCAGCCATTTTAGATGCCAGGCTGGTCCCAGGCTATCACCTAACCCTGCGGATGTAGTTTATGGCCCCAGCTGTAGAGAATTCAGACATGCCAATCCTCCTGATTCAGGCGTGTGAGTACTGATTTCAGTGTGAAGTATTTCGGGGTTCCCAAGGCCTACACGCTCCAGAGATTACCCACTAACACAAGAACTGTTGGCACGGAAACTGTAAAATGCAAAGAACAAGTTTATTAAGACCCCATGGGGTGGTGGTACACTCAAACAGCACCCTTCGGTAATGCAAGAGGTATCACACCGAACACCGGTGTGACCCCGTTTATATACAATTTTGGGGCAATAAAAGTTTAGGCGGCACAAGTTAAGACACAGTTTTAGAGACATATATGGTCATGTTTTGGAATACTGCCAGCTCATTGGAGAGTTTCAAACCCGCTGGTCAGTTAGCAGCACATTCCTGGAGGTTTACGGGTCAGTGAGAACTGCGCATGTGTGGCTTGACCAGTACTAAAAATAGCCTGTTGCTGGGCAGATGAGAGTGGTCAGTGGAACGGAAAAAGGACTAAAGGGCACGTCGGCCACGAGGCCGCTCATGGTCTAAGATGGCCGCTACAACATTCAAAATGGCGTTGGTCGTATATAGCCAAGCTAAGGAGGACAACGTGTAGATTCGGCTAATCGCTAATCAAAACGGGCCAACTACGACAGACGACCCTTTTAGCGTTTAGCTGAATCTACCTCATAATGAATATAGTCTGGATGTTCGTCCTCGATGTCTATTAACATAATTTGTGTCACCTCTTTGTGTAGCATTATTTTGTCATGGGCAAGAGCTCGCCTCGATGGTAAGCAAACTGATAGACACATTGAACATAAGGCAGGGCCACATTGGATACATAAGCATATGAAGAACATTGCTCCCACAAGTATACAGAGAATTGTCAACAGTTTCCAGCCCCAAGTTGCAATCATGGACCAGAACCATCCAGAAAGTGTCCAAGTTCCATTGTCCGGGTGTATTTCGGCAGCGATTTTATGCAGTTCGGAAATCGCATCATATACAGATGGAGAATTATCTGGTACGTAAACACAACAGCTGCTTCCGATGATTCTACATGCCCCCCCACGATCAGCCAAAACAACGTCCAGCACCATCCGGTTTTGGAGGGTGACAATTCTGGAAATCTGCAGTTCCTCAGTAATATTCCCCAGAGCAATGGCAGTGTCATTCGCAACAGCCTCAACAACGCGAGTCAGCCGTCTAATTTTCCGGCTGTTCAATGCAGCCCCCACAAAGGAGAATAGTCCCAGATTGAAATCCACATACTGTTGTAATGCAGTGTCCGTTTGATCAATGTCCTCTAGGGCAACAGTTCGTTTAACTCTGTTCAAAACAAAATCGTGGTACAGAGTATAGTCGTTGTGGTACATTGGAGGGGCAATAAACACAGGAGGTAGCACAAACGATACGTAGCACGTGCCCAACCACCCTACTGGAAGCTGATGGTACCCCTTCGTTCCACAAATGAAGTAGGTGTTTCGAGATGCAACAAATGAAACGCCATTCGGGCTATCAAACGTAAGAGTAATATTACATTCGCTTTTCCCTACTGCAATCGTGCCTTTGTTTCTGATGCATAAATCGGCTTTTGTGGCAATGACATTTATGACATGAGCACTAGATACATTCACATTTCGCTGATTGCTATATATTCGTGGAGCAGATACATTATCAGGCCTGTACTCTTCCCATTCAAAACGTGTACCCTCAGCCCGGGGAAACCCATCCTTGTCATGGGAGCATACTTTATTCAAACGGAAAAGCACCCCCCCTTTTGTTGGCCATCTCAAAGTAAAGAGGAGGGTGTACCAGGCATTGCATGACCCATTGTGCGACAACGGGAGCGGAATAAGTGGGGTGCCCCCTCTCTTCTAATGCCCAGGCAACATCCCACACACCCAGCAGTTAGAGGTATTGGTCATATTATGTGTGTGATGAAGAATCTGAATAAAACTGTTATTTAAATACGTTTGGCGATGGCGCTCTTCATGGAATGGCAATGTAAAATGAAAGTGTTCAGACGGTGCCGGGGTAGTCGGCAGCAAATGTTCACGTACAGGCACCACGAGTTCGACTACCCAGGCCCTAACAGCAATCACCACAATGGTCAAGACAAAGAGAAAGGCACCCAATATTTTCTTATCACGAGATGCGTTTGGTGCCATTGTTCAAGGAAGTTTATACAAAGTCTCAAGTTGCACAAATTGTTCACAAGACTTTCACAAATTGTCTCAGATACACATACGTGTATACCTAAAAAAAAAAGAAAAATGCGGTGCTGAACTCCGAGGTAGCCGTTGTTTTCTTCTCCGGGCCAAGACGGGTGTCTCTACTCTGGCAGAACTGATCCCCCCCCCTTGGAATTCCCGGTTTCCGTTTCACAAACCTGGAGCGGTAACCAACCAGTCTAAAAATGGAACAAAAAAAATCTTCTTATCGCGGTCGTAGATTATAGCGCTCTCTTCCAGTAGCAGATTGGTCCGGGAAGGCTCCCTCCACTTCGGCCGACGTCACAGCTGGACTCTTTTCCTTCTCCAAGATCTCCTTGTAATCAGTCAGCACAGCAGGAGTCACCAGATCCGGAGAGACTCGGCGACAATGTGTCGAATGCACCCACCGCTTCCTGTTGGTCACTCGTACTGCGGTGCGGGTTGCCAGGAGGACCTGCTCGGGGCCCTTCCACCTGGGCTCCAAACTGCTTGCTCTTTCAAACGAACGGACCATCACATGGTCCCCAGGGCGAAGATCGTGGCCTTCTCCAGTGGAGTTATCAGGGAGCGCTTCTCGAACCTGTTGATGAATAGAGAGTAAATCATTTGTTAATCGTGCCAAATAATCATTCATCATAACACAAGGCACATCATGTATTAATCGCGGCTTGGGCACCCCCCAAATATTCATAGGCCGGCCAAACACCACCTCATAGGGCGTAAGGCCGGTTCGTGAGTGGGGTACTGATCTAAGGGAGAGCAGTGCTAGCGGCAACGCATCTGGCCACTTCAATGATGTAGACGCCACAATCTTAGCCAGCTTAAGTTTCAACGTTGCATTATACCGCTCAACCAAACCTGCTGACTGAGGGTGGAATACAGCGTGGAACTTTTGCTGAATCCCCAACCCCTTCAGTACATATTCCACAATCTTTCCAACAAAATGGGGCCCATTATCGCTCCACAAAACTTTGCAAACTCCAAAGCGAGGAAAGAATTCCTTAAGCAACACCTTAGCTGTTGTCAAAGCCGTATTGTCTTTCGTGGGGTAGGCCTCAACCCATTTACTAAAAGCACACACCACCACTAGGACGTACTTCAGGTTGTTGCAGCGCTCAAGTTGGATGTAATCCATTTGAAGCACTTCAAACGGTGCAGAAGGTGGAACGAACCCTCCTTTCGGAGTATGGGTCCCCTTTCCAGGATTGTGTTGCAAGCACACCAGGCAGGTCTCCACTACTCTCTTTGCAGTGTTCGCAATCTCGGGATGCTCCCAAACTCGTTGTAAAAGCCGAGTAATTGCAAGAGCTCCCACATGGGCCAGTCCATGTGTCATCTGGACCATCGCCTGCAAGTAAGCCGCAGGCAATTTCCACTTCTCCATGTCTTTGCTTCTCCAACAACCCTCGTCATCTAGTACCCCATCTACTGCCCAAGCCGCAAGTTCAGATTCTGTAGCTGATTTTTGAATGTCCCGTATCTCTGCTCTGGCATCACTCCATCTCTCAGCCTGTGATTGTACCACATACATAGGGGAGCTAGTTCGGGACATAGCCGTCTGCCTTGCTATGCTGTCTGCAAAGGCATTTCCTTGACCCACTTTATCCGTGATCTTTTTATGGGCACTACACTTCACTATCGCTACTTTCTTGGGGCAAAGCAACGCATTTAGGAGATCACGCACTAACTCTCCGTGCATAATGTGCTCCCCGTGTGACGTCAGAAACCCACGTTCCCTCCAGAGGAGCCCGAAGTCATGGGCCACTCCAAAGGCGTACCGGCTGTCCGTGTATATGTTCACACATAGGCCAGCACTCAATTCGCAGGCTCTTGTTAAGGCTATCAGCTCCGCTGCCTGAGCCGATTTTTGTGGTATTCTAGCTGTTTCTACCACCGTCTTAAGAGTCGTGATCGCATATGCTGCGGAAGTCGTACCATCTGGCAGCCTTAAACACGATCCATCAACCCACAATTCCCCATCCACGTCAGGAAGTGGCACATCCTGCAAGTCAACACGACCCTTTGTCTGTTCCTCAGTCAGGAAAACACAATCATGATGTTTTTCTTCCTGACCCTCCTCGGCCGGATAGGGCAATAAAGTCGCGGGGTTTAAAGTAGCGCATCTTTTCAATGTTATGTGTGGCGCTAAAAGTGTCAGCTCGTATCCTGTAAGTCGTGCACTCGTGAGGTATTGGGTCTTGGTTTGGTTTAACAGGGCATCTACTGCATGAGGAACTAACACCAACAATTTGTGTGATAACACTATGCCCTCACTCTGTCGTATGGCTACTGCTGTTGCCGCTACCGCTCGAAAACACCCAGGCAACCCTCGTGCTACAGGATCCAAAATAGCAGAGAAGTATGCACATGGTCTCTGCTTATCCCCACGCAACTGTACTAACACTGACAACGCACACCCGTCATTCTCGTGTACGTACAATGTGAAAAGTTTCGTGTAGTCTGGTGTTCCTAACACGGGTGCGGAACAAAGGGCCTGTCTCAACTGCTCAAAGGCTTTCTGACATTCGTCTGTCCACTCAAGAGGCATCGGTGTAGTTTTGGACAATAATGCTAGCAAAGGTTTTATGATGTGTGAAAAACCCATGATCCATTGCCTACAAAAAGATGTCAACCCTATGAAGGCACGCACATCTCTCTGCGTGCGGGGGACTGGTGTATCTAAAATTGCCTGAATTCGATCAGATGTTAATGCCCGCCCCTCCTTAGACAACAGATGACCGAGGTAGGTCACCTGGGGTCTACAGTATTGAAGCTTTTTCTTAGAAACCTTGTGATTGTGTTGTGCCAAAAAGGAGAGCAATGCAAGCGTACTCTGTTCACATTGTGCATAGGAGTCGGCGGCAAGCAGAAGGTCATCCACGTACTGGATGAGCGTTACGCCAGACTGCAATTTAAAGGAATCTAGTTGACGTTTCAAAGCCTGGCTATAGATGCTAGGGCTTTCGGTATATCCTTGGGGAACACGACAAAATCTATACGATTTATTATTGAGCGTAAAACCAAACAGATATCTACTATCTGGATGAACAGGGATAGAAAAGAACGCATTCTTTAAGTCAATAACGCTAAAAGTGGTGGCTGTCGGTGGAACCAAAGTCAGCAAAGTCGTGATATCAGACACCACTGGGTATTGTGGAATGACAATTTTATTTATTTCACGCAAATCAATAATAAATCGATAGATCTTGCCATCCGAGTCTCTCTTAAGAATCGGTAGAATAGGGCTGTTACAGACATTATAAGGGACCTCCTCCACCACCCCCGCAGAGATCAAATCCTGAACAATATGTATCAATGCAAGTTCACCTTCCTTCGAAATCTTATACTGTGGCACTCGTGGTAGAGGGGCCCCTTCCTTAACAGTAATGTGTATTGGTGGAATGCGCATCTCTCCCACATCCGTATCTGATGTCGCCCACAACGTGTGCGGCAGAGAGGCCAAAGCAGGGATATCTAAAATGACACAAAATCTGTCAGGGTCAGGGCAATCATCAGGGTCAGGGTAGTTGTCATTCAGAATAACCCGCACTCCCTCTGGAGCGCAGCGTATTGTTGCTCGAAAATATTTAAGCAAGTCAATGCCCAGGATGTTATCTGGGGTATGGGGTGATAACAGAAATTGGCCAAAACTAAAGTATTTGTCAATGCATAGTGCAAGGGGCTTGGACAATGGGCTGGGGGAGGGTGTGCCATCAAACCCTACACACGTAATCATTTCGCCAGACAGGGGAGCCCTTGGAACCAAATTTTTCGACAGGGCGCTACGAGTAGCTCCAGTATCGACAAGAAATTGATCAGTAGAACCCAAAATACCCGCTGTTACATATGGACCTCGCTGATCTACCGGCACTTCAACTGATTCCTTACCCCATCCTACGCAATCCTATGCATGCACGTAATCCTGATGTTCCACATTCTCTCCTTCCGAAATCTGATATTGATTCCGTCTATCAAACGTATTTCGTTCGTCCTGGCCACGGCCCCTCTCCTCAACCTGTCTACGATCACCTCCGCCACCTCTCGTTCCAGTATAACCTCCTCTTGACCTTCCACTACCTCGACCACGCTGACTACGCTGTTCGCGAAGTACCGGACAATCTTCGGCCCAATGCCCAAACTCCTTACAATAAGCACACTGATCCTCCGCAATGTCCGTACGAGCATACGATGCATTTCCCCCACCGCGTCTACCTCTATCATTCCCTCTACCCTGTGTTCCCCGAACCTGTGCCAACATCACCTTCGTTTTCAATTCCTTCGTCTTTTTCTCTACACTTTCTTTAGCTTCCACCTCCTGCCGCTCATAATACTGAGCCATAGTTAACAAGGACGCAGGGGTCGCCGTGGCCCAGGAACTTTCACTCGATTTCAATCGCTTAGCAATCTCTGGTAGGAGATTAGCTACATACTTATCTACAAACAGATGCCGACCCGTATCGTCTGTTAAAGATTGACCACTGTAATCATGAAAGGCCTCCTCGAAGCGTGTAAAGAAATCAGAGACCGTTTCATCGGGTTTCTGCTTGCACGACGTTAACATGGTCCAATCAATCTTTTTGGCGGGAACAAGCGTTTTCAATTTATGCAAAATAGCTGCCGGAAGGTCTAAAATTAGCGGACAAGGCTTACATGCCGGTTCCCTATCTAAATCTGCAGCGTTTATTTCTTTCCAGGTCCCCCCCAGGATCGTTTCATCATTAGTCTTACGAATTTGCCTCCACATATCAGGTGGTAAAATTAGCCCAAAAAACAAATCTATATCTACAAGAGTCATCACACAAGACGATATAGCCCCTTCCACCCCTTCATAAAATGCCGCCGGATTCTTCCGAAGATCAGGTAAAGAATTTTTCAAGGCCATCACATCCGCTCTATTCCAGGGTGTATATACCCAATTATACACAAAATACCCCTTCGCATCCTTCGACAACTTATCATCATCCGTACCTTCCCCCTTTGGCGGGACATACAAAGGCGCAGCTTCACGCATAGGCATAACATGCAACGCAGAACTCTTATCTGAACCACGAAGAGAACACTCCTTAGCCCGCCCATTTTCCTCCGATTCGGACTCCTTTTGCCTCCGCTTCCGTTCCTCCCGCAATTGGGTTGTCTCATCCCGCAGCTTGATCAATTGCTTGAACAGGTCATCAACATCTGAAAGATCAAAATCACCTTTAGCTAAATTTTCACGGTACACCGACAACACTTTTGGCTCTAACGTATCAGAAAGATCTCGATATGCGCTTACAACCTCATCAGCCAAGGAAGACAAAAAATACATCAATTCAAGATCCGTCCACCCTGCTTTCTCTGATGTCAATTGATCCTGAGTAACACTATGCTTATTCACTTTGCGAGCCCAACTACGTAAGTGAGCAGACCTCTCCGCAGTAAACCTGAGAGCCGATACCCCCTTCTTGCCCGACTTATCCCGTTCGTCATCATCAGAATCCACAGCTGGAGCCGTCGGCGTAACGTACGGAGGCGGTGACCGATCTAACAAAGAAAAATCATCAACTTCATTATTAAGGACAGGATAAAGTGGCCGGCGAATAGGAAACTGACCAGCAGTTTGCAAATTACGTTCCCGTTCCTCCCTTTCTTTCTTCTCCTGAGCCTCCTTCTCCTCAAGCTGTAAAGCCTTATCCCGAGCAGCTTTGCGCTGCTCTTTGTCCGCCAAGGCAACCTCACGCTTCATTCGCTCACGCGCCGCTTTCTCCCACATTCGCACACAATCAAACATATTTTGTCTAGACCTGCGTTGAAACATACATTGCTCTACAAATTGGATTTTACTCAAATCATATGACCCGTGTAGGGGCCATTGCAATTCGGGATCGGCCTTAGTGTACTTATGCCATAATTTACTGTACATGGGTGGAAGGCCAAATTTAATATACATATCCCTATTTGGTGTTCCCTCTGGGGGAGCCGGCTGTGATTCCGCTAACCTAATTGAGGTACCATCTCCTAAACAACACATTCCCCGTAGTGTACTGAAAACAGGCATGTTCAAAGAGTATCACGAAAGCGCGACACCGGACAAAATGGCACTTACAGTCCTCCACACGATCGTGCCGCTCAAAGGAAAAAAAACAAAGTTAGAGAAACATCTCTACATGCCTGCCTATGTGAAGTGCACTACACATATAAGTCAAAAGATCACAAATTCACAATGTTAGCTAACTCAAATCAAAGTTCATAGAATTCGGCAAGCGTCCTCGCCGATCACCAAGCACAAATCTTCAGTAAGCGTCCGAAGACTACCTTACCGAACACAAGTCATAGAGCTTCGGTAAGCGTCCAAAGACTACCTTACCGACCACAAAGCTTACCAAATTCCCAAAGGTCCAGGTTCCAACTGCCAAGGTCTTGTAAACCAAATCAGCCAAACGGCACTCTCTCGGCGATGCAGACACTTCGGAAACTCAGTCGGAGACCGGCGCCACCTGGAAGGTCAGATCGGAAGGAAAGGAAAAACACCGTGGCAGCCAAGACTCGGGTCACTCGTGGCAGCGCGCGTCCATGGCGAGTTTCCAAGCCTTCGTCACGACCTCTCCTTCGGGCATCCGAGTCGCCGATGAGTCCCTTCGTGGTCGCCAATTGAAGTATTTCGGGGTTCCCAAGGCCTACACGCTCCAGAGATTACCCACTAACACAAGAACTGTTGGCACGGAAACTGTAAAATGCAAAGAACAAGTTTATTAAGACCCCATGGGGTGGTGGTACACTCAAACAGCACCCTTCGGTAATGCAAGAGGTATCACACCGAACACCGGTGTGACCCCGTTTATATACAATTTTGGGGCAATAAAAGTTTAGGCGGCACAAGTTAAGACACAGTTTTAGAGACATATATGGTCATGTTTTGGAATACTGCCAGCTCATTGGAGAGTTTCAAACCCGCTGGTCAGTTAGCAGCACATTCCTGGAGGTTTACGGGTCAGTGAGAACTGCGCATGTGTGGCTTGACCAGTACTAAAAATAGCCTGTTGCTGGGCAGATGAGAGTGGTCAGTGGAACGGAAAAAGGACTAAAGGGCACGTCGGCCACGAGGCCGCTCATGGTCTAAGATGGCCGCTACAACATTCAAAATGGCGTTGGTCGTATATAGCCAAGCTAAGGAGGACAACGTGTAGATTCGGCTAATCGCTAATCAAAACGGGCCAACTACGACAAGTGCTAGTCTCCCGCCTCCCGATTTCTGCAAGCAAAAACCCGGGGGCATATTACGAACAACTAGCGATAATTTTTGTCTCTAACTTGTTTAGAGACAAAAATTATCGCCGCACATCGGCGATTTTTATCGCAGATAAACCTTGCTATTATCGCAGAAAAGTCAGCGATATTCATGTATTATCGATCTAATGCTCTTAGCCATGTTATCCACCTCCCATTGGATAACATGGCTAAGAACTGCTCAGGGCAGGTGAAAAGTCAGCGATATTCATGTATTATCGATCTAATGCTCTTAGCCATGTTATCCACCTCCCATTGGATAACATGGCTAAGAACTGCTCAGGGCAGGTGTTAGATTTTGGAGATATTCGCGCTTAGCGCGAATATCTCCAAAAGTTGGTAATAGAAGGTAGCGATGTTAGGGACTGTTTCCAGTCGCTAACATCTTGGCACGCCACTTTGCATGTCATTAGTGATAAGTATCACTGACATGCAAAGCGGGGCCCAAGATGGTCGCTATCTCCTTTTAGCTGTCACTAACTGGTGTTAGCGACAGCTTGGTAATAGGGAAATAATTTTATCTCCGCTTTCATGGCTTTTAAAGCCAAAAAAGCGGAGATAAACCCCCTTGATAATATGCCCCACGATTCCTTGGGGGTTTCAGCTGACAGGGCTTGGTATTGTGTTACATGGTAATTTTTCCATGAAACGTCAGAGGGTCGATGCAGGGGTTCTAGAAGAGGTGATAAACCATTTAAGCCTCATGAACAAGCGCATGGTCTTTTAAAGATTTGTGAAGTACTCGGGGCGGCGGTGTGTGTGTGCCCTCTTTCAGGAGCGGGCGGGGGGGCACTGCCAGCAACTTGCCAGGTCAGGTAGTGTTCAACACGTGCATCACCCTTTCTCTGCCTGCTATTGCGCTCCATGCTTCGGAAAGGTAAGAAAAAGAACGCGCATTTGAGTTTGAAATGTCCGATCCTGCAGCAGCACACTTCCAAAGCCCACACATGACAATAACCCGATTCAAGGCCCCATTCACCCGTTTTAAAAAAAATAGATAACACTCCAACAAAGTAAGGTTATAAAACTTTATTAACTACTAACTTTAACGAACGGAACAAAAACTAAAAACATTTAAACATTTCTCAACACAAAAAGCAACAATGGTTAGAAGCTGTCTTTTGTGCGAATATTCCCAAGGCAGCACAACGTGCAGAGTTCTGGACGGCACCCAGGTGATGTCGCCTGGGTGCCGCACTGGTTTAGGGATCCTACAATGCTGCTCCGAAAATTGGCGTGGGGCGTCCCGGGTGGGGCGGGGGGAGGCCTCTTCAGTAGCGGTCTGTTGTGCGAATAGTCCCAAGGCAGCACAACGTGCAGAGTTCTGGACGGCACCCAGGTGATGTCGCCTGGGTGCCGCACTGGTTTAGGGATCCTACAATGCAGCACAGAAAAACAGCGTGGGGCGTCCCGGGTGGTGCGGGGGGAGGCCTCGTCAGTAGCGGTCTGTGTCCAGTGTCACATGGCTGACACAACATGTACGACAGGCACCCAGGTGATGTCCAGTAAACTGCCGCACTGGTTTTGGTATCCTACAATGCTGCTCCGAAAATTGGCGTGCGGCGGCCCGGGGGGGGGGCGTGGGGGAGCCGGCGTGAACGGGCCTCCCCAGGTGGCGGCCATCTAGCTGAGTTGTGCTCGCTCTTGCGGCCACAGCGTCTCGCTCACCATGTTGTTGAGTTGCTCCCACTCTTGCAGTGCAGCGATAGGCGGCTGCCACATGGCTCTTAAAATGGCGGACAGCTCCTCGGTTTTAGGCCTGGTCCACTGAAATGGTCCTGGGACACTTTGGAACTCGGACGCTTGCCTGCTAGGGCTTGGGCTCCATTCTCGAAAAGCGTCCCCTCAGCCGTGAAGATTGTATAAAAGTCTTGGGGGCCCCCGACTCCCGCAGGCTTCCGGTGGGGAGCGGCTGCCATGATTGCTCGCGGAATGACCACGACGGAGCCACGAGATGGTGGTGCTCTCATGCTGACGCCAGCTTCAGTCTGAATGATCCAGAAACAAGGTGGGGCTTTCATCGTTTGGGAAAAAAAAATGTTCTAAACCAATGAAAAGTGTTATTTTTAGGTCATATGACCAAGCCTTCCATCTTTAGGAAACCAAAAGTAAAATGAACCAATGAAAAGTTTTATAAACAAGTCACATGACCTGTTATGCGGCATAGGGCTACAAAAAGCGTAGAAAATCCGTTGGCACGTGAGGCGGCGTCAGTAGTGGACCGATGTGCGAATAGGCCGAAGGCAGCACAACGGGCCGAGATCCGGATGGTACCGAGGTGGTGTCCAGCAAATTGCCGCACTGGTGTGGCCATCCTACAATGCTGCGCCGAAAGACGGCGTGTCCAGCTGAGTTGCGGTCACTGTTGCGGTACAGTGACTCGAACGCGCCGAGATCCGGATGGCACCGAGGTGGTGTCCAGCAAATTGCCGCACTGGTGTGGCCATCCTACAATGCTGCGCCGAAAGACGGCGTGTCCAGCTGAATTGCGGTCACTGTTGCGGTACAGTGACTCGAACGCGCCGAGATCCGGATGGCACCGAGGTGGTGTCCAGCAAATTGCCGCACTGGTGTGGCCATCCTACAATGCTGCGCCGAAAGACGGCGTGTCCAGCTGAATTGCGGTCACTGTTGCGGTACAGTGACTCGAACGCGCCGAGATCCGGATGGCACCGAGGTGGTGTCCAGCAAATTGCCGCACTGGTGTGGCCATCCTACAATGCTGCGCCGAAAGACGGCGTGTCCAGCTGAGTTGCGGTCACTGTTGCGGTACAGTGAGTCGAACGCGCCGAGATCTGGATGGCCCCGATGTTGTGTCCAGCAAGTTGCCGCACTGGTGTGGCCATCCTACAATGCTGCGCCGAAAGTCGGCGTGGGGTGCCCCGTTGGCTTATGAGGTGATGTCAGTAGTGGACCGATGTGTGAATAGGTCGGAACCAGCACAAGGCACCAAGATCCGAATGGCAAGTCCTGGATGTTGAGTGCCTCAGTTGAGAGTTCTGAGCAGTGCTTGTAAGACTATCTGAAGTTTATTACAAGAATCAGAGTAAGTTGAAGACTGTCTGAAGCTTATTTGCACCTGCTGCAGCTTCACTAGGTCCGGCGGAACTTTTTTCCTTTTCCTTTCTGCTTCTTTTCCTACAATGCGTTTCATCTGAAGACACGACCAGGTCCCTGAATGTGTGCAGGGGGACGCTATTGATTGAATGAAAATGGCGGCTTGACACAAAGCTGACTCAAGCGTTACTGTTGGTGCTATACAGACAAAAATTGGTTTTCAGTTTGTACATTCTTCAGGTTTTTTTTTTCCATCCAAGTCTGATTGAGAGTTTGTAGAAAAATGGCTTCAGATTTTCCACATACTACTTTTCAACATTCTTCCTAAATGTAACAATGTGAAACTCACTAGGAGAACGGCTGTTTCTGTTTCCTTTCAAAATGCTGCCACCAATATTTTCTGAATGGAAGACACCATCTTGTAGCATAAAGGGCCGAAAGGGGTTCTGGTCTGGCCGATGGTTGGTGGAGACATTTTGACTATATCTTGGACCTGCCCGGCCTCGCCCAAAATTGCGCCGGTATAAATGGGACTCGTAACTCCTTGCCCGCAAATGTATATCTAGAAAATGTTATTGTAAGTGGCCCTGTCGTATTTTAATTACAAAATGTACGTCCACCGATTCCGCAACTGTTAGACACCTTTGTTCTTGTCACCTAATGGCCCGCTCGTTACGTTCTTCTACAATGTAAATGTCTCCTCATCATATACGATTTCAGTTTGCTCCGTGGCCGGCCCACGTGGTTATAGGCCCGTATTTGTATACTGACATTTTCACAATAAAGGTTTTTAAAACAAAACACGGTAGTAGTATTTACATTTGTAAAGTTTTTACTTTTAGTGACTGTTTTCGAATCAGTAAAAGGCAAGTGAAATAAAGCAGTCCAATTACATGACAGATAAAAGGTATAATATGTAGGAACGCAGTAAAGATAAATGGTCAAGGGCAGTTGTGTTTTTCATGTCTGCAACATAAAGTGATCGATAAGAATCTGATAATCAGGCGTATCGGCGACTAAGACAGCAGGCCGAATCTCTTTTACTCAACGGCTCCGTCATGGAAGGAAGAAACGCCCTTTTTCTCGAAAAAGGAATATATTTTACTTGCAAGACAGTTGTAAATTTTCCGGGAAAGTACATTAGCCTGGAATATTATAACATATGTTTGAAAAAAAAATATTGTTCGAAAATAATAAAAAGCGTAATTTTTAGGTCATATGACCAAGCTTTTCATCATTAAATTAACAAAAGTAAAATGAACCAATGAAAAGTTTTATTAACAAGTCACATGACCTGTTATGCTTACGTTACGCGCTGCGCGCCGCGCCTCGGATCACTTCCGGGTGCGCTAACGCGGCGTGTCATAAAACGCATTACGCGACAACGTAGGTCAACAATATAGTCTAAATGTCTCCACCAACCAGCGTTCAGAACACAACCCCTTTCAGCAGTCCAAAAAGTTCTGTTAAATGACAACAGAGGGGACAGGCAACAAGAACCATCAGTCAAAGAGGGGAGGGCAAGTTCTTCTCTTCCGGGTCATGTTGGGGCGCTACCGGAACTGATCGAATTGGTAGTCTATAGTGTTTCTGGATGTTTCAGACTAAAGCTGGCGTCAGCATGAGACCACTACCATCTCGTAGCTCCGTCGTGGCCATTCCACGAGCAATCATGGCAGCCGCTCCCCACCAGAAGCCTGCGGGAGTCGGAGGCCCCCAAGACTTTTGTAGAATCTTCACGGCTGAGGGGACGCTTTTCGAGAATGGGACCCAAGCCCTAGCAGACAAGCGTCCGAGTTCCAAGGTGTCCCAGGGCCATTTTAGTGGACCAGGCCCAAAACCGAAGAGCCGGCCGCCATTTTGAGAGTCCTGTGGCAGCCGCCTATCGCTGCAGCGCAAGAGCGGGCGCATCTCAACTACATGGTGAGCGAGACGCTGTAGTCGCAAGAGCGGGCGGTAAACAGCTGAATGGCGGAAGAGGCACAGTGTAGCAAAAGCGGGCGGAATGGCAACTAAAATGATAAAGGGGCGCCCCACTACAGCTTGTCTTCAGGTCAAACGGATTGTGGGACAAGGTCCAGAATTGAAGAGTCATCAAAAGGCAAAAAGTTCCGCCGGACCCCGGGAGCCGGCCGCCTATGTCGGGGGCGATCTCAGGCTACACCAGTGCTATAAGACTTGGGGAGGGTGTCGGAGCCAAGCGTCTTCTCCGAGTCCATGGCCATCACACCGCCCCTCAGGGGCCTCCGTCAAGCTGTTTAGGAAGGTAACATATCACATTGTTTTCTAATGCAGTCAGGTCCACAAACGACACTCACTTACTTTGAGAATAGTGAAGCTGCAGTAGGTGGAAATAAGCTTCAGACAGTGTTACAAGCACTGCTCAGAACTCTTAACTATGGCACCCAACATCCAGAACTTATGCTATTTGAGAATGGTAGTGACATCGAAGCATCTCAGGGACCAAAACCATTAACGTACTTTCACGTATGAAAATCTTACTTGGGGAGGGGGCAGGAGCGAAGCGCCCCCTCCCAGTCAGCGCCACCACACCGTATGTTGAAAATCTGAAGCCATCGTTCTACAAAGTCAACCAAACTTGGATTGAAAAATCTAGAAAAATGTACAAACTGAAAACCAGTTTTGGTCTGCATAGCATCAGTAGCAACGCTTGAGTCAGCTTTGTGTCAAGCCGCCATTTTGATTCAACAAAGCACAGGCATTGAAAAAGGCTGAAATTCAGAACTCTAAACTATGGCACCCAACATCCAGGAGCTTGCCATCCGGATCTTGGAGCCTTGTGCTGTTTTCGATCTATTCACACATCGGTCCACTACTGACATCATCTTATAAACCAACGTTATGTAAATAGTTTTTTAATAAAATGTTTTACCCTGTTTCTTTGCTGGTGTGTTGTCTATATTTTTAATATTTGCATAGGGTTTGTCGTTATTTTGTGCGGGATGGGTGATGGAGCCGAGCTGTCTTGCAGCCCTCATGGTGTGGAGCTCAGTTCATCTCACTATTTTCGTATTTCTCATGAAGGGTTGTTCCTAATATTTCTATTTTAGCGAGGTCAAAAAGAGATCCAATTAGTGGCCTACTGATTTTGCTCGATTACTTTTATTTTTTTACACGATTTTTCACTATCTGCAAAGACTAAACAGAGTATTGCGACTTTGTGCTTGTTTGTAAATAGAGAATGATCCAAAGAGAACCAATTCTAAAACAGTAAATGCTTGGACAACAATCAATCAAATGGAGAGACAAGGAGGCACGACGGATTACAACGGTGGTAAAGGCCTGCGTTAACTACCCTTCAGTATCTGCAAAGAGAGAGTACTACTAAGACAAAAGAGGGGAGGGGGGGGGTGCAGCGTTCAAAGCACATCAGCGTGCATAAATACGAAAATGTTTTTATCTATCACGTACTTGACATTTTAAAGCTTTTCATATTTGCTATTAAAAAACCAATGAAATTCACAGAAAAAACCATAGGTTATAGTGGATATATAGTTAGGAATTTGCATTTAGAAAACCTTGAAAATTCAATGAAAAAACCATTGGTTTTAGGCCATATATAGTTAGGAATTAGCATTTACAAAACCTTATTTTACTCGCATAAAACCATTGAAATTCCATATATAGTTAGAAGCGCTAACTATATATCGCGCACCCGCAATCCACTGCTGATGATGTCACATATTACATCATTCATGACATGGTCAGTGACATCACTGATGACATCACTGATGACATCTCAAATGACATCACTGATGACAACTCAAATGACATCACTGATGACATCTCAAATGACATCACTGATGACATCACTGATGACAACTCAAATGACATCACTGATGACATCTCATTTGTCATCACTGATCACATCACTTATGTGATAATACAATGAACCTCTTCAGACTCTAATATAACCTTACATACACTCAGTATAAACAGACACTCACAGACTGTCACTCATCCATGGAGTTACTCACACACCTAGTCAGTCATGCAAAGAATCAATCACACCTCCATTTCCTCAACTATAAAGTTATACACATCTTACTTATTCAAACATATAATAACACATATTTATTCTCTTATATAATCCCTGATACAAGCTCACAGTGATCGATACAGCCACTCACACATTCACTGGCTCTTATGTTCAGTTATTTATATATCTCAACTCTCACATGTATTGTGTTTTACATACGTACTTACTTGCACATGTAGCAATGAGAAATCCATTCACTCACCAACACACCCATGCATAGTCAACCGCCCATATAGCTGTTTCCACATGCACTCTTGAACTCATACTCCTAGTGAATCAACTGCTTACACATCTATGCACAGAGTCACGCACCTCCCAGCCACCCACACACACACTCAGCCTCCCATTCAAATACTTGGGCAACCAATCAATAACCCATATGGCCACTCTTATAGCTACTGATCAACACATGCAGCAGCTTACACAACAACAAACATACTGATGCACAAATTAAGACAGTTTAGTCACTAACCCATGCACTCAGTGAGACACATTTAATCACTCACTCATACAGTCAGTCATGCACCTACTAAATTCTTCATCCAGACACTTATACATCCACTCATTCTTCAATATGTGAAACATATTTAAACTTTACAGACACATACAATCACTGGATGTTGTGATCAGTGATGTCATCAGTGATGTCATTTGAGATGTCATCAGTGATGTCATCAGTGATGTCACTGACCATGTCATGAATGATGTAATATGTGACATCATCAGCAGTGGATTGCGGGTGCGCGATATATAGTTAGCGCTTCTAACTATATATGGAATTTCAATGGTTTTATGCGAGTAAAATAAGGTTTTGTAAATGCTAATTCCTAACTATATATGGCCTAAAACCAATGGTTTTTTCATTGAATTTTCAAGGTTTTCTAAATGCAAATTCCTAACTATATATCCACTATAACCTATGGTTTTTTCTGTGAATATATATATATATATAAAAAGTGTTTCAGTAATCCTTACTTGTTTCAATGGTTAGGTGTCGTGCCTGTACTAGCGGTAGGAACGTGGATGGCGTTTTGCACGGAACGAATAGTTGGCAAGACGTCAGTAACATGCAAGGCGCATGCGCGGAGATTGGCGCACGAGTACGGCGAGTTTAAAAGCCTTCCTCGCTGTTGGTGAAGCACTTCGCGTTCCTTCCGGGGTTTGAAGTCTATTTGCTTCCGGGTCACGGTGGTGGCGTTGCGGTTCCTCGTCGGGTGCGGTTTGTGGCGTTCTTGCACCTTGTATTTCCTGTTTCGCCTTGCGTAATAAGGTATTGCTTTACCCTGATCTAGCACGTAGTCATACTTTTGTAAGGCGCTTGCCGTTTTTGCTCTTTGTTCAAATTCGTACCGGCTCCGAAGTCTGGAACTGGTATTTAGGTTATTTATTTGCAGACTTAGTAGCGGTTTGGAGGGAACCTTCGGTTCCTATTTTGTTTTATATATTGGACTCAGGTGGTGGCTGAGATTGACTTTGTTATATTTGAAATTCAGAAACACCCTCCTACACAGGTAAAGAGTAGTGGATATCTTCCTTAGCCGGGAGCCTGGGTGCATGGGATCATATAGCATTTATGTGTTGCGTCTTGCCCCACACAGAGTTTACACAGTTCGACAACCCTATCCCCTCTCTTGTGAAGACAACAAGAGAACAGTGACATTCTTCTCTAAGGTACACATAGAAGTTTCCTGATGTATTAGTGCTACAAGTACTATAGAATTTGATTCCTATAGATACTTATTTCATAGATTGTTTCCAACATAGGTTTTCCAATTTATCACTGCATTGAGGAAGAACAGGAAGTCACTTACATCATTATTTATACATATACATAAAGATTTATAGGATTTGTTACTTACCTATATATTTTGTTTTGTAGGAAAACGATTACCAGAAGATTCCCTGTCCCGCAAGCAGACGATCCTAAATACTGTATTTAAAGACTCTGTGTTTCCCCTCCTTACCTTGTTTTGTTTCCCTGCTTTCCCCACACGGGCATCACTTATTGCTACCAGTATACAAGTAAATTGGAGCAGAGTGAACCGGTGAGGGGGAGTTGTGGACTGTGCTTCAAATCGATGGTGTTTCCGAGGCTACCACATTTACAAGCTTGACATTAGGGACTGTTATTAGTATAAGTTAATTCGAATTGCCTTTCAATTAATATCGTGAATTCAGCCATCAGACCCCTTCCTCTCTTTCTTCTTGAGGGGTATTAGACTATTGTTTAGTTCGCTCCTTTCTTATATCTCCGTCCTGCCAATTTGCAACAGATCTGGAACGTGAAATGTAATATATATTGAGGTATGATCACTAGAGTTCCTCCTGTAGTCCTGAACCTCAAGCTTTGTATTTGAAAAAGTTATTTTTAAAATTATAAAACAAACATACATGACCTAGAAACTAGAATCTAAATCTACAATGTTAAGGTTCTCTCTATACTACTCTGACTTCAGCGTCCGCTCAACTCATTTTAGTGGATTTATAACGAATATACTGTCTGTAGAATAGCGATGTTATTACTACAGTTTTGCCCACAATGGCCCGAAAAAGGCATCATCTATGAATGCTTGGTGAATTTCTAAAAGAAAGTCTCATCTATTATTACTGTGTACCACGTGAAAACTAGGTTGCCCCGAATGATAATCAAAATTATTTTAGTCGCAATTATCAACCAATGTATTCATGGATATATTCATTTAATGCTTTTTTATGTGCTTTTATGATTGTCTGATATAGCAATCGAATACAGCTTTCTTTGACTTTAGTATTAGTCTCAATCACATTGTCGAAACCCAGTTCTCATCCCCGGTATCATGATTGAATACCATAACAGCCTCAAGTCCCTTGCTGCTTCTCGACTCTCTATACGGTGCCCTACTCCTTTGGTGGTAAGGGACCCCTCTCCTTCTTTTTGAGAGGATTGTAACTTACCCTGAGCAAAGGAGCTAGGGAAGTGGCATAGTGCTTGAGTGTGGGGAAAATGTCTAATCATGATTAAAAGAGTATAGATGTAATAGTTTAAAAAAAATAAATTTAAGCTGCAATAGGGACTCCAAATGACTTGCACAACTAACAGCTATAACACATTATAAAGTTCCAGATTGTGCCCTTGATTACTCTTGTTGCTGTACCTCAGCTTAAACCACAAGTAAAATGTATTATACCTGTGCTTTGCAGCCTTACAACAGTGCCAGAAAATTAAAATGCGGGATGCTTGATAAAAAAAGTGTTAAATTAAATTAAACAATGTGATTTTAAATGATTCACTACTAATTGATTATCAGTAGGGTACCTTTCAAACCCTCAGAGGGTGCTGCAGGGCAGGCCCACGATGGTGGCGTCAAATACAACAGTCTCAGTTACATATTTAAGTATTTGTAGTGAAATCTTATCAGGTTTTGAGGGACATGCTCTTGAGTTAGCTATTGCTTTGTGATGTCTGAAACATATACAATAAATAGAGTGGGGCTAAGACACACCCCTGCTTAAGACCTCTACTAGTGAAAATGCACTTTGTGACAGACAATCATCGCCAATCTTGGCCTGAATCCAGGTGTCTGAATACAACGCGTGTTCAGCCTTTATGAAAATCTGTTTAATCTCCTACAAAGAAAGTGTATTCCACAATTTGTTTTGGTGACATTTTCAAAGACTTTCTTGAAGTCTATAATGCTGGCAAAGATACTTAGGGCCTCATTTACAAGAAAATTGGCATAGGGCAGCACAGCCACGCCAATGCGGAAGGGCAGGAAAGCTCCGTATTTACAAGATGCAGAGCATTCCTGGCCTCTCAGCCAGCGCCGGCGCAGAGGTAGCAGCTAAGTGGCAGCGCAGGCTCCCTGCATCATGGTGCAAGGATGTCTGTGTTGTTGGCATGATTGTTTTTGTGCAGGGAGCGGCACCTTTTTGCCGCTGCCCCAGGTTTACGTGATGTTGTTAATCTGGGCCAGTGTCAAAATCCATGGGTGTTGAGTGGGAGCAGCCACAGCAACGCCAATTGAAAGCCTATTTGACGCAGAGTGAGGCAACACAGCGCTTTGCACTGCCTTCTTTTCTCCATATCTATGAGGCCGTGCAAAGCCGCACAGGGTGACTTGGCAACGCCTCGTAGCTATGATTGAGAGGCCTGTGCCACAGGAGTGTTCAAAAAAGTGATGCTCTGGTGGCGCCAGCCTCTTGTAAATAACCCCTCAGAGTGGACGGCGGCCGGAACTTGTTTTCAAGAGTAGAGAGTGTCATTATATTTTCTATAGTCCTATAGTCCCCAAAGCCTGCCTAGTACCAGGGGATAAGAACTTTTTCATCTGCCCATTCTATAACAGCTTCCCGAAGCAAACTGGCACAGCTTCAGTATCGAAGCAATGAAGCCATTCTATAATTAGATGCTTCAGATTTTAATCCTTTTTTGTGTAAGAGCCAGAGATTTGACCTGAGAAGTAACAGCCACTAGAGGGTGTATTCAGCAAAACCAGTATTGAAAGTATAATTTGCAAACTTAAGCTGGTAACTCCTTTGCCCCCGGAGTGCCGTCTGATCTGGCTTTCATTGTACATGTAGATATTAATTTTAGGGAACACCATGAAACTGTGTAATCCTGAACAGCGCACAAAGTGCACTTCTCTGTTACACAATCATTGGTAAATGCATAAAGTATTGCAAATGTAATAATAATAAGCTGTTTTTTGTTCTAAGTTGTAGCTTGCTGAGTAGTTACAGAAAGTCTGTTAAAGTGTACAAAAAGGCAAGACAGTGTGGTATAGTGATAGTAAGTAATAGCGAAATTCTGAAAAGTAAAATGAAATAATAGAATTAATTGATGTAAAACAATGTTATTTGTTTAGAGGAGGTCTGACAACGTTTAGGCCCAGTGCCACTGCACCTGCTGCACCATTGAAATCATGACCCTAGTGCCTGCTAGATAAATGCATTTCTGACTGCCTTTTAAGTAGTAAAATATAGCAATATTTAGAGGATTCATGACAACTTTTGGCCCCAGTACCACTTCACTTGATGAACCATTCAAATCATGACCCTATTGCCTTTAAGGTTACTGCACTTGTGGCTGCCTGTTTAGTAGTAACATAATGCAGTATTTGGTGTTTAGAGGATTTCCTAGGGCTTTGGGCGCAGGTGTCACTGCACCTGCTGCACTATTGAAATCCTATCCCCAGTGCCTGCACCGTAACTACACTTGTGACCGCTTATTTAGTAGTGAAATATAGCAATATTTGGTGTTTAGAGGAGTTCTAACACCTTTTGGCCCTGGTGCCACTGCACCTGCAGCACCATTGAAATCATGAGCCTAGTGTCTGCTAGATAACTGCACTTGTGACCAATGTTCCCTCTAATTTTTTTCCGCTGTGTGCGGCAGTTTAGGGTCTCTGTGCGCTGCAGCCATGGCTATGTGCGCCAGAAACCAGACCGCGCGTGTGTGCAGCACCAAATAACCCTCCACACTTTTATCTTTTGTAAGTGCCTTCTCTTACTGGCTTCTCACATACCCCTTTTTTAGGTCTCGTGACCTGCGTTGTACTGCGCAGCAGTGCTCGCGCAGGTCGAGTGACCTCTAGTAAGGGGGGAAAAACGGGGTTTGGATAGCTGCCCTAAGAATCGCACACGCTTGTGTGTGTGATTTTCCTTTTCTGGGCAGCTATTGGCCTTTGTGTGCGTCTTTTAATGAAGAACTACATGCAATAGGCCACAAGAGGGCGCATTGCTCCGCCCATGGCCTATTGGTGTCTATAACGCGCTTCAATAGGCCATGGCTCGCAGTGGCGCGCGCACCACTCACATGCTTTTTCTTTTTTTAATCCGCTTTCCTTACAGCTGTGCGCTGGTTTTACAAATGGCTGGCTCTCTGCCACTCCCGGGCCCCCAAGAGCGCTGTCTCCAAGTCTCTGGGCAACCCAGACCAGTGATTGTTCTGTAGGAACAAGCCTTATTCCCCTTGCGTGGCTGTAGCCCAGAGGGAGAAGACACTGCAGACACGCCCCGCCGCCCGACCTCACAAGGCAGGTCAGGGAACTGTCCACAGCCACCGGAGTAGCGCCGCCATTCACTTGCCCATCGAAGTTTGCCCCACCGGCAGAGTCAGGCAGGTCAGTGCCTTCATCAAGGGCCCAGCAACTCCTGCGACCGGGCCGTCCCCGGCCCCCTCTGCTCTGGTCTTCTGCCCGGCCCTCCGTCGGCCATGAAATAACGGCCCGGGGGCAGCTCAAACATTATGTAGGTTCCGGCTTGGCTTATTTCTAGCCCACGCTCACTTCTCGGCAGGGGCTCTCTGGTGCCCCATCACGCCTCCAAGTCACCCCCCCAGGCGTCTCCACCAGCTTCAGGCGGGGAAGGTAGGGAAGGCGGCGCACCTTCCGGTGGCAGAACCACCCCGCAGCAGGTCCACTTCGTTATCCGCACCTCTCGAGCCTCTGGTCACAGCCTTCAGGGCTGGAGCACCTCAGCTGTTCGCCCCACTGCTGTTCCCTGTCCGCGTCGACCTTCACTCTGTAAGGCCGCACACCACCCCGTCGCTGCTGCAATGCTTCTAGGGCAAATCCAGCTGCAGTCGGTTAGACAGGGTGTCAAGGGTGTCCGCCAGGGCCTGAGCAGCTAAGGGTGAGTCCATTAATGAACTGATGATTCCAAAGTACAGGATAACAGGATAGCGAAAGTCTGTTGAATGTTAGTCTTTATTCACTTGTTAGCTTATCTTTTTCATGTCTCAGGGCTATCTGTAAGTTTACTTCTACTGTCCTTGAGTGGTCATGTGTGTTCCTATGCATGCCTGA
The DNA here is from genome assembly GCF_964263255.1 of Lissotriton vulgaris. NCBI lineage: Eukaryota > Metazoa > Chordata > Amphibia > Caudata > Salamandridae > Lissotriton > Lissotriton vulgaris. The sequence goes on along the minus strand of NC_141694.1, from coordinate 1,796,648,731 downwards.
ACACCCGGGATACTGTGCCATTGCATAACATTATAAAAAGTATTTTCAGATACGTGTTTAGATTTAATGGGCTCCCTGAGTTAAGAGTTAACATTATTGCCTTTCCATTTCATGATCTAATATATTGATCCTTGAGATGTGTACGAATGGCACATGCATCTGTACTGGCATGTACATACACATTTATAATCTTATGACTTGGTGTATGTGCTCTGAAAGACACACTGTTGTGGACATGCTACAAAATATAGTGTCAAATGTCTCTAGTTAAAACTAAAAACCTGTGGAGTATGGCTTTGACTGACTTCATATGTCCCAGTATTCGGTGCACCCCAAATGCCCAGGTGTGAGAATACCGAGGCCGATTCTATTGTGTGCGGGAATGCACCTTGTGAAATCTCTGGCTGTTCAGAATGGATCCTAAGGTTAGAGGGTCTGGGGTGTATACAACGCTCACTCTAGCAGCCCCTGAGCCTGTCCCTACTCTGCTGACTTTGCACTTCCTCGCTCGCATTTACTGCCTGCTAATTGCTGGCAGTATATGTGAGCAGAATAGTCCTCAATATTGGGGAAAACCTGCAGCTTTGATCAGATAGTTGCATGCCCTCTAGTTTATTCTCAAATCCACAGACTAAATATAACAATTTACTGACATTGATGGAGAGATACCGACTGTAATTGTTAATTTCGGCCCCCACATTTCCTCAAGTAGTTTCTGGGCAACTGTAATGTGCTCCACCCATAGACGTCTTACTGAGTGCGATCATGGTGACATAAAAGTATAATGTAATCTGACAATCTGAAAGTGGAGCTGTGCAAAGTCGTGAAGTTCAATAGTGTGCGATTTGGCTTTATTTAAAAAAAAAAAAGAAATAAAATGGAGCTTTCTCAACAGTGCACCGCTGCGGGGCTGATTGTCGGCCATTGAGTTAATATTCAATGTTAATTGCAGCCCGTGTGCGCTGCAATTAACATTGAATACTAACTCAATGGCCCACAATCAGCCCCGCAACTGTGCACAATTAAAAAGAAAAGCACTGTGTCAAACACGGCCTGTGCTAAAGCACACGTCGTTTTTAAAAATCGTTTTATCTTTTCTTAACAATGCACAGCTGTGGGGCTGATTGTGGGCCTTTGAGTTAGTATTCAATGTTAATTGCAGCGCACACGGGCTGCAATTAACATTGAATATTAACTCAATGGCCGACAATCAGCCCGCAGCGGTGCACTGTAAGGAAAGGAATGCAGCAATTGCAAGGGCCATTTGCACATGAACGCACGCCCTCCCAAAACCCATTTATCTGCCACTCCGTCGTGATCTTCGTGTCTACAGCAAACAGAAAATGCCGGGTTTTCGCGCCGCTCGCATTTTAAAAGCGGCAGAGCGAACAGTCTCAGGATGTGCGCGCTAAATAATGAGCACTGCGCGCTTGGGGAGCCATCAATGGGCGCGCGCCCGGGCGCGCAGGTTATTGGGAACAGTGCTTGTGACTGCCTGTTTAGTAGTAAGGTTTGGCAATATTCTGAGTTAATGTGGTGCCTAGAGCTTTTGGCCCATTTTAATTGCAAGATAACTTCAATTGTGTCTGCCTGTAGAGTAGAAACATATAGAAATATTAGGTGTTTTGAGAAGGACATAACACATTTTGGGCCCGTTGCCACTGCATCTGCTGCACCATTCAAATCATGACCCTTTTGTCTGCAAGGTAACTACACTTGTAACTGCCTGTTTACTAGTAACATACAGCAATATTACGTGTTTAGTGGGGGGGGCCTAGAGCATTTGGTCCTGGTGCTACTTCACCTGCTGCACCATTCAAATCATGACCCTACTGCCTGCTAGACAAATGCACGTGTGACTGTTTTGTTTAGTAGTAACATTTAACAATAATCTGGGTTTAGTGGGGCCCCCAGAGCTTTGGACCCCAGGGCCACTGCCCCTGCTGCACCGTTCAAATCATATCACTTATAACTGCAAGGTAAACTACAATTGTGACTGCCCGTTTAGTAGTAAAATATAGCAATATTTGGTATTTAGTTGATTTCCTAGGGATTTGGGCACAGGTGTCACTGCACCTGCTGGACTATTGAAATCATAACCCCAGTACCTGCAACGTAACTACACTTGTGACCGCTTATTTAGTAGTGAAATATAGCAATATTTGGTGTTTAGACTGTTTTGTTTAGTAGTAAAATTTAACAATAATCTGGGTTTAGTGGGGCCCCCAGAGCTTTTGGCCCCAGTGCCACTGCACCTGCTGCACCATTCAAATCATGTCACTTATAACTGCAAGGTAACTACAATTGTGACTGCCTATTTGGTAGTTAAATACAGCAATAGTATGTGTTTAGAGGAGTTCTGACAACTTTTGGATGCAGTGCTACTGTACCTGCTGCACCATTCAAAGCATGACCCTGTTGTCTGCAAAGTAACTAACTGCATTTTGGCTGCCTGTTTAGTAATAAAATATAGCATAGCTTGTGTATTGATTATAATGACCAAATTGATTAAGTTGAAAAAAATCTATCTGATAATGCGTATTATTTATTATTATTATTATTAGTATTAAGGATTTGTAAAGCGCATGGCTGCCCTAAGGCTTCCCAGCGTTGGTCAAATACTGACTAGGGGCTAAACGGCCCTACAAAGTGCAAAGAAAGGTACTGAGGCATGAATATGAAATGCTACAAACGTTCTACGGCTAAAGAATCTGCTTTACACAACTAAGTAATAAAAACAAGTTGTTTAACATACTATTAGAAGCTGTCTGCCCTTTCGTGGGGAGAAATTTTAGCTTGACAGTGAATGGAGCTTAAACAGTGTGAACAGCTTTAGTAGATGTATCATAAATGCCGACAGCCAGGAGAAGTTAACAACAAAAAAGTTCTACACAAAAGCAAATGAACACAGTATTTTGCTATGGGAACTGATAAGAGCCCCCTTATAAGAGATACTAAATACAAGAGATTTCACAAGCACAGCACAAGCACTGTGCAGGCAAAACCTAAAAAGTGGCCTTGTTTCCGCTGTTTAAATATAGCAATAAATCATGCTCCTCCCACTGAATATATGGTATGTTGTTTCCTGCATTCGAAAAGGTGTGATTGTTGAGAGAATTTTCATAGTTCCAAAATTTCCCTGCATCCTTAGATTTGCCTATGGACAGCAACGTAATCCACTCTTTCTCTTTTGATTTTAGATTTGATTCCCAAACCAGCTTTATAAAGGCCTTTCTGAAGAACCTCTGGATGTCAAGATTCTGAGGGGCGGCAGTCGCTGTTCTCATGCTACGTCCTCTTGCTTGTCACCAGAGACCTTCAGTTTCTTCTCTTTTATTTTGAGTTCATTTAAAGACCAAAACTCTTTAAACTTATTTTCAGTGGGCTTCCATTGAACTCCAGAATCTCTAGGCCAATCAATTTTAATAAGTGAGATGTTGGCAGCAGTGGCGGATGGTGACATTTGATAGTGGTGGGGAGTAAAAGTTGAGATGAGATGAGTTGAGATGAGATGAGAGCCTGACGTCACAAGAGTGGTTTGGTGTTCTCTCTAGAGAATATTTTGAAAAAAAGAGTGGGCTCTGTGCACGACAAAGAAGAGCACATGTTCACAACTTTCTGTGGCCGTGGCATGTGTGCCAGCCCATTCGCACCGCCTGTGGATGAGCATTCTGGGCAGAGTGGGCAAGTCGAACTTCTGAGGCCAGGGAACACGTCCTGAACGCAGGATACCTTCAAAGCAGAAAACCTGATCTGATTACTAGGACTGCTACTGCACAGTACTGGACCCCAAATACAGCTTGCCAATCCATGCTATCCTATGAAAGAGTACTGAAATAGGCACCAACTAGCTGTACTTCAGCATCGAATACCTGTCTATCTATAAAATATATGAGTACTACACGCAGTGGTCGGTGTGCTGCAGTTCAAGCTGCAGAGCTGCTAAACCCGAGGTAACAAGAGCAAAGGGTGCATCAAAGGCAAGGCTGGGATTCGCTTTCATAAACTTTACAGTCGACAACCCAATCCCATATGTCATGATTCCCACCACTACCTACCCGCCCCATCAAACCCAGCCAGTCGTCTAGTTTCCAGGGCCTGTGCTTATAACCTCACAAATGGTTTGTATTTATTGCTTGCACTTCGAAGGGGCAAAAGTGCCAGGTGAGTTTTTTGCAAACCACTGTTTTATTCAGGCTGCAAGCCATTCATCAGAACAGAAGCACACTAAAGAATCCCAGCCTTGCCTTTGATGCACCCGCTACTCTTGTAACCACCAAGGGTAGAGCCTTCCCAAAAGGTCTGTGGAAGGAAATCTTAAACTCACACAATACTTTACTTCTGTAGGGTAATTTGAACTCTGGAACAGCTTTGTTTGATCAAGTGAATGAGTGCTCTGCAGTAAGGAACAGACAGCATGACGTTGGGAATGTAGAGCAAACATGCACGTCTGGATTGCGTCTGCACTGGGTGGGTTTTACATCCGTGCATGGAGCAGTGACGTGGAAGCTGAAACTGGCTGTCTCTATTTAAAGGGACATGGTGATGGGTGGAAACATATAGTCAAGAGAATATGCTGCCAACTATGCGCTAGGAAGCCCCAAGTGCAATCCTGACTTTGCGCACGATTGTGGTTATGGTGAATTGCTTCATCACTTTGAGTTCATATGCCCCCCGTTCCCTTAAGTTCCAACATTTGACAACTGACAATTTTTATTGACTGTATAATTAATTAAAATCATTACAGTAAAATCAACAATGAAACAATTTCTTGTATATTAAAAAAATAGATACTTAAAAAGCTACATGTAAAAGCTAGTGCTATAATCAGGACTGTGATTGGTTACATCATTTACTTGCATTAAATATTTTGTTCAAATGACTGAGTGCCGCATGATTGTCCATTCCCCAACTTATGTGCCTTGGAGTTAATCTGTTGCAGGTGAGCGCATAAGCTACTCTCATTGGAACATTAAGTATCTTACTGGGTGCATTACTTTCTTGGAAGGGGACGTGCAAATGGGACACAGTCAATGGAGCTGCGTACATGGATCCCGTCCACTGTGGCCCACAGCTTTTAAGGCCAGCCTGATTTGGTGGATACATTTCCCCAGTCTTGCCAGGATCATTGTGCTGGTATTAGACAGACATAATGCTGATGCTTCGCTACAAGACTTTATATTCTTGCTGAGGCAAATTGGGCGCAGCAGTCGCCGGCGGTCATTGTTGAGGTTTGGGCAGCAACAGAGAAGGTGCAGCCAGGATTCCTTCTTGTAGGTGCACAATCTGCAAGTTATGGATTCCCCATTTCGAGCCCAAACAGGATTGAAATCAGCTATCCCCAACATGGTCAGCCTCATATATAAAATGTTACTTTGGGTCTGAATTGTGAGGGACTCACTTAAGTAGGGTTGTGCTGTTCCTGCCCTGTATGAGTCATTTAGTGGGACCAAGTGCGGGCTTCGGCGAAGAGATTTGTAGTCAAGGTCGAAGGAAATTTCACTCACTTGTCAATTAATGGCTTTCTTCCATGCGCTCAGGGGGGTGTCCTGCCTCTGCATACATTCTTCCTCGATCTTCAAGACTCGTATTACCTTTCCCAGCCTTGTGTGCCATTCCGAGCCTGGCCACTCGAAGATACATCTCAAATGATTTTTTAAAGAGTTGGCCGGAGCCCTTAATATTCTTAAATATAGCTTTATAATCTCCCCCTGACATATCAGGTCTGGTCTTGAAAGGCCGAGCACCAGTCTTAGCCTAGTTTTTCTTGCTGACATTGGTATTTGTAGCACCGATTTATATGCCTTAGCCTGGGCAAGATTGAGAAGAGTATCCTGTTTCCCGGGGAAGGCTAAGTGGCCATAGCTGATTGCTGGAAGGAGTTTTGCTCTAAGGGCTATCAGGATAGGGCTGGCGGAAGGGCTAGTCAGGTTCTGGCTGAGTTGTCTTAATGCGTGGATGACCTTGTTGGCTTTAGAACTCTGTTGGTTTATATGAATATTCGCCTTGGCCCGTTCTGTGAACCAGACCCATGAGTGGTTGTATGAAGCCACCGAGCTAATTAGATCGTTTCCCAGTTGCCACTGTGTTTTCTTTTTCCGTTGGTAGGGCCCAAAGATGATGACCTTGGTTTTCCCTTGGTTAACTGTCAAGTTGTTTGCGATGTTAAAGCTATTTAGAGCATTTAATGCTCTTTGTAGTCCCACCTTCGTATGGTCCAGTATGACAGTATCATCGGCGTACTGTAGAACAGGAAGCCTCACGGTTCCTAATCTTGGGACTATTAGGCTGGCACCTTTTAGCGCCTCTCCCAGGTCCGCCGTATATAAGTTGAAGAGGGTGGGGCCAACACGCTCCCTTGCTTCAGCCCGTTCTCTATGCTTATTTTGGGGGAGACTGTACGGGCACTTGTTTTGACCCTCATCCAGGTGTTCTCGTGTAATGACCTTATTGCCTTCAAAAGATTTGGAGGGATGCCCCACTTTTCTAATTTCCACCATAATCGTTTTCTGACTACTTTGTCGAAGGCGATGCTATAATCCACGAAGCAAGGAAACGTAGAGCGTGCCCACACCTCAACAAATGAACAACTTATTTCAAAGAGACACATGTAACTGAATGACACATGTAAAGGTACATTTATTTATACCAGCAATTCATGTTGTTTATGAATTTTTCAACAAAATGTATTAGAAAGCAGAAAAAGAGGGGTAAACCCAAACACTCAACACAGTGATTGAACTAATACAAACAATAATTGACAGTGGTGAACAACAATAATCAATGAAATCAATGAAAAACATGAAAACACAGAGCAACGGTAATAGAATTCAGAACATTTGATAATTCATAGTTCCATATAAATGTCAAATTTGTAACCACCAAAGCGAAGTGAAACACAAAGGGGGGAGCAAGAGCTTGTACAATGTTCATTGGCATGGATACATTTAATGTATTACTATGCTCTTGCGCAGTGCCGACGCGTTTCAGGTTCGAGCAGAACGTAATCGAACCCTCATCAGGGCTTTGTGAATTGTCTGTGTAAGAAAGAAAGATTAAAAAATGTTGAAAGCCTAAGCTCACAAGACTCATTTAGTTCATGAGATTGTAAATAGGGAAAGGGGGGATACCTGTGGTTATCAGGCTCAGGAGAACTGATCACTGGACAGGGGGCGGTACTTCAAAGGTTTTAGTTCTAAAAATGAATGGAGCACTTGTTATTGGGGATATTTCATGTGATCGCAAGATCATTTGTGCCAAGGAGATTAGAAATCACAAATGAGTGCCTACCTCTATGTGCACCGTCCGGCGCCTCTTAGAGGGAGGAGATCGAGGTAAAAAAGACTTTGTATCCTGTCAATAAGAGGAAAAGACTCATGTTGTAGTATAAACCTCAAGCGGATATGTTAGTCATGTGAATAAAAAATGCATGAAACATGCAGCCCCATACCTTGCGTTATTTCGTGTTCGGAAAAAGATTTCCCTCTAAGCTGAAAGTCTCGTGGTGATTCTACCTAAAAAAATGCAAGCGTGTGTCACAAAGGCTGCACGGAGCTAGCATTAGCACAATGAATGCAATACGGGTGGGGAGTAGCCTACCTGGGTTTGTAGCGAGAGTCGTGGCGGCCCAGGGAATTGGGAAGGCGGTCTTTATGATGCTTTAAGTCCGTGAACAAGGCGCGCTGCAAAGGTTAGAACAGAAAGCGCGAGTGAGTGAAACTGAACGAGGCAGCGGTAGTCGCCTGAATGCGAGCTTCCGTGAAGGGCGGTTTTCTTACCTGTCCGTGGACAGTCAGTCTCCACATGCAGGGCTTCGGGATGAATGCCAAACGTTACATGGGGCCATTTTGGAGTTGTTTAATGAAGGGAAAACGGGGTCCCATAGGATTCTGGGAAATGTAGTCCATAATTTTACATAATGCAATAACGCGCCGAATAAAAAAAGGGGGCAAGAATGCGCTGAGAACTGAAAAGGAATGTACAAAGTCACGTGTACTACATGTTAGTGGGGATCTAAACAGGCAGGACGGAGCCGTTATGTGGGAGCTCATTAAGGCTTGACATGAGGGTTCACCTTGTAGAGAGGAATCAAATAGGCGCAAGGCAGAGGGGGACAAAAAGTAGTTCAAAATCAGGCCATTGTCAGGAAAGGCAGCTATATTCTTGATAGCTCAGACATACTATTTAACCCTGTAAGGGTGCTGTTGAACTTCAGAATCAGGTATGCTTCCTTCTGGAGTAATGCCTTGTCGACATCAGCAGGGCGCTGTATTGTACCAATTGAAAAAAGTACTGACCATTTGAAATCAAGTTCAGAGTGGGATTTATCAATGAAATGTTCGACCATGGGAGCCGAGAGGACTTTCTTCCTTATCCTGGACCGGTGTTGACTGATTCGGAAGTTTACTTGCTGGTTCGTTTTACCAATGTAAATCTTGGGACAGGGACACTGGATGACATATACAACATTCTTGGTTTTGCAGTTGGTGAAACCAGAATGCTTCCATTTAATCCCCTGGTGTTCAAATTCGTTGCCCTCAATTGTACTGGTGCATGCCACACAATTGCCGCACCTGTGGTGTCCATCAATTGGTTTCAATTTCCAACAAGACAAAATGTCATGTTTGGATTTTGGCAAAGATACATCAGCTCTGACGATTTGTTGTCCAATGCTTTTGTTTTTCTTATAGGCAAAGATAGGCCGGGGAAAGGGGCATTCAAGACCGTCAAGGAGATGCCAGTTTTTTAAAATTGCTTGTCTCATTTGGTGTGTGTCGGGACCAAATGTGGTGACACATACCAACCGGTCAAGTTCTTTCTTTTCTTTTATCTCCAGCAAGCACTCCCTCGGAGTGCAACGCGCTCTTTTGAAAGAATTCTTAAGTAACTTCTTGGGGTACCCTCTGTGGGTCATTTCCCCACAGAAGATTTCAGCATGGTGGTCGAAGTCACTGACCTCCGTGCAGTTCCTGCGAATCCGCAGTAGTTGTCCATACGGGAGGTTAGTCTTCAGGTTTCTCGGATGGTGACTGCTATGGTGCAGAATGGTGTTTTTATCAGTAGATTTCCTGTAAAGGGAGGCCTTCAATAGTCCATCAGCGCATTTGACTTCTATGTCCAGGAAAGTCATTTTGGTTTTGTCGGATTCCATGGAGAATTTTATATCGCCGTGTCTCGAATTGATCCATTCGTGGAATACACTGAGTTCGGCCTGGCTCCCCTGCCACAGGAGCCAGACGTCGTCAATGTAACGCCAATGTAACGACGTCTGGCTCCTGTGGCAGGGGAGCCAGGCCGAACTCAGTGTATTCCACGAATGGATCAATTCGAGACACGGCGATATAAAATTCTCCATGGAATCCGACAAAACCAAAATGACTTTCCTGGACATAGAAGTCAAATGCGCTGATGGACTATTGAAGGCCTCCCTTTACAGGAAATCTACTGATAAAAACACCATTCTGCACCATAGCAGTCACCATCCGAGAAACCTGAAGACTAACCTCCCGTATGGACAACTACTGCGGATTCGCAGGAACTGCACGGAGGTCAGTGACTTCGACCACCATGCTGAAATCTTCTGTGGGGAAATGACCCACAGAGGGTACCCCAAGAAGTTACTTAAGAATTCTTTCAAAAGAGCGCGTTGCACTCCGAGGGAGTGCTTGCTGGAGATAAAAGAAAAGAAAGAACTTGACCGGTTGGTATGTGTCACCACATTTGGTCCCGACACACACCAAATGAGACAAGCAATTTTAAAAAACTGGCATCTCCTTGACGGTCTTGAATGCCCCTTTCCCCGGCCTATCTTTGCCTATAAGAAAAACAAAAGCATTGGACAACAAATCGTCAGAGCTGATGTATCTTTGCCAAAATCCAAACATGACATTTTGTCTTGTTGGAAATTGAAACCAATTGATGGACACCACAGGTGCGGCAATTGTGTGGCATGCACCAGTACAATTGAGGGCAACGAATTTGAACACCAGGGGATTAAATGGAAGCATTCTGGTTTCACCAACTGCAAAACCAAGAATGTTGTATATGTCATCCAGTGTCCCTGTCCCAAGATTTACATTGGTAAAACGAACCAGCAAGTAAACTTCCGAATCAGTCAACACCGGTCCAGGATAAGGAAGAAAGTCCTCTCGGCTCCCATGGTCGAACATTTCATTGATAAATCCCACTCTGAACTTGATTTCAAATGGTCAGTACTTTTTTCAATTGGTACAATACAGCGCCCTGCTGATGTCGACAAGGCATTACTCCAGAAGGAAGCATACCTGATTCTGAAGTTCAACAGCACCCTTACAGGGTTAAATAGTATGTCTGAGCTATCAAGAATATAGCTGCCTTTCCTGACAATGGCCTGATTTTGAACTACTTTTTGTCCCCCTCTGCCTTGCGCCTATTTGATTCCTCTCTACAAGGTGAACCCTCATGTCAAGCCTTAATGAGCTCCCACATAACGGCTCCGTCCTGCCTGTTTAGATCCCCACTAACATGTAGTACACGTGACTTTGTACATTCCTTTTCAGTTCTCAGCGCATTCTTGCCCCCTTTTTTTATTCGGCGCGTTATTGCATTATGTAAAATTATGGACTACATTTCCCAGAATCCTATGGGACCCCGTTTTCCCTTCATTAAACAACTCCAAAATGGCCCCATGTAACGTTTGGCATTCATCCCGAAGCCCTGCATGTGGAGACTGACTGTCCACGGACAGGTAAGAAAACCGCCCTTCACGGAAGCTCGCATTCAGGCGACTACCGCTGCCTCGTTCAGTTTCACTCACTCGCGCTTTCTGTTCTAACCTTTGCAGCGCGCCTTGTTCACGGACTTAAAGCATCATAAAGACCGCCTTCCCAATTCCCTGGGCCGCCACGACTCTCGCTACAAACCCAGGTAGGCTACTCCCCACCCGTATTGCATTCATTGTGCTAATGCTAGCTCCGTGCAGCCTTTGTGACACACGCTTGCATTTTTTTAGGTAGAATCACCACGAGACTTTCAGCTTAGAGGGAAATCTTTTTCCGAACACGAAATAACGCAAGGTATGGGGCTGCATGTTTCATGCATTTTTTATTCACATGACTAACATATCCGCTTGAGGTTTATACTACAACATGAGTCTTTTCCTCTTATTGACAGGATACAAAGTCTTTTTTACCTCGATCTCCTCCCTCTAAGAGGCGCCGGACGGTGCACATAGAGGTAGGCACTCATTTGTGATTTCTAATCTCCTTGGCACAAATGATCTTGCGATCACATGAAATATCCCCAATAACAAGTGCTCCATTCATTTTTAGAACTAAAACCTTTGAAGTACCGCCCCCTGTCCAGTGATCAGTTCTCCTGAGCCTGATAACCACAGGTATCCCCCCTTTCCCTATTTACAATCTCATGAACTAAATGAGTCTTGTGAGCTTAGGCTTTCAACATTTTTTAATCTTTCTTTCTTACACAGACAATTCACAAAGCCCTGATGAGGGTTCGATTACGTTCTGCTCGAACCTGAAACGCGTCGGCACTGCGCAAGAGCATAGTAATACATTAAATGTATCCATGCCAATGAACATTGTACAAGCTCTTGCTCCCCCCTTTGTGTTTCACTTCGCTTTGGTGGTTACAAATTTGACATTTATATGGAACTATGAATTATCAAATGTTCTGAATTCTATTACCGTTGCTCTGTGTTTTCATGTTTTTCATTGATTTCATTGATTATTGTTGTTCACCACTGTCAATTATTGTTTGTATTAGTTCAATCACTGTGTTGAGTGTTTGGGTTTACCCCTCTTTTTCTGCTTTCTAATACATTTTGTTGAAAAATTCATAAACAACATGAATTGCTGGTATAAATAAATGTACCTTTACATGTGTCATTCAGTTACATGTGTCTCTTTGAAATAAGTTGTTCATTTGTTGAGGTGTGGGCACGCTCTACGTTTCCTTCATTATAGTATGGTCCAGCCCCCCTCAGTCCCGACCAGGACCTGACTCCTTCTTTTTGTCAATAATCCACGAAGCAGCAAAAGAGTGGGGGGTGGTTCTTCAATGTTGCCTGGGCTGAGATGTGTGCGAGCGCTAAGACCTTGTCCATTGTTGATGCCTGAGGCCTACAGCCTGTCTGGTACATGGGTATTATGCTTCTCTCTACTACCCATTTTTCTAGATCGTTCAATAGTAGGCGAGCGTAAGCCTTGGCTTCCAGATCTAACAGGGCGATGAGCCTGTAGTTTGACGGCTTTAGGCGATCTCCTTTTTTGAAGATTGGGACAAGTATGGAGCCCCTCCAGGACTCAGGAGCTGTTGCTGTCGAAAAGGTGTAGTTGAAGAGCGGAGTCAGGAGTTTGGCCCAGAACTCCGGTGCCTGTTTGAAGACCGGTGCTGGAATCCTGTTAGGCCCCGGGGCCCCGTCATTCCTCATGCTCTTGATGGTTTTGATGACCTGTTGGCTGTTTACCCAAGTTGGTAGGGTATCATCTACGACGGCCGGGATCTATTTCCCATCGGGGCCATGTCTGGGCACGGAATTGGAACTCCTGGTTTTGTGCCGCTCAGTTTGTTCCGACTCTGCAAACTCCACTTTATCGCTTGGTGGGGCTTCCTCGTTGGAAGCCGTTACATATAGCTGCTTCACGTGTTGTATCCAGTCCTTTTCTGCAACCCCATTTTCTCGTAATGGGCCTCGGTTGCTCAGCTGATTTATATATCTCCAGAGTCGTGCTGAGTTCTTTTGTTTAGGCAGGGAGAAGACCTTGAGCCACTTGCTTTCCGTGTCAGCTTTTTTGTGTTCCCAGACCTTCTTCCTGAGGGAAGCCCTCAGTGAGGCAATCGATGCTCCCTCTGTTTGGGGGCGTCCTCTTTTCTTGTCTGCAAGTGCTTTGCGCAACTGTCTTTTGTGGTCATGTATATCCTGTGGGAGGGTACTTCCTGGTCTATGTGGCCCGTTTGTTCTAGGGTTTTGGGGTTTGGGGTTCCCAAGCTTGGATTGCAGATCCTCTATTATATTATCCCATCCTTTTATGAGTGAGGGCTCGCTCAATAAGCTGCCTTCCTGTGCCTAGTCCAGCCGTATTTGAAGTGTGCTGTTGATCTTTTCTAACCACTTAATCCTCCGCAGGGCGCTATGCTTCTCCTCCCCACTTGACTTCCCGATGGATTGGTAAACGATGGCGAAATGCTGAAATGCTGCTCTTAGTGGCCTATGGTCGCTTTCCTTCCTGTTTTCCACTTCGAATTCATCCATCCTGTGCCAACATTTGAATTTTTTAGATTTAGGCACGCCAATTATGCAGTATGGACCCAGCTCAAAAATAATCGGGGGAGGGGGGCTTTTAAATGTATTTTAGAAATGCAAAGTGCTTCTATGATGGTGAATAATCTGGTGGGGAGATGTTGGTCTTGGAGTATCAATAGCTTTGACCTATGACATCCAGATGTTTTTAATAATAAGATTACCCATCCAGGCTTTGTTATTGGGTATGCAACTAGCATTTGACTTTCAGGTTTCCGTGTTTCTGATTCTGAAGCTGTAGATTGTCATGGCCAAATGCATGTGTAAAAGTTCAGGGCGAGTTTTGAAGCTAGTGCCCCACAGCTAAGCTCCAAGCTCATATTTTATGGCCCTAAAGAAAGGGATTCAGAACATATTTGTCGGCCTTACAAGAACAGGTAAAATGTGTCATCATTCAGGGCTCTACTCAGAAACGAGCACGGGACTGCCGCGCGGCCCCGCCTCCCCCTTAGCACTGCGGCGGAATAGCCGCCGCAGTGAAGGGGTTAAACCAAGGCACACAATTCTTTGGAGTCATTTTCAGTCTTGGCGCTCTCCATTGGTGCATCCGTGCAAGACCAGAGATGGGGAAGGTTGCGAATGCTAGTGAAAGTCAGGTGTTATTGTTTAACATTAATAGCTGAACATTCTTTCCCTTAATGACACATCTCATTCTGTTTTTAATTCTGTCAAACAACTTCAGGTGGCTTCCAAGAGATACCGTAAAGTTTCTGCCAGCGATCTGTGACTTCAAAGTACTAGGAGAATCATTTTCCAAGTGCTGCTGTGCTGTTTGTGAGCGTGCTCACTGCTGCTGTAAGGAAGAAACGCTCTTGAAGGATCTCTAGCGCCGTCACCCTGCAAGCGCTATCTGGCAGCGCCAGGGGATTTACTGCTCGCGTTTCCCGCTTCGCGGGAAACACTCGCTGGGTGAGGCAGTCGGCGGCTGGAGTGCGAGGAAAACAACATTGCCCACAAGTCAGCGGGGCCAGGTACAACTCGCCGCCACGCCCCCCACACCTGCCTTCATTATCGCTGGAAGTCCGCTGAGGAGCGGAGAATCATTTTCCAAGTGCTGCTGTGCTGTTTGTGAGCGTGCTCACTGCTGCTGTAAGGAAGAAACGCTCTTGAAGGATCTCTAGCGCCGTCACCCTGCAAGCGCTATCTGGCAGCGCCAGGGGATTTACTGCTCGCGTTTCCCGCTTCGCGGGAAACACTCGCTGGGTGAGGCAGTCGGCGGCTGGAGTGCGAGGAAAACAACATTGCCCACAAGTCAGCGGGGCCAGGTACAACTCGCCGCCACGCCCCCCTCACCTGCCTTCATTATCGCTGGAAGTCCGCTGAGGAGCGGAGAATCATTTTCCAAGTGCTGCTGTGCTGTTTGTGAGCGTGCTCACTGCTGCTGTAAGGAAGAAACGCTCTTGAAGGATCTCTAGCGCCGTCACCCTGCAAGCGCTATCTGGCAGCGCCAGGGGATTTACTGCTCGCGTTTCCCGCTTCGCGGGAAACACTCGCTGGGTGAGGCAGTCGGCGGCTGGAGTGCGAGGAAAACAACATTGCCCACAAGTCAGCGGGGCCAGGTACAACTCGCCGCCACGCCCCCCTCACCTGCCTTCATTATCGCTGGAAGACCGCGCATCGCGGGACGCTCGCGGGCGACGCCGGGCTAAGCCCGGGCAAAGGGCGGGCCCTCTGTGGCCCTCAGTGGCCGAGGTAGGCTGGGCTGGGCCCGGTTATTTTCCTTGTTTACATCACATCTGCTCATGTTAATGCGCTTGTTTGTCTGAGGAGGATCCATTTATAGACAATAATACACTACTTCCTCTTATACTACTGCCGGACAGCCATTGTTGCATCTCCAGGATTATATTTTTTTTACTATTTTATGATATTCTAACTTTATTTGTATTCACTCCTCCGGAGGTCAACTACTTTGATAAACTTTAATTCGTGGAAAAACCGTACTGAAGATGTCTAAAAAATTACGTTCAGGAAGGGTAGTGGGAGAAAAACCTGGTGCAAAAACATTCATTACCCGCACAAGAAACAAATCTGTAAACAATCCCCCATTGAAGGGTCAATGCCAACTCTTTGAATTATGGGACCTGCCTTCCGCTAAGAAATCTAAATTTGCTGTTACAGAAGCTTCCGGTGCCATAGTCCAGGACGTTCATATGCCAGGTATTACAGACCCTTTGCCTCCTCCTGCGCAGCCTGCGTTCTTACACTCTGCGGCTGTGGGGTTCCCTTCACTTGTTCTATCTGAAGGGAGGGTGGCGAGTATTGTCGAACATCAAGTACCTGTAAGTGAACCGGTGAATTTTCCCCCTATGCCTCAAACCCCTCTGAATGATAGGCTGGGGGGCGACTTGTCTTCACTATCCATCGACCTGGAACTCTGTGGCCGCTACGTAAACACAGCTAAAGTGGAGACCCAAGACCAGTTTAAGCTCTCGGGGGGTGCTACCCCATCTGGGTTATTGCTGTATAGCAGCACCCCTTCGTCAAACGGTCAGGACATGTCTGATTTGTTAAATGTTTCCAGGAGCCCGGATCTTAATCTCTCTGGTATCCGTCGCCCAGTGGAAGCATGTGAAAAACCGATTTCTGAATCTATGATCGCTCTGGAACAACTATTAGCCTCCATCTTACTTCTTTTGGGGAAATTTGTAGGCAGCTCGGACTGTATCCTGGATTCAGTTACTCAAATACTGAAGACACTGTTGCAGAAGTCGCCAGATTTGAGGAGTGTTTCCCCCTCTAGGACTGAACACAGCTTGCCTAAGGGGCAAATAAGTGAACCTATTGCGAAGCCTCATATGAAGGCTGCAACAGCAGTCTTGGAATCACACATCGCCCCTATGCCTTTAACTGCAGTCCCCAATTGCATTAAGAACTCAGTTCTAGAGATAGAGGAGGAAAACAAATCCACGCCCGGTCCCAAAGTGGTCCAAGATTTATTCCCTATTTTCATGTCCGAAAATAAAAAAGATACCCTGGACGATAAACAGGAGGTAAAGGTAAAAAATGGTAAACATAAAATCAATAAAGGGAATAGAAGGAAACCAATTCGAAAATACAGGAAGAAAAGGCAGCATCAGATAATCTTCTAAAATACTTCAGCGGCAAGGGAGAACGATGAAATTGATGTGGATCCCTCCTCCACCTCCGTAAAGGCGGATATTGAATTGAACTTATCCACTTCGACATCTTTAAAGGTGGAAAGTGATCGGTGTCCACCAACGCCTCTGGAAGTTATGCCACAAATGGGGGGTTCTCTCCCATGCTCTTCTTCACAGTCTGCGATAGGAGCTCCAATCTTACATCCATCTGGGGCCCTCAACCCTTTGGCCCCTCCTTTCTCTGCAGCTCTAGAGACTGAAGACCGCTTCCTTCCTGTCCGGCCTCAAAAAAACTCTAAGGCTCCTGTGGACGTTCTTATGTTAGACTTTTTACCTTTATTTGATGTTGACTTACCGTTACACAGAGCTTGGCTTCTTAAACGCTTTAGCGAGATTGAAAGTCTTTACCATATTCAATCTAGGGACATTGAGTTAGTCTCCCTGTTGGGTGGAGCCAGGGTATTGAGTATAAGGGTTAAATTCTATTCTCCTATCATAGTAAATCTGATATTAGAGCAAGCTGAGAATTTTCAACGTACAGGTATTGACATCCTTCCTGTTTTTAACCCTGGTAATACAAATCCCTTGTTTGGAAAGGTGTTTGGGGGTGATGAGCAAAATGGGGTAGCCTCCCCTCTTAGAGACCTGAAAATTTGGGTCTCTAGGGGAAAACGCTCAGTCTCGCATGTGAAGCCACTCCAGCTAATTCAGAATTCCTCTTTTATAGAGGATAATAACCGGTGGAACTGGCTGCATAGTGCCCTATCTACAAAAACAAAGGACAATCCCAAATTGTTTCATCATCTTTAACACCTCACTAAAAATCATTTCCTGGAATGCGGCCGGGATCCACAGTAGCCCAGAGAAATTTGCTTTTTTATTTTCTCTGGGCGCCAATGTGATGTGTATTCAGGAAACTTGGTGCATTAATATGTTAGCGCCATCAAAGGATTTTTACGTCCTGGAAGTGCCTGCCGCTCCTTCCAAGAAAGGTCATGCCAGGGGGGGGATCGCTTGCTTACTTTCAAATAAATTGCAATGGAGATTTTCCCACTATATCGACCCAAGTAAACTTTTCCACGCTATAACCATTGAAAATCTCTTCCATAATGGTATAAAGTCACCTATTGTAATTCTTAATGTGTATATACCCCCAGAAGAGTGTTTTAATGTTAGTCTGCAGCAGGTCTTCCGATATATTGACCGGATTAAAAATGTCCCATCCCCTCCGGAAATTCTGCTTGTAGGAGACTTGAATTGCAAAATCTCCAATGTTAGTCTGAAACTTTTCAGGAACAAAGCTAAAGAAGAGGCACATTTTGTCCCCCAAACGCTCTTCCCTGATAAGCTAGTGACAAACAAAAGAGGGAAGATTTTGCTAAAAGAATTAGCGGCCGTTGACGGTCTCATTCTAAACGGGAGATTTCCGTCTGACGTGCCTGCTAAATGTACTCACAAATCTCCTTTTGGGTCTTCTATCTTGGACTATGCAATTGCAGATTATGGTCTGTTTCCGTATATTCAGGACCTTAAGACCATACCCACATCCCTTAGTGACCATAGCATATTGTTCATAACTATTTCTTTAAAGCCCATGACCACTGCGTCTTGGTCTCTTAATGGCAGCGACGCTGCCTTCCACGCGTCATCGGGAAGGTGCTTCTGGAACCCTTCCGCTGTTAACGGGGTACAGGACTTTTTGTCTGATACCCTAATGGTAATAAATGAGTGGCGTGGGAACGAATTAGTTTATTTTGAAGAATTCATGCGAAATATTATACTTTATGCCAAAAAAAACTGTACGCCCTAGAAAAGGGGTAGTGGTCCCTAGTATACTGCATACCCTAAATAGGGAAATAAATAAATTAGTCCGTGAACAATACTTAGATAGAGTCTTGGAACGTGGAAAAGAAATTTCAAGGTTAAGAAGAAAGAGATGCAGACTTAAGCTAAAAATTAAAAAGGAAAGGGAGGACAATGTTTGGATTAATCTGAGGGAATCTGTTGTTCATGGTAGAATCAGAGATTTTTGGGCAATAATTGGGAAGGGCTGTGGTACGAGACTAAGTCCCTCCCCCATCCCTATAGCGGAAGAGATTTGGATTTCTTACATCCGGGATCTCTATGCAGGGAACAGGATTTCAGGTGATGATATTCCCATAAATGCTGCACCTGAAGGTCTAGTTAATTACCCTACAGAAAAAGAAATCGAGATGGCTATAAAAAACATGCGTCACTCTGGGGCAATGGGCCCGGATGAACTTCCCATGACGGTCCTTAAACAAGACCCGTTAAGGTGGAGTAAAATCCTGTATCCTCTGTATAGAGCTTGTTTTTTGTCCAAAACGGTACCTGCATCCTGGAGGGGAAGTATCTTGGTCCCCATTTTCAAGAAGGGTACAAGAGATAGCCCCAGAAATTACCGCTTGATTGCTCTCCTCGACTCCATCGGAAAGGTCTTTGCGAAATGTCTTCTCAATTCCCTCTCCGATTGGGTCGAGGAGGGCAACATCTTGCCGTTTGAACAGACCGGCTTTCGTAGGGACCACGGTACGCTAGACAATCTCACCGCTCTCCATGTGGTTACAGATAAATATGTCCAGGTGAGAGGAGGGGTAGTGTATGCCGCCTTTATTGATTTCTCCACAGCGTTCGACAAAGTAGATCGCGGAACGCTGTGGAGAAAATTGGCGGCGCTTGGTGCCCCAACCCTTCTGTTGGAGCTGGTTCGGTCTCTCCATACAGAGACCTGGTGTAGGGTCTTGTTGAGGGGCGAAAGGGGGCTATCTTCACAAATTCCATCTTTGAATGGTCTTAAACATGGCTGTTTATTGGCTCCCCTTTTGTTCTCCTTATACACGGCAGACCTACCCGCCGCCTGGTCTGCCAGTGAGGGTATTGCCCCGGTGGTGGGGGGGACCCCAATATCCTGCCTGATGTATGCCGATGATGTCCTTATTCTTGACTTGACCCCTAAAGGTCTTGCAAATCGGCTACATGCTCTTCACGCTTTTGCCGTAGGCCATTGCATGAAGATTAACATTACCAAAAGTAAAGTGATGTGCATAGCCGGTAAGAAGAGGTGCCGCTCTATAGATTTCGGTTGGTTTATTGGGGGCCAAAAATTGGAGGTTGTAAATTCCTATACATTTCTGGGAAAAATAATCACGGCTAGCTTGAGTGAGAGGCTCCATATAGAGCATTGTTCTCGCAAAGCTCATGCCCATGGCAAAGGTTTAAACTCTCTATACCAGGCAACGGGTAAAAGGCACTTTTCGAGTCTATTGGAAGTTTATAGATCAAAAATTCCCGCAACAATTTTGTATGGTATCGAACTCATAGAGGTGAAAAACTGGGACTTTTGCCATAAGCTTGAGGGGAAACTCTTAAGATCTCTATCTTCCCTAAATACTGCGTGCTCCGTGGCCGCCTGCAGGCTCGACTTTGGACTCAGGAGCAGCTGGGTACAGGGATTATGTGCCATAATAAGATGGGTGGCCTGTTTGGCTAGAGCGGGAGTAGGGACTATGCGAGCTCTCCTCAGAAGTGAACTATTGGGAAATTTTAAAGAGTTTTCTAAACTTGTAAGTAACTTTAGAAGGGCTGTAACCCTTCTAAAGTTAGATGAAAACGTTTTGTTTTCGTACTCTCCCTTACAGTTAAAACTCGTTTTGAAGGAAGCCTCGTGGGATCTATGTTTTCACTCTGATAAAACCTCAGTTTGTGAGAAAAGGAATGTAGAACTCCTCCTTAATTCCTATGTGTTAAAGTCGCCACAACCGTATGTCATATGGAACTTACCGCATGGCATTCGTAGATTTTGGTTTCTTTTACGTTATGATTTAATTCCCCTAAATCTACTGTTATCCAAATGGTATGGCTCCTCTCCTTTGTGCAATTTATGTAAATTGAGCACCCAGGACTGTATGCACGTTTAACTGATTTGCCCCATGCTCCGTAAATTGCGCACCCGGTGGTTAAAAGTAATCTGTCTCCGCCTTGGTATTGTCACTTTAAATGGCTTTCTTCACTTCAGTGAAGTAGTGTGGCTTACTGGTTAGAGGCGGCAGACCCGAGAGCAGAGGACGGCCCGGGACCAGGGTTCGATTCCCGGCGCGGCAGGTTTCTGGACCAGGGTCAGCAGACTCGATAATTCTCTCGCCTCGGTGCCCACTCTGATCAGCGATCACACTCGGCAACTCTGGGCATTAGCTTGCCTCATCTTCACTAACGGCCCCACCAGACCGCCGGGGATGCCTGGTCTCACCCTGGAGATACCCATTAAGGGACCATCTCTCAGGGAAGCCAGGAAGGGTTTCGCAGCGGTCAAAGCGCCTTGGGACCCTACGGGTAAGTAGTGCGCTATATAAATGCCAATACATTTACATTTACATTTTACATTCATGCATTTTATTGCCCCCCCCAATGAAATGTTCTGTTTCCATATTTTTAACTTTTTTAAAGGTTTTTTAGCTATTTATTAATATGTACCTGGAGATGTCTTGACTGTCCGACCTTTTGTAGTTTAGTTTCCGCTTGTCTATTTTGGATTCAATCCTGTCCTTCAAATGTCCTGATTTTGTCTTGTATTTGTCCTGTTGTTTTATATTGTATATTTTATGTGGCCCTCTTTGAGAGCCAAAACATAATAAATAAATAAAAAAATACTAGGTGCGGGAGATATTTCCATTAAATAGGTACTGACTGTCCACAAACAGTTTGAAGATACTGACTACAAATTCATGCAGAAGTATTAATGAGAAAGGCTACAGGAGTGCTTTCCTAGGATCGGAAATGGAAGCAAACGCCAATGTTTAATGATGAAAACAATTCCCAGTCAGGGAAAAAGTGGAGCGTGCAATTGCACAATCGCTCATTTTTTTTTATCCTGCAATTCGCTCTCTCAAAAGCCATAAAATGCTGTAGTCTAAACACAGAGGGACATACTTATGAGCCCTCTGCACCACCAGTACATCACTTTTTGTGACGTGCTGGAAGCACATTTCACTTCTCCATATTTACAAGGAGAGGAAAAGACACCATGCGTGACTTTTCCTGTCCTTGTAAATATGGACCCTTCACACGCAGAACTTTGCGTTGAAGGGGCGTTCCATGGGTGTTGCTGTGTGTGTTCCCACACAACACCCATGGAACCAGACACGTTTCCAGATTTACGAGGAATCGTAAATCTAGAAATGCGTGTCATTGCTACGCCTCCCCAGAGGAGGTGTAGCGAGGCGCAACAAGGAGAAATGTTTTCATTTCTCCTCGCTTTTTCCTCTTTTAAAGCATGCTGCATTCTACAGCTTTTTTTCGGCTTCTTTACTTTCAATGGCTGAGAAGTAGAAAAGGAGATTGAGCCGCTCTATGACTTATTGCAAGGTGATGAGAAGGATGGTTCAGGTGAGGGAGTTAAGCTCGCCTCTGAACTGACACTTGAACAGCAGGTGGAGTGTAAAGAGCTGCTGGGCAGATTTTCCCATCTCTTCTCACTTACCCCATCGCTGGCTCCTGTCTGTGTCCATGACATAGACACAGGGGACACCCTACCTGTTAAGAGCAAGACAGGGTCCAAAAGTGCATCAAGTCTAGAATGGCCAAGATGCTGAACCTGGGTGGTGTTGTGCCATGGAACACCTGGGGCAGGTATTGGTGAGGATGCAGGGGGCCAGACTGACCATCAAGGCAACAAAGTGTCAAGTTGGGCAATCCTCTGGTGTTTATCTTGGGCATCAGGGGGGTAATGGGAAGGTTCGCCCCCCGGAGGCTAAAGTCTAGGTGGTGCTGGACTGGCACAGGTAAAGGCCTTTTTGGGACTTACTGGTTACTAGCAGAACTGTGTAGTAAACTATGGGACCATGGTTGCTCCTTTAACAGCCCTGACCTCTAAGAAGCATCCCTAGAAGGTGATCTGGACTGAACAGTGTCGGAAGGCATTTGATTAATGAAGACCACACTATGCAATGCACCTGTGTTGAAGGCCCCTGATTATAGTCATACCTCATTGTGCAGACAGATGCTTCAGACAAGGGAGTTAGGACAGTTGTAACCTAGCTCAATGAGAAGGGAAGAGAGCACCCGGTGTCCTTCACCAGCCGCTGCCTACTTCCCAGGGAGCAGAAATGTTCTACTGTTGAAAAAGAATGATTTGCCAAAGTGTGGGCCCTTCGAAGATTCAGACCTTACTTCTTTGGCGCAAGGTTTGAGGTACAGATGGATCACAACCCTCTCAACGGGTTGAAACCAAAGTTGCTCAGGTGGTCCATATCACTGCAGAGGCTAGACTTTACTGTGGAACATAAAGCAGGCTTACCGCACGGTAATAAAGATGGCCTTTCCCGCTGGTTTACCCAATCAGATGATCAGTGCTCTTTCACTGGCGAGTAGGCACCGGCCATTCTGATCGGGCCCGACATAGTTGGGACAGGAAGACTTCTGCATGTCTCTGGAGACCGTGGTTCCCCTGCCTTATGCTGATCTCTGGGCAAGCACTTAAAAGTTACTGTAGGTTTTCTAGATTCCTACCTCAGTGAGCATAATAATCATGCATGTCCACTGAGAGTCTCCCTGTGTACATAGATTGAGACCCTAGAGCTTGGCTCTGAGGTCTAGGGTGCATGTCTAGTTCACCCCTACTTCACAGAGAGTGGCTACTGCCCTGTCTACCCAGGCAACGGTAGACTGACAGTGGTGGAAGCAATAAATCTGCAGCCAGGGATACCTTTACCCCTGTATCCTTGGAGGGGCGAGCTACTAACCACCCTCCTGATCAAGTCTGTGCAGCCTCCCGTGCCTGTGGTCCTGTTGCCTTTATCTACCTGGGATGTGTGTTTGAGAGTTAGATGGTTCTCTGAGGGAGAATAGTGAGTTGAGCCATTGTATGTAATGTGAACTGAGCTGTTCTGCTGAACATTCCAACTCCCCTGTAGGCCTCCCTATTCCTTGGAGAAGGCTGGTGGGTTGGGGGTAGACACTTGTGCTTATCTGTGTTTAGCTGCACTAACTCTGCTAGGAGGGACTCTCCCCCCCTTTCTGTTGGGTTATGGTCAGGGCCTCCAGGTCTGGAGTTAATTAAAATTCTTCTCTGGGGAATAGCCACGGCGGATGTATGATGTTACCACGCAAGGCAGTACAACGCATGCCGTTACTTCGCAGTCGTTACAACGACTGCGATGTTACCACGCTGTGCCATTACCACTCAAGTCTTTACATCGACTTGAACTAGATGGCGAGCTAACATTAGAAAAGTGTAATTTACTATTCCAACTCCAGTCCACTGAACAGTAGGGAAGGTTTTGGGATAGTAAACTACACTATTTGTAATGTTAGCACGCCATCTAGGGCAAGTCGATATGAAGACTTGCGTTGTAACAGCATTGCGGTGTCCTGACTGCGATGTTAACGAAGTTTCCCAGCCCGGGTTGGCACTAAGAGCCCGTCCGGGGAAGAAAGTAAGTCATCCTTTGCATGCTTTGGAAACACAGTGCACATGCCACAAAGGTGCCTTGTGATTGGAGGGGCACCCAGGATTTAAAAGTAGCAGACCCTCTGATTGGATCTGCCTATCAATCAGAGGTGATAAAAGTCTGGCCTTAGCAGTCAGTTATTGTTCAAGACTGGTCTACGGTTCTATCAAGGCGACCCACACCAGGTCTGTCCATGGAAGTCAGTCACAGCCCGTGGTTTGAAGGCAAGACAAGAAGCTTGCTCACCGCGTCTACAAACCTCTCGATAGGGGTTGAACTTGAGAAAGTTTTCTCTTTGGCAGATGGATTATGCTGCGAAGAAATTTGCCAGTTTGATGAGGAGAAAGGGCATAGGTCAGCAGCTTCGTAGCAGAGAATCAGCTGTCTTGTGAGGCTTGTGAAGCTGCTGCTTGGAGCATTGCAGACGGCTGCTAAAGATAAGGAAACTTGCAGCACATCAATGGAGACAAGGGAGACATGGAAGCTTAATCTCAGTCCTTGAAGGTGAGATCACTTTCCTAGACCCCTCCCCCTGTGCTGTGGGACCCTCTGTGATACTTCCAGCTACAATCTGTAGCTGGTTAAGAGTGTCCTGTGACACAGGGTCCCACCTTTTTGGGGCTATCCGGGTGAACTGGCACTTGGGCCAACCACTACCACCCTACAGCTAGCCAGTGGCTACTGGTCAAGAGGGACTCCAGTTAACTGTGCCAAGACATCAGGCACCTGTAATGAGATCCCTGATGTCACTAGAGTGGTGTCCTTGCTAAAGACGGAAGGGCACTTCTGTTGCTTTGGGTGTCGGGTTAGTGGGCTGATCACGAACCTTTAACTTCACATCAATTGCTGAAACTACCTCATTTCAATACAAGGATTGATATAATGGCTCTAGCAAATGAGAGCAACCCTATTCTGTAATATACAATGCTAATTGTGTGTGTACATGTTAACTGTGTTTTTATAGTGCTTAGCATCTAGGCACTATAATACTGCTTTGGGTCATAACTCTGGCCTAAAGTGTTAAGGAGGCCGTTGTTTTTCACTGGTTATCCTAGTTTTATGTGTATTATATTTCTCTAGTGTGCATTAAAGCAGTTTTCGTTTATAAAAAGTAAAGCACAGACTACACATTCATTTTATCAGGTGGTAGTACTGTGTGCACTGTATTCTGAATGTCTAAACCCACCTCACATCCCCCCTACATTGCACTGCACCAAGTGGCAGGCACAGTGTAGTGCCTGCCACTTAGTGCAGTGAAATGCACAACATGCTCTTTTTAACATAGCAGTGGTGCTGCTGTTAGCAGCCATCGCTGCAATGTTAAAGGTGCGAAATCCGACAGCAACGGTCCCATCATAATTGTATATGCGGGACCGTCACATGCATGGCGGTCGGCCCCAAACACCGCTACCGTGGCGCCACCGCCGCAATGCTAAATGTGCGGAATCCGACCGCAGCAGTGGCGGTCCCATCATATTTGTATATGTGGGACCGCCGCATGCACGGCGGTCGGACCCAATCACCGCTACGGTGGTCCGCCCACCATCTTAATGAGCCCCTTCATGTGTACATCAAACCAGGGGGGCTCCGCTGTCTCTGCGTTGGCTTTGTATCTCATATAGAATATACTTCTACTCAGTCGGTCTGATCTCTAAAGTACTCCATGACATTGGGCTCTTACTAGAGTGTAACCGTCTACCAATTTCTCCTTGGCGTAGAGCTGTGACCTGCAATTTCCAAGTCTTGGAAATTACCAGTTACTTAAATGCATGACCCTCTTAATTGTTTGTCCAAATTTTGGAACCACAAATATAAAGAGCAGGAGAAAATTTAAGGTTTAGTAGGGGATTGATAATCATTGTGTTAAAAAATCGACTTTACTACTGAAGTCACCGCTTTTAGACTTCATGGTCCCGGTTATGGACGGCAGAGGCTCAGAATGTTCTGTGAGTGAATATAGCACACAGTGCACTCAACAAAGCCAGGAATCAGATAAATTGGTTTTATTTGTCTATACTTTCTTATGATTATTTTATGACCACCAAAACCTGACTCCTAAAATACTAAGGTGGTGGCCAAGTGACGGACATGGGGCCATCACGCAGAGCAGGTGTTGTGGTTTTTCCATTCCATTCAACCAACCTGCAGTTATGGGTTTATTTGTGAAGCCTTTTGCTATCTCTGGTTCTCTGAATGCAATATTATATATGGTGCTGGGCTATGCACACATCCATCTTTGGAATGTGGTGC
This sequence comes from Lissotriton vulgaris, assembly GCF_964263255.1. Lineage (NCBI taxonomy): Eukaryota > Metazoa > Chordata > Amphibia > Caudata > Salamandridae > Lissotriton > Lissotriton vulgaris. The sequence goes on along the minus strand of NC_141694.1, from coordinate 1,796,622,614 downwards.
TGTGCACAAGGGGGGGGGGGCAATACCTCGATTTGAAATAGTCTCCTCTTTTTCATCAGCCAGCTCTGTCGGCACAGCCAGAAAATTAGTTTATGAAACCAAAAAGTTCTATGGATTAGGAAAAAGGTCTGGTAAATCCCCTTAGAATGAAAGTGGAAGATGATCGACCCCCAGCCCTATGTAGGCCTTGGTCTGTGTTGACCCAGGTAACCCGAGCCATGACTAAATAGTCAATCTCTAAACCTTTCCTTTACTACAACAAAATAACCCCTTGTTCCCAGAAGCCTTTAGACTGCATTGGCTATCAGATGAGAGCTTATGTCATCGCACAAGAAGCCCCACATCAACCACACACACACACACACACACACACACAAACACACCCACCCACACCCACACACACACAAACACACACTCACACACACACACACACACACCTACACACCTACACACACCTACACACACACACACACACACACACACACCTTTCGATAGGCGTTTGAAGCCATTGGCTACTGTCGTTTAGCTGGACTGACTAACAGGGCTGTCCATCAACATTAGTATCAGCCTACAGCATTTCCCGCCTGTGAAGTGCTTAAGAAAGCAGTCCACAATCACATTGTAATGAGGGTAATTAGTGCATTGCATTTCTATGTATTTATTTCTATTGGCTGGGCCCTGCCGCCTGCACATTTTCTGTGTGGTTCAATGCTCCTACCCTCCATCCCACGCTCACTCGCACGTTGATTCACAATGCTACCGGCTCAGTTCCTCTCTCGCTCTGTGTTATTTATTTTTTTGTTTTCCACGTTTTTGTTGGGATCCAGCAGCTGGAAATTGCTACCAGGCTGCTCACTTCACTAATAAGTGCCCCTCAGACTATATTTTTTATTTTTAGATTGCCATGTCGTCATGGCCCTAAGAATGCATATGTTTAGCATGCATACATCCACATGCATTGCAACACATGCAGGTGCCCAACTGGTGGCCTTCTGAGATGCTAACCATTCCAAGTACGCCACTGTGTGTTATGTGCAGTGGCTATTTTTTTATTATTTTTTATTTTCATTTTTCTGTACTGTTTAAACATGCCCGTGACCAAGTTAGAACCGTAAACAAAAAAAGCCAATAGATCAGTGTTCCACTTCTAAAGAAAGGACATTGGATTTGCCAATGCTTGTTTTTAATTACTTTCCATTGTGATGTTTTTTTTTTAATGGCTTTCTCAGTTCTGGATTCTTTGTCAGAATAAATTCCGAGGCTGCATATGAATAAAACTCTGGATAATGTATTCTGTGCATACCAATTTTTCAGTAGTGCCATGTAAGGGTTCCCAGATTAGTCCTGGAACTGTGGAGAAGATATAAACCTGCAGGGGAAAATCTGCAGGGCTTATAATTGTGCAAACAATAGGCCTAGCGTGTTATTTGAGCACAGTTTTCCACACTGCAACGTCCAGCCACCTTTAGAGATTTCATAATGAGATTCTTTACCATAATGTTTTCATCTTTTAAAATGTATTTTGTGTGCAATCATGTCCTTAAAGGTTTTCCTTTTGCTTTAAATGAAACCCTCACAAGACTTTGCTCAGTTACCAGAAAAATGTTTGTAGGGATCTCTGATATTGACTGCCCCTTCTTGTTTAAACCCGAGTTTTATCAATTATTGAAAACCCCAAAGCTAGAAATGAAAGCCAAGGAGCACTCCCAAATCTGCCTCACCAAAAGGTCAGGCAGGGTGTTTTTGACAATAGACCAGAACCAAAAATGCTATAATGAGATATTTTTTACTGTATATCCTGAAACCTAACGTTTTTAGATTTCAATTTTAAAGTCTCTGATATTAGCTGCCTGGTTTGCTTCTTTAATCCCTAATCCAAATATTGATTTCATGATGTTTCAATGCTATTAAATTTGCTGAGAAAATCCTATTACTAATAGACTGCAGCAGGGTAATTACTCAGACGTAGATCAGAATTAAGGACACTTTACTAAGTAACTTATTCTGTGGAAAAAATCATCAATTGGCACTTTCCATGAGTAATTTGTTACCACTTTACTTTTTAATGATGGAGGCAGTCTTTTTAATATAGACCTTGAATTCAATATTGAAACATACTATATTTGTTCGACCAACACAACCCCTGTATAGAAACCGGTCTACAACACCTTGTATGTCCAGGAAGAGATACTGTATTCAAGTTATTCAACAAGAGGAATATGTGCTTGATTAGGGAGGCACACATAGGTAAAGGGGGAGCCCCTCTCGTGCTATTTATAAGCAAACTGGAGTATGTATTGATACATTTTTGATCTGCATTAAAAGGAAAATGTTTTTTCTGCCCTGTTTAATGGTATCTTGTAATGAGAAGGTAGACAAAAAGTGCCTATGCTAACAGGCAATGAAACTGTGTTATAGTAAACTAGGACTGGTCTTGACACTGAAAAGGATAATTTAGATGGGACATCACAATCATTATTACATATGCACATATTATATAGTTCATTATGTATACATTTTCATCATGGTTTATCATTGTAGATATCCTGACGAAAATTCTGTATTTAGCGGGTTAACATTACAGGCCCATCCATCTTAAAGCAAATCTTTATTACTGCTGTGTTAATAAGAGCATTACATAAAACTGGGCTTTGTCAAATACTTGTGTAGCCCTGTCCTATCTGTAGATTTTTTGTTTTGTTTATGCATTTTTTTTAATGACACATTTTATTGGCATTTCACAAACTGAATCACAGCGATATAATTATGCTTAGCCTAGACAAAAAGACCGTTCATGAAGATATGTCAACTTATGGGCAAAATCTTCGAATACGTATGAGTATTTAACATAGGAGACATCTTCTTCATTTTTCGAAGTCTCCTTTGTGTTTGCTTCCTTTTAACCACTTCTGTGCTCGTGACGGAACCACTCCGTCACAAGCCACGGACGTGCTGTGCTGGTGACGGAGTGGTTCCATCACGGCGCGTCCGCCCCGGCTACGGGGCGTCAATTCCGCGCCAGTGCGGCCGTTTTATTAAGCGTGCAGGACCGTGACGGAACCACTCCGTCACAAGCACAGCGCTCCCGTGGCTCGCGACAGAGTGGTTCCGTCACAGAGCATGGCGGCGCCGCACGTCCCCCTCTCCCCCCCACGCCGCAGCGGAATTACCGCCGCGGCCAAGGGGTTAAAAGCTCCCATTGTTGAGCCCACCTCGATGAATAATGATTGCACATCAGAGTGAGGTGCTGTCCCATTTAAGAAGCATGCCACCTTGGTGGATAAGGGTTAAATGTCCTTTTAGCAAAAGATAATCTAAAAATAGTGCATCCAGGCCCTGGCTTGCACTAGGACAGACAATATTCTTTCCCCCTCTGTGGGATAGCAAGTCCCTCCTATTTAAATGTTGCTGGGGAAACCGATTATGCCTACTAAGGAAAGTGGAAGTGATAGCCAATCACTCACGTCAACAGCGTAGCATAAGGCAGCGTTAACGTGGCTTAACCCTGTCTTATACATAAGGCCCCCTTTCACGCCATGGTAAGCATGAAATTGGTGGGCATTTGGCGTTACGGATGGCATTCCACCGCAACACCCATCCATTTTGATGCTGCCCCCTATGTACAAGGGTGGCGTACATAGGAGGCAACGCCAAAATTAAGACCAGGTTAAAACTGGTTTTAAGATTACAAAACAAGGAGAAATGCATTATTTCTCCACATTTTTGCTTTTGCATGTGTGCTACCTTGTGCAGCACACATGGAAAAAGCAAAATGCCATTGTTTGGTTATGTGTTCGAAGGTGTCCCTTCCTGCAAATAAACATACTTTTTTTAAAATGCCATTTTGTCACTTTCATGTTTGCAGCATGAAGCAGCACACATGAAAGTGTTAGGATGGGATTTCTAGTATTGATTATGTGCAGGAAGGGACACCTTCCTACACATAAACAATCCTTCCCTGCACGCAGACACCCTTGCACTATGGTGAAGGGGTGCCAGCGTTGGCGCTAATTTGCTCAACTTAGCGCCATCGCAGGGGGAAACGCAAGGCTGCACCACATTCTTGTACATATGGTGCAGGCTTGCGTCTCAGAAGTGGAGGAGAGAGGCGTTAAGCCAGGAAGGCTCATGCCTCTTTCCTCCTCTTTCTTGTACACATGCCCCAAATGTCCTTAGTTACAAGTTTGGTGGTAAAAACACAAAACCTGCACATAGGGTAAACACTGATTTCACACGGCTCACTAAATACACGTGCTAAATAAAACTGATTATGAGTTTTTACCATGTACAGCAGAATCGTTATTTAGCGCATGTGTTAAATAATTAATGTAGTTATCAAAATTTTGCCTTGCCTGAGAATCCTCATGATTGTGAAGAATGACTGATATCTGTTGCACTTATTCACATTGATCCGTGCATGTGATGGTATAAGAGCTGATAACCCTCTTACTAGATTAAAGGTGCTGTATCTCCGCAGTTTCATCACAGTATGATTATTGTTGGTTCTCTGAAAGACCATGACATTGTGATTTCGCCCAGAGCATCTAACAGAGCAGTTCAGTTTACACAAATCCACCTCACAGAGTTTGTGCACAATGTGCTTAATTTGACAGTTTCTTCAAAAAGAACAATTGATGGATGGCGTGTTGAACAAAAAGAAACAATGGATTTAGGCCCATATCTCTGCACTGGGGTGGGTATTTGACATTGTTCAGCATTCCGTCCATCAATAATTTTTTGGGTAATTTTATGGTTCCAGCACACTAGTTCTTGTCTACGCGTGTCCCAATGTGTACATGAGTACAATCAGTTGAACCAGGGATGTCACGAAATCCTGCCTTCGCCTTGCTCGCATTAGCTATGTGGTTGTCCAAGGAAAACTGTATTTACTGCCCACTCATTCGCTGCAAGACACCCATCACTTAGCAGAGTATCTTGTTAAGGATTGACTGGGAAATGCTGAACACCAGTCCTGCTGTCTGTTGTGTGGTGCCTGTTGCAAAGACTTCTAACACTGATAACATTTTCAGGAAGGGGGGATGCAGTGATCCCTAGGTTGGGCTCCATGGTATCCGTAATGATTATCTTTTCTGTGCTCATGACGAGCTCAGCTCGTCATGAGGCACGGTGCTCCGGGGCTCATGACGAGCTGGGCTCGTCATGAGCCATGGAACTCTCACACGCGGGGATGATACCCCTGCTGTGCTGAGCGTTCCACGGGAATGGGTGTGCTCACGACGAGCTCAGCTCGTCATGAGCACACAAGCACTGTGCCTCATGACGAGCTGAGCTCGTCATGAGCACGGGGCGCTGTGTGCGCCCCCACCACCCCCAGCACAGCGGGGGAATTACCCCCGCTGCGAAGGGGTTAAAGTATGTTTTATATGGTGCCCATATTGAGCCTGTGTATCCTCTGGATTTTGAGCTGACGCTTGTTTATGGGTTCCAGCCTTACTCTGTCAATCTTGGCTCTTATCCTGCAGTGCTCCCCTTCGAAGTCATTGATTTCCGTCCATCGTCCAAGTTTCCATCCTTATGCTACGTGGTTTTTGTAGCAGCGCATGGATCTGGCAAAGCATGAGCCAGAGGACTAGCAGTGCTGCAGCCATGGTGGCGTCCTGCAGAATGGAAGTGTGAGGTGCTGCAGTCAAGCTGTGAGAGCTTCACCTGTCCATGGCCATTTATGCAGGTCAGTTCCTGTGTGCAGGTGTGTGCAAGACTGTCTTTATCAGCTCAAACAGTGTATCTACGGTGTTTGTTTGCATTATTGTCTTACTCTTAGCTTTTTTTGTATTGCTTTACAGATTTTCTTTTATTTCCTACATTTCCAGTGATTTTTACCACCTGCTTTTGACTACAGGTATTTTAAGGGGGTATTATACACTGAGTTTTAATGACCTCTTATATTTGTAATTGGGTGTTATTTACATTATGCATTATTTTTCACGTAACAAAGATCATGGGCCAGATGTAGGTAAGTAACATTTACCGAATCTTAATTACCGAAAATTACCGAATTTTACAGATTCGGTAATTAAGATTCGGTAAATATGAGGGGTTGGTATGTAGGGAATCCAGATTTTCCCTTTTACCGAATCGGTAAAATTCGGTATTTACCGATTCGGTAAATACCGAATCAGTAAAGCCTATTGATTCCTATGGGCTTCAAAGCCCATAGGAATCAATAGGCTTTACCGATTCGGTATTTACCGAATCGGTAAATACCGAATTTCACAAGGGTGCAGGGGGTGTCACTTTGACACCCCCTGGCACCCCCTAAACAGGATTGGGTGCCATGTGGCAGGCATACAAGCCCTAGGGGCAGGTCTGCCTGCCACATGGCATAGGTGTGCATGCACACATGTGCATGCACACCGGAATCGGTATTTTACCATGAGGTTGGATTTCATGGTAAAATACCGATTCGTTAAGCCCTTTGGGACTCAGAAGAGTCCCACCTACATATCAATTTTACCGAATCGGTAAAAATACCGATTCGGTATTTTACAGAATCGGTAAATGTACCGATCGGTAAATTTACCGATTCTGTAAAATACAGGGCCCTATATCTCAAATTGCATTTACCGGTCGGTAACGGCCGAATTCGGCCATTACCGACCGGTAAATGCCTACCTACATCTGGCCCCATATGCGGTAAATAGCACAAGTGTTAATGAGCCCAAGTGGACTACATACATGCGTTATTTAGCGTGTGAGCTAAATGAAGCATGCATGTTTTTAATCACGATCAGGTGAATCATTAAAATCATGCCCTATTTGCCCTGGAATGAGGTAATTACCACCATGCCAAACTCATAATGTGGGCCCTAGAAACCTGAACTCTGAGGGTTTTTCTCTCACCAGCAATGATTCACTAATCCATGCCGGGCTCTACTAGTTCAGACAAGATTACCAGGAGCCTGAACCTGGGGCTCTTCATAGGCTAAGTAAGGAGCCAGCTATCAGTAGTGTTTGTGCTGCAGTAGAATTGGGGCCCCTGAAGTTGGGGGTCCCATTCACCCTCATTCGTAGCTGTATTACTATCAAACCAACAAATGGGGGCCCAGTTTCTTCGCTTGCTTTAGGGTCCATTGTGCTACACCACTGGCTGAGAGGAACCCCTTGTAGTACTTTGAAGCACCCCTAAAGTTTGTTTCTGAAGGAAGGCCTTTTCAGAAAATTCTGTCTTGACAGCAAGCACTTGTAGCCCTGCTTGGTCCTTCTAAGAGAGCTTTTTTGTTTTTGGAGCTAAATCAGTTCCAGCTAGCCCAACAGTCTATTGTGAAATCACAAGCATTTGCACTTGTGCCGCGTCATGTGATCAATTAACTGACAAAGAAGATTTTGCACATTCATACTTTGTCCCAGTGCCCTGAGTGAAAGTAAGGCCTTTTAAATACAACCATCCTGCACCTACCCACTTAATGCTCATCTGAAAACAGCACATGGTTACAGAGGTGTGAATGTATACTTGATCTATTATCTTAGGTGACCTACCAATAATCTCTTTTTCCATATTTTGTGTGCAGGGGCTTTAGTTTAGGTAACTTAATGAATTGATCCAAAAAGAACATAAATGTAAAATTCATGGCCTTTAGGATCAAGATGTTTTTACTTGCAATCATTAATGCAAAAAGAACAATTGATGGACAGAATGCCGAACAATGTCATAAATTCACCCCAGTAAAGAGATGCGGGCCTAAATCCATGGTTTTTTTGGTCACCATGCCTTTCCAGTTGGACTCAGCCATATGCAAATCTGTCTTGACCCTGCACCCAATGGTAACAGTCCATCCCGAACTGGCAGGCCAGGTCCTCCCTGGACTGGAAACAAGCATCCTAGGACCGGTTTCATGCTTTCAGCCCTCATCAGCCAGGATAGCTTGACTCCAGTGGCACGGAGAGCACAGGACCCACGTCTGGGCATACCTGTTCTACTCGAGGTGACAAATGCAAAAAGAACAATTAATGGACAGAATGCAGAACAATGTCATAAATTCACCCCAGTACAGAGATCTGGGCCTAAATCAATGGTTTTTTTGCAATCACAACATTTTATGTGGAACTACTTGTCTAACCCACTTGTTACCCCTTTTGCAGGAAATAAAACTTATATGGTTGACTTGTTAGATGTTTAGTGGACTAATGCATAGTGTTAACATAAGGCATATGCACAAACTGCATAAAATTGTAGTAGTACAAAGCTTTATTTCGATATAAGGATATCTTAAAAGCACATAACAATAAAATTGTAGCTTTAGTTGCCAAATGTTAGTAGTCGAAAATATATTCTCCTTCACTACTAGCGTCCTTGCTGCAACAATGAAAATAAAGGTGCTACACTGTTCTATTAGGTTAGACTCTAACAACTTACTCTTCCCAATATTGTCCCTCTTTTTTTCTTCATATGCGTGCACTTTTCTGGCTAGTCAGTCACCTGTGACCCTACTGAGTAGGAGTAATTGGACATCTTAATGTGACGATTGAGTGTATTATATGGTGTGGTTGTGAGAGCTCAGTCCAGTTGGTCCAGTCTGACTCATTTTTAAAAGCTCTAGCTCATACCTGGCTAGCTATGGCTTTGAGCAGTAAGGCTTAGGCAAAGGAAAAAGCATTCAGATGCATCAAACAACAGTATAGGAAAGTTACACAACACACAAGAAATCCAACACCAAGTTATAAAACAAGAATATATTTGTATTTATTTTTAAACACCAAGACTAGTAACATCGAGTTTGGGAGATACAGATTTTTAAGCAAAACGTAACTCTCAGTTTTTTAGTCCAAAGAGCAAGCAAACATTGGTAACTGTAAAGTTTAGAAACTTTTGAAAATTGATTGAGTACTCGAGCCTGGACTGGGTGGTCAGTTCTGTCAGGGGAAAGGAAAAGGGTCAATAAGGAGTATTTGGACAGTTACCTGGTCACCGAAGCAATCTCAAGTCCAGTTCCACTGTTTATGGAAGGACCACCAAAGACTTCAAAGGAGTGGTCCTGATTCTGGGGATACAGGATGCTGAAAGATGCACTGGGTGCTTTGTAGGCAAGGAGGGTCTTCCTGGGGCTATTCCGTGGTCCACATGTAAAGTTGCAGGACTTTGGCCACATGGGTCAATGTCCCTTGAAGACCTTTTTGGTCTAGCAGAAATCCAGTGACGAGTTTCCTCAGTCCGACAGATTCAGGTGAAACTTTTAAGTGCCGAGGAGTTGCCCCTGGCACATCCTTGAAACTTTGAGTCTTCCTACTCGTTTGTTTTGCAAATATATGTGCATGTTTTTTTAACAACCCATTAAATAAAACCTGTTGAGATATTGTTTTTGTTACATACATTTACCACCCAGGTCTCAACTGGGTTTACGGGGTGTACTCCTGTTGTTTGTGCCTATACTTTGAGCAACCGTGGGGTTGCGAGAGTGGGGCTTTTTTTGCCCCTTACATCTTTTGTCATTTTTTGACACATAATACCTAATTTGTTGTAGGCACTATGTCCTCTAAGGAGACTCCCAATTACTCGATGACTATATCCTAATAATACTAAGTGGCCCCTCCCTCCTCTCTACTTCTTCCCACTCCACACACATCACTCCCGCAGCTAACACATCTTGAGTTCTTCTGGATAGATTGAGAAACTCAAGAAAAAGCAAATCAGAACTAACTTACACGCACGTATACTAACAGAATATTTAAAGTCTAATATAATCCCATTTGCCCTAAGGATTTGTAATACCCCTGCCATTTTTACCCAAGATCTCAAATCCTGTACTCATTTTTTTGACCAACTATGGTTCGCAAACCTTATCGAAAAGATAGCCCTTGCGCCTGCACCAATCAGGGGAATAATATGTTTCAACCCCTTTGTGTATTATATGATGCCGTGTATTTCTTTCACTAAGAGTCAAATTTATGAGGGCTTCTCTAGTCGATCATAGTGAAAAGCGTGGCTCAAATCCACCCGAGTGACTTACCGCACTCACCTATAGGTATTCTGTAGAAAGTCAGCCGGACAGTGGAGAAGAATAAACAACAGTCTTTATTAGGCCAAACACACTCATATGAGAGGGCCCTGTCCGACCTCACTCCTAGGAGTGCGAACGAGAGGACTGACTCTCTTCATTACAGCAGTACATTATAATGCAACACAGTTCATTAGGGTACGCCCCTTCTGGAAAATTACTGAAACCCAGACAGGGGAACAATGTCCTCATACAGTAGGCATCTGCACCTGCAAGGGATACATCGCTATCTTTACTCAAGGCCGCGGAGCTAGGCTTCAGCGTCTCTTGGGCATGAGAATATTACTGATAAAGAGACTTGTTAGTTTCGGCCACAGTAAGCAGAGAAACGAAAACTGCTGTCCTAGTGAAATTCTCTATTCCTACGGGAGGGGCAAATGAGCGAGTACGACTCGCAGACACAGAGAGATACACAAAATGGAGGCACACAGGCTAAGCTAAGGAACTAATATCGTCACACACATATATGAATAATCAGGTAACACACGGGGATAATCTAAAACGTGTATATATACGTACTCCATCAGTTAGTCATATGATGCTAACTCACATATGAAAATAGGGATGGTTGGGGCATCGAAAAGTGAATTCTATCAATAGTTCTAGTAGAGCAGTATCTCAAAAAGAGAACAAAGCACATTTTGAAACACAATGTAAATAGACTGTCAAACAGGAGAAGGAAGTAAATTGCACAGGCATCAGGGCTATTGCTGATTAAGGGGATTCAGGAGTAGCCGTTTGACATGTTATATAACTGAAGCAGTTGATGGGTTGTATCTGATCTCAGGAGGAAAGGCATTCCAAATTCATGGAGCAAGCCTGGGGAAGGCATGGTTGTAAGATATTTTCTTGTTGAATTTAGGAGGTTTCAGTAGTAGAGTATTAGAGCTTCTTAAGTTCTGACTAGAGCAGGAGAGCTCAAGTTTTTTTTGCCAGGTAAATGGGGGTGTTGTAGTGAATAGCTTTGTGCGTCAGGCAGGCTATCTTGCAACGGATTCTTGCTTCAATGGAAAGCCAGTTAAGTTGGATTAAGTCAGGTGTGATATGGTCATGTTTTTTGGAGCCTGCGATGAGTCTGGCAGAGGCGTTCAGAGTGGCTCTTAGCGGAGCTAAACTAGCTTTAGGAAGCCCAGCTAGGGTCACCAAACCATATTCTATTTGTGGGATAACTAGGGATAACTAGGGATTGGACTACTGACTGGATGTCCTCAGGAGGAAAGAAAGGCTTGATTGTTGAGTTGATGATTGGTACTCCAAATAGTGGCACTGATGTGCGCTTGCATATTCAGGTATTTGTCCAGGGTGACGCCTTAAGATCTGGCAGAGTCAACAATATGAGGGGTGCAGTTGAGTGCGGAAAGTTGTTTGATCCAGTCTTGCATAGGTGCCGAGCGGTTACGGGGGACAATCATGAGAAATTCTGTTTTTAGGGTATTTAATAACAAATGATTATGCATAACCTGTTCCCCCTTTCATCCCCCATCCACCTTCCACCCCCCGGCTACACTAATGCCACCTGAAATACTTTTGTTCAAACAAATAGTCCTCCAGGAAGTTACAGTCCTCAAAAATGAGTTTGAATACATTCCATACAATTTGACGTTTGCAGAAAAACAGGCACTCCTGAACCTTAAAAACAACATGAACGTGGTAATCAAACCAGCAGATAAAGGTGGAGGAATTGTTGTTATGGATATATACAAATACGGCATGGAAATAACAAGATAGCTATCCAATTGCTGACATTATCGCCCACTGTCCAAGTACCCCCTACCAGACATCAAATCTACAATCCAAACTGTGACAAATCAAGCAAGGTTACAGAACATAATATCTCAAAAAGAGTTCTCCTTCTTGAATAACAAACATCCCCGTACGACCTATCATGTATGTACACCCCAAAATACACAACAATGCCATCAACCCGCCCGGATGCCCCATTGTCTCTGGCTGTGGTTCGATTTTAGAAACATTGGGCTAATATATAGATACAGTAATCAAAGAATTTGTCCCACACACCGACACCTATGTACATGACAGTATGGACCTCATCAATGTCATTGAGGACAAACCCTTCGAAACTAACACCGAACTGATGGTTGGACTTGACATTGAGTCCCTATACACAAACATCCTGCACGATGAAGGCTTACTCGTTATCCAAAGCCTCCTGGATACTAGACCCAAACCCACACGAATACCGACTGAATTCATCATGGACCTACTCAGAATTGCACTCAGTAACAACTACCTCTTGTACAGGGATACCTTCTACCTACAAGTCAAGGGTGTCTCCATGGGAGCTTGTTTTGCTCCCAACTTTGCAATTCTGTTTGTACATAATCTTGAAAAAACCCACAAACTGATACCTATAACACTTTCTTTGACCATATATGTTTCTGCCGAAGGTACATATATGATATTCTCCTACTATGGAAAGGAACCAAAGAAACCCTTGATTCCTTCTTGGAATGGCTCAACCGTTCCCAACCGCACCTGAGGTTTATCTCAGGTTTAAGGTCTAACGATCTTCCCTTTCTTGACCTTACTCTCCATGTGGCACATGGAAAAATTGGCACCAGGCTATATAGGAAGCTTACCGAATGAAACACCGTTCTGCTCTATTCCAGCTACCAACCGTGCGGACTTCACGATGGCCTCCCTTACGGTCAGTTCCTTCGCATCAGAAGGAACTACAAATGGAAAAAAGATTATTTTCAGTAGGCTGCCATTCTTACTACTAAACTTATTCAACTAGGTTTTTTATTGTTAGGACATATTAAAGTACACGTCCTACTTAATAATATACAGCTCCTTGGCTTAGCCTTTGTTAAGGAAGACTTATATTTATAAGTAGGGGGAGTGTGGGCTTTGCCATTGGTTTCCAAGCTGCTGTGGCAGGTGGGAGGCATGTTGTATTTTGTTACACTCAGGATGGCGCAATCAGTGCTATATCTCTGGGTGGACAATTTAACTTACAGACCCTGGGTACCTGTGGTACCATATACTAGGGATTTATAAGTAAGTTAACTTATGCCAATTGTGGGTAGCCAATTCAACATACACATTTTAAAGGGTGAGAACACTGACACTCAGGTCTGGTTAGCAGGCCTCAGGGCATCTTAGAGTCGATAAACCAGCAGCACAAGTCCAAAACTTTGGGGTGATTATGCAAAAAGTGGTATTTCTGTACAGGTAGGAAAAAGGGGTTCAAAACAATATAGCGAGAGACATGAAATAGAGGAAAAAGAGATAGAGCTAACAAGGGTGTAGATAAATAATTGGGGGAGGGAGAGAAGTGAATATTGAGATAGAAAGAGGAAGATGTAGGTAGAGAAAAAGAGGAGGAGAAATAAGAATGGTTTTAGAGAGTGGTAGAGAGTTGAGAGAGAGAGCTTGGGAGAGAGAGAGGAGTAGAGTACTTCTAGAGAAAGGTGATACAGAACAAGAGGTGAATTGGAGAGTAGAGGTAAGGACATATATATATATTTTGAGAGACTTGAGGGAGAAAAGAGATGCGGGTAGCGAGAGATATATCACAAGAGGTGTCGAAAAACGGGTCAGGTCAAGAGTAGTGGTGAAGAGAGAAAGGTAGCGAGGCGGTTGATGGGCAGATAGAGAAATGTGGTATAGAACGAAGTGAGGAATTTAATTTGAGAACAAGAGATGTGAGGTTAATACAGAATTAGAGAGTTGCGAGGTTGAAAAAGTGGAAGAGATGGGGAGGTAGACAGATCTATAAAGAAAGGTTGAGAGACATAGCTGAGGTGGAGTGGTGAATTTAAATGAAGAAGGTGCCAAGAGACATCCATAAATTGCCTCTTCTTTAACGGAAGACAATGGTGGAAATATTTTCTCCTAATTGTTTTTTTTAAAATCTCCTTCTTCCTTCATAAATGTTTGCATGCATGCATAACATATCTGGGGTGTGGTGCAGTACATATGTAATGTAGTGCAGCACACATGCAATGTGTGGAACATTTGCAGGAATGTAAACATTTCTCCATATTAGCGCCTGATTAATGGATGCGTTGTTTTTTGATGCAAAGCCTGGTCTGGCAGCTTAGCAGAGGCGGCTTTGCATCGAAAACTATGGGTTCTTGCACTAATCAATGCAAGCAATGCTCTGTTGAAACCAAGTGGTGCAAAGCGTTACTCTGCTCTGAGAAAAGGACACCTTTGAAGCAAATAAATTATGTAAATGCTCTTGCAAGTGTTTGGCATGCTTTGTGTCACTTTGCCTCATTACAAATCCTTAGCAGATCTTTATGGCACTTTGTCTCTGTTAGACATGATCGAATGTCAAATTAGAAATAGAGGGGCATATGTACAAGCCCCTATCGCCACCCGAACGTCACTTTTATCCACATTGTGGTAGCAAAAAAAGGGTACAGCCTTATTTACAAGGGAGCGTTGAGCCACTTAAAGTGGCTTAACGCTGCCTTGTAAATAAGGCCCTGATTCACGCTATGGTTAGAGTGAAGCGGGTGGGCAGTGGGTGGTACGGTGCGTGTTCCACTGCAACATCTGTTGATTTTAATGCTGCCCCCTATGTACAAGGGCAGCGTACAAAGGAGGCAGCGCCAAAATTAATACCAGTAAAACCTGGTCTTAAGTTGGCGAAATGATGAGAAATGCATTATTTCTCCTCGTTTTTGCTTTTTCCATGTGTGCTGCCTTGTGCAAAAAGCAAAATGCCATGGAATGTTGATGTACACGAAGGTCCCCTTCCTGTACATAAACAATCTAAAACAAAATGCCATTTTGGGACTTTCATGTGTGCTGCATTAAGCAGCACACATGAAAGTGACAGGATGGCATTTCAGGATTGTTTATGTGCAGGTAGGGACACCTTTCTACACATAAACAATCCTCCCCTGCACGCAGACACCCTTGCACAATGTGCAAGGGTGCCTGCGTTGGCGCTACACTGCCAAGGGTAGCGCCAGTGAAGGAGGAAACGCAAGGCTGCAGCATATCGTTGTAAATATGGTGCAGCCTTGCGTTTCAGAAGTGGCGGAGTGAGGTGTTAAGCCATGACAGCTAACGCCTCGCTGCGCCCCTTCATTGTACATATCCCCCAGAAACTGGTGCTTATGAGCAGGGATTTCGAGCTGGAAGGTAGGCACTTGCCTTAAAACGCCTCTGAACGTCATACCTAAAATATATCAAAAGGACGGTCCTAAAGCAGATCTAAAAAAAATCTGCCCTCCTCCCGGCAGCATGTATTGGAATGGGAAGTGACGTCTGGACGCTCTGCGGTGCGCCCTCGCGCAGGCAGGAAGGAGGTGAGAGGGGAGGGTATCGCTATGATTCCCTCTGCATCGCACACGCTTGGGTAGGGCGGAGGATTATAAAAAGATTACCCGGCCCTTGATTGCATTCGCTCTCAAAGCTGCCCTAATTTCTCTCCTGTGTGCGGCTTAATGAGCTCTAAGGGGAGGAAGGAGCCCTTGTCCGTGAACTCAGTAGATCAGGACAACAAGCCATTTAATTGGAAGCCATGGACATGCTGAGCACCGGGGGAGACTAATCTGTCATCTCAAATCAGAGTGGACATTCGGCAGCCACAGAAAATGGAAGCAGGGAAGAGAACCAGGGGAAAAGGCTGGGCTGGGAGTGAGGGAGGGACATGGTGGAGGGGGAGGGCCAGGCCCATTAGAGCTATGAACCCACCAGGGAGCACTGATTTACAATGTTACCTTTCTTGAGGAAGCAGAGACTGTGCTTAATTTGAGCCGGTGTTTGCGAGTGGGGTCCTTGGCATTCATTGTTGCGGACTGGCTTTTCTTATTCCTCAACAAACTTTGATGAAGAGCGAGACAGAGACAAACACAAAAGGGGAAAAGACTGAGGAAGACCGAAAAACAGAGACTGAGGTAGAAATCAGAGATAAAAAAGAACCTGCAAAAGTGAGGCAAAGAGAGATGAGTGTCTGGTGCTGGATTGAGGCATGAGGTGGAATCAAATCTTCGCAGCCTTCGATAGCACACGTTGTTGACTTTGGAGCTAAGCTTTAGTGGCCATGGAGAGGCAAGCAGTGATGCCTCGTCGTTTTCAATTAATAATACTTAATGGAACAAGATTATTTGAACTTCAGTTGTTTGTGGAGAAAAAAATATTTTTGCATAGTTTTTTTTTGCAATCTTCTAAACCGATCACAAAGAGGAGCCCTCCTACAACCCTCTGAACATTTGGAAAGTGCTTGAGCTTAAGCGTTTACCTTGAGAGCTTTGCTTCCATATGTGGTCATGTCAACATTTATTTGAAGTGGCTCACCCATGGAAATGACCATGCTTTTTGATGTTATCAGGAGGCAAAGAACATGGAACAATGGAAGGTGGAGGGAAAGAAAAAGTTACTTGAGCAACAACAGCTCAGTAGGGGGCAGAAGGACATTTAGGCTACTCCAGTGCTGGCTGTGGCTGCAGTTAATCTAAGGGGGCCGGTTCAGCATAATATCGAGTTTAACTCATCTTTACACAGTGCGACCCACCACTTACAATAGTGGGGAGTGTATGAACAAAGACTATAGGGCGTGATGTACTATTTCCATTCCCAAAATAGGGATTTGCAAGTTGCACTGCGACTGGTTGGATTTCAAAGGCGGCATCGCCTTTGAAGCTTCCCATCCAGGAAGACCCTACTGCCCTGGAGGAGCTGTGAAGCACCTCCGCCCGGAGCAAACTTTGTCTCTGTCGGAGCCTATAGCAGTGCTTGGTAGGTTTCCAGGAACCCTCTAAAAGAGTCTCCTTTGTGAATTTATTGATAAATCCAACACTGGCTTCAGTGAGGATTACTAAGACAAGATGTTTGGTACCAACATCTTACAAATCAGTGAAGCCGTCATGGAGCTAGGAGACTTGTGTCGACAAGAATCCATCCCATGCACTCCTTGCGAGCTTACAACATTTTGAAGAGACTGGACATTGTTGGGGCATATCTACTCATGACTGCAGTAGTACTTATATGTTATGCAGTGTATGGATGGGATGGCATGGCACACAGGGCTATGTGCCATGTCGACTCTTCGGATTTCTCTGCACCAAGACACGCAGCCTGCAATGGCAAAGTGCATAGCCTTAGTGAGGGGTCCCTGGGGTGGCACAACTGGTGCTGCAGCCCCAAAGGACCATCTTTAGTACCCATACTCTAGGTAGCAAGGGTACCATTTACTAGGGGCTTACAGGGGGAGCTGAAGTGCTGCCAAGCATGGTACAGTGTTTGGGGAAGAGATATGGCACTGGGAGCCTGGTTAGCAAGGACTCAGAGCACTTACAGTTTGAAATCACAACAATAAAAGGACTGCAACATACACAGTCCTTATATTCTAAATCTAAGAAGAAATTGGAATTTCTGAAATAAGTTTAGGAATGTCTGACATAGAATACATTAAGGTATGCTTTCCAGACGTATCCTTATGAACAAATAAGGCAAAAGGACGTTAATATAAGATCCCAAGTCCAGGCACTGGTGGGTTCTTCTTTTGGCATACTTTGCATGCTTAAAAAAATCCTTCCACCTTACTCTAGGAAGATAGTGGTTCAGGCTTTGGTGACGGCTTTACTTGGGCCTGCCGGATCACTTCCTCCAGCGCCTCTAGGTGGTACAAAACTCAGAGGCCAGGGCGATTTATAGGCTGAAACCTAGGTCGCATATGGCACCTCATCATAAGGCCTTCTACTGGCTTCCAGTGCAGGACAGGATAAAGTTCAAGGCCATGGTAATATTCTTTAAATCCCTCCACGGTGGGGGCGCTGGAGCCCTTGAATGGCATGCCTGTCGCTATGCACCCATCAGATCGCTAAGATCATCCTCCTCTGACTTCGCCTACATCCCCAAGGTACACTTAGCATGCAGGGGTGGTAAATCTTTCGACTTCCTGGGTGCTCAAACATGGAACCAACTACCTGCTGCATTGAGAGCAACTACTGATTCGACATCCTTTAAGAAACATCTGAAAACCTGGCACCTTAAGAGCTAAGTCACTCTCTCTGTGCAATCATGCCTGAACCTGTGAGGTGTGGTGCAGCGGCCAGGGCAGCTGACTTCGGAGCCCAGGGTTTACGGTTCGATCCCTGCCGGCAGCTCAGCTCAGCACCATGTGACTCTGGGCAATAGCTCACTTAATTTCCACAATGGCTCCCAGTGCCTTGAGCCCCGTAAGGGTGAGTAGTTCGCGCTTTACAAATACGGATTTGCATTTACAACCTCAAACGCCGGGACACTCCTGATGGAGTAGCTGTGCGCTTTATAAGCTCCGCTCATTCATTCATTCAATTCCTACTTCATTATTTTGGGTATATGTCTGTATGTGTTCCTTTTTGACCATGAATAGACATTTAACCCAGACAAATGCCTCATTAAATGTTGTATCTATGCCACTAATAGAAGAATGTGACACTATCAAAGTCAATAGAAATATAACTTCTGGCAACATATGCATTTAAAGGCAGACATGACAATGATTTTGGGCAACTCATAGAATATGGTGGCTTCCATTGTCTAAGTTAAGGAAGATGGTGGTCTCCATGAACTAAGATCAAGTCAGGGCCTGCATAAGATAGAGTTGGACCTTAGGGACTTTACGTCAGCCCTGCTGCCAGAGGACTGCACTGCTTTTTGAAGGGCTGTCTTGCTGCCTGAGATGGAAAACTGCTTGCCTTCATCCCAGGCTAACCAGAGTGACTCCAAGGCTCAGTTGGCTGACCTCCCATGTGAACTACAGGGACACACACTTAATAGGCCTCCCTGCAACTGCCCAGCTGGCCTATTGTTACTGGTCCTGCCTGCACATGTAATGGGGTCTGTCTGAGTCCTGCTGACCTCTGTTGGACTGAGTTTTGATCCCCAAGAGGTGGCTCCCCAGGTCCTGTAACACTTGGCTGGCATCGGAGTGTATGCCTCCTGAAGTAAAAGTGAAAATCCTGAAGTTGAGATGGCTTGTGATTGCGAACTGACCCGTTAGTGCTCTGCTGTCCACGATGACCATCATTGTGACGTACCAATAAGAACCACTGTTTGTTCCGACAACTGTCTGTGGTAATCAGCAATGCAAGACCAGCACTTCAGACTACAGCAACAACAGCCTGCATTGATCTACAGCGCAAAGCTACAGCAACGACAATTCGCAACGCTTGACCGTCTCTTCACACTACAGTGACGACCGTCTGAAATACTCAAACTGTTCTTCAAGCTACAGCAACAACTGTCCATGACGCTCATCCTCCTCGCTTCCTCCTCCAACACAAATGGAACTCTTCACGCCGGACTCACAAGTTACGTTTTCAGGGGGACAAACTCTGTTCCTGTATCTGACCCGAGCTCCATCGCGGTCGGCCTGAACTTGTGACTTTCCCCTGGTCTAGGATGAGCAAATCACCGTAAGTGGCATTTTGTGCATGTAGGAGATATGTTTACCCCCAAACATGAAAATGCTTATCCCTGGTTGTGTGCTGCATAGATACTTTACTCATTGCCTCTAAGTTAAGCCTCACTGTTTTGGTACCAAGCTACAAGAGAGTTATGCACAGGTTAATTTCATGACTTTTGTGGTTCACCCTGACAAAGATTGTAGTTGCAGCTGGGTGGGCCAACAACCTCACCCAATAAGCCATTTTCATGCACTTATCATATAATATAACACTGGTGATATTATGAAGAGATATGTGAGAGGATATAAACATGCCCCAATACTCATGAAACGTTTGAAATTAAGTGAGCAATTATGATGGACAATGCCTCTAGAATAATACAACAGCTTCATATATCACTAACAATTGTTAAACTCTTCAACTATGTGTGCTAAATTTCCTCATTTTCACAGCACCAAAACGGCTATGCATCACTGTCAATTGGGAAGGTGTAGGAAAGTGCATCTTTTTGCATGGTTAGCCCCCACTTTTTGCCTGATGTGATTTCAAACTGTGAGTGCACCGGGTCCCTGCTAACCAGGTTCCCAGTGGCACTTGTTGGGAAAGGTCCTTTGCCCAGATTATCGCCCGATATTCTGCCAGAGACGGTCTCACCTGCTGCCAGCACACTTAACACTTCGCAAATGCTACATATTGGCTGAAGACTGAAGATGAGAAAGCCAAGTCCCGGAGGAAGACCGACTGACTGCTACTGCAATTTGTGTTTGCCCTTCAAGGGGAATACTTTTTTCACGCCTCCGCTGATAAAGACAGCTTTTGCTGTCAACAAGGTATGCTGCGAGTCTCTTCTCCTTAAGAACCTCCAGACTGCAGGTTGTTCTGCCTTTCATGCTCTCATAGTATAGCGGTATAGCGCACAGAAGTAGGTGTTAAGTTTCAAACAACTTAAATTACATTGTAACAATGTTGGAACTGTTCATTTTATTCTCGTTATTTATAACGTGTCTTGTTGCTGTTTTTCTAATATTCTGTCTAGTTGTTTTAGATGTACTGAGAAACAGATTGTTCCTGTAGCCCTGGGTACCTGTGGTACCATTTCCTGCACTATGTGTGTCAGTAAGTCCACTCGTCAGGAACTCGGCAGAGATCAGCATGAAACAAACAAGCAAGGATAGTTTGACCTGAGCAAGAATAGGGTAGTTCTGGAGCAGGGGTTTATGTCTATGTATATAATTTGTAAAGCACAGCTGTTACTCCGAGGAGTGTCCTGGCCCTACTGAAGAAGGGCAGTCAGTGGAAAAGTAGGAGGGCTGATCCTAGCGACAGGAAAAGAGGCAGGTCTTAATTTTTTTTCGAAACACAGGTGCCGCCTTGATGCATCTGAGTGTCAATGGAAGTTTGTTAGAAAGAAAAGGGCCCAGGGAGGCGAGACATCTGCCCCCAGACCTTGCCTTCTTGATCTGATGAACTTTGGCAAGGCAAACATTTTCAGAAAGGAGATTTCTCTGGGGGTATAGAACGTGATTTTATCTCGTAGATAGACTGGGCCAGGTCAGTAGAGAACTTTCTGGGTAACGAGCAATGTCTTAAAAGTGATCCTCTTCCTCACCGGGAGCCAGTGAAGACTCTGAAGAAGCATGAGAATTACAGAGAGCCCAAAAATAGCATGTGCTGCTGCGTTCTGGACCAACTGCAGCCCATTAATCAGATATTTGGGCAGGCCTGTATAGAGTCTGTTCCCATAGTCAAGCTGTGGTGTTATCAGTGCTTGAATCACTTGTTATCTAGATGTTAAGGAAATTCAGGAACTTCCTAAGGTCACAAAGTGGGGAAAAGCAAGTACCCACCACCAAATTAACTTGGGTGCGAAATAGCAGTTGTCCATCAAATGTGAAGCCTCACCTACAAATTGTAACTACAGATTGTTAGTTCCCACATAACAATGGAACTTTTTTCTGCTCCACAATTGGACCTTTGTTTCCATTTCCAGGACTTTAAGTTTTGATGGTTTTGTTTGGGAACTATTATAGTTGTCATGATTTTTCCTTATCAAATTGTTTTTTGCTTCTGAAGTACAATTTCAAAGATTGTTACTTGTTGTCTCATCATAATTACAGTTGATTCTCCACGTGAAGGCCTCTAATTTTCAGGTCAGTGCCTAAACGTTACTTTCACTGACTACAGATGCATTTGCCGTCTAAACAAGCACTGCACACAGTTAGTCTATGACTTGTTTCACAATGTCTTAAATCACTGGGCCACGTTTCTCTAATTTTGAACTTTATCTGTTAGTCCTCCTATATAGTTCAGTTTCCCAGCTGATATACTTGTCACTTTGCACTGCACCAAATTTACAAACTAGTTAGTGACCACACATTTGTTATCCCTTTTTTATTCTCCTGTGAATTGTCTAGATTCATAATTAAACACCACACAAACTAAATAAGACAATCAAACAGCTTTAACCACTTAACGTGTGTCTCTCTAGAATACTATGAATTCTAACCTCACAGGTTTGTTGAACAAATATGTTGTATGCTGTTCCATAATAGCTAGTGCTTCTGCTTTTCAGTTAAAATTGATGTTAGCCAATACAACACCACCGAAAGGAATGTTTGCTTTTCAGCAGAAACAGGCAAACAGCTTTTGCGGCATTTATGAAACACAAGATTTGTGGGTTTGCCTACTTCGATCTGCACATCAGATTACTGTACATATTTAAAAAAAGAACCCATCATTCTAGACACAACTAAGGCAGAGGTACTCTTTAAGGTGTGTGACACCCACCCACCAGGGTGTCAGTCCGTCCACAGATTCAAAAGAACCCTGGCCACAAAATTATATACATTATACCCGAGCACTCCTAATCATTATTTCTGTAATCCAACTAGTTACACGACCCCCATCATTAAAAGCACACATCTAACTGAAGAGTGTGACTGGACTACCTAAATTCTGGGATTTTAGACTACAGTGTGGAGAGACACTACGGTATTCTTGGAGTGCGACGTACATATATTGGATTACAGAAATAATGATTGGGTGTGCTCAGGTGTAATGTATATAGCTTTTGCTACATATTTACTGCGTTGGTGTCCTCTGGTATCAAAACCGTAGAAGTGCATCACATTTCTGTGATGGATGATTCTGTCATGACCCACTGGGCCATGGTAAACCAACTATTATTGCCCTTCACAATGTCAATCAATCAATCAATCATTACATTTCTAAAGCTCGCTACATACCCGTTAGTGTCTCAAGCCGCTAGGGGGGTGGGAGGGTGCCGCTACTGATCGAAGAGCCATGTCTTGAGGAGTCTTCTGAAGGCTAGTAGGTCCTGAGTCTGTCGTATGTTGGTTGGGAGCGTGTTCCAGGTCTTGGCGGCGAGGTAGGAGAAGGATCTTCTGCCGGCTGTGGTTTTCCGGATGCGAGGGACTGTGGCGAGGGCGAGGTTGGCTGAGCGGAGGCTTCGGGAGGGGGTGTGGAAGCTGAGTCGGTTGTTGAGGTAGGTAGGTCCGTGTTGTGGAGTGCTTTGTGTGCGTGGATGAGGAGCTTGAAGGTGATCCTCTTGTTGACGGGGAGCCAGTGCAGGCCTCTCAGGTGGGGTGTGATGTGGCTGCGACGGGGGACATCGAGGATCAGTCGAGCTGAGGCGTTCTGGACTCGTTGTAGTCGTCTCAGGAGCTTGTTAGTAGTTTCTGAGTAAAGGGTGTTCCCGTAGTCGAGTGGGCTGGTGACGAGGGCCTGGGTGACGGTCTTTCTCGTGTCGATAGGGATCCATATGAAGATTCTGCGGAGCATTCGAAGGGTGTTGAAGCAGGACGCGGAGACGGCGTTGACTTGCCTGGTCATGGAGAGGGTGAAGTTGAGGATGACCCCCAGGTTGCGTGCGTAGACCGTGGGTTCCGGGGCTGTGCCTAGTGAAGTGGGCCACCAGGAGTCGTCCCAGGCCAATGGGGCGGGTCCGAGGATGAGGACCTCCATCTTGTCTGAGTTCAGCTTCAGTCTGCTGTCCTTCATCCCTCATTCCTGTGTGGAGGTTAGCTTTGAAGGATGTGGGGGTCTTTGGTGAGGGATATGATCAGCTGCGTGTCGTCGGCGTAGGAGATGATGTTGAGGTTATGTTGTCCTGCGTCGTGGGCGAGAGGAGCCATGTAGATATTGAATAGCGTTGGGCTGAGGGAGGATCCCTGTGGAACGCAGCAGATGATCTCAGTGGTTTTTGAGTGAAAGGGTGGGAGGCGGACGCTCTGGGTTCTTCCGGAGAGGAAGGATGTGGTCCAGGCCTGTGCCTTCTCTTGAATGCAGGCATCCAGGAGGCATGTTGATAGGGTGCAGTGGCAGACTGTGTCAAAGGCTGCTGATAGGTCCAGGAGGATGAGGGCGGCTGTCTCTCCTTTGTCCATCAGGGTTCTGAGGTCGTCAGTGGCGGCCTCGTTGCTGTGGTTGCTGCGAAAGGCGGATTGGGAGGGGTCCAGGATACTGTTGTCTTCAAGGTAGCGGGTTAGCTGTTTGTTGACGATCTTCTCTGTTACTTTCGCCGGGAATGGGAGCAGGGAGATGGGCTGGAAGTTCTTTAGGCCCTTGGGGTCCACCTTGGGTTTCTAGAGAAGGGCGTTGATCTCGGCATGCTTCCAAATTTCCGGGTAGGTGGCTGTCTCGAAGGAGCAGTTGATGGTTTTCCAGAGGTGGGGCGCGATGGTAGTGCTGGCCTTGCTGAAGACGTGGTGAGGGCAGGGGTCTGATGGGGATCTGGAGTGGATGGAGTTCATGGTTTTGATGGTGTCTTCGTCACTGATGCTGGACCAGGTGGTCAGGCAGTTGGTGTGGGTGGTACTCGCAGAGGCGGTGGACTCAGTGGTGGGTGTGGGGGGATTCGGAGTTGAAGCTTTCGTGGATGTCGGTGATCTTGCAGTGAAAGAAGGTGGCCAGGGAGTCGTACAGGTCTTGTGATGGTGGGATGTCGTTGGTGTTGGAGCTGGGGTTGGAGAGTTCTTTTACGATGCTGAAGAGCTCTTTGGTGTTGTGTGCGTTGTTGTCCAGTCGGTCCTTGAAGGCGGTCCTCTTGGCGGTCCTGATGAGTTTGTGGTGTCTGCGAGTGGCGCTCTTGAGGGCTGTGTGGCTGTCCGGTGTTTGGTCGTGGAGCCATTTCTCCTCCAGCTTCCGGCAGGTGTACTCGGAGGTCCGGAGGTCTTCGGTGAACCATGCGGCTTTCTTGTTGGTGTGGTTGGTTGTGGAGGTCTTGAGAGGGGCGAGGGTGTTGGCACAGTCGTTGATCCACTGTGTGAGGTTGGTTGCGGCGGTGTCTGGGTCGGTGGGGTCGGTGGGTGGTCTCTGGGCGAGGGTGGTCATCAGTTGGTCCTCAGTGACCTTGCCCCAGCAGCGGCGCGGCAGCTGTTGGGTGCAGTGGTGTGTGGTGGGTTTCCCGAAGGTGAAGTGGACGCATCTGTGGTTGGTCCAGTGGGGTTCGGTGGTGCGGTTGAAGGAGATGTGGGGGCTTACGGAGAAGATGGGGTCCAGTGTGTGTCTGGCGGCGTGGGTGGGAGTCGTCACAAGTTGTTTGAGTCCGAGGTTGGCGAGGTTGGCGATCAGGGCGGTGGAGTTGGTGTTGTTGTTGTTCTCGAGGTGGAAGTTCAGGTCCCCGAGGAGAATGTAGTCCGTGGAGGCGAGGCGTGGGTGCTGATGAGGTCGGTGATGGTGTCGTTGAGCTGTGGTCGGGGTCCGGGAGGTCTGTAGATGAGTGTTCCTCTGAGGGTGGTGTTGGGGTCGGTGTGAATCTGGAAGTGCATGTGCTCGGCAGTGGCGTGGGTGTCGTCGGTGTTAGTTGAGATTCTGATGGAGTCTTTGAGGACGATCGCGATTCCCCCTCCTACTCCGTTGTCGCGGTCTTTGCGGGAGATCTTGTCCCACAACTCCCTTGACCTACATCCACAACCACGTTTGAAGCATGACTCACCTCATATGGATTCAACTCACTGTTGACTGCACTTTGCTCTGGAGTGGCCAGCAGGCTCGCATTTGAATATTGGGCATTGGTTTCAGCTCATGGGGAGAGGCAACACCACAATGTCATCCTCCTTCACTGAGAGCAGGATAGAGCTTTGCTTTCTGAAAGCTCGGGTATTAAGATTGCGGCACCAAAGACCACTGTGCATTTGGCTCTAGAGTGACTGGACTCCCATGAAGCACTGTACCTAACACCCTTGCTCTTAGATTTACATGATGATAGTCTGAAAAGCCTTTCAATAAAAACGACACCTCCTCTTACCGAAGGATGAGGACATTTCGGGAACATCTCCAGTGACCAAAGCAACCTCCGAAGAGGTCCATCAGCCAGTTTTGCTGGAGCAGAAGTGTCTACAGTGCATAAAGTAACTCCGGAAATCTACAACGGCACAGTTAAAAACCTGAATAGGCAGCCACTGCTCTATGTTTCCAAGTATATGCAGCAGACAGTGACATTTGAGTAAAAGTAGGTGCATGGACCGGCTCTGACCCTGCATACTGAATTCGAACATGTTGATGGTACAGCCCCAGGATCAATGCATTCAATTTCCAGTCCTATTGCAACCGTCTGGAAATGAAGATTGGAACTTATGGGGCTGAAATAAGAACTAGCACGTGAGAAAAATCACCAGTACAAACTAAAGAGCTATATTTAATGGAAATATATTGACCTACGCTTTTTCTTTTTCCCAAGACAGAAAATGCAATAGAACAGTGAATGCTGCATAAAACATGAAGGGAAAGTGCATCGGGCAACTCTCATGAGATGCCTGGAAGGAACACGGCCCCCACACTGCTTACAAATAAACAAAAGTCCCCAGGATTGGTACAAATCAGTTGTTAGCAGCCCATGTGCTGCCTTGCACATAAACACAGAATCCCTTAGGCATTGTCCAACAATGTACCATAAACCTCATTCATGATGTGAACTGCACAGACAAACAGCTGCTGAAGGCATCTTGCAGGTCATGAAGTTTCCTTGCACAGCAGCAGAGCTTGCTGTCACCAAAGAAAGTACAGCTAACAGTCTGCATACAAATACCTTTCCAGACAGCTCCCCTATGGCCACATAGAGCAGAAATATGCTCAGAGCAGACAATGCAATCCTGTTTATTAACCCAGCCCTTTCTTGAACTCCAGAGACAAAGAACAGGGCAGTGTGACACTGGTAAACAACAACAGAGCACAAAGCTATCCCAGGTACAAAATCCACATTCAGTCGATCTTCCATTTGTCTGGAGAATAGAAAGAGCAGAAAGGTAGGTTCATTTCCCACCAATAACCTTTTATCTTCAGCAATCCAATCTTAATGAGTGCAAACATTCTCCATATTTGCGCATCCTAGACTGAGGATAGGGCTGGATGGCTGTAAATACGATTTTAAGTACTAGGAAATGAGACAGGCGGGGAGGTAAGGGAAATTATAAAAAGTTACTTGGCAGAGCAAATACAAGAAGGAACAGAGAATAGAATTAGGAGCAGGAAAGAAGGAAGAAAGAACTGACAATAGGAATGAGTGAGAGAAGGAAGGAAATAAAAGACAATTTTTTTCTAGGCACCAGAAAACACCATTCCCATGATTTTCTATGGTGCACAGATGAGAAAACACTAATAAGCAATGCTTTTCACAATTTCTTAAAACATTGGAAAACAATATTAAAAACCTGCCAGATCAAATAGAAACTAAAAACAGAAAAGCTTTATAAGAGTTAAAATAATTTTGGAATCCACAACAAGTTTTCCTTTGCATTTTAGTAGACTCACCTATAAATAGAGCAGATTTTGACAATTGAGACCATGAATGTCTGGCCTGCACATCAGAGACGTGTTTTCTCTAATTACAAAGGCCCTTTATGGCAATGGAGCCTAAACTTACACGAGTCTGGTCCGCACAGAAACTCCTTCCCTCTGAGGCCAGAGCTTTACACCATTTGGGACTTTCTTCCAAACTTTTAAGGTTGGAAGTAATGGACTCCTTTCCATCAGATTGCCCGATCTGTATTGGGACTGTAGGATCTCTAAATGTTCAGGTCATAGGGCTTCCCTTCATATCTGGACAGGCAGCGTCCCACCCCAGGTGCATTATTTGTATTCGTAATGCCCAATATTACCAATAAGGACTGATAACCTACCATTGACCTGCTTTAGCATACAACATTATCAGATTAATTCTAGGCATTTTAAGGCCTAAAAAGCCAGGCTATAATCCAATTGATAACTGGTAAATCTCTCCAGAATTAGATCTAGAAAAGTAATTTACAGACATCAGGGCACTTTGCATTTCATGTAAGACAAGTCTTCCCTTTATAGAAAAGTTTACTTTTTTATAGAATTGAATTTAATTTGAAATTTGGTAAATTATAAATGTTTAGATGTACATGTCTTTGATTTAGACACTAAGGTAATGATTGTCTGATGGAAGTTTAAGTCAACAACAACTTGTCAAGATACAGTTGTAGGTGGAAACATTCTGATTTGCCTCCAGTGGATAGGGTTGATTTCTTTTTAGCAAAGTCACGTTGAACTACATATAGGCAATTGTAGAATTGGCCTACCTGGATCGAACTGGTGAGTCCCTAATAATTAGCCAAGGTATCATTGAATTCTGTTTATGATTTTCTTCTCCTGACCTCTAACATCGTTTAATTTGTGTGATTAGCAACAATAGATATTGCATTGGATCCAATCCTCTAATAAAAGCATCATATTGGACTGTAGCATTGTACAAGAAATGTTCTCGGTCTTGGAATTCCAGCTGGACTTTGGTTAGATGTAGGATTAGCTGGGACAGAATATCTTCATTCAGCTCTTTTTCAAGGCCTTCTTATCTCCGGGCCTGATTCACAGAACTAATTTAAGACAAAATCCTAAACTTACTACTTTTGGTATTTACAGAAGGCAT
This sequence comes from Lissotriton vulgaris, assembly GCF_964263255.1. Classification (NCBI taxonomy): domain Eukaryota; kingdom Metazoa; phylum Chordata; class Amphibia; order Caudata; family Salamandridae; genus Lissotriton; species Lissotriton vulgaris. The sequence continues at coordinate 1,796,594,319 of NC_141694.1, read as the reverse complement.
TTAGTAGTAGTAAAGTTGGGATTTTGTCTTAAGTTTGACTTAAGGCAAACTTAAGACAAACTTAAGACAGACTTAAGACAGACTTAAGACAGACTTTAGACAAACTTAAGACAAATTTAAGTCAGACTTAAGACAGACTTAAGACAGACTTAAGACAGACTTAAGTTAGGATTTTGTCGTAAGTTTGTCTTAAGTCTGTCTTAAGTTTGTCTTAAGTTTGTCTTAAGTCAAACTTAAGACAAAATCCTAACTTTACTACTACAAATGCCTTCTGTGAATACCAAAAGTAGTCTGTTTAGGATTTTGTCTTAAGTTAGTTCTGTGAATCGGCCCCTCCGTATTTAATGCTTCTATGGCTGCTCGTACCTCAAGGGTGGTAAACGTACTTACATTTCAATAGATTGTGGGTAAATGCGGATGGGGGAGACCACACTGTAACTGTTAAGTTTGGGATAGAATGTGGATATAATATATTAATAGCTCCTAGAGTTGTAAACTGCCCAATTCCCCATTTGGATATCCGCACTTAACAATATTGTTTTGGTTTACTGTAACAATATTAGGATTTAAGAATCAAGAGTGGATTGAGATTTCTGTCAGTGCTGTTCTTCTTAATTCAGAAATCTGATTTTTCTGAAGCAGCAAATCCATTTCTGTATGTATATAATTAACATTGACATTCAAGACATATTACTGTGGAGACAAGATGGCGGCCGCGAGGTTAGCGGTGTGAGCAGTCGGCTCCTCCGCTCCCGATTCGAAAAAGGAGAAATACAGAGAGAATTTAAGTCTTTGTAGCCTACCTGCGTTTATCACGGTTGGCTTGAAAGCGGGACTTCTGAGAGAGGCACAGAAGCGAAGAAACTGGTATAGCAAAGCCCCGGCGCTGTATTTACCTTCAGCCGAAATATCGGGGAAGCATCGGTTCTGGCATTACGCTTCTAATCTCGGAGTGGCTGAGAGCATCGTGAAGCCGATCACGGCTTACTACGGCGGCATTGGAATCCCAGAGGCAGCCGCGGGTCCGCTGGGCTCACTGCTGGTGTCAGAAATCGGGAGAAAAATTACATTGAGAGACTTGAGACCGTGGCAGATACACCAGTGCATGCAACAACTCCCAGATGCATCCTGGTCTTGGAGGTCCGTGGACTGAGGCTCAGCGAATCCAATGCTGTCTAAAATAGATTCACAGCTGCATTGTGGTCTCTGTGGTTTGTTGGAGGCTGGATGTGAGCGCCCGGAATCAGCTTGAAGATTCAGATTACAGACAATATCGTGGCTCCACACCCGGCTCTATACTCGGCTCCAAAGGTCAACGGCGTACCGGCGCAGGCTTACGGCTCACCCCGCCGGTCTTCAATGGTGTATCTGGCGCTTCAATTTGCTCGAGTTTTCCATCACTCGCACCAGGCTTGGCGGATTTCATCATATCGGCTGGCACAATCACTCCGACTTTTGGGGATTTATGGTGTCAAGATGCCGCCTAAGAACGTGAATTCCTTACCGAAAGCACCTGCTACAAGGAGCGCCAAATCTAAAAACCCTGTAATGGCCGACGCCGTTGAAGCTGCAAATAACGGGACTCTGGACTCTACAAAAGCTGGCGAGTCTGTTCTAAAAAATTTGAGCATATCTGTTTCTAAGAAAGGGGAAGAGTGTGGCTCCAAAAATATTAACTCTGTGCAAACGGTACCGGCCCTGTTTGAAAAGCAGTTTAACAAAAATGTACGAATACAGCAAGATGAAGTGGCTATGTCTGCTCTGCTCGAAACTCATCTGGTTCAGACTGATCCTGAGAGCAACATCGATCAAATACCCTGAGTAGAACAAATCATTGTCTCAGAAATACCTGAAATACTGGCAGATTCCGAATTGCATAAAATATCGGCAGAGTCTGTGCCGGTGCTGGGACCTGAAATCACAAAAAAGGGGGTTATGGGAACTGAAGTCCTTTGTACCATCTCTCCCATGCTAAATGCTGAAATGATAGAAATTAACGAAAATTCGAGCACACCTCATCTAGCATTAGACACTGATGGAACTACTCTACAAGAAGCTATACAAGGGACTAATGATCAATTCTACTCAATGTCTGACCTTACCTCTGATGAAAGCTCGGACAAAGACCGGGCTGATTATCCAGTTGATGACAGTAGTCTAGATGGAGAAGAAGCGAATGCTGGTATGTCACCAGGGTCCGCTATCACTGCTATCACGGTCAAGAAGCAACAACGAGTCCGTAAATCACCGAAACAAATCTATCAGCCAGGAAGAGCCTGTGCAGGAACCCAGCTTGACTATAGAGCCAGCTTTGCCAATAGTATCCGATTTTTAACTTGACTCTGTTCCAGAGGTGACATTGGCTATGATTTATCAAACTATGGTAGCACATAGATCTGATACCAAGATAGAGATTGCTCGCACGCAAGCAACATGCAAAAAGGTACAGAATGCAGTCCGCCGTATCACCAAGATATGCACCGACATGTCCGTAAGAGTTTCAGAGGCGGAAACAAGAATATCAACATTAGAAGATGAAATTATTTCACAGAGGAAAGAACTGTCCTTAATCAAGGAGCAACAAGATGATATTAGTTATAAACTGTCAGAGCTTGAAAACCAATCCCGACGGAACAATCTGCGAGTTTTGGGGATCCCAGAAAATTTAGGTGGAAGCGATACTCGTAAATTTATATGTGAACTTTTTTCTGCGGCTTTTCCAGATCTCACATCTTGGGATTGGCCGGTCGTAATTGAAAGTGCTCATCGCTTCCCGTTTACTAAAAATGCCAAGCAAAAAGACAGCGATTACCCAAGAGCTATTCTGGTCAGATTCAACAACTTTTTAGCAAGAGAAGCAGTGTTTGACTTGGCCAGACCAGACAAAAAACGCTCTGCCAATGGATGTAGCTTTTTTGTTAGACCTGATTTTTGTCAGGCAACTGTATCTAAACGCTGGCATTTAAGACAATTGATAGGCGGGTTTCAGGAAAAAGGAGCTACAGTTTATCTTCAAAACCCGGCTAAACTCAAAGTCATTTTCAAAGGCCAAACAACATTTTTTCTCTCTGAGATTGTTGCCAAGGAGTACCTAGCCTCTTTATGAACAGATAATTGTTAACATTTCTCAATTTAGGGGTGGATTTACTGAGCATTTTACTTTGGAAACTCTTTATTCTTGCAATTGTATAATACTTGTTATCAAAGATAAATATGCAAAGTGGTAAGAATTCTTGAGAAGGCTAGGTCTTTATCTGAGAAAGGGCTCCTTTTTCAGATCTAGTGAGGGGGGGGAACTCTCTGTGATCCCAGGGATTGTCAGTCCCTGTGCCTCATAAGGTGGGGGGAGGGATGGTTGTCTGGGTCAAGGGGTTTCAGGGGTAGGGTTCTGGGGGTTTTGGTGGTGGTGGGGGGTGTATAATTCAGCAACAGTCAAAATTATACAAGAAATAGATACAGTAAACGTCAATCCATTTGTGTTATTAAATTTGAATGTGAATAGCTTTATGAAGCACAATGGTCATTATAAAGACGATATATGTATTTTGATATTTTCGGACAGGATTAGAAAAACAAGCTTTGCTATTATATGTGCATGGTTGCCTTTATTTGATTTCTTATTTTTTCTTAAATGGCTAAGAAAATAATGGTGTGTACACTAAACATTAATGGCCTTAACGATATTAAGAAAAGGGGAATTTTGGCAAAAAAGATATACCTGTTGCAAATCGATATACTCTGCCTACATGAAACCCATGTTGCATGGGATAAAAGGGGACTTTAAAAAAATCTTGGATTAGATCTGTTAGTATGCACAAAACAAACCGGGATTAAGAGAGGAGTCACTATTTTTATGCGACGAAATCTAGGCTTATGCCTTAAAACCACTTCTGATAAATGGGGGACATGGGCCTCCACAGAACTTTTATTGTATCAACAAAAAATCATGATTTATACAGTATATGGTCCTAACTTAGTAGACTCCGAATTGTTTAATTTTCTAAATCTAGAGCTCGCACTGCGTAGCCTTCCCATCATCATATGCGGGGACTTCAATATTAATCTTGACTCAGACTTTGAAATAAGACAGAATAATAATAAATACAAGGGGTCTAAACCACGAACATACAGAGCTTTGAAGAATTTAGTGGTTGATAATGGGCTTTTGGATGTTTGGCATAATCTTCATGCCAAAGATCCCGGGTTTAGCTTTTTCTCTCCTCCACACCGGAAATATGTACGCTTAGATAATTTTTTTGTATCTCAATTTTTTATTAAAACAATAGCGATGGAAATTCTTCCCAAATTATTATCGGACCATAATCTATTAATTCTAAATTTTTGTTTACCATTGGTTGGGGAAGTCCCCAAAACAATTTGGTCTTATCAGAGGAATTTACTATTTGATGAGGACTATATACAATTTATGACTAAAGTTATTCAGGATTTTTTTCTTATCAACAATGAAACCGCTTCTATTCCAATTGTATGGAATACATTTAAATCCGTAGTAAGAGGGGAAACCCTAAAATATTCTAACTATTTAAACAAAAGTAAACGTGAGAAATTTCTAAGTGATTGTGCAATGGTTTTAAAGGCGGAGAAAAAGCTAGCTGAAAGCATTAAGGCTAATAAGCTCATTGAAGAATCGCAAATTGATCTATCAGTCAAGCGCAGTATAGTATATTCTCATATTGCTGATCGAGTTGCATCTGAGTTTAGACAACATAGAACTAAAAGCTACGAATTAAATGAACAAACAGGGAAAACTCTCGCGCAAAGACTACGCCAAAAAACAATATCTAACGAAATCCTGAAAATCCGCGATATCAGGGGAGATGTTAAGACCTCTAGAGAGGATATATCAGGAGCCTTTAACGAATTCTACCAAAACTTGTATCACCAGACCCATAGTGTGGTAGATTTGGGAGATAAGACAGCACAATACCTGGCAAGTATTAATAAAACTGAACTCTCTGAAGATCAGAAAGAGATATTAAGCGCCCCAATCGTTTGGGAAGAAATTGTAGCAGCTATTACGGGCCTGGCTATCGGTAAGGCAATGGGACCTGATAGCATCCCCCTAGAATTCTACCGGGTGTTCAGGAGAATGCTAAAACCAGAACCGATTAAGCTTTTTCAGCAAGCTTCCGTAGGCAATCCTCCCGATTCGTCAGCTCTAGCCACTATCGTCATTTTTAAAAAGAAAGGAAAGGATGGGGAAATGCTTGGATCTTATGGACCTATTTCCCTCATCTCAGCTGACAGTAAGATTTTTTCTAAAATTCTTGCTAACCGATTAAATGACTTGATGCTTACCCTGGTTTCTATTAGGCAACAAGGGTTTATATCTAAAAGAGACACTACGGACCACATAAAAAAGATTATAGCTTTATTGGACTTGGCGCAGGCTTCAAAATCCACATTTGCAGTGGCCCTGTTGGACGCTGAAAAAGCGTTCGACAGGGTCACCTGGGACTTCTTATGGACTGTTATGGCATGGATGGGATTCCCCAAGTCAAGTATTGAAGCAGTTAAGGCATTATATCATCACCCAAAAGCTGTTATAAGGATTTCAAATGCACTATCAAAGCCTTTTAGGATAGAAAGGGGAACTAGGCAAGGCTGCCCCTGCTCCCCCTTGCTATTTGCTATTGATCTCGAACCTTTTCTCCGTAAATTATCAACAGAGGATAAAGTCATACCGTTATGGTTGAAAAAAATCAATTTAAAATATTTACATATGCAGATGATGTCGCTATTACTACTTCTGACATTAGTCTGGCATTGCCAAAAATTTGTTTTTTAGCGGAAGAATTCGGCACTCTGTCGGGTTATAAATTAAATTTAGCAAAAACTCAGCTGATTCATTCCAAAACTGCCCGCCCCAATTAATTGGATTTTGTCCCAGAAGCCCAATATCTTGGGATTACCATCTCCCCTAAAATCGAGGAAATTGTTCCTCTTAATATTGAGCCAGTGCTGAAATCTTCTAATACTACATTGGAAAGATTGAATAACATACACTTTTCTCTTTACGGCCGTGCAAATATTTTGAAGATGCTGATCTTTCCTAAATTTTTATATTTATTTCGAATAATCCCCCTCTTGTTTTCAGCATCTTATTTTGGTAAAATAGATAGAATGGTCTCTAGGTTTCTATGGGGCTATCGACGATCTAGGCGTGCTCTAAGATGCTGTTCTCTCCCGAGATTGAAGGGTGGATGGGGGATTCCCAATTTCCGCCTATATTACTGGCTAATATCTCTAAAAAATATGGGCATATTAATATTTCCCTATATTAGCCTGGACGAAGCAATCAATCCCTCAATTTACGGGATGTTGTTAGGGGAGGAAGTCTCTCAATGTCTAATTAAAATTATAGAGCCCAGCTATTATAAGAAGACTAAATTTAAAATTATATCAACAGCAATATCAATATGGCGCCAGATTTAAAAAAAAGTTATCCGATTAAACAACTTGAATTATTATTCTCCAATTTTAAATAATCATATGCTTCCCGAAATCTTCAAAGATCAAATCATGAAAAGATGGCACATTGCAGGCATTTGTAAGTTGGGAGATCTTTATTCTGATACTTTATTTGCCCCTTTCTCCAACTTACAAATTAAATATAATCTTCCTAGAACAGATTTTTTTAAATACCTTTAGATACGCAGCTTTTTGGATGCAAAGGGCCTCATTCAGCATATCTGTATGAGTAAAAACAAGATTTTAGAAGCTAGTAGAAGCTCAAATAAAATTGGACCTATCTATCAGATGGCTATCAATCTGATGGATGATGATCTAACTGTCATCGAGAATAAATGGCAAAGGAAACTCGCAATGGGTAACATTGATATTACAATGTCTATTCAATTATCGATCAGACTATTGTTTAATGGTTCGCTACAAAGCCAGCACTTTATGGCAATCTATGATCTTTATTATTCTCCGATAAAGATGGCTAAATGGAAAAACAGCAATAATCACATGTGCAAACGCTGTGACGAAACAGTTGCTGACTCTCTCCACATGTTCTTTAGCTGCCCTAAACTTCTTCTATATATTTCTGACATTGAATTTTTTTTGAATAATAGTTTGGGGGTCACCATAAAATTGTCTGCTGAAATGGTTATTATGGGTCTAGAAATGGGTCAGATAGAAACAAGGTCGGCAGCTGAAGAAGCTTTCCTATTTATTTGTATGTCTGCGTATCGTTTTTGTATTACCTCATGCTGCCTAGATATCGAACCTCCAGTGTTTCGTAACTGGCAAGTCAAACTGTTATCTATCTTCCAATTTCAAATGGCTATCTACAAACATAAGGGCACTAAAAGAAAGGAGTTTGGACAAAAAATGTGGGCGCCCATCATCAACTGGATTTAATTTCGTAATGCCTCTAAAATGTAAAATACTTTTGTTTTTTTTATATAACAAATCATGAACAACTAGTAGAGGACTGTTAATATGATGATAAAGCTGTGAGGTATGTTTATTGTCTGACTGTTTGCTGAAACAAAACTAATAAAACATTTTTTAAAAAAAGACATTCAAGACATATTAAAAATGCACAAACACTTTCTGATGATAAAATAGCCCGTCTGGGGTGTCTCGCACAGCCTCAAGAATATTGGTGCAGATTTGAAATAGTTGCTATCCTTTTTCAATTTTTGTATTACATTATTTCCCGTTGTTTCAGGGATGTATGTGGATGAGTTGGATACAGTCTGAGTCCCCTGCACCCTTCCATTGACTGAAACATGGCAGTGGACTGCCTTAAGCTCTCGAATATCATAGACCAAACTGCATCCAACCCAGGGGCCTAATTAAAACCAAACTATTCCAGATTTCATTTTACTTGTGACCGAAGAACATCAGACTGGGACCTCTGCTCATCCTGCTGGATTCATACGACAGCTGCTTGTTCATCAGCCTGTCTTTCCTCACTCATTCTGCATATCTCTGTACCCTGGCGTTGTCACAATATTATAGGTAGTGCTTTAGAAAACACCCACAGCCAGATTTACCAATTTCTCATGCCGCGCAGTACAGCAGCCACCAAATGCTGTGCTGCGTTGTGTGAGAAGGAGAGAGCAGGAGAGTGCCACATTTACTTAAATATGGCACTCTTCTCCGCTCCCCCTCTAATGTTGGCACTCTTCTCCGCTCTCCCTAATGCTGGCACAAAAATTAGCTGCCGTTTGGCATGGAGACTCCATTGCACTATAGTACAAGTGTCTCCGTGATCAAGTATCTGTTTTGTATTCAAAGGGTACCCTTCCAGTACAAAATACTGTGCTTAGACTCATTTTAAACATTTTTGCACTTTGTAGGTGTGCTGTGCAGTGCAGCACACATGCAACGTCTGAAAATAATGGAGAAAAAAAGCATTCCTCCTTCATAGCACCTGTTGAAGGGTGCGCTATTTTCTGATGCTAAACCCTTTCTACTTTTTTTAAATTACTTTATTTAGTAAATTGGGTTTAGCATCAGAAACCTTGGCTGATTGCATGGGAATACCCATGCACCACACATGCTACGCCCCCTTGTCACTAAGTAATGCAAAGCAGTGCTATGCGCTGATTCGTGTTACTTTCACGTTATTTTGTTTAGCGCTGGAAAGAAAATCAGACAAAAAGATTTTGCACCAATTTGTAACACTTTTTTGATGCAAACATGGTGTAAAATCATAGTAAATCAGCCCCCTAGATAGGTAATGAAATAATAATATAAAACTCCCACTAGAAGCCAGCCTGTCTCTGTAAATCAGGGCTCCTTCCTCTCTAGTGGCTTCAGATGCTGACTCAGGTTTATGAGGTAGCCAGTGGAGGAAGCAGCCACTCCGTGCAGGACTAGATTCTACCTTGCTGTTTGTATTTGTGATGTTATGTGTATTTGTAAAGCACACTATCACCCGGGAGGGTATCCTGGAGCCTTAAGCAGGAGCAAGCTCTGTCTTGCCTCTGGCTAAGCTGGTGGGCCCTATCTGAATAGCCACGTCTCCAGCTGCTTGCAGAATTCGAAAATGGAGGAGGGGGCTCTGATGTGCAGGGGCAGGTCCTTCCAGGTGTTGCAAGAAGCATCAACAGGGCTCTATGAAGTCTCCCAAGCGGTGGGGGTGTTATGAGACCACTCTTTACCTTAGGACTGGGACCACCCGATGTGATAGCTAGATTCATTAGACACTTTCTTGAGGCTCTGCCGGGAAAGCTAGGAGTGTGCTTACATTTTTAAAAATTGATTGCTAATTTTGTAAAAATAGTTTGCTTTTAAAAATCTACTGCTGTTTTTGCCCTGCACTTACCCCACGCGGTGCTTACTCCCTCCCGCACTGCTACCGCGAACCCTGCACCCGACTAGGAGCTGTTCAGGGACTCATGCGGGCCTAGGCGCCATATTCAGACCAGTTTGGGGTGATGGTCTAGTTGTTTTTAGATGCCCGCCCTCCAGGCAATCTGAGGCTATTTAAATCGCGCTTTGACTTCGCGCGCCAGCTAGATTCATTAGACACTTTCTTGAGGCTCTGCCGGGAAAGCTAGGAGTGTGCTTACATTTTTAAAAATTGATTGCTAATTTTGTAAAAATAGTTTGCTATTAAAAATCTACTGCTGTTTTTGCCCTGCACTTACCCCACGTGGTGTTTACTCCCTCCCGCACTGCTACTGCGAACCCTGCAGCCGACTAGGAGCTGTTCAGGGACTCACGCGGGCCTAGGCGCCATATTCAGGCCAGCTTGGGGTGACGGTCTAGTTGTTTTTAGATGCCTGCCCCCCTCTCCCCTCTACTTATGGCCACCATCAAACGTCCGCGCAGCGGGTGCGCCAGTGGCGCGCCGAAGCGCGCCAAAGGCAAGACCGTCTGCGCCCGTCATCACCAGGACATCGCCTCTCACCAGTTCCCCTGGTCGAGTGCTGTCGGAGACCCTTGTTTATGATAGAGAGGTACTTTTAACTCTCAACTCAGGTGGGGAGATGTGTGGGAGACTGCCGAAACAACTAGGGGAGACATGTTTGAGCTGTACCATATGCAACTTTGCTGCCCCAGTACCTGGCCGTGTGAGACGAGCCTGGGGACTGGAGAGTCATGTACAGATCACGGTTTTCCAATTAATTGTCAGATCACTTGCCAAACATTATCTGGAAGTACAGACACTTTTTGCTGAAGAATCCCCTGATGTGTTTTTTATTTGTGAAACCTGGTTACGAGATGACGATATGACAGGAATAGTGAACCTTACTCTCCCCGCAGGATATCTGATTGAGGCGCTAAATAGGGACTCAAGAGGCGGTGGTATTGCAGTAAGTTATAAAGCTCAATACGCCTGTTCCTTTATTAAGGAAGAGATATGTGGTGGTGAATGTGCTCGTTTTAAGATTGCTATCAGTGCACATTTTACACTTTCAGGGCTATTTATCTACCGCCCACCGGGGCCTGCCTCGAAGTTTATTGAGGCTTTGCTAGAAGCAGCTAACTCGCTAGTGGGGGGATCTGCCAATTTTACAATTCTGGGGGATCTGAATCTCCATTTTGATCAGACCCAGGATCCAACTATCTGCAATTTGCTGGCGGACCTGGCCGCCCTACAGCTAGATCCGCTGATTAAAGGCGCCACGCACTTGTCCGGGCATATTTTGGACCCAGTGTTCTCAAATATTCCGAAAGTGAAAGTGGGTATGCCTAAGCCTATGGGCTGGACTAACCACTACCTGGTTAGTCAGCATGGAGATTCCTGAGCCTTTCCCGGTGGAGGAGGTGAATAGGGTCTTGAAAAGGCCTTGGCATAAACTCAAATTGAAGGACTTTCATGCTTTCCTAGGGATGTTTTCCCTGGAGGACATAACTGATCCGGAGGTGGTGTACACTGCCTTTTGTGATTGGATTGTAAGAGGTCTGGACGCTTTCATTCCAGTTAAATGGACTAAGGGACGTAGGACCATTTCTAATCCATGGTACGGTGAGGCTCTGCGAGCATTGAGGAAGCAATGCAAGAGAGACATGGAGAAGGGATTATAAAGAGGGGGATAAAGCAATTTATTTGGCTAAAATAAAGCTGTATCACAAAGCGATCTGCTCTGCAAGTGCTACATTTTATGCAGAGGAAATAAAAACCAGTCCTAATCCCACTAAATGTATTTTTTAAATTGTGCAAGAGCTAAAGAATCCCAGATCTAGAGTATCTAATTCAACCTCTACACAGCAGTGCGAAGAACTAGCCATTTTCTTTGTTGAAAAAGTGCGAAAATCTATAAGACCTTTCCGCAGCATTTTCCGGGCCCTCATCTTTCTGCAGATACCAGGGTTGGTGGCCCCACCTTAGCAACTATTCCAGAGATCTCTGGTGAAGAGCTAGCTAAATTATGTAGGAAAGTGAAATCGGGATCTCCATCGGACCCTATGAGGCCGGCTAAATTCATGGAGTCCCTGGCGCACTTTCAACAACCGCTCGCCTGTCCTTCTCCACAGCCAAAGTCCCTAGGGCCTGGAAACAGGCATGGGTATCCCCCATCATCAAGAATCCCTCACTGGATCCGTCAAAACTAGAAAACTTTAGGCCAATCTCCCTCCTCCCGTGGGTGGCCAAGATGGCTGAGGCTCATGTGAATAATGTTTTAACTCAATACATGAGCCATAATGAAATTCTGGATCTGTCTCAAAACAGGTTCAGGCCTGACCATAGCACTGAGTCCACCCTGCTCGCCTCTACTGAACACTTAAGGATGATCCTTGATGCTGGTCAGAGTGCAGCGCTGATCCTGTTAGATCTCAGCGCTGCCTTTGATACGGTATCACATGACATTCTTCTGTATCGGCTGGAGGCGGTAGGGATTACGGGATCTGCCTTAGAGTGGTTCCGATCATTCCTAGAGGAGAGATCTTTTCGGGTTTCGGCACCACCATACATCTCAGTCCCACTCTATCGGTCAAGGGGTTCCGCAAGGCTCTGCACTCAGTCCATCTTTGTTCAATCTGTATGTGCAACCTCTGGCAGTTGTGGCAAAAGAGTGGGACCTAGCGCTGGTGTCATATGCGGATGATACCCAGCTGGTTATCACCCTAGCTGAAGGGCCATCTACATCAGCCACTAAGTTTAGAGATGGGATGGCAGCTGATGTCCAATGTAAATGTAAATGTAAATGTATTTGAGCTTGTAAAGCGCACTGCTACCCGTCCATAGGTCTCCTGGCACTGTATAACTCTGGGGAACCCGTTGTGGTTCCTGGCGTTCTGAACCTGTGTTTTAAATGTCATGATTCTGTTATGAATTTGGTATCAGTGAACCGCAAATAATGAATGCGCTATTCATGAGTATTTTCATCATGTTACACCAATGGATTCACTGTGCATTTGAAGGTTTTGCATTGAACACTTGGGTTTCATCTTGTAAATAGCAGCCATGTTATTCGTTGCCCTTACAGTAGGCTCTCCCCATGGCAGAGTAGGCATTTAAAGGACATAACCTTAGTATGGGTTTGTGCTGACTTCTGCATGACCTGACGACAGCTGACCCTGTTGCTTGAGGCTAACCTCCCAAGCCAGTTCCTTGTTCAGCAGCTGGCGCAATAAAGTTCAAAGAGCAGGACATGTCCGATCTTTTATGGCACCATTCCCACCACTTATATTTCCGTCCCATCTGTTGCTGCCTTTCCTTTACAACATGTTCATCGATCTGGGTTGAAGGTTTTATGGTGGGTTTGTCCGGCCTGATGGAACAGGAAACCAAGCATGTGTGCAATTCTTTTCTTAGCCTGGACTTATCCTGAAAGTGGTGCTTTGTATGCACGTCCTGGGAATTTCCAACATAATGCACTTCAAAGCAGGAATGTGTGCTTAAGGCGAAATATTCTGTATAAAAGGCCTGTGCGAAGGCCATGCAGCAGACTCTCTCATCCAGTTGCTTTAAGAGTGGCTGGGCGACGGAGCCTCACAATTAATGATAATAAAGATGTCTTTTCATATTTCAGATTCTGTGTTGATTTCTTTGCCACTCTTGAATGGACTACTTATTGGTAAGACCCCTGAGAAGGAGTATTGTAAATATTTGGTTTTTCAGTTGGCGCAACCAACAGGGGCATCATCATGGAAGTGAATACCTGGAGGAGAGTTTTTCAGAGAAAAGAACTATGCTGGGGAAGGCAAGACAGGAATCTACTAAAAGAGGTACTCTGTGCACGGAGGTTCTGGGGGATTCTCTGTCTTTGCGGCCTGGCATATTTTTGATTTTTCTGACTTAAAACTCTCCGAAAGATGTCACTCCTGACTGAGCAACCCTTTTTGGCGCAAGTTTTTTTTAAAGAGACTGTTAGTGCAGTTAGAAATTGGCAGTTAGAATTTGGACATCTATTTCTTTGATACAGCTGTGATAAGTATTTAAGTGGGTCGCTCCCAGAGTCCTTAGTAGTTGACACTTTGCTGGTGCTTTTGTCGTATGCACCTTTGCGAGTGTTTTTGTTGTTGACGCTTTGCTAGTGTTTTTGTCGGTGACACTTTGCTAGCGTTTTTGTTGTTGTTGTATTATTTGACGCCTGCAGACGCCAAAAACCGAGGGTATTTGTTCTTTGCAGGGACTTGGTAAATCCCGTAACCCTTGAAGTTTGATGCTGGATTAGTGAGCTATAAGATGCCTGATCTTAGCGAATTTGAAGCTTTGTATTGGCCAACTTTGTATACGTTTGAATTAACCGGTTTATCTAAATAGGTTAGATTTACAAACATATTTCTTCCTTGGTGATTTTGTATCTGCAGGGAATTAAAATATGTAATAATACATAATAAGGATGCTTTACTCTGTATAATTTTATGAATGGATATGCAGAACGATTTTTGGTGTTCTGCCAGCTGCAGCTAGTGAATTGAGTGTATTTTTTGGTTTTTTACACTGTTGAGCAGTGTTTCTTGTAAATATGACTTACAGCTACGTATAGTCCGGACTGTCTTGTTTTTGTCCTGAGTGTTGATTTGTGGGTTTAAATGTGTGTTTGAATGCGTGGTTAAACTGTGTGTTTACATGTCTATTTTGTTTGTGAGTTTTGTTGTACATTGCGACGACGCGATTTACAAGAAATGGTTGGAGAGCGCTGCATTGTGTGTCCTAAATGTTTTCAACACTTTCTGTTTATGTCTGAAATGTGCTCAATGTGTGTGGTTTACATTTAATGGATTTAAATAAGGCCCCAGCCAAAAACGAAATTGCATGTTTTTGCAGAAATAAATGCATTTACAGCGTTTTCACTTAAATGCACTGTATTAAATGTTCACAGGCAAAACGTTTTTAGCTGTAGTATATTTGCATAGGTATGTTTCTTCAGCCAGCAATTTTTTGCAGTTAAACGCGGGTGGAATTTTGCATGACGGCCCTTTTACATGACAGAGGCCCCAAAAAGTGACGCAGAATTTGACGCTTTTTAAATTAGGCATATGCGCTCAGGTTTGTGAGTAGATGCATCTAAATAATAGACAAGGAATGTAGCGGGCTCTTATATGTAAAAACAATCACAAAGAGAAATAATTGGGTTTTATTAGAAGACGAAAATTATTAATTATGGAAAAATAATTCATAAAAATTAGTGCTACCAAAATCGTTTTCTAATATTCATAAAGCTTGACACTCATACTATGACCTCTTAGCATTAAAATGTGATTTGCGTTATGTTGCATCACTAAAATGACAAGAATCCATGGGCCTTATTTATGAAGGATTTGCGCCGCCAGTGCGTCACTTTTAACCTGGGAAAAAGTGACGCACCGGCGGCGCAAGTCCTTCATAAATAAGGCCCCATGTGTATAAATTCGCCTGCCATAGGCGCAGGCAAGCTCATTTTTATAACATATAAATTATTATTTTCAGATACCTGACTCTTGGATTATGTAATAGACTTTTCTAGTAATCCATATTCTGCAAGAAAATTGTAAAATATTTATTTTGTAATGCCCAAAATAAGAAAGTCGATTTTGAGTAAATTCACTGTTTAAACTGCATTTTTGCTTTCCTTAAAGTGTCTCAGCCTTAAGCAAATGCATGCATTTAGGTTTTGATATAAGGTTGTGCTTTCTTGTGTTTCAGTGGGTTAATGTGCCAGTACACAGGCTTGTTTTAATATAAGGATTGGAGGTTCTACATTCAAAGTAGGCTTATGGAAAGTTTGCTTATTTAACACTGATGCAGTGTGTGCCATAGGATTGCAACAAGTAAATCACTCTAAAAAAACTGGTCTGTGTGTCTTCAGCTTTTGAGACACATTGACAGTGAATGTAGTCTAATAATATGGGAATAGTGATAATTTTAGCGCCTAAAAAGAGAAATTATTTTTTTAAAATAGCTTGAATTATTGTTGATTAGATCCAGCCTACTGGCTTTGTCAGCTCCTCTGTGGCAGAAGCTGGGGGCTGGGAGGATTTGCAACAGCTGGCTCAGCGCGCTTGCTGAGATGTTCTCTTTTAAGTGTTTCCCCATAAATTATGGAGAAGGCCCCTCATGTGTTGCCATTTACAGCCTTTTAATTAGGCCTTTGTTTCCAAGGAATGCAGAATGACCTCTCTGCAAGGGCTGCTAGAAGTGAGGTTTCTGGTTTCATGTGGTAACATGAAGGACCTTGATTTAAACGGGGAAATGAAAAGAGGTTTCTTTAAACATCATGTTAAATGCTACATTATGTTTCCAGGTTAAGGGAAATAATGTTTGCTAGCTGCGTTTATTTTTCAGAAAACGAAATGATGCATCCAGTGTTAGATAAAAATAACATGCAGCCTTTTTCACACAATTTTGAAGGTTATTGGTTACAGGCTTACGTTCAATACGGATTTGCTCATTAACAGTTAAGTAATAAACAGTTATTTTTTGTGTATGTTGCAATGTTTTTTTTTGTGTTGTGTATTTCTTTGTTTTTGCCAACAGATTTTTCATGGATTGTTCTTAAGAAGAGAAGACACGTGAGTTTGGCTAGTTGACAAAAGATGTGTTTTTGCGTCATTTCTTTAACAGAAAAAAATGTACATGTTTCTGTTTGAGGTATTTACAGCTGTCATGACATATTATATTTTGACAATTGATCTACAACTGCGTTGTGCTCAAATGTCAAACGCTGGGTGTAGAGTTTGTATGGAGTTTGGACCTGACAATTTAGACAGGCCCAAATATTGGGTTTTTGGCTGCAGGTTTAAAGTGCATAAAATACACATGCCATGGTGCTGCATTTTTGTATGTTTGTTCATGTTGTTACCATCACAAGTTCTCCTGTATTGGATGAATTTGGTATAATGATACATTTCACAGATATGGTTTGCATACTGTGAGGAAGGATGGCAGCACTTTTACCAGTGCATGCCTACCTTTGGCTATACATTTGGCTGTATTGAAAATAAATAACTAAACAAATATAACAGGTTCAAAGTGTATCACCTGATGTTACGTACTGCACATTCCCTTAAAGGAATAGGCAGCCCTAAATTGTTATGTATCCTTGATTGGACCTAAGGATAGAATTATAGATCTGTGACTCACGGTGACCTAATTTTTATATTGCGTTATTTAATAATGTTTTGTTTCTCAAATAGCATATGGCTTTGTCCCTTGAAAGCAAGCCAGGTTTCATTTTTCCTCTCCCTGAAGAGAGAATTTGTGTAACTTTGGTCTTTTGTGTATTCCCCGTTCTCTTGGTGCTGTGTTACATGCCTGAGGCACCCAAGCACACTCTTGTTCTTCCTATAGATTTTTCTTTTGTTGTTCCGCCCCTGACCAATGCCCCTGACCAATGTCGCATTATGCTTAGTTATTAGGCATTTTAGTTGTGTCCTAATTCCATTTCCCCTTTTCCCATATTCCTTTCACCAGTCAGCCCATTTATCATTATGGGTGTATTGTTTATGTGTACACTTCTAGACCGTAGTTATGTATTAGGGACCCCTCATGTTATGTAAAATGTTTTCTTTCCTCCATGTCAGGTAAAAAAAAAAAATTTCAGACTGCCTGTCAAGGTAGTGATAGGCTGGTTCCAATGTCTATTTTTAATTTTTCAGTTCTCTTGTGTTCCTGCTGCTTTAATATTTTTGGTGGGATTAGATGTGTTCTAAACATGCAAATACCAGGACTTTCTAGTGTTTGTTCTTTGTCTTCACATTTGATCATTAGCCTTTTGTATTGCATAGTGCACTTAATGCACATTTTTAAAGGGACTTTTCTTCATGTCCTTGATAATATGAATGATGTTATTTTTCTATTCGAGATGTTCTAGATAAGGAATTTAGGAACACCTAGGCTTAGTCATTGAGGGAACACATGTATTTACCCCATTAGACAATGCCACTGTGTGAGGAAATTCATCTTGATAGAATTCCTGTGTAGCTATAGATGACAGAGAATAATGAAAAGAACATACCTGAAGATTCTAAAGATACTGTTTTGCCCTTTTTGCCTTTGCTCTTGTATTTTATGCCCATGACACATTGTCACTCCCTTTCAGATTGCAGGTCACCTGCTTGCCAGTCCTTTTGTTAAAACACATGAACTGCTTTTTGTGCTTGATTTGAAAGAAACTAACAATTGTGTTACACATCCTGCATCACTAGGGTCCTGCTAAGATCTTCCAGAGTCAAAGGAAGAGTGATTCCCTGCAGACCTGTGATCAACACTAAGCTCACACCCCATCAGTGACCGCTCTAAGATGAACAGATGTCCTGGCTCTACACTTCTTGCAAACAAGGAAGTCGCGAAGCGGGACAACGATCATCAGCACGACATCAGTGGTACCTCCAAAGCAAGGCAGTTGATTTGCGAAAGGCGTTGCAGAAGAAAGGAGGAGCTGATTCGTTTATTTGTTGTTTGGGCTCTGTACCTGTTATGTGCTGGTAAACCTCTGTCAGCGTACATTCCCTTGAGCCATTGGCCCGAGTTTTGGCCACCTTCACACTTTTGCTTTGCACCAGTGGAACGGCAGTGCACCCGAGCATCCACGTTTAGAAAAAGGCACTACATTCTGGTGCCCAGGAGAGAGCAGCTTGAGCGTCCTCTGACACTAAATGATGAGTGTTGGAGCCTGAAAGTGCTGCTGATTTTGCTAAATAGTGCTTGGATCTGCACGAGATGCTTTGTGCCCTTGATCAATAAACAGCACATCATTTGTAGTGTCTGCCACAAGAAGAGACACTGGTGCATTGTTTTGAAACACTGAGACTTTCGAGTGAGCTGTGAGTGTTTTCCCCGAGCGGCACTCCAACTAAACAGTATTGTCTCCTCATGAAAGGCCTGACTTGAAGAGGCCCAACGCGAAGAAAACACTGGAAGCGGATCTGATGGACTTTGGGTATTTTCTGTGAGCTTATATAGACTTGAAGTTTGGAAAATAATTTTTGCTGTTTTGCTGGCATTGTTTTAAAGTATTTCTGTTTAGTAAAAGCAGAATTAAGTCCACTCTCTGTGGAAAAGTATCCCTTTTTCATCTGAGAGCATTGATCAGGAACACCATTGTTTCACTTAAACATATAATGAATTACTGAAATGCGTAGGAAGCAATATAAAACGTTATTAGAAAATTCTATGATTTGCTGTCTGCTTAGGACTGTGCAAGTATTACGCATTTGACCTTTTTTGTTGTTCTTTTTCCCTTGCTGAATTGTATTATGGTATTTTGTTAAATTTTTGATTGGTTACCATTTGCCAGTTGCAGGGTCACGTAGGAGTACAAATGGTTCAGTTTGTGACCTGAGTAGTGGCAGTAGGCCTGCAGGACCTGCAGTGTCCCTATGACCTGCTAATAATCACAGCTGATGTACTCTACCAAGATTGCGTGAGCGACATTAGAAAATGGAGATTGTATTGAGGAATGACGATAAAAAACAGGAGATGAAAAACAGACATTACAGAATATTGTTCTTTAAGTGCAGTATAGCTCTATCTATTTTAATACTTTAATGTATTTTATTGGCTACTATATTTTGGTATGTTTCCCCCTACACTATTGACGTCTGCACCAACTTCCCAACATACTCTTTCTTTTTCTTCACATGAGTTTCATATTTTACCTGAACATGAACTGGTTAGGTCAGAGTTTACTGATAATTCCTTTGGTACAGTATTTACATCAACACCAGCTAGTGATGAATATAGCCATGTATAGGTTATTGCCTATGTAAGGGCAAAAGGATGCTCTGTGGTTCCTGGCGTTCTGAACCTGTGTTTTAAATGTCATGATTCTGTTATGAATTTGGTATCAGTGAACCGCAAATAATGAATGCGCTATTCATGAGTATTTTCATCATGTTACACCAATGGATTCACTGTGCATTTGAAGGTTTTGCATTGAACACTTGGGTTTCATCTTGTAAATAGCAGCCATGTTATTCGTTGCCCTTACAGTAGGCTCTCCCCATGGCAGAGTAGGCATTTAAAGGACATAACCTTAGTATGGGTTTGTGCTGACTTCTGCATGACCTGACGACAGCTGACCCTGTTGCTTGAGGCTAACCTCCCAAGCCAGTTCCTTGTTCAGCAGCTGGCGCAATAAAGTTCAAAGAGCAGGACATGTCCGATCTTTTATGGCACCATTCCCACCACTTATATTTCCGTCCCATCTGTTGCTGCCTTTCCTTTACAACATGTTCATCGATCTGGGTTGAAGGTTTTATGGTGGGTTTGTCCGGCCTGATGGAACAGGAAACCAAGCATGTGTGCAATTCTTTTCTTAGCCTGGACTTATCCTGAAAGTGGTGCTTTGTATGCACGTCCTGGGAATTTCCAACATAATGCACTTCAAAGCAGGAATGTGTGCTTAAGGCGAAATATTCTGTATAAAAGGCCTGTGCGAAGGCCATGCAGCAGACTCTCTCATCCAGTTGCTTTAAGAGTGGCTGGGCGACGGAGCCTCACAATTAATGATAATAAAGATGTCTTTTCATATTTCAGATTCTGTGTTGATTTCTTTGCCACTCTTGAATGGACTACTTATTGGTAAGACCCCTGAGAAGGAGTATTGTAAATATTTGGTTCTTCACCGTCCTGGCTTTCCCTGTGGGATGGTCCCTGCTGGGAGTCCCCAATGCGGAGCCAGGCATCCCCGGAATTGATGGGGCCATTGTGGAGATGAGGCAAGCTAATGCCCAGAGTTGCCGAGTGGAACCCCTGATTAGAGTAGGCACCGAGGCGAGAATTATCGAGTCCGCTGACCAAGGTCCACGACCCTGCCGCGTCGGGAATTGAACCCTGGTCCCGGGCCGTCCTCTGCTTCCGGGTCTGCCACCTCTAACCAGTGAGCCAGACAACTCCACTCCACTCCACAATGGATGGCAGACAACTGTCTGCAACTCAATGCTAGCAAAACAGAGGTTTTGCTTGTAGGGAAGAAAACCGCCCTCTGGAATGAGCATTGGTGGCCGGCCTCGCTGGGCACAATACCAACGCCAAAGCCTCTAGTTAAGAACTTGGGAGTGTGGATGGACTCCTCACTTAGCTTTCAGACCTACACAAAGAGAGTGGCAGCTTCTTGCGTGGGCCTGTTGAGAGGCCTAAAACCCATCCTGAAGTATTTTGAGCCAACAGTACGTCAGCTTATTGTTCAAGCCACGATTATCTCTCGTTTGGACTATGCCAGCGTGCTGCTCCTGGGTACTAACAAAGCTGAGGTCCTTCGACTCCAACGGGTCCAAAACTTGGCCGCGAGAACTCTGATTGGGCTCCCTCGCAGATGCCCTGTCAGAGCAACGATTGGAAGGCTTCATTGGCTCCCGATGGCATCTCGGATCCAGTTTAAAGCCCTTGTCAGGGCGTTTAAGATCCTTAAAACTGGGAGACGAGCTTTACTGCGCCCTTTGTTGATCTTGTATGCTCCCCGGCGTAGCCTGCGCTCATTGGGACAACACCTGGTGAGTGTACCACGAACCAAATTATGCCATATGGGTGGTTGCTCTTTCCGGGTGTTGGCGGCTAAACTTTGGAACTCCTTGCCGGCCCACATCCGTGGAGTAGAGAACCTGCTGGCTTTTCGGAAAGCCATTAAATCTTTTCTTTTTTCATCATCATAGGATCTCCCGTCTATGTTTGGCTAGCCTCAAGTATCTGTCTCTTTAGATCTAGCAGCGCCGGGACGCCTCTTTGCTGGGGCAGCTGTTGCGCTTACCAAACCCTTAACATAACATAACATACAGTGGTTTATTACTAATGGAACTGAGTCTTGTATGCCATTTTATGTGTTTATAGGTTAAGTGATCCAAGACCCCCACAGGTGCTCCTGTCGCCTGCCGTGTCTATAATCAGGAATACACTGAACTGAAATCAAATCAGCTGAAAGCATTATGCAGTCACTGGCCTACCCCACTGACAGCTGCTGCATTTCTCTCATTAGCATAAAATACATTATGCTTCAAGTGAGTGGAATACATTATAGACTCTTTTAGGTGATAATAATAGTAATACTGAACTGGAAGAGGACCGAAAATATATAGAAAATGATACATGTACCTGGAAGCCGTGATATTATTGAAACTGTGTGCTGTCAATGCCAGGTCATCCGAGAACACAACCTGAATACTAATGCTCACACTGTTCGCAATAAAGTCTACAGGAAGTTTACTGATTTATTTTAATTATTTTTTAGATGATAGCTTACTATGGAAGGTTACCGAATGTTGTGCAACTAACCAGGAAAATGCTGTATAAGCGACGGATAAAAAACAACCATCAATGCCATGGATTGCACAATTATGTAGATTTTGTGTATACATTTTGCAGCATGTGTGTTGCATGATTTGTTATGTGTTCTTGTGAAAGAGGAGCAATGAAAGGTGAGCCTGATCACTTCTAGTGATGAGCTAGATGAATTTAGGGCCTAGCGAGAGGAGGTGGCTTTTGGTATTTCCAGCATTTTAATTGATCTGACCACCGGTAAACACCCAGAATATCAAATTTGAAATATCGACTGTCCAGAATATCGAATCAAAAATACAGAGAGGCCAGAATATCGAATTCCCAAAATATAATTGTATAGAATATCGAATTTGAGGTAAGAAATATCAATTGCCATAATATCGAATTTAGAAATATAGTTTTAAATAATATCGAAAAAAATTAGCGTTATGTATGCTAGTATATGTGTTAAAAGTATATATTATTTTTGTAATGTATATTTAATTTTTTTAAAGTAATGAATTTTATGTAATTTAATTTTTGCATAATTTAATTCCGTAGCGGGTTGTGTGTTTATAGTGGAGAAGTGTGGCTCAAATGGTTGGAGCGGCAGACCCTGATGCAGAGGTCTGGTCCGGGACCAGGGTTCAATACCTGCCTCGGCGGGTCTTGGGCTCAATTTCCTCGGACCTGAAAATTCTCGCCTCGGTGCCTATTCTAATCATGGGTCCCACTCTGCAACTCTGGGCAAAAGCTTGCTTAATCTCCATAACGGCCCCAACAGCGCTGGGATGCCTGGCTTCACCTTGGGGGCGCCCAGGAGTAGACATTCCACAGGGAAAAAACCAGGAAGGGTTCCTAAGCGGTATACGGACAGTGCCGGGACACCTCCATTGGAGGTAGCTGTGCACTTTAAAAATGGCATTTAGATAGGGTGGGAAGTAACTTAATTATAGTAAATTAAATATTAATTTGAATGAATTATTAATTATTTTTAATTTTAATTTAATGTTGTGTTCATTTAAATATTAAATCATTACTTTACCTACTGTTGCACTCTCTGGAGTGGAAATAGTCATTTTTACCCCTCGGCTATCCAAAACTTTCCCTACAGTTGCACTCACTGGAGTGGGAATAGTAATTTTTACACTCCTGCTATCCAACGTTTTCCCTACTGTTGCACTCACTGGAGTGAAAATAGTAATTTTTACCCCTACGCTATCCAACGCTTTTCCTACTGTTACACTCATTGGAGTGGGAATAGTAATTTTTACCCCTACACTATCCAACGCTTTCCCTACTGTTGCACTCACTGGAGTGGGAATAGTAATTTTTACCCCGACGCTATCCAACGCCTTCCTTACTGTTGCACTCACTGGAGTGGGAATAGTAATTTTTACCCTCCTGCTATCCAGCGCTTTCCCTACTGTTGCACTGACTGGAGTGGGAATAGTAATTTTTACCCCTACGCCATCCAACGCTTTCCCTACTGTTGCACTCATTGGTGTGGGAATAATCATTTTTACCCCT
Source organism: Lissotriton vulgaris (assembly GCF_964263255.1). Lineage (NCBI taxonomy): Eukaryota > Metazoa > Chordata > Amphibia > Caudata > Salamandridae > Lissotriton > Lissotriton vulgaris. Next base: position 1,796,571,176 of record NC_141694.1, on the reverse strand, counting down.
ACGCTATCCAACGCTTTCCCTACTGTTGCACTCACTGGAGTGGGAATAGTAAATTTTACCCCTACGCTATCCAACGCTTTCCCTACTGTTGCACTCACTGGAGTGGGAATAGTAATTTTTACCCCTACGCTATCCAACGCTTTCCCTATTGTTGCACTCACTGGAGTGGGAATAGTAAATGTTACCCCTATCGCTATCCAACGCTTTCCCTACTGTTGCACTCACCGGAGTGGGAATAGTAATTTTTACCCCTACGCTATCCAACGCTTTCTCTACTGTTGCACTCTCTGGAGTGGCAATAGTAATTTGTGCCCTCCCGCTAGACAACGCTTTCCCTACTGTTGCACTCTCTGGAGTGGGAATAGTAAATTTTACCCCTACGCTATCCAACGCTTTCCGTTGGACTGTCTGGAGTGGGAATAGTAAATTTTACCCCTATGCTATCCAACGCTTTCCCTACTGTTGCACTCACTAGAGTGGGAATAGTAATTTTTACCCTCCCGCTATCCAACCCTTTCCCTACTGTTGCACTCACTGGAGTTGGAATAGTAATTTTTACCCTCCCACTATCCAACAAATTCTCTACTTTTGCAATTGTTGGAGTGTGAATACAAATATTATTCCCTTAGCTATGTAATGTTTTTAATTTTGTTAAATTTAATGTAGTGTAAATTATTAATTAACATAAAAGGTATTACTTTAATTATTTAAATTATTATATATTATTTATTTTTAGATTTAGATAATAGGTTTATTTATATATATTTATGTAAATATATTTGTAATAATGTTTTAAATATTTTATAATTAAGATTAATAATTATTTTATAATATTATTAAGCAAATATATATATGGTAAAAAATTTATGTTTTTTTACATTTCATTTATCATTTTTACATTTTAAGCTTTTTTACATTATTTTAACTATGTTTTATTTGATTGTGTTTATTATTTTTAATACATTTAAAACATTCGATATTTTTGTTATCTATATTTTAACTATCAATATTTTGTACTTGATATTTTAGTACTTACCTGTTTGAAGATAGGGATTCTATATTCCGTCCCTCGATATTTTTGAGCCGATATTTTGAGCAGTCGATATTCTGTCCCTCGATATTTAGTCACTGAACCCTGAACACCATCAAGAGACCTCCTCCTGCTTTGATGATTTTAACATGGAGATTCAATGATCCATGAAGCTGAACAGCCTTGTGGGTAATAATGAAGAAATAATGGCAAGCAAAAGTAAATCCATCATGATGGAGAAGGGATTGCCATGCTCTTGTTACGTAGAGAGCATCTCAGTAGAGAAGGCCTTTTCTGGGTACTAGCGTAACTTCAGGTAGTCGTAAGAGGATAGTGTCCCCTCTGTCCAGATGCAAGACGATCTTGCCGGGAAAGTAGGTAGAATTTTTCTCAGTAGGTAGAATTGGAATGAGGACAATTTAGTGATTATGCCAACATGGTCTTGTGTATTGAAACTTGACTCAATGTTAAAGGACAAATGGTTGGCAGACCGGTGAAATCTGGTTTGCATACATTGCTCATGCCATAGTTGAATGTCTGGCACAGTTTTACCTGTGTGGAGGGTTTGAAAAAAATATATTGTTTGAGTTTGAGATTAAGGAAGAAGCAGCCATTCAATTGTAGAGGGTGGAAAGGAAGTTTTTTTGCCTGCCTCTTATAGTCAACTCTGAGATATAAATTAGTTTTAGCGCCAGATTATGCTAATGGACAACATGGACATTGAGACACTAAAATGGCAGAAGTAGCGGACGTGCCATTGCATTCCTTGTGCCTCACGATGACATGACACATAAGTTACAGGGAATACATTTTCACACTGGTACCAAAATGACTTTACAAAATGCGTGGCCCTTATTTGATCACAAAAATTTACATTACTGAATTTTAAAAAAGAGCAAATTTATGATTAATAACTCGAGAAACCATTTAAAGGTCTATTTTAGTTACTACCTATATAGTGAGAAGAATGCAGTCGTGATACGTCTAAGACATAGATATTACTTGCCTTTGGTATTCACATAAAATGCCAGGAACAATGCAAACACATACCCACTTACAACAATCACTTGCCCATGGACAACCTCATATTTCCAATCACAGCTGCAAATGTCCAATTATTGCATCACAACATAGTAGTCGCGACCATCATGAGCAAAGGTGCCATCCCAGATGCACACACATAGCTTCAAATGCCCAGACATTGATCTCAAATGCTCAGAAAGAGCTAACCAATGCCCAATAACAATGCCAGATGTCCAGACACAAAAGTCATTTGTCCATTTGCAGCTTCAAATACTGAGGGCTAGCCTCCAATGCCCAACCAAAAACAACATTGTACAGACCAGAATGTACAGCGACAAGTTAAAGTGCCCAGTTGCAGCCTCACGTTCCCAACCAGAGTCGGCAATGACGCACACTGCATTAGATACTAATTCACCACTAATCCTTTTTGGGTTCCAGAGTAGCATGCTACTCAGTAAAAAACACGCTTCGACACCTCGTCAGGGGTAGTAAGCGCTATCTAAATGCAATTACAATTACAATATCTAATACTTCGTCTATAATCCAGGCAGAATGTCAATGAAGAAATCTCCTTCAATTCCTCAAAGGATTTCATGTGGCTACCCTTCCAAATGTCTCCTAGTCTCAATACTCCTGTGATATCCCATGATGTGAAGGTTGCTAGCCACACAGGGTGCGCAAGCTACGCGCCCTGCCATAGTGGAGTCTCACTCATGGGTTTACCATCCCAATGTGTGCCCCACAAGGCCTTGAGGTGCCTCTGGTTGCCACTAGGCTTGAGCATGAAATGACACCCCGCTCGTGGAATTTTTCCCACTCTGTGTAGCACGCAGAGTTGTGAAAATCTCAGAGGAGCAGAGTTTTTTCATCACGTAACGTTGGCGAGCGCGGCTGAGAAAAATCTTCCTCCAGACCACCTCCCGGCGAGATTTCTCAACGTGGGAGGTAAAGGATAGTCGCTATCGCTCACGTTTGAGAAACCTTCTGTTCGCATTGAGGAAGCTCCTGCTACTCGAGCAGCAGAAAGAAGCAGTATGGTGCTGTATGTGCTGATTTTACAGTCCGGGACAAACACCCATCGCTAAAAATCAGTTTGAGTGGGGGGACGTAACACACTCTGCTGCTAGCGGAACTCTGGGTACCGCAGCAGAGTTTCTGGGTCACTCCGCAGAGTTCCGTGTAGCGTAATTCCACAAAGTCCTCCAGGCCTAATTGCCACAGTAAATGATCGGAGGAATGATGCACTGTATAGGAGACCCACAAACTGAGCCCTCAAACAGATTTATTTCCAGCCTGTGTACAGAATTATCTCTATCACCAAAGAGCCAGTTGTTAATGCTGATGAGGTGGGCAGGCCAATAACACAGCTGAACATCTGCCACTCCGAGCCCTCGGTCATATTCTGACTGCATGCATTTATTGAAGACCACTCTTGGTTTCTTGCCAGCCTATAGGAAGTTGGACATGCAGCTTCTCCAAGAAACCTGGCATGGTCTGATAGGGATAGGTTTAGAGTCTGTAAGCAGTCTGGGAAGTGAGATCATCTTAAATAAAGCAACCATGTTCATATGCAAAAGGAGGCATGTATCCCAGCCCTGCATATCTCTCTGCATCTGGTCAATCTTGGTAATGATATTAAGGTCTCAGCACTTCTGGGAATTCTTCTTGATGTGCAGGCCTAATCATCAGAAACAGTTGGATATGTAGATTGGTTTGTCACTCGGCTGCAAGGCTCCCTCCAATGAACCGGCAAAGGTTAGATTTTCTCCAGTTGACCTTAAGACCTGAAATATCACTATATAAATCCACAGCAAGTGGATCATGTCGCCTGAGTTCAGTCGACGCAGTCAATGCTATCTCCCTTCCACTGGAAGCCTCAAACCTGGACATTGCATTTAATCTATTCCAATGGCTCGATTATAGGAGCAAACAGCAAGGTAGACATTGGTGCACTCAGCAACATTGAGGAGAGCCCCGTCTAACGGGGAAGAGTGCAGAATGCCAGAATCCCCAGCACCGCTTTACTCCAAATGATCACCTCTTCCATGGTCTGCTGGATGCTCCTTCCAGCATTTTTGGTGCTCCACTGTCACCACCAAGGGGTGTACCCCATGCTAGACATGCCACGAATCAGGCAGCTGCATTAACTGAATGCTATCTTGGATCCTCTGTGTTATGTTATGTTAGTGGGATTTATAAAGCGCAGTAATACCCGTAGGTTTCATGGTCATCCACTATCCTCCAGGCTGAGTCCTGGCTGCAGCTATAACCTGGGTCTAGAGCCCAGGCTCCAGCAGGCATGGGACCAGGGGAGCCCTGTGTCTTTCACTCCTGACTCAGTGCTCAATATTCGCAGAGGACAGCGGCACACGTACCCCTCTTCCCACTGCCTGCCACACTCCAGGTCTGCCTCTGTCGGGCGAAGCTTCAAAGGAGGGTAAGGGCAGTCAGGAATGCCTCCCGCTGGGCTTGGCTGATCCACAGTCCAGAGCACCCACTAAAATAATCTGCACAAGGAAAGGAAGATCTGCTCGGCACCGGATGGTGCAGGATTACAGGCAGCAATCCTGAGCTCTTCTAAACTGCAGCTACTGTCTTAGAGGGTCAGGCCATGCCCCAACAGTACTGTATCTTGCATTCATGGAGCCATTGCAGTCACTGTTTTGTAGCTCTGAAATCATTTTTCATAATAGGTTCCTCAATTAAAGCCCACTTAACTGGTGCATTTCTGTATGTGGCTGGAGATATCCAGTACACACCATGGTGTTTGTTAAGTGTGAGGTGCTGGTTGACTTTTTCTTTCACTCAAAAGTGCAACACAATTGAAACACAAAAAAGACGTCTGAAGATTATCGTCTCCCTATTTGAGATCTTGGGAAGGAATTGTACAATTAAAATAATAGTAAAATTACAGTTTCTAAACTGTTTATAGTTATCATCTGAAAACAAATGTGGAACACAAAGGGTGTAAAATATTTATTTTTCGAAATTACATAAGCATGAAACTGGCAATTGTTGTGGCTTGCTTTCAGTGCAACTGTTGACTATGGTTAGTACTATAGAATATAGAAAGGTAGAAAGGGCAGCTCTCTTACCGGAGTAGGTGTGATTTCCATAGGACTATATAGCCCCACAAGGCAAAGGGCTACAGTAAATGGCAGAACCGTCAACCAATTGGAGTATCCCACTGGAGTGCCCCTCTGGTATTACCGCCAATAGGTTGGTTAAGGCTAGGACAGATAGGTCAGTAGGTCAGTGGGTGAAGCTAGATTTAGATGTGAGAATGTTCCCACTCCACTCCTGTTGATTTGATTCTGTATTTAGATGCTGATTTACAAAATGGCCTCAGATTATATCAGGCTTTTAGTGACCCAGCCTTGGGCACCATCTGTGAGAAGCACTAGCAGGTGAGCACGACACCATAAGGTTTCAGGGCACAGATTTATCTTCTTTGGAGGTGTTAGAAATGGGGTTTCTGGTTGTCAGAGTATGCACCCTGTACAAGCAGGAACCGTCACTCTAGTCCGGGTAAGCTAGATACACACTAAAAGATAACCTGTGCTCACCCTCCAGTAGGTTGGCATAGAGAAGCAAGGATCATCTAAGGAGGCAATGTGTAAAGTATTTGTGCAAAACATACACAAATTAACACATTTAAAACACCACAAAAATACTCCACACATGGTTAGAAAAAACGATTATATTTTTATGAGTAAAACAAGACCAAAACAAAAAAAATCCAATAAGTAGAACCAGAGTTATGATTTTTTAAACACTAAATCAAAAAGTAGTGCTTAGAAGCAAACAGTGCTTAGGGGTTATGTGAGGTTGCACTGGACAAGGGTAATCCAAAGTTTAGGCCAACCGCGATGGAGAGCACGCAGGTCCCGCACAAAAAGTACCTTAGAAGGAGCAAGCTTTGACTGCGATGACATGATGTGTCTGTCCCGATCCACGCTGATGATGAAGGCGCTATTGACAAACTCCTTTACGATGAAGGTGCTGCGTCATCGTCGAGCTGCACTGTCCATAACCTAGGGCTGTATATTCCATCCAAGTGATGCCGGCGATAAGCTCCTGTGTCGGCATTGAAGGGTAATGCGTCGTTTACGATCGGCGCAAAGCAGTCACGGCATCGAATTTGATGGTTCTGTACAGCAGAAGTCTCCTTTCGAGGGCTAAGGACTGGCACCACTTGGCAGAGCAGGACTCACAAATGGCAGAATCCAGGTGCTCTTACAGGGTTGAAGGAAGTCTTTAATGGCCCTTACTTCAGAATTGAGGGCGAGCCAGCAAGCCCTCGAGTCACTCTCGGTTCAAGTGAGATGTGTCCAGTCCTGGTCCTCAGCAGGGTAGAGATCAGCAGGCAGCAGGGCAGCACAGCAAAGTAGAAAAGCAATTCTTCCAGAGCAGCAGTCAAGCAGAGTGCCAATCCTTGTAGCACAGCAGTATTTACTGCTGGCAGAGTTCTACACAGGTCCAGTAGTGTACTGTCTTGGTAGGGTTAGAGGCCCTCTACATATACCCAGTTGTGCCTTTGAAGTGGGGGTGACATCAAAGAATGGTCTTTGAAGTGCACACAGGTCCTTTCTTCCCAGTCCTGGCTCCAGAACACCAGTGGTGGGTAATCAGCTCCTTATGTTGGAAACAGGACACTGCCCATTCAGGTGTGTCAGCTCCCCCTTTCTCTTCCTGCCAAGGAAGAGCTATCATAATGCAGATAAATGCAGATGAGTTCTCTGTCACACCAACCCTTCCTGTGTTTACTGCTCTCTAGAGGGAATGAACAAAGTGTAGGAGTCACCCACCCCAGACATGTATTGGAGTCAGGCTGCAAGGCACACCGAGCCATAAGAGCAGAGAAATGTCCACTTTCTAAAATTTTATGAAATAAAGGAGGTAGGTCCTGGGATATAGGGTCAGCTGGACCGTATGATACTTTTTGAGAAACAAGATGTCAGCCCTACACTTCGTTCTTTTAAAGTTCGTAAATTCAAGCAACAAATCAGTCCTATTTCTGGATTTGTTCGGTACAATTTATTTTTACCCTTTACTTTTTCATTTGTTTGTTAAAGATTTTTTTTGCATGAGAAAAACAGCACGTAGCATATTACAAATGTACATAAATTATAACATTATACATAGAAAAAACATTTCATTCAATACATAATACATTACATATACATTGCACATCTATTTTCCAGCAAATATTTAATCTTTGCCAAGAAGAAATTTATTGGTGGACTAATCACAACAAGGATTAATATATTTAGTCAAATTTCATCTCCTCTTGAACGTGACTTTATCCTTTAAATGATATATGCGAAATACCACGCAAAGATTAAATATTTGCTGGAAAATAGATGTGCAATGTATATGTAATGTATTATGTATTGAATGAAATGTTTTTTCTATGTATAATGTTATAATTTATGTACATGTGTAATATGCTACGTGTTGTTTTTCTCATGCAAAAAAATCTTTAACAAACAAATGAAAAAGTAAAGGGTATAAATAAATTGTACCAAACAAATCCAGAAATAGGACTGATTTGTTGCTTGAATTTACGAGCTTTAAAAGAACAAAGTGTAGGGCTGGCATCTTGTTTCTCAAAAAAACATTTTCTAAAATTGGCATTTCTAAAATAGTAATGTTAAATCCAACTTTACCAGTAAAGAGGATGTATCATTACTGTATCAAAAATATGAAATAGGATGCAGCTACTCCTTTCTAATGAGATCTTACAGATTAAAAGTGTATTGTGGAATTCCCAATGCTAGCCTATGAGAGGATTAGGCCTCACAGTAGTGATAAATGAATTTAGCTGTTTGTTGTTAATGTTATATTAACTTATAAAGCACGACGAATACCCATAAGTGTCAAGGTACTAGCTCAGGTGAGAACCACTGAAGTACTTGTTGATTCCTTAATTTGAAAAAAGCCATGTTTTTAAAGCCTTCCTGAATATCAGCAAATTTGATATGGCTCTGATATGAGGAGGAATTAGAGTCCACTCTTTTGCCGTTGAGGTCACAAAGCTTCTCCCCCCCCCCAATTTGTAAGCCTGAATCTGTTGACCTCCACTTTTTGGCACCCATTGATCGGATATTTCTCCTTGGCCTGAACCATTTGAAGGAATGCTGCAGAAAAACAGGACCAGGGCCAAAAAGGGCCTTGTCACTACCAAGACATTTAAAACGAAATAGTACATGTCCTACCTTTTATTTACACAGCACCGTGTCCTGAGGGCTACTTAGGGCCTACCTTAGGGGTGACTTATGTATAAAAAAAGATGAGTTTAAGGCTTGGCAAATGATTTTAAATGCCAAGTCAAAGTGGCAGTAAACTGAACACACGGGGAGATTTACAAAACCTCCACGCAGCGGTAGCCTGCCGCGAGGCTGCACTGCGATGTGCGACAGGGAAGGAGCAGGAGAGCACCATATTTTCAAAGATAAGGCTCTCTCCTCGCCTTACCCTTGCACCTGTGCTGATTACAGCTGCTGTGCACCAGGCACACACCTTAGTGCCATAGCGCTACGATTTGTGTGTGAGTCTAGCATAGGTTTTGTACAGGAAGGGTAGCCTTCCTGTACAAAATACTATGCCTAGACACGAGGGAAAGCTTTTCCCACTTTGTATGCGTGCTGCAGAGTGCAGCGCGCATGTAAAGTCGGAAAAAGGAAGGAGAAATGAAAGCATTTCTCCTTCCTTGCGCCTAATTTAAAAGGGCGCAGTTTTCTCACGCTAAATCCAATCTGCTGTGTTTAGTAAATTAGGTTTATAGTGGAAAACCTTGGGTGGTTGCATGGGAACGCTCATGCATCACCCTTGGTACGCCCCCATGGCGCAAAGTAATGCCAAGCAGCCCAATGTTCTGCTTCGCATTACTTTTAAGTTATTTCCAGCGCTAAACAAGTTTAGCGCTGGAGAGTAAATTAGGAAAAAAAGATTTTGCACCTTTTTGGATCACTTTTGTGATGCAAACATGGTGCAAAATCTTAGTAAATCACCTCCATCAGCCCTTGCAACGTCAGGCCTGAGACAGGTTTGAAAGGCTTCTTGTGTGGTTGGGACAGCCAATGCTGCAGGCCCACTAGTAGGATTTAGATAACAGGCCCTGGGTATATGGTATACCACTTAACAAGGACCTTATAAGTAAATATGCCCATTGTGTATACACCAATGTTACCATGTTTATGGGAGAAGCACATGCACTTTAGCACTGGTTACCAGTGGTAAAGTGTTCAGAGTCCTAAGGCAAACAAAAAGAATCCACAAAAAGAAGAGGTAAGCAGGCAAAATGTTTGAGGAAGACCACCCTAAGGGTGAGGTGTCGAACAGGGTGTTATTACTTGACTGCCGCATGATGACATGATTGAGAAGCCCAGGGGACTCCCCGATGGAAATGGCCAGGGAGGGGAAAACCAGCCACCTGGTCATGTCTGATTATATCAGACATAAATGGGTTATATATTGCAGCCCTTTCGGATCCAGAATTATCAGCTAATTTATGAAAATAGTACACAACATATATGTAATTCACAAGCAGTGCATACTTGTAGCAATATTTTTTTTTCATGCTGTGTCATTGAGCTAAAACGACAGTGACAACCAAAGATGACATTTTAATCAGCTTTTATTTGTCAATATATGTTATGGTCTGTGGTGGGCGACTTTATGGAGTTTTTACGTGCTGTGTGGTCTGCCCTGTCCCTGCGCTGCTGGGCTGTGATGAAGCACCAGCAGTAATAACATGGAAAGAGGTGAGAAGGACTGAAGGGATAATCTTGTTACTGACTCACCGGTGGGAGCGGCCCTGCCTCTCCAGCACGGATTAGCATAAAATACATTATGCATCAGGAGAGGGGAATACATCACAGGCGCGCTGGGTTGGAAATAATATGAGCTCTGTGCTGGGGGAGGAAAGGGAACTCGGAGAGAAAAATATACATCCAGACAGATGTAATAATACAGAGCGTTTATGCGGCAACCACAGGGCATAATGAGAAAACGGACGCTCAAACGGCTTGTATCCGGGGCTAAGGGTAGTTTATGAATTCATTTATTCAAGTAGTAACTCAAAAGGTAGAGGAGAACCTACACCTGAAGAAGCAAATGCAAATAAAGTAATATACATATTATCCAAGACACTGCATAGTGGGGCTTAGTATTTTAACATAGGCGGCTGTGCTGCATAATTTATTTATTTATATTTATTTCGCATACTTATAGAGCGCATACCTGTCACCCAGAGGGCATCCTGGCGCTTTGATCAGAAAACCCCACACTAAACAGCGCAGACACACAACCAATTACTTGGGAAATAGATAGGTCTTTAAAGCCTTCCGGAATGGAAGATAGTCCTGGTGGCTCCTCAGAGTGAGTGGGAGAGAATTCCACAATTTGGCTGCCGCCACTCTGAATGAGCGGCCACCCATCCTCACTCTTTGAAACCTAGGCACCACCAAAAGGTGAGCCGATGACGACCGCAAAAGACGTGGGGCAGAATACCATGCAAACATGTTTTGTAATGGGATAGGGCCTAGGAGGTGTACCGCTCTAAACACCAGACAGGCCGCTTTAAATTGGACCCGTAGATCTACTGGAAGCCAGTGTAGATCGCGGAGCGCAAGAGTAGAAGAGCTGGATCTGGGTCGTGAGAGGGCCAGTTTAGCAGCCATGTTCTGCACCCTCTGCAGCTTCCCTATCAAGTTTTTTGGGGCCCCCAGGAGAAGACCATTACAGTAATCCAGCCGGCTTAAAATAGTCCCGCGGACTATCTCCGGCCTGGCCTGGGCGGGGAGCAAAGGCAGGACTCTGCGTAGCATACGGAGCAGCATCATACATGTTCCCGTGGTTTTATTGACATGTAGGTCTAATTGTAAGTTAGGGCCAAACATGACCCCTAAATTACGAGCTGACTCCGATGCTAACACTGGTTCAGAGAAGGTGCTAGGCCAGAAATCAGTGGGTAGAGGCCGCGGAATCCGATCAGTGGAACAGTGGAGCACCTCTGTCTTCGCGCTATTAAATTGCAGAGAGTTTGCTCGAAGCCAGTCCGCCGTAGCTGCCATACAGCGATGGAAGGTGCTCAACGAGATTGCATTGTTCCCTTCTAAGGAAAACACCAGCTGAGTGTCATCGGCATAATTAAATGCCGAGACCCCAAAAGATTTTATTAGCTGGATAAGTGGACGAAGGTACAGGTTGAACAATATCGGGCTGATGGCCGAGCCCTGTGGCACCCCCTGTCCAACTTTCCTTGGCTCCGAGCTGAAAGGTGGAAGTGACACCAGCTGTTGCCTGCCCTCGAGATATGAAATCAGCCAGTCTCTGGCTCCCTCGCCAATCCCGCACTCTTCCAGCCTCCGAGCCAGGGTCCGATGGCAGACCGTGTCGAACGCGGCCGACATGTCGAGCAGCACCAGAAAGGCTGCCCGACCACTGTCGACACGCGAACGCAGGTTGTCCAGCACGGTCACAAGTGCGGTCTCCGTCCCATGACCAGGTCGGAAGCCAAACTGGTCCTCATCGAACCACCCAATTTGTTCCAGGTGGCCGGAAAGAGAGCGAGTTACCCACTTCTCTAAGATCTTTATGGGAAAGGGAAGTAAGGAGATCGGCCTATAGTTAGAGAGGACGGCTGGATCCAGGGTTGGCTTTTTTAGCAGAGGCGACACCACTGCCAGCTTCCAGCAATCTGGGACAGATGCCGATTTCAAAGATTGCAGACAGATTGAAAACAAAGGAGGGAACAATTCTTCATGAAAAGTTTTCCAAAATTTGGGGGGCAGTGGGTCAAGCGGGGAACCAGATGACACCATGAAGGCCGCTTTACAAAATTCATCGAAGGACGGAAGGGGGAAAGAGTTCAACCGTGGTGGACTGGGTGAGGTACCTAAGTCTTCCGACCCAGCTGCCAAAACGGCCGTCTGGGGTCGACTGGGTGAGCAGCCCGGAGCTTCCAGATCAGAGACTTCCATGTGCGTCTGGGGTCGACTGGACTGCTCCCCCGGAGCTCCCACACCAACTGGCTGGGGTCGACTGGGTGAGCTGCCCGGAGCTCCCAGAACGGAAGCACCAGTGACCATCTGGGGTCGACTGGGCTAAAGTAATCACTGGGCATCAGATCACAAAACATTTTGCATTCTGTAAGGCAGAACACTTTTACCACTGTATTATGAACGCAGATTCGTGGTGGTAATATGTGACAAGAATGTTTGTGCATATTTTTGTCTTGCATTTTGTTGTGGTGTTGATGTGTTGTTTTTTGATGTTGTGTTTGTGCTACATTATTGCATTGTTTTGTGTTGTAACATGGCTGTTGTTTTGCGTTCGGTTTTGATTGTTGTGTTGTGCCAAGTTATGCTCTCATTGTGTTATTTTCCTTTGTGTAATGTTACTGCTTTGTTTTCTCATGCACTCTGTAATTACTTTAGAGATGTCAACAAAGGTTGCTACATTTCCAGCCAAAAGCAGCACATTCCTTTAGAGTTTAATCAATCAATCTGTAGATTTGTATAGCGCTACGTGCCACCCGTGAGGGTATCCAGGCGCTGTATACAGACTTCCAGCAACAAACAGCCATTTACTACTGTCTACAATAGAAAAATATCACTGCTCTGCCCTTCAGCATTTTAACACACCAAACACTCAGGTAGAACCTGTTTTAAGTTAGCACTTCCAGGGCTCACTGTATATGATACAGCCTTTTGTAATTACTTTAATTTTATGTAGAAATAATTTGCGTACGAGACTATAGGAGGAAATTCTAAAGTAAGAAAGAGGGGGTAGAAAACTAGCATATTAAGATATGAGCGATAATCTACAGATTTCTGGCAGGAAGCCGGAAAGGACGCTGCCCAAGTCCCCAGTTGGTACTCTAGTGAATGGGTGCTGTTAAGAGAGGTGCACTGCAAACCTGAATGGGTCATGACTGAATCTGATCCGACTGCAAAGAAGCCAGCGGACAAGCGTGTGTGCACTTTCTAACCAACCTACTAGATTGGGCTGGCAGGAAACAGACCCCTCGCTTCTCTTGTATCCTGTAACCTTTCCTTCTTCTCTCCACCAGGATGAGCTGCGGCCGTAGGCGGCACCTGACTCTAACCCCTTTTCCTAGTGAGAGCGAGAGTACATTACAGGGCAAACTGGAGAATCCAAACAGAGTAAGGTTGGACTCTCTCCCAAACTGTATACAACCTTTTGGTAAAGGTGCTTACAGGTTTATAATGAACTGAGCTAAGTGCACTCAGGTTGACAAAACAGGGTTTTCCTAAGGAAGACAACTTTAATATTGAAACCTTAACATCCTCAAAAGAAGCCTCAAGGACCCCAAAACAAAACTCTGCAAGAACAGTGGTGGGCTTTCCTGAAATGGCAGGAGGAAAGCTTGAAAGGCTGGCAAGAAACTCAAGTAAGGGCTCACAAGGACACTCAGGAGAAGCTGAGACACTAAATTAGTCACGTGAGGGACAGCATCCAGGCTTGCACCCGGACAACGCTTCCTCCTCATGCCTTTTTGACTAAATCACTGACGAGGTCCAGGAAGATACAGAGGATGATCTCTTGGATATTGTGAACTACGCTTTCAGCCAGTGGCGTAGCATGGGTGGGTCACAGGGGTGGTTGCCGCAGGCACAAAATTCTTAGGGGGGCAACATTTTTAAAAGAAAACAAATTTGTAATACATTTATTTTTTCTTTTAACATTTTGTGCCAGGAAGTGCTAACGGTCCACGAGTTAGGGGGCACGATACTCGCCTTGCCCTGGGTGCTGGCAACTCACGCTACGCTGCTGCTTGCTGCATCATTGTTTTCTTATTATGGTACCAAATGCCTAAAGGATATCCCTGTCCCTAATGTTTTGAGCCTTTATTTCACATCTTTGCTCCTAAGACAAGACATTTTTGGTTAACTTGATATACTTTAAATTTTGCATACTTGTTACCAGTGCTTCACTTGTAAAAGAAAGAGAGGTGGTGCCAAAGCTTTGCTCAGAAGCCCGTTCCTGTGCATGCTCTATTCCAAGGCTGGCTGTCCCAAATCCACCTCATGCCTCTTAAATCCACCACCAGACGCTAACTGCCTCTTTATCTCACTCTTACAGATTCCACCATTTGAGGTGGATTTTCCATTTTTCTCCTTCTCCTCCTTTGTCTCTTTCCCATCTGTAAACGTCTGATGCGGAAAAAAAAGTGCAGGTCCCCAGAAATGAGGATTGGTAGGCCCAGCTGGCAACCACCTGCTCAAATTAAGCACTGCTTGTTGCAATCTAAAGATCCTCACTCTTCCTTCCTCATGATCTGTCTTTGGCCACCAGCATTCTCCCTTTCTTTAAATGTATCTTCACATGGCCAACATTGTAACTCTGTGCCTCCACTTCTTTAAATGCTTTGCTTTACCTGTGCTTGTTGAGCGTGCTCCAAGACAGTTTGTCGAGGAACCTTCTGCCCAACTGCATCTGTCGCTCCTAGGCTATTCATTTTTATTTCCTTACTAATATCTTGAGAACTTTGATTGACATCTGAGCAAAGCTTCTTTAACAGACAATTTCTGCTCATTCTTGTAATTAATAATTTACAGATTCAGTCTGTGCATGAGATTTTCTTTGACACTTCAATGGGAGGCTAGTCTAGTTCCTGCAGAATGGCTGTAAAATGATGGCACGCAACTCACTGAGCTCAGCAGCAAGCACGTAACTTACTGATAGGGCCGGACTGGGAACCCACAGCAGCCCTGGAAATTCTGACGGACCAGCCCCCCTGCTGCTTTTCTTACTGGAGCCGATATTGCACTGCCGCAAAAACCGGTCCCCAGCATTTGTAATGCAATAATAATTAACACATAAATAAAAGGCATCGTCATGTACAATGCCAATAGCTCAAACTTGTGTAAATGCGAGACCTAAGCAAAGAAGCGTCCGCCATTGTACTGGGTTGCTTAGAGAGTGAAAGCGCGCATGGCACGCTGAATGTTGCAGGAAAGCATGTCGTGCCTGAAGTAGGAGAAACTACTTAACAAAATAGTGCTTAAAGACTAAAAAAAACTCACCATTTAACAACCAAAGTAAAAGGGCCAGTCCTCATGGGCGGTTACGAATGAAGACTAGGCGGTACTAAGGCGGGACTAACAAGTCTATTAACGAATCAGAAGCCAGCATTTACGAAGGACAATGACACAAGCCAATGACAAATATGGGCGGAGAGTGGGCGGGGCTTCTATTCCATACTCTAGTACTGCATGGCTCGCAGAGCAGCGCATGCGCTGTCCAGGCTCGATCTAGAAACGTCCGTCTGCGCTGCAAAATCAGCCCCCACCCTTCTAACCTCTCGGAGAAGCGCCCAATGCCTGCACCAACCAGCATACTGAGCTATTTTACAACTTCAAATTACATTTCCTACCACAGTTTACCAGTCTGCATTATGGGGCCTGATGAAGCAAGGCAGAGGAACTAGTAAATCAGATTGTATTTTCAGAATTTGTGTAGGGCTGTGTGTGCTTGATGCGAGCCTGGTACTTAAGGGACATAATCTGGCATTAGGAAGATTCATAAATGCTGAGCCTGCCGATCCCGCACAAGGAAGAGGGGCGGTAGAAATCAGAACTCTTGTTATTTGTGATCGACATACTCCTGCAATCAAGAGGGGATTGCAATATTTACACCAGTGCCACTGGAGTAGATACTGCACCTTATGTTCCCCAACATCTTGACTGTGCCGTCGAAACTGAAACAAGCTTACAATATATATAGATAATAGCAATGACAGTATGAAAAATGCATATTTAAGATGAGTCCATATTACATCAATTTTTTTTTAATTCAATCTGTGACGAATCAATAAAACGCAGTAATCATTTAACCTCTCGAAAGAGCCTGCAATGCGGAATCATGGACACAAAAACTGTAACATACATGCATCTTGCTCTGTGAGATTGCAAGCAGAAAAAAAATGATTTAGAGGTCGGGTTTTTAGCTTAAAACTTTTTAAAAAAAGTCCAAATAAATTGATAAGAATTGTTACAATCTCAAAATCTGCATCAATTCCACACAGTTAAAACAGCAGTTGTACTTTTAAGAATCTCTGGCACTGACAGAACCGCATTTCTAGGTGTGCTGGTTTTGGAAAGCAATCCAAACTCACATTGTGTTCCTTCTCCAAAGCAAAATGCTGCATTATATCCGGCAGGGTGGGCAGATTGTTCTACAGAATGAGACACCAAAATTATTATAAGAATACTGAGGACAGACTATGGAGGAACTAAATATCAAATAGGAGGTGCATAAAGGGAAGTATAGATTTGCTATTTCTAGCTTCGCATGTACATACCTTGAAGATATAACTAAGGTCTAGGCACATATATGTGGATTTAGATATACAAAATCTAGACTTACTTACCTGTCAATATATTTTTTTCGATCTTCTGTCCTCAATGGTGTGTCTTGTTGATATTGTGGTTTTTGTATTCGCGGGGCACACCGGTGTGCGCAGTTGGACTCTTAACTTGGCGAAGATCTAAGCTTGCAATGTATCCGATTTTTTAATTCATCCAAAATGCATAGGACCTGGAAACATACACAGCATGGGAATCCAGGCTGATTAAGTAATAGATATGCAGACAAGTTATACAATCATATTTCAATTAAGTAGACAGATCTTCTACAATGTTCTTAAATTGGACCCACATACTAGCTGAGGAGGTTGGGACTATTGCTAAGTTTAAATGAATGTAGGACAAGCAAAAAGACTCAAGTCCGACATAAAACATTGACACACAGAATTCCTTGTACTGGGTATGTGAGTGCAAACACTTCTTAAATGTGTAGTCTGTGGGGTTGCAATTTGTGGTAAAAAGAAGGTTCTTGGCTGAAATGTCTGCCTTAAATGATTGGACAGAAAATAAGGCGAAAGCTGGGGTTATGTTTCCTCTGTCATTAAATGCCCTTTACTATAATCTTGCTTACAACAAATTGTAGACCTTCTATCTGCCTTTTTGTCTTACATTAACTTGGATCTTGTAAACAAAGGTCTCTTTGTGTTTTAATTTTTTTCCAGTATTTTGGAACATCATTTTGTACAGCACTTTTACTTGGCTACACATATGTGAATGAACTTTCGCCATTGCCTCCAATAACTTCAGAATACCTTCTTTTCCCCTTTTCTGCTCCTTTAGAAGAATTCAATAGCTATTACTTTAGGAGACTTGGCCTCTTCCAGGGATCCTCATAAAACATAAACATAAACAAAAAATGTGTAAAGCGCGCTACATACCCGTGAGGGTCTCAAGGCGCTGGGGGACGGGGGGGCGGGGGGGCGGGGACTCTGCTACTGATCGAAGAGCCAGGTCTTGAGAAGTCTTCTAAAGGTCGGCAGGTCCTAGGTCTGTTGTAGGTCGGTAGGGAGAGTGTTCCAGGTCTTGGCGGCAAGGTAGGAGAAGGATCTGCCGCCGGCAGAGGTTTTCCGGATGCCAGGAACTGTGGCGAGGGCGTGGCTGGCCGAGCGGAGGCTACGGTGGGGGTGTAGAAGCTGAGTCGGTCGTTGAGGTATGCTGGTCCGGTGTTGTGGAGGGCCTTTTGTGCTTGGATGAGGAGCTTGAAGGTGATTCTCTTGTCGACGGGGAGCCAATGCAGGTCTCTCAGGTGGGGGGTGATGTGGCTGCGTCGTGGGACGTTGAAGAGCATTCGGAGGGTGTTGAAGCAGGACGCGGAGACGGCATTGACTTGCTTGGTCATGGAGAGGGCGCAGTCGAGGATGATCCCCAGGTTGCGTGCGTGTTCGGTGGGTTCTGGGGGTGTTCCTAGCGAAGTGGGCCACCAGGAGTCATCCCAGGCTGAGGGGGTGGAGCCGAGGATGAGGACATTGGTCTTGTCTGAGTTCAGTTTCAGTTTGCTCTCCTTCATCCATTCGGTGACGGCCTTCATTCCTCTGTGGAGGTTGTCTTTGGCGGTGTGGGGGTCTTCGGTGAGGGATATGATCAGCTGGGTGTCATCGACGTAAGAGATGATGTTGAGGTTATGTCGTCGTGCGACGTGGGCAAGCGGTGCCATGTAGATATTGAACAGCATCGGGCTGAGGGAGGATCCCTGTCGGACGCCGCAGGTGATCTCGGTGGTCTTGGAGCGAAAGGGTGGGAGGCGGACACTTTGGGTTCTGTCGGAGAGGAAGGATGTGGTCCATGCCAGGACCTTCTCTTGGATTCTGGCGTCGTGAAGGCGTGCTGTTAGGATGCAGTGGCAGACCATGTCGGAGGCTGCTGATAGGTCCAGAAGGATGAGGGCGGCTGTTTCTCTTTTGTCCATCAGGATCCTGATGTCATCAGTGGCGGCGATGAGGGCGGTCTCGGTGCTCTGGTTGCTGTGGAAGCCGGACATGGATGGGTCTAGGATGCTGTTGTCTTCGAGGTAGCGGGTCAGCTGTCTGTTGTCAATCTTCTCTGTGACTTTCGCCGGGAAGGAGAGCAGGGAGATGGGCCGGAAGTTCTTGAGGTCCTTGGGGTCTGCCTTGGGTTTCTTCAGTAGGGCGTTGATCTCGGCGTGTTTCCAGCTCTCCGGGAAGGTAGCTGTCTCGAAGGAGGTGTTGATGGTTTTCCGGAGATGGGGTGCGATGACTGTGCCGGCTTTGTTGAAGACGTGATGGGGGCATGGGTCCGATGGGGATCCGGAGTGGATGGAGTTCATGGTCTTGATGGTGTCTTCATCGCTGACGTTGGACCAGGCGGTCAGGCGACTGGTGCGGGTGGAGGTCGCGGGGTTGGTGTCGGCGGTGGATGTGGGGGGGGTCGGAGTTGAAGCGGTCGTGGATGTTGGTGATCTTACGGTGAAAGAAGGTGGCCAGTGAATCGCACAGGTCTTGTGAAGATGGGATGTTGTTGGTGTTGGAGCTGGGGTTGGAGAGTTCTTTCACGATGCTGAAGAGCTCTTTGGAGTTGTGTGCGTTGTTGTCTAGGTGGTTCTTGAAGGCGGTCCTCTTAGCGGTCCTGGTGAGTTGGTGGTGTCTTCGGGTGATGTTTTTGTGGGCTGTGTGGTTGTCTGGAGTTCGGTCGCGCAGCCATCTCTTCTCCAGCTTCCGACAGGTGTGTTTGGAGGTCTGGAGGTCTTCGGTGACCCATGCGGCTTTCTTGTTGGTGTGATATTTTACTTTTCTGGTGCTGAATTTACTGACTATGGTGACCATGGACACCGCAATGCTGCTAAATGCCTCCCAGTGCATGTGATCTGACCCTGAAACATTATGAACTATTGCCTAACCCCAATTGCAATACCTGAAATCTTTTTGTATTTTGTAAGATCACAATAATATGGTGCAGACATTGATCCAGTAGCATATAAGTAAGTTATCCCATGTGGACTGCAGTTTGCAGTTACACCACCAACATGACTGACTTTAAAAACATGGCTTCAGGACTGAGTTTCAGTCGTCAGGTTCTGGTGCCAAAAGATCCCGTCAACCCATATCAAAGAGAACATTTTTGACATTTTGTAAGACCTCCTTTAATCATTCGATAAGACACTTATGAGTAGTGCCCAGGAGCCCACGAAGCTTAGATGCACACTGTGTAATACTTACATGCGCTAAATATGAAGTTATAATGCATCTAGAGTGACAACATGCTATGTCAATGTATAATCTGCATAGTTATTACTCCTTGTAAAAGCTTTTTTTAGGAATAACCTTAATATTTTCCATGAATTAACTTTTGGAAGGAATAGAAAAGTCATCTGTAATACTTATAAAAAAGGTAACACATTTGTGAACAAAGAGTTTATATATATATATATATGTTTCAAAGAGGATTTTGATAAGGTTGTACAGCTCTGCTGAAGCCTGGGCAGACTGGTAAGCTGTGAGTCCCAGACTCCCTCCCCCTATACTGTTACCTAAAATAGATTTCTCCAGCATGGCATAAGTGGCTCCCATCAGAGAACAAAGGGGCTCTGGGAGCAACTGACCTGCCGGGAAATTTCTGGCAGGAAGGCAGGGGTGCGTTAAGTACTGGACAAACACCCAAAATGAAATGTTGTGGGAGGGGCATGGGCAGATCCACCATAAGGGCACCATAAGGGACGGGCCGGAACTCGCAGAAAAGAGTGATACAGTTCCAGCGTGAAACCTGCTTTTGATGGTGCACGCGAGCGGCCATACTGATTCCTGTTTCATTACATGGTGACGTGAGTCTAGAACGAGCCTGTTTTACCCAAGTCAGGAGATGGCTCTCATAATTGCGATACGCCTAGTATACAAACCTTTTAAGGATAAGCTGAAAGCCCTTCGCTAACCAATGTGTCCTTGGACCTCTCACCACCACTAGAACACAATTGGAATTGGAGAAGATAATTTGAGGAGGTGCCTTTTGTCAGAATGTGGAGGAGACTGCCCCAGGCCGACTTATCCTTATTCTCAAAAACATGAAGTGCTTCTCAAGGGTCAGACTAGCTGTCCTCCTGTGGTCACAGAGAAATAAAGTGCACAAGGGAATCTTTCTGAACAACTAGATAACTGGTGGACTGGACTATGGCTGGGAACTGGCTCTACAGAGTGGTTGACTTTTCTCCTACTGGTATCTATGTTCTGGAGTCTTTGAAGCTGCCTCTTGCTTTTTGGAAGCTTTAGGAGGGAGCATTAGAAATTACTTCAATATCCAAGAAAAGTTGAGACTTGAAAGGAATTAGACTATGGGTTTACCAGCCCAAGCTGCTGAGGTTACCAAAGAAAATTCCTACCTTAGCTGTCAAGGGCTGGTCTTGTAAGTAGGCCATGCCAGCATCTTTTGATATGTGGATAACGCCTGCTTTGTTCTGCCACCTTGACCACTTGAATGAACACAAGCTGAATCCATTGGGAACGAGAGAAAACAGTATCAAAATCCTTGAGGAATAAAACCAGTGAAGAAAAATGTAACTTTTTTATAAGCAACTGATTAAGCAAAAAGGTGGATACAGTGACATCATGACGTATCGAGTATTATGCAGGGACACTTTTATAGTCTTGAGCAAGGAGTTATCTGAAAAGAATTCAAAGGAAGAAAAAGACGCCATGTTGGGATGGTTGTTTTCCTGGGAATTGCAGAAGCATATTGTCAAGAGCATGTCTTCTTAACCTGGGTGAAGTATCTTCTTAGTGCGTAGGAACAACCATTTTCTTGGGAAGAAAAGCCAGCACCAGAACATAGTTGGGGGTTTAAAGTTTCTCCACAAAATAACATCCAGCAGGAAGGAAAAAATGAGATCAGAAAAGCCCCATCAGCAGTTCAGGCCAAGCAGCAGGACAAGAAGCAAGAAGAAACACAAGCAGGAACTGGAGAAGACAGAGATTCCACAAAGAAACCACGATTGCCACACAACTGGACTTGAAATGGACTCCCTTGTACAGTGCTGTATAGTGCCAAACAGGATGTGACAACATTCAGGACGTGGTTCAGGTACTTAAAGGTGCTCTGGAATGATATTCCCCTTGTATGAGGTGTTCTAGGAGCTGACACAGGGGAAAGCGCCGCATAGTTCTGTGCATGTGTTGATGGGCATCAGGGAAAAACAAGATGGCGCTGCCCGAGGACGCCGCTGTGCCATAGACTGAAAGCTCACTGAGGAGTGGTGGGAGGCAGAAGAGAATGAAAGCCATGGTGAATCCAGCAGACCCCGCCTCCGACTGCGGCCCAGGCGAGGTAAGGGAAGAAACCTTACATGTACAGGTAAGCATCCCAAAGAAAAGCTTGGCTTGGATGATTTTACAGCTGGGTGGAAAAATAATGCTAAACTGATACTGTCTGTCTATGGAAACTTCCTTAGGATGGAACCACCATTCTGGAATTATGCAGAATAGGTAGATTAAACAAATAAAAACTAGCAAGGCCAGTGACAACATAGAGGCGTCTTCAAGAAGGGCTAGGCTTCTCCCCACTCATAGAGTGTAGAATTCTACAAACGCGACATCTGTGGTTATTTCAGTATGGCGAGACCTGGCAGCGTGTTAACCAGCAGGAGACACCCCTCTGAATGTGGGTGCCCACCCAGGAAAGGGATCTTACTGCACGCCCAGCTCCACGAGGGAGCGGCAGCTCCAACATTTGCCTCACCTCTACAACCTTGGCTGGCAAGAATTCCTAGTTTGCCTCACTCTGCCCTTTTGGTATTGACGTTTGAGACGTCACTGAGACAGAGGAATCTAGGTGTCCAACCTTGTGGGGCACAGCCAAGATACAGCTCTAGGCCTTGTCCTGCTTGTGAATTCTGAGCTGCATAAAAAAAGGCCCCTGGCACCAAAAAGACTTTTGCAGAAATGATTGCCTTGCTCACAGCTTTTGGGCCAAAACTGTAGACTTCCGCAGGATACCACCATCCCGCCTTGCCGTGCTGGTGGATTTTCAGCTCCAGAAAGAGACTTTGTGCTAACATGGAAGAAACAAATGGGAATAACTTGTTTCGTGATTCCAGCAGCAAGTCCATTTTGGAGGTGGCCATACTCCATGTTGCCCCACCCACAGCTTTTGGAGCCAAAACTGAAGTATTTGGTAGCACCACACGGTCATCATTTATTACCATATGAAGTCCTTGCCAGCCATGGTATCCTCCTTTGCTATGCTGGAGGATTTGTTTGCTATTTTTTTGGAGTTATTGTGAAGTCAACTGGATTGACCGAAAAAAATGCTAGCCAATGCTCTGTCACAAGCCGCCTAAAAAGAAATCCAGGACCCTTTCGGCCCCACCCGAGACTTCAATTGGCACTGTAATGTTTCTTGTTTATTTTTTTACTTTTAAACTTTAAAAATCTGGAACTATTGGTTCCTTTATCTATTTTTTAAAAAAAGTTGTCATTTTACTTATTAGATTTGGACCTCCAACAGTGGAATTTTAATGTTTAGTCTCCTGACTTTAATTTAGGTTCTCATTTATGTTCCGCCATTCCGCCATGGGGACTAAGCAAATTCCTGTCCTCATGATAGAGTGACTGCCAGCCAATTTATAAATGGCCGGCAAGAAGATGGTCATTTATAAAGCATAAAACGGAGGAGTAAGGCCTTCCTAAATAAGGCCCAAAGGGGCGCATGCATCAATGGAAATTGCATTCGCAAATGGTGCGAATCGCAAAATTCGGCCGTTTGCGAATGCAATTCCAATTTTTGGGATGCATTATCATTTTTGTAATTTCGCAATTTAAGAAATCGCAAAATTGCGATTTCTTAAATTGCGATTGCATTTAAGGAATCTCAAATTGAGATTCCTTAAATGAAATGCAACAAACTTTAAAAATTTGCGAATTCGAATTAATTAATTAATTCAATTAGAGAATCGCAATTAAGGAATGTAAGAAATTGCTATTTTTTTAGCGATTTCTTGGTGCATTGCAGTTTGCAATTCCTTAATTGCGATTCCTTATTTTTCGCAATTAAGGAATTGCAAAATGCAATATTGATGCAGCCCCTTAGTACATAGGTTGGTTCGCAAAATACAATAGTGGCTGCAGATAGTAAGTGCGCAATCTGTGACTGCTTTTTACAATTACTATTATAGCACATTTACCTCCCAGTATCTGGCATATGGTCATGTGTCATTAGCTGTACTGGGGCATGAAGTCAGTGGATAGCACTGAATCAAGAACAAGGCTGTGGTTCTGGACACAAGCAGTGGGTGCCCCAGCTTCAATGTTATGAGATTTTTTAATATCTCACAAAAACGACTGACCTCATATTTTTCTATTGACACTTTTCTTACACAATCAATACATTTAAAAAAATTGCTGACGTCAAAACTTAACTGGGACCAGAACATCTACATTTAGGGAGAAATGTGATTTCAGTTTCTGACGGGTTTTGATGATAACTCTATAATCTCCTTTCTTCCTTAGAAATTTCATATCACAGCTGTGTTCAGAGTGTTTTCTACCTGTCAGGTTGAATCCTTGCTCTCATTCATGTTCACTTGGCTTCAAATTAAGGAATGTAGGCATTTAAGTGGCGGTCTGTGTAGCATGAACATTCGAATAAATACATGCATATTCACACAACAGGGTGTCTGTGCTCAATTAGGATAAGTTAATCAAATAGTTTCTCAAATTTAAATGTTATTTAGAGATTTATTAGGTTGCTCCTTTTTCTGCAAAAAATTGTTAAAACCGGAGTCTAAAATGTATTTCTTAGAAATGTCCCCACTGCATCAGTTTGTGAAAACTGTGTGCTAGAAACAAAACTCTTGCTAACAGTTATAACTCAAAAATGTAGTTTATTTTTCGACTCAATTTAGCCAAAGATATAATTGTTCTACTTGGTTGTAAAATACATTTTGCGAGAGAATGTTCCGGTTCTACTTGGATAGTGCTGTATGTACCAATCAATCAATCAGGAGTTTGTTAAAGCGCGACTACTCACCCGTAAGGGTCTCAAGGCGCTAGGGGTGGGGGGTGGGGTGGTAGGGGGGTGCAGGCTCCATTCCATCAAGGAGAGGGTCTGTCGAAGAGCCAGGTTTTGAGGTTTCTTGCGAAGATGGGGAGCGATGTTATCTGTCTGAGGTGGAGAGGAAGGGCGTTCCATGCTTTGGCCGCGAGGAAGGAGAAGGAGCGGCCTCCCGATCTGGTCTTTCTGGTGCGGGGGACCTTGGCGTAGTAGAGCTGGGCTTATTGTAGGGTCCTTTGGGGTGCGTGGAATTTGAGTCGGCTGTGCAGGTATGCTGGTCCGTGGAGGGCCTTGTGTGCGTGGGTGAGCATCTTAAAGGTTATTCTCGCCTCGACGGGGAGCCAGTGGATTGTGCGCAGGTGCTGGGAGATGTGGCAGTGTTTTGGCAGGTTGAGGACCAGTCTTGCGGTGGCGTTCTGGATGTTCTGTAGCTTGCGGATGAGGTTTTTGTTTATTCCGGCGTAGAGTGCGTTGCCGTAGTCGAGTCTGCTGGTGACCAGGGTGTGAGTGACTGGATGATTCCCGGGTTGCGTGCATGGTCTGTCGGGGTTGGCGGGTTTCCGAGGGCGGTGGGCCACCAGGTGTCGCTCCAGGTGTCGGGGTTTGGGCCCATGATGAGTACTTCTGTTTTGTTGGTGTTTAGTTGTAGGCAGCTGTTCTTCATCCATTTTGGCGACGGCTTCCATGCTAAGCGTCTAGTGCACAGAGAGTAGTGTAGCCTGCAGGTCACATGTTCGAAGCTTAGCAGGCTGAACTCAGCCTTTCATCTTTCTGAGGTGCATAAAATTAATACTATTTATTTGGGTTATAATAAAACCTGTCAGTTATGTACCAACGGCCACATGCATCAACGTGTTTAGGAAGTGCAAACGGTGCGAATCGGTAAATTCGGCCGTTTGCACTTCATAAATATGTTTTTGGGATGCAGCAAGCATTTTTGAGTAATTCGGTATTTTTACCGAATTCCAAAAATGCGATTGCTTTTAAGGAATTGCAAATTTGTGATTCCTTAAAAGCAATGCATAATTTTTTTAAAAATTGCGATATATGAAACTGGAAGTGCAAATTACCACGAGGTTGAACCTCGTGGTAATTTGCGAAACGGTTTAAATATGCTTAAAATTGCTTTTTTTAAACTGTTCAATTACAGACACACATGTCCTAAGGACATGTGTGTCTGTAACTTGTACTGAAAAGTACATTT
The DNA here is from genome assembly GCF_964263255.1 of Lissotriton vulgaris. Taxonomy (NCBI): domain Eukaryota; kingdom Metazoa; phylum Chordata; class Amphibia; order Caudata; family Salamandridae; genus Lissotriton; species Lissotriton vulgaris. The sequence goes on along the minus strand of NC_141694.1, from coordinate 1,796,545,531 downwards.
CATGGGTGCGGGGGGGGGGGGTCATTGGACCCCCCTCTCCACCCTTGAAATGCATTCATGAATTGCGATTTTTCAATTGCGAATTCGCAATTCCCATTGATTCCTATGGGCCATTGAAAAATCGCAAATTTCATGCGACTTGGTAAAAATTGCGATTTTTACCGAATCGCATAAAATTTGCGAGAAAAATGATGCATAGGCTTATGCGAATTCTGTTTTGCGATTCGCTATTTTTCACAAAGACACGGTGGTAATTGAGTGTAATATTGTGACTTCCCCCACTATTAGGTACAAAATAGCCTTCAAACCCTACCAGGGTCTTTCAAACTAAGATTTAGTGGACAAATCTAAGCTTCGGTTACTAGGTCAACAATCATCTCCCCCTGACCGGACATAGAGAAGCTGGGGGCATATTAGCAAGGGCGATATTGCCGCTTTAGCGGGACTTTTTCCCGCTGAAGCGGCGATATTTTTATCGCCCTGTTAGCAAGCTGTCGCTAACAGCAGTTAGCGTCAGCTTTGGGGCCCACTTTGCATGTCAGCGATATTTATCGCTAATGACATGCAAAGTGGGCGACCCAAACTGTTAGCGACTGAAAGCAGTCGCTAACACAGCTATCGCCTACTAGCAAGGTAGGCTGAGCGATTAAAATTGTTGCGCTAAGCGCGATTATCGCCAGAACCTAATGCCTCCTCAGACCATGACTTAACCTGTATATCCAATAGGAGGTGGATATTCAGGTTAAGTCCCCATTAGCGTAAATGCCTGAATATTGCCGGATTTCCAGCTATATTCATGCATTGAGCCGCTATCGCCAGATATTTTATCGCTTTAGAGATAAATGTTGCTACAGGATGTATTGTGAAAGACTGCAGTGTCTGGGGGCTGTTAACCAAGAAAGAGAAGCCTGCTGCAGCAAGCCCTTTAGAGAGAAACCTGAAGCAAGACACAAAATGAAGCAGAACTTTAAGAGACAAACAAAAAATCAGCACCCCGCCACATCCAGTTTTGGGGAGATACATGACCTTCTGGGAGAGATACATGAAGCAAGTTCTGGACGTGGGACATCTTTGAATAACCCTAAGTCAGGGTCAATCAATCAGTCATTGCTCATGTCAATGGGAGATGTTCATTATATTTTAAATCATGCAGAGCAAGATCCTTGCCTTTCTTCTGGACATGGCCTCGTCCTCCTTTAGTAGGTGTAGTCACGAGGAAAAGGGACAGGGTCTCTGCTACAAGCCTCTCATCTCTGAATGTCATCAGGTATTTTTGTGCAGAATCTAATATGGTAATAATGAGAATCATTATAATAATCTAAAATCTAATTCTGCCTCTGTGTGGCTATATCTTCCCACAGCACAGAAGAGGGAGTCTTCTTCATTAGCTTTGATCTTCTTGTGGATAAGTAATTTTGACTATGATCTGATAGGAAAGATTGGGGTCTCAGCATTGCAGCATTTACCGCATGAGGACATTTGCAGAATTTCAAAAGCTAATCTGCTCTAGCCTTTCTTTATATTTTGTATCACAGCCATGCTCGACAGAAACTCTCCTCACTGTCTGAATCTGTCAGACTAACGTCAATCACTGTCCTGCCCAGCATAGAGCTGAAAGACAGCCTCAAGTTTAATAGGACTCTGCCATTAAGGATGCATAAATCTCACAGAAGGACGCACAGACACACTTTGGGTCTCATTACGATGCCAGTCCGACGAGTGTCCTATTGGCATCGTGTCGGAAACCGGAACGCCCGACAAGGAGTCGGTGGTCCTGCTTACCAAATTATGATGCAACCGCCTTTACAGTGGTCGGAAAGTGTATTTTTCCTATTGCAGCGTGTGCTATGGGCTGCAACACAAGCCACAATAGGAAAAATAGACTTTTTAAACATCCATGCACTGTGTGGAAAACACCGTGCCAGACACACAATGCATTGATGTTTAGTGGTGCACCACAGGTGCCCCGCAGGCCCCATAGCTGAGGGCCACGAGGGACAGAGAGACTGCTAGGGGCCCCAAAAGACCCTTTCTGCCAGCCTTTTCATGGCAGAACCACCAACATGAAAAGGCTGTCAGAAACGTGCATCGTAATTCCCATGACGGTGCCTGAGCAGGCCGCGCCTCTAATTTGGGGATTACGATCCGCCCGCCGCCCTCACTGGCTCCTTGAGCCTGTTGGAGGTGGAGCGGATTCCCCCTACAGGCATCGGTCGGACCGTCTGCATCATAATACGGTGGTCAGACTGATGCTTCAGATGTCGGGCGGACCACCACCGATGAGCTGTCGGATGGCCTTTCTCCAAACAACGTAATGAGGTCCTTTAGGCCAGATGTATCAATATTGGATTTTGCGATTCCATAATAGGGAATTTTACCGATTCGCTATTATGGAATTGCAAAATGCAATGTATGTAGGTTTCACAATAATAATTGCCATTCTTACATATTGCTTATTTGCGACTCGCAAATTGCGAAGGCATCTGTCTGCGAGATTATTTCTCTCTTAACAGCCAGGAGGGTGGTGTAACTACCCATCCCCTGCCAGCTCTTGATCTGAACTAGTCTGAAGTTACTCCACGTCCAAGCATTGATCTGAACTAGTCTGACACCACCAAGCATTGATCTGAACTAGTCTGAAGTTACTCCACCTCCAAGCATTGATCTGAACTAGTCTGAAGTTACTCCACCTCTATGCATTGATCTGAACTAAACTAAAGTTACTCCACCTCCAAGCATTGATCTGAACTAGTCTGAAGTTACTCCACGTTCAAGCATTGATCTGAACTAGTCTGACACCACCAAGCATTGATCTGAACTAGTCTGAAGTTACTCCACCTCCAAGCATTGATCTTAACTAGTCTGACACCACCAAGCATTGATCTGAACTAGTCTGAAGTTACTCCACCTCCAAGCATTGATCGGAACTAGTCTGAAGTTACTCCACCTCCAAGCATTGATCTGAACTAGTCTGACACCACCAAACATTGATCTGAACTAGTCTTAAGTTACTCCACGTTCAAGCATTGATCTGAACTAGTCTGACACCACCAAGCATTGATCTGAACTAGTCTGAAGTTACTCCACCTCCAAGCATTGATCTGAACTAGTCTGAAGTTACTCCACCTCCAAGCATTGATCTGAACTAGTCTGAAGTTACTCCACGTTCAAGCATTGATCTGAACTAGTCTGACACCACCAAGCATTGATCTGAACTAGTCTGAAGTTACTCCACCTCCAAGCATTGATCTGAACTAGTCTGACACCACCAAGCATTGATCTGAACTAGTCTGAAGTTACTCCACCTCCAAGCATTGATCTGAACTAGTCTGAAGTTACTCCACCTCCAAGCATTGATCTGAACTAGAGTTACTCCACCTCCAAGCATTGATCTGAACTAGTCTGAAGTTACTCCACCTCCAAGCATTGATCTGAACTAGTCTGAAGTTACTCCACCTCCAAGCATTGATCTGAACTAGTCTGAAGTTACTCCATGTTCAAGCATTGATCTGAACTAGTCTGACACCACCAAGCATTGATCTGAACTAGTCTGAAGTTACTCCACCTCCAAGCATTGATCTGAACTAGTCTGACACCACCAAGCATTGATCTGAACTAGTCTGAAGTTACTCCACCTCCAAGCATTGATCTGAACTAGTCTGAAGTTACTCCACCTCCAAGCATTGATATGAACTGGTCTGAAGTTACTCCAGGTCCAAGCATTGATCTAAACTAGTCTGACACCACCAAGCATTGATCTGAACTAGTCTGAAGTTACTCCACCTCTATGCATTGATCTGAACTAAACTAAAGTTACTCCACCTCCAAGCATTGATCTGAACTAGTCTGAAGTTACTCCACGTTCAAGCATTAATCTGAACTAGTCTGACACCACCAAGCATTGATCTGAACTAGTCTGAAGTTACTCCACCTCCAAGCATTGATCTGAACTAGTCTGACACCACCAAGCATTGATCTGAAATAGTCTGAAGTTACTCCACCTCCAAGCATTGATCTGAACTAGTCTGAAGTTACTCCACCCCCAAGCATTGATCTGAACTAGTCTGACACCACCAAACATTGATCTGAACTAGTCTTAAGTTACTCCACCTCCAAGCATTGATCTGAACTAGTCTGAAGTTACTCCACCTCCAAGCATTGATCTGAACTAGTCTGAAGTTACTCCACGTTCAAGCATTGATCTGAACTAGTCTGACACCACCAAGCATTGATCTGAACTAGTCTGAAATTACCCCACCTCCAAGCATTGATCTGAACTAGTCTGAAGTTACTCCACCTCCAAGCATTGATCTGAACTAGTCTGAAGTTACTCCACCTCCAAGCATTGATCTGAACTAGTCTGAAGTTACTCCACGTTCAAGCATTGATCTGAACTAGTCTGACACCACCAAGCATTGATCTGAACTAGTCTGAAGTTACTCCACCTCCAAGCATTGATCTGAACTAGTCTGACACCACCAAGCATTGATCTGAACTAGTCTGAAGTTACTCCACCTCCAAGCATTGATCTGAACTAGTCTGAAGTTACTCCACCTCCAAGCATTGATCTGAACTAGTCTGACACCACCAAACATTGATCTGAACTAGTCTTAATTTACTCCACCTCCAAGCATTGATCTGAACTAGTCTGAAGTTACTCCACCTCCAAGCATTGATCTGAACTAGTCTGAAGTTACTCCACCTCCAAGCATTGATCTGAACTAGTCTGACACCACCAAGCATTGATCTGAACTAGTCTAAAGTTACTCCACCTCCAAGCATTGATCTGAACTAGTCTGAAATTACTCCACCTCCAAGCATTGATCTGAACTAGTCTGACACCACAAAGTATTGATCTGAACTAGTCTGAAGTTACTCCACCTCCAAGCATTGATCTGAACTAGTCTGAAGTTACTCCACCTCCAAGCAGTGATCTGAACTAGTCTGAAGGTACTCCACCTCCAAGCATTGATCTGGACTAGACAAAAATTACTCCACCTCCAAGCATTGATCTGAACTAGTCTGAAGTTACCCCACCTCCAAGCATTGATCTGAACTAGTCTGAAGTTACTCCACCTCCAAGCATTGATCTGAACGAGTCTGAAGTTACTCCACCTCCAAGCATTGATCTGAACCAGAATAAAGTTACTCCACCTCCAAGCATTGATCTGAACTAGTCTGAAGTTACTCCACCTCCAAGCAGTGATCTGAACTAGTCTGAAGTTACTCCACCTCCAAGTATTGATCTGGACTAGACAAAAATTACTCCACCTCCAAGCATCGATCTGAACTAGTCTGAAGTTACCCCACCTCCAAGCATTGATCTGAACGAGTCTGAAGTTACCCCACCTCCAAGCATTGATCTGAACTAGTCTGAAGTTACTCCACCTCCAAGCATTGATCTGAACGAGTCTGAAGTTACTCCACCTCCAAGCATTGATCTGAACTAGAATAAAGTTACTCCACCTCCAAGCATTGATCTGAACTAGTCTGAAGTTACTCCACCTCCAAGCAGTGATCTGAACTAGTCTGAAGTTACTCCACCTCCAAGCATTGATCTGGACTAGACAAAAATTACTCCACCTCCAAGCATTGATCTGAACTAGTCTGAAGTTACCCCACCTCCAAGCATTGATCTGAACTAGTCTGAAGTTACCCCACCTCCAAGCATTGATCTGAACGAGTCTGAAGTTACCCCACCTCCAAGCATTGATCTGAACTAGTCTGAAGTTACTCCACCTCCAAGCATTGATCTGAACTAGTCTGAAGTTACTCCACCTCCAAGCAGTGATCTGAACTAGTCTGAAGTTACTCCACCTCCAAGCATTGATATGGACTAGACAAAAATTACTCCACCTCCAAGCATTGATCTGAACTAGTCTGAAGTTACTCCACCTCCAAGCATTGATCTGAACTAGTCTGAAGTTACTCCACCTCCAAGCATTGATCTGAACTAGTCTGAAGTTACTCCACCTCCAAGCAGTGATCTGAACTAGTCTGAAATTACTCCACCTCCAAGCAGTGATCTGAACTAGTCTGAAGTTACTCCACCTCCAAGCATTGATCTGGACTAGACAAAAATTACTCCAACTCCAAGCATTGATCTGAACTAGTCTGAAGTTACCCCACCTCCAAGCATTGATCTGAACTAGTCTGAAGTTACTCCACCTCCAAGCATTGATCTGAACGAGTCTGAAGTTACTCCACCTCCAAGCATCGATCTGAACTAGAATAACGTTACTCCACCTGCAAGCAGTGATCTGAACTAGTATGAAGTTACTCCACCTCCGAGCATTGATCTGGACTAGACAAAAATTACTCCACCTCCAAGCATTGATCTGAACTAGTCTGAAGTTACCCCACCTCCAAGCATTGATCTGAACTAGTCTGACACCACCAAGCATTGATCTGAACTAGTCTGAAGTTACTCCACCTCCAAGCATTGATCTGAACTAGAATAAAGTTACTCCACCTCCAAGCATTGATCTGAACGAGTCTGAAGTTACTCCACCTCCAAGCATTGATCTGAACTAAACTAAAGTTACTCCACCTCCAAGCAGTGATCTGAACTAGTCTGAAGTTACTCCACCTCCAAGCATTGATCTGAACTAAACTAAAGTTACTCCACATCCAAGCATTGATCTGAACTAGAATAAAGTTACTCCACCTCCAAGCATTGATCTGAACTAGTCTGAAGTTACTCCACCGCCAAGCATTGATCTGAACTAGTCTGAAGTTACTCCACCGCCAAGCATTGATCTGAACTAGTCTGAAGTTACTCCACCACCAAGCATTGATCTGAACTAGTCTGAAGTTACTCCACCTCCAAGCATTGATCTGAACTAGTCTGAAGTTGCTCCACCTCCAAGCTTTGATCTGAACTAGTCTGAAGTTACTCCACCTCCAAGCACTTTGAATGGCCGTAGAGTGACATGGTTCTGCACTTTCCAAAACTTCAAAATACACAATTAAAAAATACTATCTTATTTAGAATTGTAAATTGTTTCCATTAAAACGACTGACTGTTTTAAACATATACAGTGTTTAATGTGGACAGCTCTTTTCTTTTTCTCTCCACTCCTTCCACTGAGGCGCCTCCTCACAATCTGGCCTCTTTATATCCCAAACCCATCCGCAGACAAAGAACCCAAGGAATGAAAGCATGAACTTTGAGAGAATTGTTTCCCACAGTATCCATCACAGCGGACATATTTACTCCACCTCCTTTCTATGTTTACATTTACTGCTTGAAGCATATGTATATTCGTTTATACAGATGCCATAATTCTATTTATGCATCATCGAGGGAATAAGAATTCTTTGCTTAGAGGGTTTCTGTGAGTTAAAAAAAATAAGTGTGTATAGATGTTGGGACAGACCATTGAACATCTGTCTGTAGCATCTGTACAAATACAACTTTTGATTCTAAACTATTGCCAGCTCCGTTTGTTTCAGCTGGTTGTGTAAACGAGGCTAAACTGAGCTCTTTCTAGTGTTCAGTTGCAGGTATATATTGTAGTGCATGGTAATGGATGTCAACAATAGGCCAGAAATGACCTCCATTTTGCTAGCGTTGGTGTACGAAATTGGATTACTGTTTCGGGGGGGGGAGGGGGTGTTGGTGTGAAACCATTCTCAGGCAGGAACCAAAATCCTTGTCAGTGTGAAACATAAGCAAACCCCAAATTAACATGTGCTAAACATCTGGTAGCTTGGTGGTAGAAGGCAGTCAGGCTTAGCTAAGAGGCAATGTGTAAAGTATTTATGTGGCAATTCAAACAGTAATAAAGTGAAAACTCTCCCACCAATTTAGAAAAATAGAGTACATTTTAATACATAAATCAAACCAAAATTAACAAAATTCCAATCAATAGAACCAGAAATATGCAAGTTTAAAGATGTATGTGAAAATAGTGCCAAAAAGCACAAAGCACCTACTGTGGATAAGGCTGCTTTTGGGGTGCAGGCAGAGCTGATAACATGGGGGAGTTTGGAGAGGAGGCACTACCCTGGCGGCTGGGCTCCATCCTGGGCCTGGCGAAGGCCAAACCTGAGCTTCTCATTGGTGGCGAGTCACGGTTCTGTGTGTGTGAGGCTCAGTGTAGTTGCTCGTCCTAGTCAAGTCAAGTCAAGTCAAAGAATTTATATAGCCCACTACATACCCAGAGGGTCTCAAGGCGCTTAGGGAGGGGAGGAGGAATACTAGTCAAAAATCCACGTTTTAAGTTGCTTTCTGAATGGTTCTGGGTAAGGCGAAGGTAAGTGGGGAGTGAGTTCCATGTTTTAGCAGCCAGGTATGAGAAGGATCTGCCTCCCATGGTGGTCTTGTTGATGCGAGGTACAGTGGCGAGGGCTTGGCTGGAAGAACGTAGTTGGCGGGAGGGGGTGTAGAAGGATAGTCGTGAGTTGAGGCATTCTGGTCCGATGTCGTAGAGTGATTTGTGTGCGTGGGTTAGCAGTCGGAAAGTGATCCTCTTATTGACGGGTAGCCAGTGGAGGTCTTTTAGGTGACCAGAGATGTGTTCGTTGCGTGGGATGTCTAATATGATCCTGGCTGAGGCGTTTTGGATTCGTTGGAGTTTCTTCTGGAGTTTAGCGGTAGTACCTGCGTAGAGGGTGTTTCCGTAGTCCAGTCGGCTCGTGACCAGAGAATGGGTGACTGTTTTTCTGGTTTCGGTGGGGATCCAGCGAAATGTTTTTTTGAGCATGCGAAGAATGTTGAAGCAGGATGAGGATACGGCGCTGACTTGTCTGTTCATTGAGAGTGAAGAATCCAGGATAACGCCTAGGTTCCGTGCGTGGTCTGTCGGGATGGGTGCTTTTCCAAGGGCTTCCGGCCACCAAGAGTCGTCCCATGCAGAGGGGGAAGTACCTAAGATGAGGACTTCTGTTTTATCTGAGTTCAGTTTCAGACGGCTGTGTTTCATCCATTCGGCAACTTCTTTCATTCCTTCATGTAGGTTAGTTTTGGCGGTGCTGGGGTCATTGGTGAGAGAAAGGATCAGTTGAGTGTCATCCGCGTAAGAGATGATGTTGAGGTTGTGTTGGCGGGCGATGGTCGCGAGGGGGCTCATGTATACGTTGAAGAGGGTAGGGCTGAGTGAGGATCCTTGGGGTACGCCACAGATGACTTCAGTGGCCTCGGACTTGAATGGTGGAAGACGGACTCTCTGGGTTCTTCCGGTGAGGAACGAGGTGATCCATTCAAGTGCTTTTCCTTGGATTCCGATGTTTCTGAGGCGTTGTAAAAGGGTGCTGTGGCAGACTGTGTCGAAGGCTGCAGAGAGGTCGAGGAGGATGAGGGCGACTGTGTCTCCATTGTCCAGTAGAGTACGAATGTCGTCTGTTGCTGCGATGAGGGCGGTCTCAGTGCTGTGTTTGGCTCGGAAGCCAGATTGTGAGGAGTCGAGGGATTTGTTGGCTTCGAGGAAAGCAGCGAGTTGGTTGTTGACAGCTTTCTCGATTACTTTGGCCGGAAATGGAAGGAGCGAAATGGGGCGGTAATTTTTGAGTTCGGTGGGGTCCGCTGTGGGTTTTTTCAGAAGGGCGGTGAGTTCAGCGTGTTTCCAGCTTTCCGGGAAGGTGGCGGAGTTGAAGGAGCAGTTGATGACGTCTCGGAGGTGCGGTGCTATGACGGAGTCTGCTTTGTTGAAGATGTGGTGAGGACATGGGTCTGTGGGGGATCCTGAGTGGATGGAGTTCATCAGGCGGATGGTGTCCTCAGTGGAGATTGGGTTCCAGTCGTTAAGGGTGTTCAAGGGGGGAGAATGTTCAGCAGATGGTTGGGTGGGTTCGTCTCCGGGTTGGTTGTCGAAGCTGTTGTGGATGTCTGCAATTTTGTTGTGGAAGAATGAGGCTAGGGAGTCGCAGAGGGCTTGAGAGGGGGTGATGTCGTTGGAGTTGGCCGAGGGATTGGTAAATTCCTTGACGATGTTGAAAAGTTCCTTGCTGTTGTGGGCGTTGTTGTCAAGTCGATCCTTGAATGCTGTTTTCTTGGCCTTACGGATTAGTTGGTGGTGTGCGGGTGGCGTTTTTGAAGGCGTCCTTGGTGTTAGTGGTTGGATCTTTTTTCCAGGCCTTTTCAAGGGAGCGGCAGAGTTTCTTGGACTTCTTAAGATCATCGTTGAACCAAGAGGCCTTCTTGCTGCCAGGTTTGCTTTGACGTTTTTTCAGTGGTGCTAAGGTGTCGGCGGTGTTGGATAACCATAGGGTGAAGTTGGCGGCGGCTTGGTCTGGGTTGGAAGAGTGGGCTGGGGTGTTTAGAAGGAGCGATGAGGAGATCTGGTCGATGGTGATTTTGTTCCAGTTTCTTTGCAGAGTTGGTTGGGGGTGGTTGATGGGTTTTGGCTTGTTGTAGGTGAAGTGAACGCAGCTGTGGTCAGTCAGGAGGAGGTCCGTAGTGTGGCTGAAGGAGACATGATTGCTGGAGGTGAAGATAGGGTCGAGTGTGTGACCTGCGATGTGGGTGGGGGCAGTGACCAGTTGTTTGAGTCCGAGGTTGGCGAGGTTGTCCAAGAGGGTGGTGGTGTTGCGGTCGTTGGTCTTTTCAAGGTGAAAGTTGAGGTCTCCCAGAAGGATGTAGTCTTTGGAGGGGAGCGCGTGTGGAGTGATGAAGTCCGTGATGTCTTCACTGAATTTTGCGCGGGGTCCTGGTGGTCTGTAGAGGAGGGTGCCTCTGAGTGTAGTCTTGGGGTCGATGTGGATCTGGAAGTGAAGGTGTTCGGAGTTGGCGAGGTTGGCGTCAGAGCTGGTTGAGATGCGGATTGAATTTTTATGGACGATAGCGATTCCTCCTCCTGTGTGGCCGGTACGGTCCTTGCGTGTGATCTTATAATCTTCAGGGATGGCAATGGTGATGTCTGGGGCGGAGGAAGCGTTCATCCATGTTTCTGTTAGGAAGGCGACGTCCGGAGAGATGGTGTCTAGTAGATTCCATAGGTCAATGGCGTGCCTGTGGACCGATCGGGTGTTGAGAAGGATGCATTGTAGGTGATTGGGGTTGGGAATCTGTGGTGTGGTCGTAGCGGAGATGTTGTCGGTGCCGATGAATTTGCAGGAGTAGCAAGAGAAAGGTCCATGGGTGTGTCCAGGAGCGGCTTGGACGCAGTTGGGGGCGCGATCGGGGTTAAGGGCTAGGAGGGTGGCGGCATCGTAAGTAATGCCGGAAGGCTGGGCAGCGCGGTGGCAGGGGGTCTGGCGCTGGGCGCGGTCCAGGCGCGGACAGGCGTAGACGGGCTTACCTTTGGCGCACCTTCGGCGCAGATTGGGCGCGGACGCTGCGCGTGGACGCTGCAAGTGAACGCTGCGCGCGGGGGCAACTGTCATATATGGATAGTGGAGGGGGAGGGGCGAGGGCGGCTCAGCTGGGAGGCGGGGCGGGTTTACAATGAGCAGCACAACAACAAACAAAATGGCAGCGGAATGTAGGAATGTAGGCCCGCTGTACACATCCATAGGTTTAAGCGATGTTAAGCTATCCTGGGATTTCGAATCTTTGATTAATGGAGAAGAGTCATGACTGTGGTGTTGATAAGATTGATAAGATTTTGTAGTGGAGAGGTGTGGTGCAGCAGTCAGGGCAGCTGACTTTGGAGCACAGGGTTCACGGTTCGATTCCCAGCTCTGGCGGCAGCTCAGCTCAGCACTGTGTGACTCTGGGCAATAGCTCACTTAGGGCCAGATGTAGGTAATCCCCGATTACCGATTCTTAAATACCGAATCATACCGATTCGGTATTTAAGAACTGGCAATCGGGATGTAGGTATATTTACCGAATCGGTAAGATTCGGTAATTACCGAATCGGTAAATACCGATTCGGTAAAATTACTGAATTTACAAGGGGGACAGGGTGTCACTTTGACACCCTGTTGCACCCCTGATTCTGGCTTGTGTGCAATGTGACACACATACATGCCCTTAGGGCTTGTATGTGTGCCACATGGCACAGGTGTACATGCACAGATGTGTAAGTACACAGGAATTCGTTATTTACCATGAGATAGTATTTCATGGTAAATAATGAATTCTTAAGGGCCTGTGGCACTATTTTAAGTGCCACCTACATCTGGAATTACCGATTCGGTATATATACCGAGTCAGTATTTTACCGAATCTGTAAATTTACCAAATCGGTAAATTTACAGATTCGGTATAATTTGGGCCCCCTACATCTCAAAAACCAATTACCGGTCGGTAACGGGCAAAATCGTCCATTACTGACCGGTAATTGGCGACCTACATCTGGCCCTTAATTTCCACAATGGCCCCCAGTGACTTGAGACCCGTAAGGATGAGTAGTTTGCGCTTTACAAATACGGATTCATATTTATTTTGGTGGACATGGTGAGTTGCACGGTTTGGTCCAGGGCTTCAAGGTCTCCCAAGACATAAAAATAGTAAAGATGGTGACTGCTGTCTATTGATGCATGGACAACGACAGATGTAGCCAGAGGGTGCATATACTGCTCAGATGCGCTGAGCCCTCGACCTGGTACCCTCAGAAGCAGGCACAGCATGGTCGCTCTGTCCGCCCAGGGCTGAGGCCAGTGCATTGGTCCTTCTTTGTAGGCCAATGACTCTTAACATTTGTTCCCAGCTTCTGTCTGAACTTCATTGATTCTAAACTTATCAAGAGCCAGCAAGGGCCATAGCACTTCACCACGAGGAGCCACCCAACCCCCTCATTCTTCAACGCCGAACGTGTCTTTCTGACACCGCTAGCACATGGGCACTGAGAAGCCTTTGTGCTGAGGAAGCTTGGTGTTTCTTTTGTGAGTGTGAAACATTTGTGACATGTGAGGGATGCCCTTGCGTGACTGAACCATCTTGGGCCTCATTTATGAGGCTGTGCGTCACTTTTATGCCGCCGGTGTGTCACTTTTTGTGACGCACCAGTGGCGTAAAAAATGTGCCTTGTTGCACCATGTTTACAAAGTGACGCATCTAAGTAGATGCGTCACTTTGTAAACCCCTGCACCACAATATATCTGCGCCAGGTATAATGTATGCATGGGGGGCGTATTGACGCAAGGAAGGGTCATAGAAGTGACGCAGTGAAATCTATGAGATTTCACTACGCCACTTTTAGGACGCTGTTGCGTCAAAATCTTGCGCCTGCCTCACAGAAAGCATAACACTAACGCAGGCCCTTTCACATGGGGCTAGCCCCATGTGAAAGGACGCATTGCTGGAGTTGCGTCACTTTTGTGACACTCCAGCAATGCGTCACTTTTGCGCTTACAGATACGTTAGAAATACTGACGTATCTGTAACTCCTTGCGACATGATGCGTCATACATTAAATATGACGCACCAGGAATGTCGCAAGGAGTGCGCATTGAGAAGTGCTGCATCGCTGCTTTCATGCAGCGATGCGTCATTTCTCATAAATGAGGCCCCTTCTGTCTACCACTTCATAAACCCATGAATTGGACCCAGACTAGGAGGTCACCCAACCGAGACCCTCCCAATCCAGTTGGCACTGCTGTAGTACTGTACTCAGGCCAGCAGAGGTTAGTGTGCGACCGAGAATTCATGTTCATTGCTGGACAAAATTCAGAAGTTTGCACGAGGATTGGCATCTTTTGACTACTGCGGAGTTTCCCCGCAGTTTGACTGTCGCTGACGTTCAGTCTCCCGCATTACAGTCTGGGCTGCTGCGTTAGTTACAGAGGGCCAATATTGCACACTGGTGCAAAACCGGCCCCCGAAAATAGCCTCCACCACTCAGAAACCAGTCCCCACCCTTCCGGCCCACCGGGAAAACGCTGGGTGCCTGCTACGGTCAGTCCGGCCCTGAAAATTTGCTTTTTTCCTGTCCTCCACATCCACAAAGCAGCGCCGTGGACTCTTGCCCAGCGAGGACTCCTTTCTGCTGTGCAGCCAGTCCTCTAAATAGGCTGTGTAGCTGATTCTCAAAGCCTTTTCAAAACAATTTTGCACTTTTTGATTTTTTAGGGGTGGGGGTCATGGCCTGTGTTTTCAGCATCTACAAAAGCCCGCAGTCCCCAAATAGCTAAAGCCGCCTATTTGTTTCGCAGGATGAAGAGTCTGTCACGTTTAGCAACTTATGTTAGGCCCCTGTCATTAATTTCCAAAATGTTCGCTTATTTCCAGTGCTTAATTTGAGCCGGTGGTTGAGGGTGGGACCCAGTTGCACAGGTTTGGAGACTGACACTACACAGCCTTGGTATTAGCACCCCTCCATTCAGAAGTGCCGGATATGGGCTCCTGAGAAATCTTTGGGCACCAGCACTTCTTTTTTTACAAATCAAGCACCAGAGGCGAGCGAGCCAACAAATTAACAGGGAGAGCCAAGGCAGAGCCGTCCCAAGGGTCTGGCTCGGATCTTGGAGCCCGTGCACGAACAGAGCCTTGAAAATGTTTAATATGTAAATCATACAGAAAACATCACATAAATATGATGAAGCCTCTTTAAAGTTTAAAGAGGTGCGCTATAATGAAGAAAAAGAGTTTTGGAAAAAGAAAATATTTGCCTAAGATAATACAGTACAAGCAGGGAAAGCTGCTATTTAGCCAGGTTCTGGCTTCACTTTGTACAAATTAGTCACTAAGGGCCCGATGTAGGTAGGGCGTTACCGATCGGTAACGGCCGAAAATACCGATTTTTGGCCCTTACCGATCGGTAAACAGCCATCGAGATGTAGGGAACCAAAAACAGAAAGAATCGGATAGAAAACCAAATCGGAATGAGTACCGAATGGGAAAGAATCCGATACGTACATACCGAAAATCGGATATGTAACGAATCGGAAAAACACCGAATCGGATGCAAAGACCGAATCGGTCCATGTACCGAATCGTTAGTAACACCGAATCGGAAAATAACCGATTCGGTCCAATTACCGATTCGTTAGTGACACCGAATCGGAAAATAACCGATTCGGTCCAATTACCGATCCGTTAGTGACACCGAATCGGAAATTCACCGATTCGGTCCAATTACCGATTCGTTACAAATACCGAATCGGACATGAGCCGAATCGGAAAACATGCCGATTCGTATGAATCTCCGATCGGGAAATTCCCCGATTCCGACAGTTGGGGAGATGTAGGGAGGCACAGAAACACCGAAATCGGCTCAAAATCGGTAGAATTCACTCGGTATTTACCATGGATTGCAATCAGGTGGTAACCAACTCCAACCCATATAAACAGTCCCAAAATGCATTGCAACTTGCAGGATGGCAGCTTTCTATGTCATTGCGAGGCGGCTACGGCTACAGCAGGAAGGACAGAGGGAATGGCTAAGAAATGAACAGGTCTACAGACAGAGGATAACCCTGTTCATGCTCACTGAGGCTGAGATCCTACAGAGATACAGGCTGGACTCTGACACCATACTTGAGCTCATCAGGGACCTTAAGCCATTCTTGGACCACCACACCCCAAGGGCACACGCCATCCCTGCGCACGTCCAGGTGCTATGCAGCCTACACCTGCTTGCGTCTGGCAGCTATCAAAGTGGAGTAGCAGCAGCAGGAGGGGTGAGCCAGAGCAGCCTGTCAAGGTTCTTCCACATATTCCTTGACGCCATGATAGACAGGATGGACCAATACATCTCTTTCCCTGCAACCCACGCAGAACTGCTACAAACTAAAGCTGACTTCTACCAGATGGCACAATTTCCCCAAATCATCGGTTGCATAGATGGCACGCACATTCCGATTTGCCCACCAGCGGACACAGAATACATATACCGCAATCGGAAATCTACACACACCATCAACGTGCAGGTGATCTGCAATGCCAAGTGCACCATCACAGACCTGGTAGCAAAATTTCCTGGGAGTACCCATGACTCCTACATATTCCAACAGAGCGGCATATATGCACGGCTGATGGCTGGCGAATTTGGAGAAGGATACCTCCTAGGTGAGACACATCATCAGACCCCCATAACACATAGTAGGTAGGTGTAATACATGTATGCATGTGTCTAATGTGACCCCTTTCTCTTCCAGGCGACAGTGCATATGCCCTCCGCTCATTCATACTCACCCCCTACCTCAACCCCTCCACACCCAGCCAAAGGAGGTATAACCGGGCCCACATACGCACAAGGAATGTTGTTGAACGGACCTTTGGCATCTGGAAAAGTAGATTCAGATGCCTGCACAAGAGTGGAGGTGCAAGGCAGTATACCCCCATCACCTGCTGCAAGATCATAGCTGTATGTGCAATGTTACACAACCTTGCGGTCAAGAAGGGCACTGAGGTGGAGTTGTCTGACTACGAGGACTATGACGACGACGAAGCTGTGCCACTGACACAGCCAGCTGGGGTGTGTACGCCAAGTGATGGCAGATACAGACGTGAGGAGATCACTGAGAACTATTTCTGACTGAGTACAGATGCAAAGACAGCTAAATGTTGCTTGCAAAAAAACAAATTTTAATAGTGTTGCACCACACTTACAGCACTGATGTGCATCAAAAAATGGAGTATGTAAAATCAAATAAAGTCCAGGGTTCTGGTTGCCTCATCCCCCCTTGCCAGGCTATTTTTTTGCCCGCTTGCCAGACCCACTGGGGTGTCCCTCAGCCCCCTCCGAATGCCCAGCAGCATCAGCGGATCGCCTGGTGCTCCTCCGTGGCTCAGATGCAGCGCTGGCCGGGCTGCTGCGGCTGCTGCTGTCTCCAGCATCACCCAGGTCCAGGGCAGGATTGGAGGCGGTGTTTGATATTATCATGGCCTCCATAGCCGTGGTGATCCTGGCCATCCCCCTAGTGAGCTCAGCCGTATGCTGACTAAGCACAGATTCTTGGTTGGAGCTGCGATGGCACAGTTGTGCCGTCGCCGCTGCAAGGCGGGCCATGGCCCGGTTCAGCACCCGGGCATCCCGCCTGCGCGCCACCTCAGGCTCCTCCTGTCTGGCAGATAAGTGGGTGATGGCAGTGGTCAGCCTGCCTAACCCTGCTGCCACCTCCTTGTTGGTTTCCACAACAGCCTGGAATCCCTTCACCAACTCCCCCATCTGCATGTTGTGCTGCAGGAGCTGGCGTAGGCAGGCCATGGTGGATCTTGCCTGTTGCCTCTGGATTTTAACCATTTGTCCCTCCAGGCCCAGGAACACACTGCCCTCCCGTGCTGGTGCAGCAGTGGTGGTGATGGCACGGCGTCGGGCACTGCTGCTTCCGGCCTGCTGAGTGGGCTGGGGTGCCACTGGTGGGGGTGTGAAGCTGGCCGGTCCCTGAGCCCCTGCTCCCAGGACAGGTTGGACAGGTGGCAAGGCCACGGTTGTGGCAGGAGCTGGTGTAGGCGGAATGGTGTGCCTTGTAGGGGAGTTTTCTGGTGAGAATTGCAAGGGGGGTGTGCTGGCCAGTACTGGGGAGTGCACTGCTTGGAAGTCAATGACCAGGACTCCCTCCATTCCTAGCCCTGGGGTGTCTCCTTCCTCATCCTCCTCCTGGCCAGCCTGGCTGGTGCTCGGCCCTGCGACTGCAGTGTTGGACGTTGCTGCTCCCTCTGCTGTCACAGTTGTTCCGCCTGATGGGGCCCCTAGGTACAAAGAAGCATTTGTAAACTGAGTGCCGATGTATTACAGTCAGTACAATTATGGCATTCCACATGTCCTTGCATCTCCTTACACCGTGTCACACTGTTTCCTGTCTTGTGATTCTGCACTGACATATTTGGCTAACTTCTGCTGACTACATGTACCATGATGCTTGTCTCTTGTATGTTGGTGACAGTACAGTGCTGGTGTTTGCCTATGCATTGTGTCTAATGGGGAGGTGTCTGGTAGGGTGTGTCATGATGCGCATGCTTCTTACCTGTAGCTGTGGCTCTCGCAGAGCTGTCCAGGGTCCCGATTCCAACGACACTCTCCCTCTCAATGGTGCTGGAGACAATTTCCTCCAGCTCGGTGAGGGGTGGCGCCGGGTTGTTGCCTCCTCCAGTGAGTCCAGCCTGCCTTTGTATGTCAGCCAGCTTCCTCTTCGTGAGGCTGCGGATGTCATAAAACCTTTTTTTCAGTTCCTCTATGGACCTGGGGGTGACACCCGCAGCATTCACCTTCTGGGCGATGTCGGCCCAGATTCTCCTCTTGGTGCTGTCTGGCACGTTGAGGGACAGCTTGCCAAACAGCTGGCGGTGCACCCTCACCACCTCCTCAACCAGCACCTGAAGTTCGGTGGTGGTGAACTTGGGCTTCCTCTTCTGGGAGGACTTCTGGCTTCCTGACTGCTCTGCCATGTTCTCCAGTTCAGTTGGCAACCTCCTTCTCCCACTGCTGCTAACTGTGAGTGTTGGGCTCAGGCAGGCTTTCCAGAAACTTCTTAATTAGCTGCACCTGCCAGGGTTGCCACTCCCTGTTTGGGTGGGGGAGGGGGAGCCACCTCATTGGCTGAATCGCCTGTTGCCGAATCGGCTTTTACCGATTCGGTAATATCCGAATCGGTAAAATCCGAATCGGTATTATCCGAATCGGTAAAAGCCGATTCGGTTCATTCAATGCATTCCTGTGGGCTTTTTCGCCATGGGTCTGTTTTCATGGCTACGAATCTATGATTGCCGATTCGGATTTTACCGATTCGGCTTTTACCGAATCGGTATTCGCCGAATCGGGAATATCCGATTCGATGGTAGCCGATTCGGTGATTTCCGATTCGTTGTTGGCCGATTCGGTACTTTCCGATTCGGACCGAGCAGAATCGGAACGTACCGAATCTCATTACCGATGCCGACCGATTCGGTATTCATTCGTTTTTTTTTCCCTACATCTCGTTTTCCGATTTCAGAATACCGATTCGGCCCGCCTCGGTATTTTGAAATCAGAAAATCGCGTTTACCTACATCGGGCCCTTAATGGGTACCTGTGTGCTTTTCCTTATGTTAAAGCTTTCTTTTTATCTTTTGTGCATTTTTCTGCAGTTTTTTTTATAGCACCTACACGACCCGAGGCACCATTTACTTTACAAAAGAGCACTGGTCATTGTTTCAAGGCATGGGGAGATTAAGCGATATGCCCCAAACCACAGGATTTTGAGCCGCCAGGACTAGAACCGGGTTTTCTAGTCCCAAAGTCAACAGCTCCAGCTGCAAGGTAGGGCCGGACTGGCCGTAGAGGGCACCAGCGTTTCCACAGTGGCCTGCCATGGTGGGGGCCGGTTTGGGGCCCCTTGGCCGGCAATATCGGACCTCTTGTAACAAAATCGACCGAAACTGGCCCTAGCAAACAGCTCCGCCGCACCCCCCAACCCCTCTAGGGGGCCAGCCGAGCAGCTTGCCAGGGCAGGTTTCGGTTCCCAGTTCGTTCCTGCTGCAAGGCCACATCCAGGGGAGCGGGCAGGCGTGACCAGCAGTCGCGCGCGCGCCACATGAAAGCTCGGCCTGTTACAGGCTCGAGGTTCTAACTGAACCCCGTACGGAGCTCGAGCCTGGCTGGAGCTTTCAGTGGCTCGCCCACCTCTGTCAAGCACTGTATGTTATGTTATGTTATGTTAGCAGTTTTGTAAAGCGCAACAGCTGCCCTGGCAACGGGGCGTCCCGGCGCTAGAACCATCATAACCATCTGGGAGAAAAGAGAAGGGAGAGAACCTACATGGTGGGGAAGAGAAGAGTTTTGATAGCTTTGCGGAAAGCCAGTAGGTTGTCAATGCAGCGGATGTGGAGGGGGAGGGAGTTCCATAGTTTGGCCCCTAGCAATCTGAAGGAGCGTCCTCCTATGCGACAGTACTTCGTGTGGGGGACCAGTACTAGGTGTTGCCCTTTGGAGCGGAGGTTGCGTTGGGGATTATAGGGCGTTAGCAACGGGCGAAGGAGCTCTGGTCCCTCAGCACTCAGAATTTTATAGGCAAAGATGAGGGCCTTGAATTGGATACGGGCTTCTACCGGTAGCCAGTGTAGTCGTTGGATGGTGGCTCTCGCGGAGCACCTTCTCGGCAGACCTACTATAGCCCTGGCGGCGGAATTCTGAATTCGTTGGAATCTCTTGATCTCCGCTTTGTTAGCTCCTAGTAGCAGGACACTCGCGTAGTCCAGCCTGGACAAGATGGTCGATTGTACGATGAGTTGTCTCATTTTGGAGTCGAAGAAGCCTAAGATGGGATGAAGGCTTCTCAGTAGTCCAATGCAGGTCGCGGCAACTTTTTTTGTGTGAGCCTGGAAGCTGAGTGTCGAGTCCAGCCAGACTCCCAGGTTTTTTGCCAGATTTTTAGGCGGGGGGGCTGGGCCCAATGAGTGGGGCCACCAAAGGTTGCTCCAGCTGTTGGAATTTTTGCCCATGAGCAACACCTCAGTTTTACCTCCATTAAGTTGAAGGCAATTGGCTGTCATCCAGTTGGCGACGGCGGTCAGTCCATCCCTGAATCTAGTGGCATCGGGAGAGGGAGCCTCATTAAGGCTGATGACCAGCTGAGTGTCGTCGGCGTACGATACCATTGTGAGGTCCCATTTTTTAGCAACTTCCGCCAGAGGTTGCATGTAAAGATTAAAAAGGGATGGGCTGAGGGCAGAGCCCTGCGGGACTCCTTGGCCTATATCTTGGGGTTGGGAAATGAAGGGGGGGGCCGATACCTGGAAGGATCTGTTCGTGAGAAACGAACGGAACCATTCTAGTGCTGAGTCTATGATCCCTGCGTTTTCCAGTCGTTTGAGTAGAATGGCATGGGAGACCGTATCAAAGGCCGTATAAATCCCTTTCTGAAACCTTAAATCTTTCAGACATTTTCTTGTTAGCATTGTTGGTTCAGGACATAGCTGTGTGTTCAGGGGCGTCAAGAACACCCCGCTTTAGCAGCTATAGCGGGGGTTGAGTTTTTTATGGACCCTTTCTGTCTGCAGCGCAGCTGTGCAAAGCTCATCATGAAAGGGAAAGAAAGGAGGACTGGCAGAAAGCGTAAAGAAGAATGGAATGTTAACCCCTTCCATGCTCATGACGGAGCCGCTCCGTCATGAGCATCGGCTGAGCTGTGCTCATGACGGAGCGGTTCCGTCATGGCCCTGCCGCCGCGCCTGCGTGGCGCTGATTTCGCGCCTACGCGGCGCGTTCTATTGAGCCGGCGGGGCCATGACGGAACCGCTCCGTCACGAGCACAGCTCAACCGCGGCTCGTGACGGAGCAGCTCGGTCACGAGCATGCGACCGCCGCTCGACCCCCCCCCAGTGCTGCGGCGGAATTGCCGCCACAGCGAAGGGGTTAAAAGGAGGGATGGGTGAAAGGGTGGATGAAAGGATGCATGGGTGGGTGAAAGAATGCATAGGTGATTGAGTGCTAGAATGGGTGGATGGGTCTCATGATACATGGCTGGGTAAAAGGATGGGTAAAAGGGTGGATGAAAGGATGCATGGGTGGGTGAAAGAATGCATGGGTGATTGAGTGCTAGTATGGGTGAAAGGGTGGATGGGTCACATGATACATGGCTGGGTGAAAGGATGGGTAAAAGGGTGGATGGATGAAAGGATGCATGGGTGGGCGAAAGAATGCATGGGTGATTGAGTGCTAGTATGGGTGAAAGGGTGGATGGGTCTCATGATACATGGCTGGGTGAAAGGATGGGTAAAAGGGTGGATGGATGAAAGGATGTGTGGGTGTGTGAAAGAATGGGAGAAAAGGTGGATGAGTGGGTGACAGCATGGGTGGAAAGATGAAAGGAACGGTGGGTGGACAGAAGGTGAAAGGATGCGTGCGTGGGTGGAAGGATGGGTAGAAAGATGAAAGGATGGATGAATATATATGTACATGGGTAAAAGGTTGGAAGGGTGGGTGAAAGGATAAGTGACAGGGCTCATGGATGGATGAATGGAAGATTGAATAATGGATGAAAGAATGAATGAATGACAGAAGAGAAATGTGAAATGTGGATATCAGCTTGTGAATGGAAGGGTGAAGGGATGAATAGTTAGACGCTTGGATAGAAGAAACAAGAGAGCTTTTCTAGGGATGGTCAGGTTCACTTGCTTTACATGATTGGTGCCATCAAAACTTTGGTTCAAAATGGGGGGGCTTTTCATTTTTCTGGCTCCGCCCTTGTGTGTTTCCCTGAAAAAGCCTTAAGTTTTCTTCTGTGTCACACCACTTGCATACCTGGAGTGGGCTTTAATCGAGGGTGCTTTCACAGAGCTGAATCTCGGTAAAGTATACCCGGTAACTACCCTCCATTTAGACGCGAGTTCACCGTCATTTTTTCTGTCTTTGGAGGCCTGCTGGATCTGGCAGGGGCACAACATGGGAATACTAGGATATCAGAGATACATTGTCAGACTCAGTCCTGGATTGTCAGGACACTGCCGACCCTGCTGGTAGCTTTCAGCGTCAGGTATGTTCTGTCGCCCAGCCATGGAGATCATGGATGCTGAATGTTAGGTGACAGGCTTGGCCAGTCATAGAAGGCAGGCCTTCTGGTGCCAACAGGTGGGCACATCGAGGGTTATGGAAAGGTAGAGGGTTGAGAAGAGAATGCTTGAGTCATAAAGTAAGCTCCAAGTTTTGGAGGCCTTACGGTGTTTTTCGGACAAAGGACAGTAGTCTGAAAACTAATCAACATTGTTGACGCCCTTTGAACCTGTCCAAGATTTAAGGTCTGTGTGTGATGTAGAAAATATCAATCAATCGAGCACACGCTATAGACATTACAGCCTTCAATCACTTTAAGGGAGTGCAGGACTTTTAAAGATTTCTGTAGTTATTTGCAAGTTCCAGTACCAGTAAGATAGCTTAGTGTGTTACTGCACTTGATGTACACGTGTTTCTATGTGTGTGCAAAGTCCTGGAACAGCCCCCCTCCCCCTCAACCTTCAGACCTCACCCTCTCTTCAGAAAGTCAGAATGGAACTCAAGACCTGGCTGTTCAACTGATTCCACCCGAGCAGCATGACTCTCAGCGCCTAGATACCCTGCGTGTGATTAGCAGCGCTTTACAAATCCGGTTTGATTGATTGTGTGTGGAGTTGTGTTTTATTGTCTGTTGGGTATTTTATATTGCATGAACCTCAATCCAAGGAGCACCAGAGCACATTTCAGGGACCATTACTACATCAGCAGTGTTTACATGCAGGATTTGGTTGAAACTAGGTTACAAATCACAGAATATGAGCCACTAAAGAATAGCAACAGGGTGTTGGGCCTAGAAATAATTACCCTTGGCTGAGATTAATGGAAACATTCTACCCAATCAATCACTTTTTTGTTTATCTCACCCAGGGATTAATAGATATCTCACCGTTTAGTTGCATAGATCAAAATCACTATTAGAGCCCAGGCTTACAGCTTCCAATATCAACATAAGCCTCTTTCAAAGTGTTAATTATAAAAGCTGATTCTCGAAACAGCATCAGACTGGACTCATCGTTCACAATGAACCACCAAATCATCGCAGTCTCCTCAGCCTGCTTCCACATGCTCCTCCTGCTTTGAAAGACATTTAGATGGATCCCCATAGAATCAAGAAAGATAGTCACCCACGCACCCATCTCCAGCACACTCGACTAGGGCAACGCACTGTACACCGGTGTCACCCAGAAACAGCTCAAAAACGACCCAGACAGACTGGTCCACAACATCCCCCACCGCAGCCACATCATGCAACACCTCCAAAAACTCCACTGACTCTCAGTCAACAAGAGAATCACCTACAAGCTGATCACACATGCCTGCAAAGCTCTCCACGACGAAGAACCAGCACACCTGAACCACCGGCTCGCATCCCACGTACCCTCCAGACAACTCTGTTCCACCCAGCTCGTCCAGACCTCCATTCCCAGGATCCTCAAGACCAGAACCGGGAGTAGATCCTTTTCTCACCTCACCGCCAAGACCTGGAACGTCCTGCCCCTGCACCTCAGGCGATTCACGTCGCTTACCCAATTCAAGAAGGACCTCAAGACCTGGCTTTCGAATGATCCTACCCCTAGAGGGATCCGCATCCTCCCTCGTCCCAGGGCCTTGAGACCCTCACGGGTGAGCAGCTTCGTTTTATAAACCCCTTATTGATTGATTGATTGATGCAGGAAGCAACACATAATTAAAACGCTGCACATTCCACTGCTTCACTCTTCAAGGGTAGGAAAGGTCCGGTGATGTCACTTCCAGTGATGTCACAGTGATCAAAAGTTGTCGTTTACAGATCAGTACAAAAGCCCACTTCCTCCACCAATGTTAATCTGGAAGTCTGCTCTTCTGTTTGGGACAATGCAAATAAAAGGCATAGAGTTTCAAGTCAGGCTATAGGAACTCAGGGGTTTCACCCCGGAGACTGAATAGAATGTCCTGTTTCAAAAATGGGACACATGAATATTATTTATATCAAATAACAAACAGAACCTACTTAAACTATTTCTGATATAGTATATTAAAGCTATTTTCTGGTGTGATGTCTGTAACTGTCATATAGCAAGGGGAAAATGACAGGCAGGCTAGGAGGAAACATATTTGCTGTACAGCGCTTTCTTATAACTTAAATTCCCATATTTCCCTTGAGATGAGGGTGCCTTTGATAAATGACTGGCTGTGTGCCCTGTGGCTCCATGCCATGTGTGGTACTTTCAGCTGGCCTTGACGTTTAAGCCATCAGCACTTTGCATGCTGGGATTTCTCAATCCACACTTACAATGTTAAACATGAACTTGAAATGCCCAGAACACAAGGTGCTGGTAAATACACAACCTGGACTAACTCAAGGTGTGGGGCATGATGACGCCACTACACAACCTGGACCAACTCAAGGTGTGGGGCATGATGACGCCACTTAGTAGCTGAGCCAGTGTTGAAGCCACAGTGTTATTTGGACACTTTTAGGTAGGACCACAGTTCAGTTACTGCTCCTCTGCTAGGTTGCAATTATCAGAGCAAAATAGCAGTACATTTTTTCATTACTCACCGGTAATCCAATTACTCTGATTCTACTTCCTTGTCCCAGTCGATACTCATGAGATGTGCCCAGACCCTGGAAACATGCAAAACAACAGGTGATGGACAGAATGCAGAACAATATCATACATTCACCCCAGTGCAGAGATGTGGGCCTAAATCCATCGTTTTTTTGCTCACCATGCCATTCCAGTTTGCACCCAGCCATATGCAAATCAGTCTTGACCCTGTGCCCCATGGGTACAGTCCAGCCCGAACTGCCAAGCCATATCTTCCCTGGACCGGAAACCAGCATCCTGGGACCAGTTTCGGGCTTTCAGCTCACTTTGCCACTGGATTCAAGCAAGCCGGGCTGAAGACGGCTTGAATGCCAGAAACCGGTCCTTGGAAGCTTGTTTCCGATCCAGGGAAGGCATGGCTTGGCAGTTCGGGCTGGACTGTTCCCATGAGGCACAGGGTCAGACTGATTTGCATGTAGCCATGTCTGAACTGGGGTGGCAGAGTGGGCTAAAGAACAGTGATGGATTAAACCCAGATCTTTTGACTGGGTGTGAGTGTTTGATTGGTTCAGATGCTCCGTCCATCACCACCCCCTTTTGTACCGCAGACCCTGGAAACAA
Organism: Lissotriton vulgaris; assembly: GCF_964263255.1. Lineage (NCBI taxonomy): Eukaryota > Metazoa > Chordata > Amphibia > Caudata > Salamandridae > Lissotriton > Lissotriton vulgaris. Next base: position 1,796,520,081 of record NC_141694.1, on the reverse strand, counting down.
GCACACTGCTGCCTGCCTAAAAGAAAATGGTGTAAACGTCTCCCTTTTCTAGATGTACCTGTAACTGTGCTCCTCCTGAGCCAAGAACCAGCAAAGCAGTCCAACAGCCTGCGATCAAAGCCAGGAGCACGGCACAAAGTATAGGAGGAGGATGAGGTCAGGGAAAAGGAGGACGATTCAGAGTAATGAGCATGCAGTACTTCCTCATTCCCTCAATTGAGTCCTTACATCATGAGGGTATACCAACGCAGGTAGGGCTGGCATTGATTGCCCACCAAGGTTGCCAGCCAGAAAAGGCAAAGTCCATATACAAAGGAGGAAAGACCAAACCCAGGGGGTCAACAAAGCCCCATGTCAAGTGCCACAGCACGGCATCAAGCATCAGAAGCCCAAAAGGCAAAGGGCACAACTTGTGGACCCAAGAGGCAAACATAGAGCGAACAAAGCTAAAATAATCAGAACTAACCCACAGGCAGCGATGCATGGAAAGCGCCAGAAGGGGCTAAAGGAAACCACAAAAACCCCTCCAGCAAAGCATGCACACTCTAGTTCAATAAAAAACATAAGCCCATGTAAGAGCATGTTACCGAACCCTACAATGGAGGACGAGAGGAGAAACAAGAACTAGAACACTGAAAGAGATGGCCCACATCTGAATTAGGCGGCAGACTCTCAAAATAAACCAAATACCCAGATCCTTTGAATCCTTAGTGGAAGGGACACACACAGGAAATACACCACACCCAAAACAGGCCAAAAGAGCACACCAGCCTAAGCAGGAAAACAAAGTCAAACCGAAGAGGAAGTCACAAACAGGGCCAACAGTCAACAAATAGGCAGAGGATCAGTGCCCAACACATAGAAAAGGAAGGCCCAGACCACAGCACCTGCTATGTTAGATTAAAATACCCCAAATGGACCCCAGGGAATTGGGTTTGGTAAACATTATTTACAAAAGGCAGGACCCAGCATGTCACTGAAGAAGATGAACCCAGAAGGCAAAATATATGCATGCCATGCAGAAACGTGTGCTTACCCAAACCAGAGCACAGACAAGGCCAAGCAAGTACAGGATGAAATGGCAAGCGTGCCAGGATACACTAGAGAACATGAAGCAAGTTACCTGCCAGAGCTAAGCGTAGATGCAACCCCTGCCCACCGCAAACTGTAAGCATCTGGCAAAATCCATCACCAAATCCCCACATAGAAGAAAAGGAGTAGGAGACCAAGGCCTCAACAAGCATGGATGCAATAGGAGGCAGTGCAGGCCCACAGAAGGTCAAGCTTGCACCTCCAACAAGGAGCATGGGGGAAACCACAAGAGTCTGAGCTAATAACATCAACACAAAAAGCCATATTAACCAGCAGAAACACTTCCAGGACATCCCTTACTCTAAGCCAGAAGGTCCAACGGGTAGGCAGGACTGTAAAGTCCTTAGAGGTCCCCAAATAAGTGTAGTGGGGCAGCATAGGAAGCCAGCCTTTGTGGCAAATACCAAGCAACCATTGAAGACCTGGAAGGGCTGGACCACCAACGAATGTACCAACAACACAACCTAAGGATTACTTCAGTTGCAGGGGTAGGTGCCAGCCACAAAGGGTGCAAGTGCAAGACTAGGGGCAAGCCAGACCTGCACAAGACTTTCTAAGAAACCACAACACACAAAATGAGTTGAAAGAGTAAGAAGAAGAAATGGCAACCCACGTCATCCTGCACATTGAGAAAAAAACAGCAACAGGAGAATAAAGGGGTCCAGCAAGAAGTGAGAACCAGCCAATGCACCCATAGGGCCAAAGACCAGAACTCCAAGACCATCTGGTAAGAACTCACTGCACCAGAGCAGCAAGCATCCAACAAACAAATGATGGAAGTGCCCAACCTCAAGATTGAAGACACCCATCAGAGAGCAAGGCGAGCTAACAGGCACAAACCCCACAGCGGAGACAGTTAAGATTACAAGAAGGCTCTAACTCTCCAAGTATGGCTGCAAAGGTGTAAAAAGAGCAAACACAATAAGCAAAGGAATACAAGGCCTGCCCGCCCAGCAGGGAACAATGGGATCACCTTGGAAAAGGTAAAGTCCCAACAAGAATTATTTGAGACAGCTAACTACCAAACTATATCCCCAATAACCAAAAAGAGGGCGAAATCAAAAACAAAATCTGAGAATTTCTATTGGGAGAACCAAAGACAAGCAAGAGAGGCCACAGTGCCATAACTCCTTTTGCACCAAGAAAGCATCACAAAACTCAGGCAGCGGGTGGGAAGCAAAACTGAGGAACACATGATTAGGAACCATGTGCTTCGAATGCAAGAGAGAGCAAGAATAGCAAACCAATACGAGACCAAGAAGAAGAAGGACTCCAAGCAAGGAACATAAAGGTGCCAGCTTATAGTAAACATGCAAATATCTGTTCAGGAGCCACATAACATGGGAGCCAAAAGTGGACAGAGATGGGCTAAAATGAGAGCAAGAAAGCAGAACCAATCTCCCAGCACTCAAGAGATGAGAAAACCCCAAGCAGAACCACTAGGGAAACCTGAAAGGAACCAATTAGCTCTACGCCCAACATAGAGAGAACGGAGACACCCTACGGAAAGCCAATCAGTGCAGCACTCCAGTCCAGGACACAAGTGCTCAGCTCGTGGGACCATTCCTGCCGCAGTATAAAGCACAAAGAACAGTCAAGGGCCAAACACCATTAAGATCAACAAGAGGGGGACAGAGAAGCCAAACTAGATAGAGCAACCCCAAACAGAGAAGGGGGCTTTGATTGTAAAAACAGCATTTGAGGCTAACAGAAGCAATGGGGATGGGCAGGCATTGTGGCAGGATTGAAAAGAAAGGCAAAGTCCCATTCCAGAAGCACAATGCAAACTTGAAATGCACACAGAGCAAGCAAGACCATGTCTGGCAGCGCACAAAGGTTAGAACTGTGACAACCCCTGAACCCCATGAATATAGAAAAGGGAAGAAAGTGAGACAGCTGGGCCCAGGAAGTCCACGTCGGGGCATATGTCTCACAAGGCCAAAGTCCAGTGGGTGCCCAATGGAAAGACCAAGCCCATCCCACTCCCAAATCTAAGAGTGTAACCCCAAATCTATATCCAAGTCCACCAGGAAAGCAGGGAATTACCTAATTTATATCAGAACCAGCACCACACATGCTTCCATCCAACAAATCTAGCAGGAGGCCAGGGAACAGTAGGATACAAGCGACAGAAATACATGGCACCCCTCTCACAAGCCCCAAGTGCAGGGAGAAAGATTGGGAAAGTACTTGATAAGTCTACACTGAGAGAACAAAAACTCTGTTACTGAAGAAGGCTCCTACACCCCACTCTGAGCAGGCTTACGCCAGCTCCAAGCCGAGTGAGGAGCCAGGGATGTGCATGACAGTCATCAGACCCAGTATACCACAATACCACCTGTCCCCCACCCCAATAGTGCAGCGTGGAGGCGGGCATTTATAGACAGCCATGAACAAGGATGGAGGGTACACATCCCACAAGACCCCCGCTCAGCAAGGAGGTGGGGGAAGCCCATTACTGGTCCACACTCCAGTAATAAGGGGGGGGTGGCACTCACTTACCCCTAAGTGTAGGCATCATATTGCTTCATATATAGCAGGAACACACAACAGGGAGAACCTAGGGAAGGTCCCAAGCTCAGACCCACCAGTGGAGCGGGGATTCGCTAGTCTTTCAGAGGACCACAGCATTGCCAGGCAGAACAAACCCAACACTGGAGACCAAGCCCATTAGGCATATTAAACAGTAGAACACCGCCACACAACCCAGGCCAAGTTCAGCAAGAAAGCCAGGATGGGGGAAAAGAAGAGAAGAGAAGAGAAGAGAAGAGAAGAGAAGAGAAGAGAAGAGAAGAGAAGAGAAGAGAAGAGAAGAGAAAGAAGAGAGAAGAGAGAAGAGAGAAGAGAGAAGAGAGAAGAGAGAAGAGAGAAGAGAGAAGAGAAGAGAGAAGAGAGAAGAGAAGAGAAGAGAAGAGAAGAGAAGAGAAGAGAAGAGAAGAGAAGAGAAGAGAAGAGAAGAGAGAGAAGCGAGAAGAGAAGAGAAGAGAGAAGAGAAGAGAGAAGAGAAGAGAGAAGAGAGAAGAGAGAAGAGAAGAGAAGAGAAGAGAAAAGAGAGAAGAGAAGAGAAAAGAGAGAAGAGAGAAGCGAGAAGAGAAGAGAGAAGAGAAGAGAGAAGAGAGAAGAGAAAAGAGAAGAGAAGAGAGAAGAGAGAAGAGAAGAGAAGAGAAAAGAGAAGCGAGAAGAGAAGAGAAGAGAGAAGAGAAGAGAGAAGAGAGAAGAGAGAAGAGAGAAGAGAAGAGAGAAGAGAAGAGAGAAGAGAAGAGAAGAGAAGAGAAGAGAAGAGAAGAGAAGAGAAGAGAGAAGAGAGAAGCGAGAAGAGAGAAGAGAAGAGAGAAGAGAAGAGAGAAGAGAAGAGAAGAGAAGAGAAGAGAAGAGAAGAGAAGAGAAGAGAAGAGAGAAGAGAGAAGCGAGAAGAGAAGAGAAGAGAAGAGAGAAGAGAGAAGAGAGAAGAGAGAAGAGAGAAGAGAGAAGAGAAGAGAAGAGAGAGAAGAGAGAAGAGAGAAGAGAGAAGCGAGAAGAGAAGAGAAGAGAGAAGAGAAGAGAGAAGAGAGAAGAGAGAAGAGAGAAGAGAAGAGAGAAGAGAAGAGAGAAGAGAAGAGAAGAGAAGAGAAGAGAAGAGAAGAGAAGAGAAGAGAAGAGAAGAGAGAAGAGAGAAGCGAGAAGAGAAGAGAAGAGAAGAGAGAAGAGAGAAGAGAGAAGAGAGAAGAGAGAAGAGAGAAGAGAAGAGAAGAGAGAGAAGAGAGAAGAGAGAAGAGAGAAGAGAAGAGAAGAGAGAGAAGAGAGAAGAGAGAAGAGAGAAGAGAGAAGAGAGAAGAGAAGAGAGAAGAAAGAGAAGAGAAGAGAAGAGAAGAGAAGAGAAGAGAAGAGAAGAGAAGAGAAGAGAAGAGAAGAGAAGAGAAGAGAGAAGAGAGAAGCGAGAAGAGAAGAGAAGAGAAGAGAGAAGAGAGAAGAGAGAAGAGAGAAGAGAGAAGAGAGAAGAGAAGAGAAGAGAGAGAAGAGAGAAGAGAGAAGAGAGAAGAGAGAAGAGAGAAGAGAAGAGAGAAGAAAGAGAAGAGAAGAGAAGAGAAGAGAAGAGAAGAGAAGAGAAGAGAAGAGAAGAGAAGAGAAGAGGGGCTCCAATTTAACAAGTCTAACACTGGTTGTCATCTTGCTTCATTACACACGAGTGCTTTATTTGTAGGCAAAACACAATGGCCCTGAGTCCCATAGCTAAACTGCGACGAAAGTCTAACTTTACGACTTTCGGTATTCACGAAGGGCATTTACGAGTAGTAACGTTAGACTTTTGTCTCAGTTCAACTTAAGTTCTGGCCCTAAGTTTAACTGAGACCAAAACTTAAGTTTAACAGAGACAAAAGACTAACTTTACTACTCGTAAAAGCCCTTTGTGAATAGCGAAAGTCCTTAAGTTAGACTTTCGTCTCAGTTGACCTTTGTGAATTGGGCTGAAGTTTCTTCCCTTATTTCCTCACGACAAGAAATACTTTTTTTCCTTGTAATCATTGTTGAATGCTATAATGAGTAACAAATTCAAGAAAACACCTGCAGTGTGACGAGTTTATACATTGTATCCAGTTAGGGATACTGCAAGTTCGAAGGACGGAAGATTGCTAGAGACAGCCATGAGAATCTGTGGCCTGTGCAATTGTATCGGGTTGTTTGATTCTGATCGGACAGCTTTCCTGAGAACAAATGAAAGCGTGTGAAATGCTGGAAATGTGACTTTAATATAGTGCAGAGCTGAACTGACCGATTCCGGTTGCTCCAGACTTCAGACTGATTCAGATGCAAGTTAGACTTGAAGTGATTCAGAGCTGTGATGTCCCAGAGAAGGAGCAGGTTTTAGGCTTTTCCTTTTGAGGCATCCTTATAGTAAGTAGATTGCCCTCTGATCTAATAGACTTTAATGATTTTGATGTGTCTATTAACTGCATAATAACAGAGAAAACACATTCTAATTATGATTTGCCATTAACCTGATTGATTTTTGATTTCCATAAACATTTACCTTTTAATAAACCTTTGTGACTTTAAACTAAACACTCGTTTTTGGAGGCTCATATGCTTCACGAATTATCGAACGTATTTATTCTGCTGACTAAGTTTAGTCGTGGAAGATTCGATGCCTCAGAGTAGCGCTTTATGATCCCTGAAATCTGCACCAAGCAGAGCGCTAACACCAAATTATCCACAGCAAGTAGAGAAAGCACAGCTCACCCACCCACAGGTGAGCTGGAATTCCCACATGGAGACAATAAGCACAGGATGACTGTATTGTAAAGCCAGAGACAGGTCCTTTATAGGCCCACTTGAAGGAAGAGACGTATATTTTTGTTTTTAGGTAGACAGCAGGGTGCCTGGGGTGAAGACACCTCATGAAGCAAGGACTAGGACATGTGTGCTCCATGGCTGTCTGCTTAGATGTGTGCTCTACAAGCTCCCTTACATACAAGATAGATGCATAGCAGCTGGTCTTATTAAGAATGGGTGTGTCTGAAGCTGGTTTAAGCTTCCAGGCCTTCCTTTCTTTACATTAAGGCTCAGCAGGGTTCACACACCATTGACAGGGGTTCAGTGTGTGGTGCAGAAACCCTAAGTGTTTCGCCGTTGGGTGGTGTTTTGTCAAATAACATTTCAAAGCTTATGAAGTTCCACTGATTATCAAAGAGAGGTTCCTCTTGCTTGAAGGTTTTCCAACCCTCTGGTTCTTAGAAGATGCAAACTGACAGGTTATGAGGCCCCCCGACTGCAGAGAGCCCCACCCTGGAGCTCAGAAGTCCTCATTGGTCTCCACTATTGTGAGACTCCAGGCGCTGGGCATTGACAAATCCTGGCACACGAACTGGGGGTTTCTGCCCCATAAAAATACTCACTCTGCAGAGATTGTGGATTCCACAGGCCCAGCTCTGGGACTGGTTTCTGGTGCTTTCTGGCTTTTTGTGTATTCTTCGCAGACCGGTCAAGCTTCAGGCTTTGTCCTCAGTGTCAGCGGAAAGGATGGATGGGTTGGGAGCTCCATGTCAGGGAGAAAAAAAACGAAGACACTAAAGAGGGAATGACTACCTCACTTAGCTACCTGCATGTCTGCTGAGGGTAACACCTCTGGGGAAGAATGGAGTGGTGAGAGGGCAAGGACTGTTTCCCTACTTGGGGGGTTGGGGGGGAGGCTTTGTCTCCTTTTCTACACACCCTAAAGTAAGGTCAACTTCAGAGGCACTCACAGATGCTATGGAGGAGTCTTGCAATGCACACTTCTGCCAAGCACTCCAATATCCATGTTGTGTACCAGCCACACACAGGATGGATTCCTGGGCTGTGACACAGTGGCATAATGAAATTTGAGGGGGGCCCGTGCAAAGTACATGGAGCCGGGCCTCTCCCACCCCTGGGGCTGCAGGGCCTTATGTTACGCTACTGCTGCCAGACACAGGACATATGCTCCACACCCATCCTACTTTCCATGCATCATGTAAGTTTACATGGAACATCATGTTGTATAAGGATAAAGTGAAGGATCCAGCTGCAGGAGGCTGGCAGAACATTTTAAATGGGAGAGACTAGTAGGTACCTCTCTCTATGCAGGGAACATATAGAAAGGTCAGTCTTGCAGGGATAATCAGTCACTGCCATCATTATCAGTCCTCCACCGACCAGTGTGGTGATAGTATGACATGCTCAGAGAAGCAGCGATGTTCGTGGTGTGCAACTCCAGGCCTCACAGCCATGATCTGGGTCTCAATACACTTCTACAGGGGCCCTCAGCAAACTTGTGATAGTATAGGTACTGGTAGTAGGGGTGCTGCAACACCCCCAAATAACCATGCTGGAGTTCAGAAGTTGAATGAAAAATAAAGATGCCTTTATATTTTGTTTTTCTCTTGTCACAAAGGTCAAATGCTCGTCTCTGTCTTCTGACAAATTGCTGATTATTCTTTTCACATGGAGATTGGTGCTTACTTTTCTTTCTCTGACTGCAAAGTGAGAGGGTTTTGTAATGTGAACTATATGACAATCTTAATGAATGTGAAAGGAAAGGCTTCAGGATGTTAATATTTTTTTCTAACACAACAAAACATGAACTATACAAATATTTCAAAATATTTCAGCAGTTAGGAAAGCACAACTGAAGAACGTTCTTTTGTAATTCTGAAGTGTGATTGAAAAAAATATTTTAATTGTATTAAATTAAATCACAACACTTTACTTTATAATGTGCAATTGATTAATATTCACTGAAATCAATATTTACAGATCATCTGACCGCTGTATAGTTTTATCGTAAAATTACATGGCTGTGCTAATTCAGATGCCATTTCAATATAAATGCTCCATATCTTTGTAAATATGAAGCATTTCTGATCTCTTCTTTTCACTCAACGCAGCTCAGCAACTTTACTTGCTGCCCTTGGTTGTGTAATATATTTGTAAATGTGCCCCTGAAATTTTCCCAATTCTCATGAGTTCAGTTACGTAACACTGATGGCAGCACCCCACTCTGAAAGGTTTTCCAGCATCACTGTGTACTTGTTGTGTGTGCGCAGACCAAAAATAAAAATTATCCTCTGGCTTGCTCCATGGGTAACTATATGAATATGGGTGCCCGCTTTCTAGAACCATGAACAGGACATTTACGCTCAACACTCAGGGGCAAGGTACCTTGCTGCATTGCCATGCATCACAAAGAAAGGACAGGAATGTGTCTTATTTACCCAATATGGTGCATTACCTTCTCGGCCGTTTTCCTCTCACAGCCTTACATGTGAGTTTACCTCCATTCATGCAGAACCTAATCACCAAACTTGATTTTTCCTTCCCAATCCAAGATGGCCCCCATACCAAAGGGTATAAGTAAATCACTTCCTGAAATAACAAAGCACAGAAAGAAATCAGTTGAACAACAGGGAGAGGTGTGGGGGGAACTCAGGAATGAGATGAGGAAGACATGGACTTGGAGTAATGAATATTACCCATAAGTAACCAGGCATTGCCTCCTCGTCAGTCTTCCTCTCACGGTTCTTACGTATGAGTATGTACCCAAGCCAAGAAACTGATTTCGAACAAGACTATGAAAAAGCAAAACAAGGGACATCAAACAAGGTGCAAAGAGGATGACAGTGCAGGAGAACCTGCAGGACACAAAACAGCAGAGAACACAAAGTAGAGGGCACACCACTATCCAGAGGGAAACGCGAGCGGCAGCACCCAAGCAGCTGCTATGCCAATGCAATGAAAGAAAGCCTCAGCATACGCATCCCAGGAGGCCGCAACACCCCCGGAGACCACTCAGTGAAAAACCCCAGAACACGAAGAACAGCCAAGGGTGCAGCTACAGGGACAAAGAAGGCATGGAACCTTCAGCTTACCGGCGAGGCTCCCAAACTCGCGAAACACAGCATTGTGTCGCAAAGATTGATATAGAGAATGAAGCACAGCCAGAGAAGAAACCAAGGAGCAGACAACAGGAAGGCAAAACGACACCAGAGCCCAAAGGCAAAGAGGACACTACTGGTAGCGAAAAAAGTCTGAAGCAGAAAAAGCGCCACAGCGGTCGGAAGAAAAAAAAGCCAGCGCCAGAGAACAGCCAGAAGAACTACAGTCGAAGTAATCAAGGAGGGTCCAGACAACCAAAAGAGGGGAAGAAGGGGAATCCCTTGGCAGCGAACCAAGTCGGGTATGGGAGAACAAAACAAAAAAGGACAGACAGGCTATCAAGCCAGACACACCTCCACAGAGGAAGGAAAACACCATCACAGCACTAGCATAACGAAACTTGAGTGGGCCCCCCTGCAAGGTTCATGGAGGGACTTCCTCCAGACTCAATCAGCAGCACTCCAAGCAAAGTATTGTGCTGAGGGGGCCACCTGGAGCTTGGGGACACCCCACACCGTGGGGGCTGCAGGGGCCTATAATACGCCACTGCATCAAAGGGCAACAGAGGGTCCAGACAGACAGCCCGTGAGAGTGACGGCGGAGAGACAGGAAAAGGGAAACGACACTGAAGCAAGTCCGCCCAGACTGAGTAGCAGGGAATGGGCACACCCTCCCCGCCGAAAGAGCCGACAAGCAGGCCACCAGGCAGAGGCACCCCATCATATGCAGGAAACTGCCGTCAGCCCCAATAAAGTGTAAAAAAAAAACGCTGACACACATCACAGCCACCCCTGAGCAGAGGACACCCCTATGGTGGCACCCCAGGAACATATGTCCAAGCGCACAGAGCACGGGCACCCATATGCTGGGATGTGAGGCAGTGTGCGCCCATCCTCCTCTGGTTTGAAATGGCTCCCTTGAGTTAATGAGCCGACGAGCTCTGGTTGATGCACCTGCGCCCAGCGAGTGGTACACAGACCTGAGAAGACTTTGGGCAGCATCTCCAGCACCCCCCAAAAAGAATGTGCTGCCCTCTACTGAAGAAGGACAACTATCCTGAAACACGTATCTAGAGATACACAGCACTGGCTGGACCAACAAGGGTGAAAAACAAAAGCCTGACACTGAAGTAAGTGTTATCATGCACTGCATTGAATATGATGCATGGGGCAAACTGAGTTCTGGGGTGTGAGGGAGTGGGCGCCCACCCTCCTCCTGTATGAAAGAGCACCCATATGCATCTCGGGCAGAAACACAAGTATCGACCTCAGGAGGATGAAAGGTTGAGTGAATCCTCTGGGATCGGAGCCAGTGCTCAAGAGGTGAAACACATGCCCCTACAGTGTACACATCAGTCCGCCAAGCCACCAGACCCGACACCAACTTGAAATAATCCAACAAAAAACAGCCCATGCCCGCAGGTGATCCCCGTGGGAAGAAAGAGACTCTGGACTTAAGGCATTCATTTCTGAGACAACGGAAACAAAGCCAGAAAAGAAAGTCAACAAGGGGAGACAGGCACATCCCCATCCCACAGGGAGGGGGGCTGATAAAGGGGGCAGTACCCCAGACAGGGGAGTCACGACCCCGCAGCCTTCAAGAGAAGGAACGATCGGGACCCACAGAATGCAAAACACCCCTTAACAGAGCCCAAGCAAGGGAAACACCATGGGGGATGACTCCATCCCAAAGGGAATGACCGGAAAGAAGAAGAGGACATCGAAACAGAACCCAAACCTGGGAGCAGACAGCTGTGAGACTGAGGAAGGGCAGAAACTGCCATCCTGAAAGAGAGGCAGAACAGGTGGAGACACCAACCAGAATAACACAAGCGTGAGGACTGAACAACCCCGAGGCCCAGAACAGGGTGGAACACACCCACTGCCAACGGGTCATGGAAAGCCGAATGGAACCGCCAGAAGCAAGTCCCACCAGCAGCGATGCAACTCCCACCAGAGGGAAAGGTTGCTGCAAAAAGCCCTGCCGAAACAATGGAAGCAGCCCAAACAAGAGATCATGAAGGGCATAAGAATGGGCAGAGGCCAGGCACTCCCTTCCACAGCCCAGGAACCAAAAAATGGAAAGAACCAAGTGACTGCAATACGGGCCAGTAGAAAATGCAGTAACAATACCTGAAGCATCCACCCTAGAACACCGCATCCACAGATGGGAAACAAGGAACCTTGAAACAGGAAGTCGCAGAAAGAATGGGGGCTGGAGTACCAACGCCAGGAGCAAAGCAGAAGCCACAGCTCTGGCAAACATAGGGACATATTATCAAGCAGGGCGTTAAAAATAATTGCTGTTTTAGTGGCAGAAAACTGATGCCAAAGTGGCGATAATGGGCTTGATAATATGGCCTTGTGAATTCCAATAGAAACCCATGTTCTGGTGTGAACATGGGCTTCTATTGGAATTCTCCAGGGCATATTTTCTGTTGCTAAAACTGCGATAATTTTAACGCCCTGCTTGATAATATGCCCCATTATCCACAGAAGCGCCAGCCCATGCGAGGAGTCCCAATTTACAAGGCATAGCGGGGCAAAAGAATCTCCACACCCAAGGAGACCAGAGCATGGTGGCCCAGAGAAACATGTTCCCCAGCCTGCCAGGCAAGGGAGAAACGAAAATACACAAAGAGCCCACCAAGGCACCCAGCGAAAGAGGAGGAGGTGCCCACCAGAAATGTACAGCAAAGTAGGAAGGACAAGAAGGAAGCGGAAACATATGGTGCACCCGGGAGAACCCGTGTGCCCCCAACAGGAGCAATGGGGACCAACATTGCACCCCATGCCCAGCAGAGCAGCGGGAACAGCAGAACCAGGAGCACACCAAAACAGAACCACCTTCCAACAGAGCCGGCTCCTAGCCGCCCAGCAGAGGGGCCAGGATAGGAGGGAATCTGACAAACTGATTAAAGAAAGCAAAAACAGGCAGCACCAATAAGTAAAATCCAAATATGGACACACCTTGGGCCTGCACAAATGACAGTAAGGCCCATAACATCCCCCCACCCCATGGCAGGAAACATATGAGGAACCAAACCAGGAGGCACCGCTCCGGGGCATGAAATGCAGCCCAAACAGCTGCAGCAACAAGGGCCCTGAGAACTGGGGCCACATCCACCACAATCAAAAGAAAGCACCAGAACCCCTGAATGTGACCGGAAAGTGAAGGTCTCCACAACTTCAAGCCAGCAGTAACACAGACCACAGGATTGCCAAGGGAGGAAATGAAGGAACCGGCAACCAGACCAGCACAGGAAAGACGCTGGGTACCAGGGCAACGCCAACCACAAGTGTGCTCCCCCACTCACAAAGGACAGGCAGTGGCAATAAGACATGCCACATCGTAAAGGGAAGGCGCCATACAGAGTCCAGGCAGAGGCCATGCATCAGCTGCCCCCATGCAGCAACACACCGCCAGATGGGACAACCGTACAACCCTGGAAGCGCAAACACAGCCAGGGGAATGGATGCCAAAAAAAGAAAAGAGCCCGAGGCCCAGCAGGTCATCATGACAACACTGCACAATACAGCATGCTTACCTGCTTGGAAAGGACAGGAGGCACCCTGGAGACACCCTGCAAATGGCGAAGCGGGTGCGTCATATTGAGATCAGGCAAACGTCACACTACTGCCGACCTCAACAAAAATCGGGCCAGGCAGGCACAGAGACGCTGCACACCCTCCACAGAAGTCCACCCTTAACCTGTTTAGAGCGTCGAACGTTCAGCGCCTAGTGCTGAACGTTCGAATAACGGGTCGGGCCGCGTCGGCCAACGGACGTGCGCAGCACTATCAAGGTAGTGCACGCGATGACCGTTGGCCGACTGCAGCGCTTAAGGGGTAACCCAGAAAATAACCAGGGAATAAAGCAAATGAAAAAAATGAACACAGAAAAAATATATATCCCATGGCTGTCACAGGCAGCTCAGCAGGCCACAGACACCAATGTGGTGTAGTATGCCCTGCATAAGAGTGTGACCATTAAGAACAAAAACAAACCGCTACAGCAGGTCTGCAAAAACAAAAGAAAACAACTAAAGCATACCTGTAGCCAAGATGGCAATCGGCTGCAGGAAGAAGAAAACTGGAAGTCCTTCAAACAAAGTGATGCACTTAAACCCTTTGGTATGGGGGTTATCTTAGATTGGGAAGAAAAAGTCAAGTTTGTTGATTAGGTTCTGCATGAATGGAGGTAAACTCATACGTAAGGACTGTGATGAGAAAGACAGGAATTCGGAGTAATTCATATTACCCGTAACTGGGCATTCCTGTTCTTACTCCGTGCGCTGGCACCATTTAGGTAGCCTAGCACCAACGCAGACACCTTGCACCCTGGTGCAGGGGTGCCTGTGTTGTAAACAGCATTGGTTTTGCGCAGGAAGGATGGAGGACCATCCTGCACAAAAACAATCCTGAGGTTCTTTCCTCTTTCTAAGAGGAAAAAAACTAGGAGAAATAAACATATTTCTCCCTGTTATGCCTCCCATGGGGGGACTTAGCTTTTTGGTGCATTCCCAGGTCTACCACCTTAGGTAGATCTGGAAATGCCTTCAAAACCATGGGAGTTATTTGGGCACACTCCTGCAACGCCAATGGAAGGCCTTGCATCGCAGAGTAATACAACGCATCGATTTGCGCTGCATAGCATTACTCCAGATCTTTGAAGCCATTCAAAGCCATGCAAAGTGGCTTCAAGAATATGACTTTGCGACACCCTTGCACCACGTTGCAGGGTGCAACAGCGACTCAAACCGAGTCGTAAATAGGGCCCCGAGTGATGCTCCAACTAGTACCATGGGATCACCTCATCTGTCCAGAACACCAAAGACAGTAAGAAAGCCAGTAAACAGGAGGCATGGATAGTTTTACATAAGAGGATTCTAAGTAGGAAGCCCCCCCCCCCCCACTCCTCCCCCCCGCCCCCCCCCCCCCACCCCCCCCGGTCTGGGATCTGGTGCATAGTTTGCACCGGGCAGACACAATTAAGAGTGTGCCGCAACACAGACAGGGACAATGAACCTGATCAGTAACATGGCCCGTGATGACGTGAAACTAGGTGGACCCAGGTTTTCAGGTGCATACTGGTGCAGGCTGTGCAGAACTTTTGCTGTGCAGTTTTGTTTGCATCTGCAATGCAAAAACCGAGCATCACAAATGCTTGCCAGCTTGTGTGTGCCGTGGTACCTGTTCCTGATTGGAGGCACAGGCATCACCTAATTGCTTGTTTAAGGGTGTGCGTGTCCCACTCTGTTATTTTTCTTGTGGCTTCTTAGCGCTAGAACGGTGGTAGGACACCTGGAAAAGGCGACCCCTTCGCGGATGATGTTACTGAACAGACTCCCTCACTACTCTGTCAAAATCTGAAGCTATAATTACTTTCAAGCCAGAAGGGCTACCTTCGTTTGAAAAGGCCAATCAAAAGGCCAACCATAATTAACACTCAATTAGGATTATTTACACGCCCCTTGCACCACTGGTACGTCACTTTTTCCCATATTAAACGTGACGCACCGGCGGCACATGGGGCTTGTACATAAACCTCAACATATTTTGCTGAACTACAAAGACCACAATGCACTGTCACGGACTGAGTCAAGACATTAGTTTGTCTTTGGATTTTCCTTTTCTGTTAATTTTTGTGCTCATGAAGGAATGCTGGTCTGTCGCAGCTCAGTGGGGGTGGGGGTGGGGGTGTACGTGGCCTGCTTCTCCTCGTGCAGGTGTTGTTCCCGGACCCCATCGGTGTCGGGTCGAGGAGGGGGCTCTGTTTTGTCTTCTCCCAGGAGAGAGACGACGCTGACAGCGGAGAGAAATGGCCGGTGCATATATGGAGGCAGTTTAAATAGCGTCCGCCGAGTGGAAAAACGTGGCCTTTTGCATAAATAACAAAAAGAGAGCGGTGAACCTGGCAGTGTCATCATTAGCCTGCACATAAATTCGCCTCGCAGCCTTTGGCACGGGATGCAAACAGTTATCCTTGTGAGAGAGGCGTGCGGCCCTGACGGGTCCCGGGGGGGCTGAGACTGCAGCAGGCGCGGGCACACGTGACTCGGCGCCCTATAACTAAGGACGCTCCATTCTTCACGTTAATCGGCCGACTCTGATCTTGATGAGAACCGTTTTAATAACACTTAAATATAGAGTTTCTTTCCATTCAGAATAATATACCTAATCCCTTCTAATCCCGTGTGGGCACCGTGCCCCTGGAAGACCGCACCGAAATGTTCTTATCAGACACGTTTCACTATATATTCATTTTTTCCACTACTTCGGCCAGGCCGGGGACGTGTAGGGTGCCAAGCGCTGGGCGCGGCTTCTGGGCACGTTATCTTGCAGTATGCTGGGAACCAAGCTGTACAAACAATGCAAAACGGGTAAGGGTTACAGAAAATCCGGTGTCACACCTGAAGCCTTCAGGTAGCGTTTCCCCAAACGTTTTGCTATCTCCTCGCGGGTTTTGCTGATTCTCTTGTGGCCTTAGGGCCCGGGTGACTTTCCCACTGTAAAATTCAGTGTGAAAGTGCCAGGGGCGTGGCTTCACTGTGGGGAGGGGTGGTGGAGTCCTGACCTGACAGGACCCTCGCTGCGCGGGGTTAGGCCTCAGGCTTTGGGCTGCAGCGATATGAGACATACACACTGGTATATTGTTACTGGGCCAAGACCCTGAGTCGTCCTAAGCCTCTTTATTTAAACCCTCGGGTGTGTGGCGCTGCAGCAAGGCCTCAACGCGTGGTGAGTGAGGCACGTAATAAAGACAATGACACTGGCAGTATGGTTAGCCGGAAAGACCCCGAGCGGTCTTACCCCCGGCGCGAGCCCGCCCCGGGGTGTGCGTGCGTGCGTGAAGGTAAGAGATACAATGTATGAGAGAGCCCGAGTGGCTTTCTACATCCCTCCTTTGATTTAGTTATGTTCATGCTGCAGACGCCAGACCTCGCTTCACGGAGATGCCCAGGCAAAGTCTCTCAGATGCAGGTTGGGCCTCGGATTGGGTCTCAGACTGTATCTCAAATTTCGGGCACCTGGTGGCTCGACAACCCCAGCCGGGGTTGCCCCAGTATGTTCACCCGCGCCGGTCACCCTTGGCTGAACTTGCTCTGCGATGAGACTCCGTGGTGTCATTCTAGGTGGACTCACACCACCTTGCTAGCTCACTGTTGACCTTGGCGGACTCCTGCCGAGGTCCAGATCTTCACACTCCGCAGCTTCCGCTTCCTCTTCGGCTCCATGTCCTCCCGTTGTTCCGTCTACCTTCTTAAAGCATGACACATTCCGCGTCACTACTTGTCCATTACGCTTCGCTGTTACCATTGTCCCTTGGATCTTGTCCACTCTCCACACTTCCGACTCGTACGGTGTTCGGAATTTCCATCCTGGATGGCGGTCTTTGACAACTAAACAACCAGTGGTACCTAGTGGTCAAGGGAGTCAATCATCCGGGATCACAACGTAAGTGCAGTGCAGATAACACCCACAGGAACACAACACACCTGTTACTTAAAGTGCAGAATTGGCCAAGTTAGGACTCAAGGACATATGGAAAAATTCCCATCAGAAGCCACACTGTACTGCCCTCTTTTACATCATTTGGGATCTCCTTGCCCAGGAGACTAAACACAACGGCCGGCAGACATTACCTGTGCCGAAATGGAGATGTGAGAGGAGAGTAACACAAGAAATGAATGGCAAGTGTAGGGTGAAAAGAAGAGAAAGTGAGTATAAAATTGGGTGAACTGGGTAGAAAATACAAAGTTTATTAGTGTCTCCCAGTCCCTAAGGCTAAAAAGATATGTGCAAAAGCGGTTTTAGAAATAATAGCCGCGTTGAGTAGTGGTGGACATGTTTCAGCATTAATTGAAAAAGATTTTTCATGCATTCCTCAGGACCAAGATTTTAAAACTACTGCTTTTAGTGAAAGGTAAAAGATATCACCTGCAAGGATCAGGTTATGCTCAACCAAGGACTGATATCGCATCGCATCAGAACATAGGATCCACAGAGAAAGACAAACAAACAACAAAAATGGGAGAACATCAGTATTTCATTTTCCCGCAGTTTTTTTGAAACAATGCCATATACAACCTGCAAAATACGGTACCAGATCCATATGTATAGAAGGGAACAGATTCCATTATCAACACTCACCCATAAATGATGGTTGAGGAGCTTCACCCCACCTGGCTGCGGCTCAGGTATAAGGAGCACCGCTCTACAAAAGGAGGATTAAATGAAAGAAAAGAGACAATCATCGCTCATTCAGAATCCATCGTTGGTGAATGGATTATATCTAAGAACAATCGCTGTCTTTGCCGATTATCGTTGGGAAATACGCTGATCATAAACATAAGACCTGCCTGCTGTATGTTATATACCCCTGCTCATAGGAAGTCTGGATATTATTGGGTGAGCTGAGACTGAGGTATATCGCGGTGTGATCGCGTAGTGTGACCGAATATGATGTTTGTATGTGATGAAATCAATACACGCACACTGCTTACCTATCCGTCGGTGTCTCCCGACAGTCATCCGAGCTGTCTGGGGGGGCACCGATTGTGCGACTCGCTCTGTGTTATATGCAGTTGTTTCTGAGGATCGAGTCACATGACCGGCTACAATCACGTGGTCACAAGTAATGCCGGGAAAATGTAGTTCTAGGTACAGGTTGTTGTAGTTTTAATGAATCTAGTATAGCCTAGCGTTAGTACCTATAGTATGTGATCATTGTCGTGTGTTGGGTATACACAGCAATGACAGCAAGGAATGTTCAAGGTGTATATCTTGAAGCCTGCAAAAATGCGTACGTTATTGAAGGGACATCCACGGTATGGGCTCGTTAAGTCCCGCCTTGTCACTATTCAACCTGTAAACCCATTTCTGTTCAATCTTGAACAGAAAGCGGCTGGCATCTGAACAGGATTCTGGAATGGGTGGTTGTTCTAAAACTGTCCAGTGGAAGTCGTTGGGACCATGCCCCTTTTCTAGGAAGTGTGCGGTTAGGCAGGTCGCTTGTTTACGACACCGCACTGTGCTTTTGTGCTCTTGGATTCTTGTTCTAACCTTCCTAGTCGTCATGCCAACGTATTGGAGTTTACATGGGCAGGTAATCAGATAGATTAAGTTATTGCTGTAGCAATTTGTGAACCTGGTTTGGATCCATGGTCGGTTGGTGCCAATGTCTACACTTGTGGATTTGCAGGTTTGGGGACATACAGTACATGCCCCGCAGGGGTGATGGCCTTGAACCGGTGGTAAGTCCCATAGAGTTCCCACTTGTCTGGGTTCCTTATTGCGTGGGCGTGTATGGACTAGCTGGTCCTTTAGGTTTTTTCCTCTTTTATAAGCAAAAAAAGGTAAAGGGATGTCATCTCCACCAGTTTTTAAGATCGACCAATGTCTTTTCACGATCTTTTGGACTTGATTAGATCTGGTATTGAAGGTATTTACAAAGGTTATGCGGTTTGTTTTCTCTTTAGGTGGCTGGATTTCAAGTAGAGATTCTCGATTGTTGTTCGAAGCCCTCTTTTTGGATTTGCGTATTATTTTCTTGGGATAGTCTTTTGCAATCAGTTGTTGTTCCAAGTTATTTGAATGGTTTTTGAAGGCTTCTTTATTCGAGCAGTTCCTTTGGACCCTCAAGAATTGGCCAAACGGTAGATTGTCCCTTAGGGCGCAAGGATGACAGCTATCATATCTTAAGAGGGCATTGCGCGCCATAGGCTTACGATAGAGTTCAGACTCCAGACCGTTGGCAGTTGCGTTGATTCTCAAGTCCAGGAAAGCCAGTGATGTGCGACTGGACTCAATGGTGAACCTTAGATATGCATTTCTGGTGTTCAGCCAAGCATGGAAGGAAATTAGATCTTCTTCAGTCCCCCGCCACACCACCAGAATATCATCGATATAACGCTTCCATACATGTAGCGACTGTAGGTAGGGGTTGTCAGGCGTGAAGACATCCTGTTGTTCGAAGTTATGAACATACAGATTCGCTAGGCTCGGCGCAAAGACACTACCCATGCTAGTCCCAGATGTTTGTAGGTAGGTAGTGTCTTCAAAGCGAAAGTAATTCTCTTTCATAGCGATCTCAGCCAGGGTCATGAGATCGCTATGAAAGAGAATAACTGCCAACGGTCTGGAGTCTGAACTCTATCGTAAGCCTATGGCGGGCAATGCCCTCTTAAGATATGATAGCTGTCATCCTCGCGCCCTAAGGGACAATCTACCGTTTGGCCAATTCTTGAGGGTCCAAAGGAACTGCTCGAATAAAGAAGCCTTCAAAAACCATTCAAATAACTTGGAACAACAACTGATTGCAAAAGACTATCCCAAGACAATAATACGCAAATCCAAAAAGAGGGCTTCGAACAACAATCGAGAATCTCTACTTGAAATCCAGCCACCTAAAGAGAAAACAAACCGCATAACCTTTGTAAATACCTTCAATAGCAGATCTAATCAAGTCCAAAAGATCGTGAAAAGACATTGGTCGATCTTAAAAACTGGTGGAGATGACATCCCTTTACCTCTTTTTGCTTATAAAAGAGAAAAAACCTAAAGTGCCAGCTAGTCAATACACGCCCACGCAATAAGAAACCCAGACAAGTGGGCACTCTATGGGACTTACCACCGGTTCAAGGCCAACACCCCTGCGGGGCATGTACTGTATGTACCCAAACCTGCAAATCCACAAGTGTAGACATTGGCACCAACCGACCATGGATCCAAACCAGGTTCACAAATTGCAACAGCAATAACTTAATCTATCTGATTACCTGCCCATGTAAACTCCAATACGTTGGCATGACGACTAGGAAGGTTAGAACAAGAATCCAAGAGCACAAAAGCACAGTGCGGTGTCGTAAACAAGCGACCCGCCTAACCGCACACTTCCTAGAAAAGGGGCATGGTCCCAACGACTTCCACTGGACAGTTTTAGAACAACCACCCATTGCGGAATCCTGTCCAGATGCCAGCCGCTTTCTGTTCAAGATTGAACAGAAATGGGTTTACAGGTTGAATAGCGACAAGGCGGGACTTAACGAGCCCATACCGTGGATGTCCCTTTAATAACTTACGCATTTTTGCAGGCTTCAAGATATACACCTTGAACATTCCTTGCTGTCATTGCTGTGTATACCCAACACACGACAATGATCACATACTATAGGTACTAACGTTAGGCTATACTAGATTCATTAAAACTACAACAACCTGTACCTAGAACTACATTTCCCGGCATTACCTGTGACCACGTGATTGTAGCCGGTCATGTGACTCGATCCTCAGAAACAACTGCATATAACACAAAGCGAGTCGCACAATCGGTGTCCCCCCAGACAGCTCGGATAACTGTCGGGAGACACCGACGGATAGGTAAGCAGTGTGCGTGTATTGATTTCATCACATACAAACATCATATTCGGTCACACTACGCGATCACACCGCGATATACCTCAGTCTCAGCTCACCCAATAATATCCAGACTTCCTATGAGCAGGGGTATATAACATACAGCAGGCAGGTCTTATGTTTATGATCAGCGTATTTCCCAATGATAATCGGCAAAGACAGCGATTGTTCTTAGATATAATCCATCCACCAACGATGGATTCTGAATGAGCGATGATTGTCTCTTTTCTTTCATTTAATCCTCCTTTTGTAGAGCGGTGCTCCTTATACCTGAGCCGCAGCCAGGTGGGGTGAAGCTCCTCAACCATCATTTATGGGTGAGTGTTGATAATGGAATCTGTTCCTTTCTATACATATGGATCTGGTACCGTATTTTGCAGGTTGTATATGGCATTGTTTAAAAAAATCCGCGGGAAAATGAAATACTGATGTTCTCCCATTTTTGTTGTTTGTTTGTCTTTCTCTGTGGATCCTATGTTCTGATGTGATGCGATATCAGTCCTTGGTTGAGCATAACCTGATCCTTGCAGGTGATATCTTTTACCTTTCACTAAAAGCAGTAGTTTTAAAATCTTGGTCCTGAGGAATGCATGAAAAATCTTTTTCAATTAATGCTGAAACATGTCGACCACTACTCAACGCGGCTATTATTTCTAAAACCGCTTTTGCACATATCTTTTTAGCCTTAGGGACTGGGAGACACTAATAAACTTTGTATTTTCTACCCAGTTCACCTAATTTTATACTCACTTTCTCTTCTTTTCACCCTACACTGCTTTTTTCAGTTGCCATTCATTTCTTGTGTTACTCTCCTCTCACATCTCCATTTCGGCACAGGTAATGTCTGCCGGCCGTTGTGTTTAGTCTCCTGGGCAAGGAGATCCCAAATGATGTAAAAGAGGGCAGTACAGTGTGGCTTCTGATGGGAATTTTTCCATATGTCCTTGAGTCCTAACTTGGCCAATTCTGCACTTTAAGTAACAGGTGTGTTGTGTTCCTGTGGGTGTTATCTGCACTGCACTTACGTTGTGATCCCGGATGATTGACTCCCTTGACCACTAGGTACCACTGGTTGTTTGGTTATTGCTTTCTGGGGCATGTACCTTGGTGGTCGTTAAACTTGCCCTTGGGCCCTCCTTAAAAATTGTGTGGTGTACGGGTCTTTGACAACTACCAAGTCTCCTTCTTTCAAATTGGGTGCTTTGGCACAACGATGTTCACTTGCCTTCGTGTTGGTGTTCTGTCTCCTGGCTTGAATGGTCTCAGCATCTCTTTCTACTGGCACCCAAGTGCTATCGGTCGGGATACTGTCCCTTGGTGCCCGCTTGAACAGCACGTGGGCAGGAGCACACTTTGTCGTTAAATGAGGCGGTTGTCGGTATGCTCCTAGGAATTGGTCGAGGGCTGTTTCCGGATCCTCCCCGTTGT
Organism: Lissotriton vulgaris; assembly: GCF_964263255.1. Taxonomy (NCBI): domain Eukaryota; kingdom Metazoa; phylum Chordata; class Amphibia; order Caudata; family Salamandridae; genus Lissotriton; species Lissotriton vulgaris. The sequence continues at coordinate 1,796,497,774 of NC_141694.1, read as the reverse complement.
CCTCCGCAATCCGGAGTGCTCTATTCAGTGTTCGCATTAGTCTTTCAACTTCATCGTTTGCCTGGGGCCACAGCGGGGTGATTTTTCTGTGCTTGATCCGAAGGTTCTCCAGGTATGACTAAAATTCTCTCCCTTGAAAGGGGGGTCCGTTATCTGACTTGATTTCCTCCGGGAGCCCCATCGTTGCAAAGACGCGGCTCAGCACTCTTTTGACTTGTGGGAATGCAGTTGATGATATGACTTCAACTATTGGAAATTAAGAAAACGAGTCGACCAGGACAAGCATGTGTCTCCCATCCAGGAAACTGCCAAAATCTATGCAGAGGTGTGTCCAGGGTGTTTGAGGTGCGTCCTCCGTGATTACAGGTGCTGGGGCCGGATCTTCGCCTTTGATCGTGCAGGCATGGCAGGACCGTATCATGGCGTCTACTTGGCTGTCCATGGCGGGGAACCACACTTTGCTCCTTAGGCGTGCTTTTGTCTTGGCCATGCCTTGATGTCCTACGTGCGCAGACTTAAGGCTCTCTGTTGGAGATTTTCCGGTATGACAATGAGGTGCCCTCGAAGGATGATTCCTTCATCCCCCACGCTCAATTCGTTGCGTATCTGCCACAATTGTTGTCGTGCGTGGCTCACCTCCGGCCGGAGGCTCGAGGCCCCATCGAGGAAGTGGGCCCACCGGTTTCCTTCTAGGGCCTGGTGAACTTTTACCAGTGTCTCGTCCATGGCGGTTGCTTCTCCGATTTCTTTGAGTGACATATTCTCCAGGCATGCAGCCTGCGAGATCATGTGGACAAACTCCCTACCTTCTTCCATGGGCGGATACTGGTTGATGACGTTCGGGTGCCGAGACAGGTAGTCGGCCGGGTTGTGGGCCCCTGGGCGGAACACGATTTTGAAATGGTACCCCTGTAGCTGAACTGCCCAGCGTTCGATGCGTGGGGGTGCCAGACGGGACAACCCTGCAAAGAGGGGCAGCAGTGGCTTGTGATCTGTAACCACCGTGAATTCTTGCCTGCAAAGGTAGAGGTGAAAGTGCTGGCACGCCCACTTGATGGCCAGAGCTTCCCTTTCGATTTGTGCATATCTGGTCTCAGTGTCTGACAGTGCCTTACTGGCATATGCGACTGGTTTCCACTCTTCGGATCCATACTCTTGCAAGAGCACCGCTCCCAGACCTAAGGGGCTGGCGTTGACGATTAGTTCAGTGCGGCGTCGTGGTTGGAAGTAAGCCATGGTGGTGTCATCGAGAAGGCTAGCCTTGATAGCTTGAAAGGCTTTGTTAGCAGTTCCTGTCCAGTCCCACTTGTGGTTGGCTCTGGTGAGGGCACTGAGGGGTTCTGCAATCGCGGCTAAATTGGGTATGAACCGACCACAATAAGTGGCCATGCCCAAGAAGCTGCGCACTTCGGTGGGGTTCCTGGGAGTGCTGGCTGCCTTGATCGCCTCCGCCTTCTTGGGGTCTACTTTCAGGCCTTCCCTCGTGAAGATGTATCTGAAAAAGTCTATCGACTCCTGGTAGAAGGAGCACTTTGCTCGGTGGACGGTCAGTCCGCTGTCCGCAAGTCTTTGGAGGGCTGCCCTGAGGTTGGTGTGATGTTCTTCTAGGGTTGCGGAATACACCAAGATATCATCGCCGAGGTTGATCACCCCCTCAGCCCTGATAGTACTTCGAGTATGGCGTTCTGGAAGACCTCCGCTGCGGAGTAGACTCCAAAGCTGAGTCGGGTGTAGCGTCGCAACCCTACGTGGGTCGAAAAGGTGGTGATGTACCTGCTGGCTGGTTCCAACTCGAGCTGGTGGTAACCTGAGTTGAGGTCTAACTTTGAAAACCATTTCGCCCCGTTTAGGTCCGCTACTATATCATCCATGGTGGGAGTGATATGTCGTTTGCGCTTGACGGCAGTATTCGGCAGCCTCATGTCCACACATAGTCGGATCGCCCCTGGCTGTTTCGGCTTTGGTGAGACCACCAGCGGGGAGACCCAGGGCGTCGGGCCCGACACTTTCACGATTACTCCCAGATCCTCGAGCTTCCGAAGCTCTTCTTCGACTTGAGGCCGTAAGTTGAAGGGCATCCTCCTGTGCCGGAGTGCAACGGGTCTGACCGACGTGTCTATGTGTAGCTTGAATTTCCGCCCCTTTAGTTTTCCTATGCCCTGGAATAGCTCCGGAAAGTCCTTTAGCATGAAATCCGCATGCACCTGATGCACCTGATTGGCAAAGAATACCAAGCCAAGGTCCTCTGCCGTGTGGCAGCTCAGAAGCGTGCCATTCTTACCCTCGGTGATGTGGAACTTGGTCTCAGTGGAATACTCGCCGTTAACCTCCGTTGTTTGAATTACTCCTCTGAGTGGTAGTGGTTCCGTGCCCCCGTAGGTGTAGATCCTCGCTACGGAGGGTGTCAGTATGGGCTTTGGAGACATCTTCTCGTATTGGTTCGAATCCATGACGTTCACGGATGCCCCGTGTCTATCAGGGCTTTGACCTCGGTGCCGTCTACTGCTATGGAGCACATGGGCGGCGGCATCCTTCTTGTGGACGCTCTGCTTACGTAGGAGACAACGTACACCTCGTCGTCCTCATCGTCCTCATACCTTGGCCGTCTTTCCTGGGCCTGATTGTCCAGAGGAGGCGGTTCGTGGTCGAGGGATAGCTGTCGGATGCGCTGCGTTACTGCCCTGGCGCGCGGACCGGCTGACCTGAACTTCCCTCCCCGACAGACGGCGGCAAAATGATTCATGCGCCCACACTTGAGGCAAGTTTTTCCTTTCGCGCCACACGTGGCAGTGGCCGGGTGATCTTCTCCGCAATATCCGCACTGGTTCCCTCTCGGCAGGGTGTTCCGTGGTCGCGCTGGCAGGAATCTCTTTGTACCCCATCAACTCTCTCTTCTTTGATCGGCGTTGTCCTCACAGTAGGCGGAGCAATCACTGGCGTGCGCAACGCTGCTTCCATCTCTTCCGCCCTTGCATCAGATAACTCATGCGACCTGGCTAGAATTAGTATCTTGTCGAGCGATATGCCCGGTTGTCTAAGGATGAGCTTTCTCAGCAGCTTTGACTTGCACCCCACTATGATCTGGTCCCTTATTTCTTCCCATGGGTTGGTGAACGGGCATGTGCTTGCAAGCCGGCGGAGCCGGGCATAGTACATATCCACCGACTCAGAGTCAGTCTGCCAGGCTCGTTTAAATTTAAACTTTTCAAAGTCATTATTAAGTTGGGGGTCAAAGTGCGTGTTTAAAGCTGCGACCGCAGCATCGTAGTCGTGCTCAGGCCCTGTGTTGGGGAGTGATTCAAATAGTTCGTTAATTTCGGGTCCCCCGTATAGGATGAGGAGTCTTGACGAGGCAGTCATCGGATTCGAGTGCCTTTCCGATGTCCTTCAGCGTGAGGGCGGCTGGACATGCTTCGAGGGAGACCATCCGGACAAACTCTTCAGTGTAGTCCTCATCGGACAGAGTCTTGGACGGCACTGGCGGGCCGGGGTGCTACGACAGGAAGTCGGCAGGGTTGTTGACCCTCGGACGGGAGACTACTTCAAAACGGTAGGCCTGTAGCTGAACTGCCCACCTCTCGATCCGGGAGGAGCGAGCCGAGATGTGCTAGCGAACAGGGGAACGAGAGGCGTGTGGTTCGTGACCACTCAGAATTCGTGTCTATACAAGTATGGATGGAAGTGCTGGCACGCCCATTTGATGGCCAGGGTCTCGCAATCTATCTGGGCATATTGCATTACTGTTCCACACCAACTCCTTGGACTTTGCCTCCTGCATCAGGACCATGCCCAGTCCTACGGGGCTTGCATCCACCACTTATTCAGGCACCGAAGTGGGCGAAAGTATGCCATGACTTTGTCATTGATGAGGGCTTCCCTGACAGCATGGAATGCCAGATCCTCCTTTGCGGACCAGACCCACGGTTGACCAGACTTTATGAGGGTGTGGAGTGGCTCGGACAGGGATGCCAGGTTGAGAATGAACCGGCCACAGTATGTGGCCATTCCAAGGAAGCTCCGGACTTCAGTGGCTGACGTGGGTCTCAGGGCAGATCGTATTGCCACCGCCTTCTTCGAGTCAACACGCAGCCCTTCCCTGCAGAAGATATAGCCAAAGAAGTCCAACGACTCCTGGTAGAACAAGCACTTGGCTCGGTGCAGGGTGAGTCAGTTGTCCGCTAGCCGTTGAAGGGTGGCCTGGAGATGTACCTGGTGCTCCTTTAGTGTCTTGGATAATACGCGTATGTCATCGCTCAAATTTATTACACCCTGCAGTCCTGTGAGAGTCTCCCTTATTGCATTCTGGAACACCTCCATGACCGAAGAGATGCCGAAACTCAGCCTCTTGTAGCGACGCAGTCCTACATGAGTGGAGATTGTTGTGATGTTCCTACTGTCAGGATGGAGCTCCAGCTGATGATAGCCGGCATTGAGGTCATGCTTGGTGAACCACCTGGCGCCGTTCATGTCGGCCACAATGTCATCCATGGTGGGTGTGAGGTGACGTTCTCTCTTCACGGCTTTGTTTGGTAGGTGCATGTGGACGCAGGGTTCAATCGCTCCTGGCTGTTTTTGTTTCAGGGCCACAACAAGAGGCAACACGCACAGTGTGGGGCCTGACACCTTCTCTATCACACCCAAATCTTCTAACTTCTTCAACTCTTCCTCCACTTGCGGCCGCAAGTGAAATGGCACCCACCGATGCCTCAGGGCCATGGGCTGGAAGCAGCTTGAATGTTTTCCCTTTCAGGCAACCAAGGCCCTCAAACAGCATGGGGAAGTCTCTGAGCATCTCTCGGGCATGTAGATCATGCACCTGGTTCGCAAAGAACACTAACTCCAGGTCCATGTGCCAACCGAGGAGGGTGTCTCGTTTTCCTTCCGTGACGTTGAACTATGTCTTGAGATGATGGCCCTCGTTGGCAACTTCGACCTCCATGACTCCTTGTAAGGGAAGTGATTCATTTCTGTTGTACGTGTATATCCTTGCCTTGGACGGGGAAGTGGCGGGCGTGGCAATAATCTCTCATACTGGTCGCTGTCCATCACATTTACTGACACTCCGTGTCTATGAGGGCACTCACAGGAGAACCAGCCACGGTGATGGTGCACATGGGCGGTTGCCGGCGCTTTTTTCCTTCCCGGCTGACAAAAGACACAAAGAACACGTCGTCATCTTCAGTTCCTAGGCCAAATCCTGGTGGGGTGTTGTCCACCTGCTCCACCAGGTTTTCCAGCGTCAGTTGTCTCACCGCCGTCAAGAGTCCACGTGTGCCGGGAGCGTTGTTTCTTCTTTTGCCACTCCTACAGACTTCTGCAAAATGATTGAGTTTTCCACACTGGGAGCATGTTTTTCCTCTTGCAAAGCACCTCCCTGCCGGAGGGGGATCCAAACCACAGTTCCCGCATGCACTTCTCTGGGGAGGTCTCGTGGATCCCCTTGATTGGGTTGGCTTTCTCTGCGGGCGGGTGGGTTCGCCTCACCTGTGGCACTGCTCCTCATGCCGAGGACGGTAGGCCGGCTGTGACGTATTGCGGGGTGGGAACCTGCTGAGGATGCACGAGCTGCGCTGGCTGTGTGGTCCGCGCATGCACTTCAGGACCTTAAACGTTGTCAGCCGAATGTCTGACTAAATATCGAAATTAAAAATATCGACCTACAAAAATATCGGGACAAAAATATCGAAGTCAAAAATATCGGAATCCTATCCCTAACAAGGTAAGTACAAAAATATCGGAAAAATAATATCGTAGTACAAAAATATCAAAATAAAAAATATCGTTTTTTAAAATGTATTAATAATGATGTTAAAATAATTATAAAATACATATAATGTTACAAATATTAATTAAAAATATTAAAACATAATTTAAAAATTAAAACTAATACATATACATTTAAAATAAATTAAAAACTTAATTTAATGTAATTTTATATTTTGTAATTTCATTTAATTGATTTAATTTAAATTTATTTAATTGTTACCCTGTACGACTGTACCCCAAAAACCCAAAACTGACCCAGAACCCTAAAAATACCCCTTTACCCATGAACTGAAAACTGACCCTGAACCCTAAAAATACCCCTTTACCCAAAAACTGAAAACTGACCCTGAACCCTAAAAATACCCCTTTACCCATGAACTGAAAACTGACCCTGAACCCTAAAAATACCCCTGTACCCATGAACTGAAAACTGACCCTGAACCCTAAAAATACCCCTGTACCCATGAACTGAAAACTGACCCTGAACCCTAAAAATACCCCTGTACCCATGAACTGAAAACTGACCCTGAACCCTAAAAATACCCCTTTACCCATGAACTGAAAACTGACCCTGAACCCTAAAAATACCCCTGTACCCATGAACTGAAAACTGACCCTGAACCCTAAAAATACCCCTGTACCCATGAACTGAAAACTGACCCTGAACCCTAAAAATACCCCTTTACCCATGAACTGAAAACTGACCCTGAACCCTAAAAATACCCCTGTACCCATGAACTGAAAACTGACCCTGAACCCTAAAAATACCCCTGTACCCATGAACTGAAAACTGACCCTGAACCCTAAAAATACCCCTGTACCCATGAACTGAAAACTGACCCTGAACCCTAAAAATACCCCTGTACCCATGAACTGAAAACTGACCCTGAACCATAAAAATACCCCTGTACCCATGAACTGAAAACTGACCCTGAACCATAAAAATACCCCTGTACCCAAAATTAATTAATATTATTTAATTACCAATTAATTATTAATTAACAATAACAATAAAGTAAATATATTAGCACATTTGCTGTAATTAATCTAATTTAAATATTAAGATTATTTTGCACAATTAATTAATTAAGAATAACAATAAATTATATATAAAAATTACTATAATTAATTTTTTAAATAATTAATAATAATTAATTACCAACTAATGAATCATTATAAATATGAAAAAAATTATAATAATTAATTAAGTAATGAATAGAAATTAATTACCAATTAATTATTAATTAAAATATATACAAACATATATCAATTAATTAATTATTATTAAATTACTTCCCACCCTATTCCCCTATAAACCCATAACCCGCTACAGAACATATTTATCAATTAATAAATAATTAAAAATAATGTAAAATTAATTCTCAATTAATTAATTAATAATTCCTAATAATTAATAATTAATTTAACATAATTAAATTACTTCCCACCCTATTCCCCTATAAACCCACAACCCGCTACAGTAGTAAAACACAATATTTAATAAAATAACATTAAAAAGAAATATTAAAACATAATTAATACAATATAATATACACTAAATTTATTTAAAAATAGATATTAGTAACATCAAAGTTATTAATTTCGATATTATTAACATCGATATTTACAACTTCGATATTACTGATATCATACCAATATCGATATTTAGACTGTCGATATTACTTACCTTCGATATTTTTGTATATCGATATTTAAACTTCGATATTTTTGCTTATCGATATTAAAAAATCGATATTTTGTCTGTGTACCTTGTCAGTCGGCCGTGACCACGGGCACCGGGGAGCACTCCAGGCGATGTACACATGAGGCGTGGGAGGGACCCGCCTCGTTGCCAATGTGGAGTTCTGACAGGACCCTCGATGCCTGGGCTTAGGCTTCAGGCTTTGCGCTGCAGCAATAAGAGACATACACACTGGTATACTGTTACTGGGTCAAGACCCAGAGCGGTCCTGAGCCCCTTTATTTAAACCCTCGGGCGAGCCCGCCCTCGGGGTGTGTGCGTGCATGTGAGGCATACGTGAGTGGGCCGTGTGGCATTGTCACCACAGGGGGTATTACACCCCCCCCAATAAATGTATGTTGTAATATATAGTTGGTTACAGGTGCTTTCAGTATGGTGAGGTGTCTGCCATATTTCACCAGGAACCTATATACACAGGGACATAAAGGCACACACAGTACACTCTGTCTCTCTGTTTGTAAAGACTTCGAAAAAGTTTTTTTCCACCAAATAATGTGTTTTATTTCACACAGTACTCCTGCCAATCTGCATTCCACTCCCTTTAATCCCCTCTTGTGCACACCGTTTGTCATATAATGCATTTGTATGATGTGTGCTAGCACGATTGGTGGGAAATCTGAAGCTCACACCCCCCAATATAAATGACCAAGCTACGCCCCTGGAACGTTCATGTACCCTTCCTACACATGTTAGGAAGTGGCGCTTACTTAATGTTTCTAAACATGTGTCCGTCTGCCATTGTCGGCTGGCGTGCCCTTTGCTCTGATGGTGTTTCTAAACACATGTCCAGCCTGCCATTGCAGGCTGGCATGTGCTTTGCAACAATGGTGTTTCTAAATATGTGTCCGGCCTGCCATTGCAGGCTTCAGTGCACACCTGCACCAATGGTGTTTCTAAACATGTGTCTAGCCAGCCATTGCAGGCTCGTGTGCGCTTTGCACCAATGGTGCTACTGAATATGTGTCCGGCCTGCCATTGCAGGCTGGTGTGCGCTTTGCACCAATGGTGTTACTAAGCATATGTCCAGCCTGCCAATGCAAGTCTGTGCGTGCGCCATTGAGGCTGGCCTGTTTAAATCACTTGTGTAAATATGAGCCCAAAGAAAACCCTGAGCTACTGGAGGCACTACTGTAAGGCAAACACCCTTTTAAAAGTGTAAACACATATTTTTCATTTGTTTGTACAAGTATTCTGTATTTATTTTAGTACCATAAGATGTTCTTCAAGAGAAAAGTAACATTGTAGAGTTCAAAATATATATTACGCAATTTCTTAGTCATACATTCTAATGTAAACCGAAGGCAATTCAAGAAGTCACAATAACAATTTACATTGCTTATTTCATTAAAGCGGACAACAAAAAATCATAACATTTTGTCAAAAATCCCAATGCATTTCGGGTTTAAACGCAACCCTTCGTCAGGGGATATAGAGAATATAGGTAAAGAAAATAAATATGTAAATTTCAGATGTCGACTTTCAATGTTGTAGAATGTTCAGGACCTACAAAGACAGCAACAAAAAGGTCTGTTTTACACATCTATTGAGATTTTACATGTTGATGCTGAGAAGTACCGCCAGGAGAAAAACAACCAGTGCAGAAAAGTGGTGAATTGCGTGAGTTAAGAAACGCAACCATCTTATATTCAAGTACGTGTGTGCTCACACCGAACACCAAGAGTAACAGAGAGAGACATATAACGTAAGTGACTGTGTGGTGAGTAAGAACCCCGGAAACGAAACAGAAAAACGTGAGCCAGCAACTATCAAACCATGGTGCATTTCAGCGTTAAGACCCCTATACGTGAATAGTACACATTGCCAGATTAAGAAAACCAGAGTACTGAAAGCTTACTAACCAATGCATAAAATGCGACGCATCTCCTGATAAGCAACTATTCCTAGTTTCCTGAAATGAAAAAGGGATCGAAAGTATAAGTCCCGTATTTCTTTCGTGTGAGGAGGTGGTGGCTTCCTACGCTAACACCTTTATGTCCCACAAAGAGAACAAAGACTTTAAGGGGTATAAGTACAGGACCCCTGACAACAGAAAATTAGATCATCCTGGAATCAAGAAGGAACCTCTGCCAAGGAGAAAGCTGAATCTGAAGAAGAAAGACTGTCCTGCTGTTGCTCTGCTGGACTGACCTGTTGCTTTGCTGCCAAGGAGAGGGGAAGGACTTTGCTGTTGTGCTGTGTCCCCTGTCTTGGAGGAACCCCCAAGGGCCTGAGAAGAGCTGGCTCCCTGTTCTGAAGTCCCAGGAACAAAAGGACTTTGTAGGAAGGGGGGGGTCTCTAGTTGGCGCAATGCAGCACTAGCGACAAGCAGGGACTCTCTCTTCCTCGTCAGGGCTGAGGGTTACCTTCAAGAACAACCTCTGCTTACCCTCTAGGTAGTGTGGCACAAGCAGTCTAGGCTAATCTCTGGGGCACATAGGGTTAAACATTTGCAATATTACACCATCACCACCAACCCACCACACAATGACACCAAACTGTATTTGTAAAAATAGATATTCTTTATATACTCTCAAAGCAGGCTTGTAAATAAAGTCTTTAAACTTTAAATAGCGGTTCCAGTTTACTTCGGTTTAAGTTGCCACAGTTCTTTCAAATGCAATGTTTTGTAATAAAAAATGATAGTCTTTACCCCTCAAAAAGGGGTGCCACAGCTCCTGAACGCGGTCTTTGGGATCTTTTACCCCATTCCAGGACAGTACAGCGCTCCCTAGAACTTCTGGGCGCTTTATCCGGCTTTTGATGCAAGTCCCTATCAACCCTCACGCCTTCCGCGTGAGCAGGGGTGCGCGGCGTTCACTCCGATGGCCGAGAGGAGGCGTACCGGCCTCCCAGTCACCGTTACAAGCGCACAATTCTCAGCGCACAGGGTTTGGCAGCCAAAGAGCAGACAATCGAGTGCAGCAATCTCAGGGAAGGGGCCCTTCAAGGATGGGGCAAGGTTAGCAGAGTACCGACTCCCCTTAGGGGCGTTAGGGCACCTCGTAAGCTGAGAGGCGTTCCGCTGGCAGTGCGTCTCGAACTGGGCTGCTGGACGGCTTCCCGGAGTCTCGCAGTTCAGAGCGCACAGAGCGGGGGCCAGCAGGGGACGAGGGGTGCGCGCCTCACGGACTCCGTGCCCAGAGCGCGGCGCACTTCAGCAAACAACAGTACCTTTAGTCCTTGAAGGCGGGGGTCCGGGGCGGACGATGCCGGGGTTGATCGCAGGTCCCATGTCGCGGTGTCTTCCTCTGTAGATCCGAGCGGCGGCTCGGGTCAGGAGGGCGGCGTTGCGGTGGGGGGTCAGATCTTCCGACGAGGTGCTCCCGGCCTGGCAAGAGGGGGGCAGGGCCCCGAGCAGCAGTGTGAGGCGCGAACACAGCCTCTGAGCGCACAGCGGGTCGTCCTCTCCCCACGCCGCTGCAGCTTGCAAACGGCGGCGGCTGGGGCTTCAGGGCAACTTCTTCTCCTGTGAAGCAGGCAGGCACAAGGCAGGGTCCGTTCTTGCGGTGCAGACCGCAGTTAGGCAGGCGACAGGCACGGTGCTGGGGCCAGTGAGGCTGGTCCTAGCGATGTCAGCTGGGGCCTGCCAGATAGCAGTTGCAGTGCTCGGCTGGACGGGGGTGCCAAGGGCCTTTCAGAGGGCACAGCGATTCTCTCACGGCGCACTCCGCTTCTCCTCAGTAGTGGTGCAGGACAGATGCACGACTCACAGCAGCTTTCTCTTCCAGGGTAGCGCCCACTGTTCCTGGGGCGCTGGTCAGGGGGCAAGTTCACAGGCAAGCCCTTGGAGATCTTTCAGCAGAGTTTGGCACAAAGTTCAATAAAAGCAAAAGTCTCTTGTAGTCTCTTCTTTTCCTCTCCTTCTGCAGCAAGGCACCAGACACAGGCCAGAGACAGCACTCCTCCTTGTCCTTCCAGGTCCTTCTCTTCGGGCAGAGTTTCTTCTGTAGCGCAAACAGAATCTAATTTACAAGGAGCAGGGCTCCTTCTTTTATACCCAGTTTCTTTTGTTCTGACAGGCCAGGGGGGTCTTTGCCTAACTGCTCTCAGCTCCTGAGCACTTGGGGTGGGTACTTCTGCTTCTGCATTCAGTGTGAGGGCAGGCACATCAGCCGCTCCCCAGGGGGGCGGAGCCGGCATTGTGAAGACAGGGGCAGCCTGAGCACTTTGTTGACAAGCTTCGGTCCTTCCTGGGCCAGGTGCAGGCTGAGTCATCAGTCGCTCCCCAGGAGGGCGGAGCCAGCATTGTGGAGGCAGAGCACAGCCTGATGCATCATTCAGGGGAAACTCCCACCACCCACTAAGGTGTCATCCTGCTATTCACAACCTGTCAACTCCCAGCCCTGTCACTCACACACTCAGACAGTCAGATACACACAAGAGCAGAGGCGGGCTGAAATGGTTAGGCAAGCAAATGCTAACTTTCTAAAAGTAACATTTGCAAACCCAGGATATTAAAATAAACTTTACTAAAAGAAGTATTTTATTATTCTGAGTTCAGGCATACTAAACATGACTCTCTACCATGTTCCCTGGGCCTGCTGGGATTATAGAGTGTAATAATTCCAGCAGCCCATTCTGGCCTAAAGGGAGCAGGTAGCCTTACAATAGTGAAAAACGAATTTGGCAGTAATTCACTATTAGGACATGCCACACACATCAGGGCATGTCCTACCTTACACTTACAATGCACCCTGCCCTCAGGCCTACCATAGGGGTGACTAATATGAAGTTAAGGGAAGGTTTAGGGGTGGGCAAGTGTGTGCACTTGCCCAGCCAGCATGACAGCACCAGACTGCACGCAGGTTCTGCAATGGCAGACCCTAGACACATTTTAAGGCTGCTTCTGTGGGTGGCGCAACCAGTGCTGCAGGCCCACTAGCAGTATTGGCATTTACAAGCCCTGGCACTCCTGGTGCACTTTACTAGGGACTAACAGTAAATCCAATGAACCAATCATGGACATCAATCACATGTACACTTTTCAGTAGGGAGAGCATATGCACTTTAGCACTGGTCAGCAGTGGTAAAGTGCCCAGAGTCATTAAACCAAACAAAATAGGTCAGAGAGAGTATTGGATGAAGGCAAAAAGTTTAGGAATGACCCTGCCAAGAGGCCCAGGTCCAACAGACTTCACCCCCAACTTCCCTGAACTCTGCTGAGAGAGTTCTGTCCTTCCTACAGTGCTTGATCCAGTTGTGGGGCCTCTGGAAGTTGTACCTGTGCTGGGAAGCTTGAAACTAAGCTTGAGAGACTTTTGCAATTGAAAAGGGTCGCATCGCTCGCTTGTGGAGCACATCCCCGACAGTGCGAGAAGTTTCCCGCCGCTACGAAGGTCGAGATCATCGCAGCGCCTGTTGCCGCTGTCAGAGCCGTCGCATCCTTCGTTTGCGGGACGCACCCGATCGGTGCGGTAAGCCTAACATCGCTGCGAGTGTCGTCGCAGAGCCTGTTGTCGCTGGGTGAGATCACCGCACTGCTTGCTTGCGGATCGCATCACGTTGCTGCGAATGTCGTCGCAGAAACCATCACGTAGAGGAGCTGCGAGAGAGAAGATCACCGCTGGTCCACGCATCATCGCCCCGGAGATCATCCCACCTCCAAAGATCATCGCATCGTGCCTTTGCGAGAACAAACTTCCTACGGAACCTACGCCCCGGAATCCATACACGTGGCCTTCCTCCCCATACAGACCGGATTCATCGCAACACGCCCGCTGCTGCAGCGGGGCTGTCAGATCGCCTCACCAGGGTCTCAGGAGCAACGCATCACTTGTGTTCCAACGCACCAGCTTCTGCTTTTGGAACTGTGTCGCAACTAAAAGGTACTGTGAGTAAACGTGACGCAACTGTGAACTTTTCACGCATCTGTGGATTATTTTATCGCAACCTAAGGAACTTACCTTACAACCTTAAGAACTCTTTTGAAACCATATTCTTGAACTGTGTATGTTGGATTTTTGTCATTTTGGTCTTGTGTAGTTTAGATTAAATACCTTTATTTTTCTAAACTGTTTTGGAGTCAGTTTGTGGTGTTTTCACTGTGTTACTGTGAGTATTGGTACAAATACTTTACACATTGCCTCCTGAATAGCCTTGACTGCTCAGGCCAAGCTACCTAGAGGGTGAGCAGGGGTTATCTCAGAGGGTTTCCTCCTTACCCTGACTAGAATCAAGGGTCCTTATTTGGACAGTGGTACCTACCTCTGCCAACTAGAGACCCCCAGTTTCAACATTGTTGGTCAACGGTGCGGATTAGAACTTGTATTTGTACTAGACCCACAGTGATTGGTGAACATCACTAGTGAGTGCAGACCACTACGCCACCACATACTACGGTTAAGCTTTTTTGTTCTATTTTTTATTTTAACCCTGAAAGAATCCAAGCATTTTGTCTCTGAATGGTAAACCAGCAAGTGATGTTGAAGAACTGGGGTTTGATATTGATATGTTAAGTGATTACAAAGTAGGTAAACTCAGACAGTTCTGCAGGAACTTTGGATGCCCCATAAAGCGCCACTCCAAGAAGGAGGAGCTACAGGAGGCCTTAAGGGCCTGGTGGGAGACCAAAGAGGCTGGGAAGACAGGTGGTGCAGAAGTGGATGAGGATGCACAAAGGGATGGTTTCAGGCCACAGGATCTGCCTGTGTCCAGAATAGCCTCAAGGGCTGTCACCAACCATTCAGCTGAAAGTTTTTCCCCAGAGGAGGTGGAGGAAAACCAAAGGGCTAGAGATCATAAGTTAGAAATGTTGAGGCTTGAAATGAAGATGAAGCAAATGGAAAAAAAAAAGGCGGCGGAAGAGAGCAAACATCCCCGTGCCCTGGAGGAACTGAAATTGACCTTGGCCCATGAATTAAGAATGAGGAAGCTTGAGTTAGAGCTCAAGAGGCGTGATGCCATGAGGGTCTCAGCTGAAGAAGAAACATGTGTAGCTCAAGAAGTGAGCTTTGCTGAGTTGGAGGTGGAGTCCAGCTCAGATGGTGGCAGCATGATTATGATATCTAGTGCGGAGAGAAAGGTACAAACACCCAGAGATGTGGCACCTGACTTGAGGGAGGGGGTCAACATACACCAGGGGGTTCAGGTTTATGATGTAGTTCCAGTGGAGTGCAGTGTCCCTGAAGTAGATTGGGGGACTGGCACAGGGGACCATATTCCTGGTGGTGGGAGGGACACTCTACTGACCCTAGATGAGAGGTACAGGGAGAGGGGTTCCCCCATGGTAGAAACCTTGGTGTGCGTGTGTGAAGACCAGCCAGAAGAGTGTAGGTTGTGTGACAGAGGCAGTCAGATACTGTCTTGCCAGTCTCAGGAGAGTGGTGTGGAGTACTTGTGTGAGGCATTGGCGGGTGAGGCAAAGGATCGCTTGGTTAACAACTATGGGTGGCTGTGTGATTCATTTTTTGGAGAGCATATTTTAAGTCCCCGTTTTGGAAGGCTATGCCAACACCCGGTGGAGTGTGATTTCTCTGACCCCAGAGAGCTTGCGTTGGAGGCAGACCTCTTGGTGGATTCCAGAGAGTCTGAGGAGGCATTGGGGAGTGATCCCAAAAGGAGTGGCTTAGATAGCTTCCAGACCTATGAGGTGGAAGAGGTTCAGTGTAGCCCGGTTAGGTCCTAGTGTAGTGGGAGGGATGTAGGGGCTCATGTCCGGTCTCAGTGAAGAAGGAATGAGTGTGAGATGGTGTGTCTCACGGGGCCCGAAACCCAGTCTCAGGGCCTGGAGGGTTCAGTAACGGAACACTAGGATGGGGACCTAGACTATACTTGTAGGCCTTTGAGGAGGGTCTCCTAGTGTCTGGTGAACGGGGAGTTCCTGTAACCAGGCCTCCATCAGTTCTGGTGTCTGGCAGTGCCACTCCAGTTGGGAGGTTCCAGAAGTCCAGACTGAGGGGTGAGAGGGGGAAGGAGTCCCCAGTGGGACAACCAGTGGGTCAGGGACCAGTCAGAAGGGCTGAGTCTCCCAGGAGTGACCATGGTGACACCACTTCTGTCCTGGGGCATCGTCACGCACTGTCAGGTTGACAGGGGTCGGGAGATCTGCGCCAGGCAGACTGTCACGGGACACATGAGTCATGTGTCACCCTCAAGGGGGTACTATGTGAGTCCCCAGAAGTCCTGGCGTGCCAGGCAAGTGCACAACCGCAGGTGTTGGTCCCTGGGTTGGGAGACCAGGTTCAGGATCTGCCTGACCTGGAAGGAATGACATCTGTAACCAGTGTCCTGACCAATATGGTTCCCAGGGGTACCCCTCCAGTAGGGAGGGTGCAGCGCTCTGGAAGGGGGTGCAGAGGGAGGGTGTCCTCACCTCTGACCCCGGTACAACCTGAGGGGTTAAACCCTAGGTTGGGAGACCAGTTGCTGGAGGGAGGTCCTGAACTGGTAGGAAAGTTGTGTTCTTGGTTGTCTTGGTGGACAGGGTTGTCCCTGGAAGGAGGGCAGGAGTCTCACCCTTGGGGTGGACTGGGCCACACCGTTGTGTTGACCAGATGGGTACTGTGTACCAGTGTGGGCATATCTGTGAGTGACGTCCTGGTGCGCCAGGCAAGTGTTCCATCACAGGGGTTGGTCCCTGGGTGGGGAAGCCAGGT
Source organism: Lissotriton vulgaris (assembly GCF_964263255.1). Classification (NCBI taxonomy): domain Eukaryota; kingdom Metazoa; phylum Chordata; class Amphibia; order Caudata; family Salamandridae; genus Lissotriton; species Lissotriton vulgaris. Next base: position 1,796,481,652 of record NC_141694.1, on the reverse strand, counting down.
TCAGGTGTTGTGTGACCTGGAGGCTTTGGAGCCTAGGTTTGAGGGCCAGGTCCGGGGTGACCCCCTGACCTGGAATACCAGTTGCAGGATAGAACCACTGAACTGGTGGGCGAATGGTGCAGGACACCTGCCACAGGTGCCCGGACTATTCTAGAAGGGGGTACCGCCCCAGGTTGGAGGGTACAGAGCCCCAAGGAAGAGGAGGACCGGGTGTGGAAAAGCCCACCTCAGCCTCCTGTCCAGCCGCCGGATACAGGTCCGGGACTGGTGGGTCAGTGCCAGAGTGTCAGACCTGACCTGACAAGAGAGAAAGTGGCTAAAGGGTGCCACGCACCTGGGGCTACTGCCCCCCACCCTCTGATGCCACAGTGGTTTGAGAGCCATGAGAGGCATGAGGCCTGGGTCTCATCCCTGATCACTGTTGGTGGTCACTGTGGCTTGCTGTTGGTCTGTTGGGACACACCTGTGAGGAAATTAAGGTTAGGTGCTGCACAGGTGGTGTCCACAGGTGAGGTGAAGGGTTCCACATGGATTGGCATGGTGGACCCTGAGAGTATGGATGGAGTGATCCAACTAGGTTCAGGAAGGGGTAGAACAGGAATAGTGCCCTGCTGTTTGGGCCAGGTTCCGTGTTCTATCACCTTAAGCAGGGAATCCCATCGAGGTATCGTTTGGTCTACCCTGGCTTTAGGCTGGAAGGGGGTTGTGTTGGAACTGGCCCTTCTTGCAGGGTCATCCCAAAACTTTTTGCTTCTTCCTCCCTTATTTTTCCTGACCCGTGGCCGTTGGCAATAGGACTCTGCGCACTTTACCACTGCTGATCAGTGCTAAAGTGCATATGCTCTCTGTGTAAATTGTTATTATGATTGGATATACATGATTGGCATATTTGTATCACCATGAAGTCCCTAGTTAAGTGCACTGGGTGTGCCAGGGCTGGTGATGACAAATGCTACTAGTGGGCCTGCAGCACTGATTGTGCCACCCACATGAGTCGCCCTAAAATGTTGTCTCAGGCCTGCCACTGCAGTGCCTGTGTGCAGTCTAGGAACTGCTGTGTCCTCCTGGTCAGTGTCCCCACTGACCAGGCCTAGCCCTTCCCTTTTTGTGCACATTAGTCACCCCCATGGAAGGCCCAAGGTACCCCCCCTGGGCAGGGTGCAGTGTATGTGAAAGGTAGAGCATGTACTGGTGCAGGTGACATGCTCTGGTAGTGAATTACAGCCATTTTTCATTTTTCACTATTGTAAGGCTATCTTGCTCCATGGATTGACATGAGGGATGCTGGCTACAGTGGCTTCCAGCATTTCCTCCCATAGGAACAAGATAGGACATAAGTATCTAGTATCCCTGAACTCAGAATTTAATAAAAAATCTTTTAGGAAAGGTTGTTTTTAAATCTTGTGTTTGAGGACAGCACTTTTAGAAAGTTGCTGTTCTCTTGTGTGACCCTTCTGTGTGCCTTGGCCTGTTTGTGTATTGACTGTCTGGTTTGAGAGTGACAGGGGCTGGGGATTCCCCAGGAGGCTGGCTGAGTCAGCCCTAGGCTGAATGGCTGCATTTGCAACCTGAGTGGTGGGAGGAGTTAGCACCTGGGCCTGAATAGGGCTGTGCCTGCCTTCCACAATGCTGGCTCTACCTCCTGCTGGGCGGCTGACGACCCTGCCCCTCACTCTGAAAGGAAAGGAGAAGCCAGGAAAACAAAGTACTCAAGAAACATCCAGAATTGGTTCAGACCGGGCTCAGGGCCCACATGCACAAAGAGAACAAAGACTTTAAGGGGTATAAGTACAGGACCCCTGACAACAGAAAATTAGATCATCCTGGAATCAAGAAGGAACCTCTGCCAAGGAGAAAGATGAATCTGAAGAAGGAAGACTGTCCTGCTGTTGCTCTGCTGGACTGACCTGTTGCTTTGCTGCCAAGGAGAGGGGAAGGACTTTGCTGTTGTGCTGTGTCCGCTGTCTTGAAGGAATCTGCAAGGGCCTGAGAAGAGCTGGCACCCTGTTCTGAAGTCTCAGGAACAAAAGGAGTTCACCCCAACTTCCCTGAACTCTGCTGAGAGAGTTCTGTCCTTCCTAGAGTGCTTGATCCAGTTGTGGGGCCTCTGGAAGTTGTGCCTGTGCTGGAAAGCTTGAAACTAAGCTTGAGAGACTTTTGCAATTGAAAAGTGTTGCGCATCCCCGACAGTGCGAGAAGTTTCCCGCAGCTACGAAGGTCGAGATCGTCGCAGCGCCTGTTGCCTCTGTCAGAGCCGTCGCATCCTTCGTTTGCGGGACGCACCCGATCGGTGCGGGAAGCCTAACATCGCTGCGAGTGTCGTCGCAGAGCCTGTCGTCGCTGGGTGAGATCGCCGCACTGCTTGCCTGTGGATCGCATCACGTCGCTGCGAGTGTCGTCGCAGAAACCATCGCATCGAGGAGCTGTGAGAGAGAAGATCCCCGCTGGTCTGCGCATCGTCGCCACGGAGATCGTCGCACCTCCAAAGATCGTCGCATCGTACCTTTGCGAGAACAAACTTCCTACGGAACCTATGCACCGGAATCCATACAAGTGGCCTTCCTCTCCATACAGACCGGATTCGTCGCAACATGCTCGCTGCTGCAGCGGGGCTGTCGCATCGCCTCCCCAGGGTCTCAGGAGCAACGCATCGCTTGTTTTCCACCGCACCAGCTTCTGCTTTTGGAACTGTGTTGCAACTAAAAGGTACTGTGAGTAAACGTGACGCAGCTGTGAACTTTTCACGCCTCTGTGGAATATTTTATCGCAACCTAAAGAACTTACCGTACAACCTTAAGAACTCTTTTGAAACCATATTCTTGAACTGTGTATGTTGGATTTTTGTCGTTTTGGTCTTGTGTAGTTTAGATTAAATACCTTTATTTTTCTAAACTGTTGTGGAGTCAGTTTGTGGTGTTTTCACTGTGTTACTGTGAGTGTTGGTATAAATACTTTACACATTGCCTCCTGAATAGCATTGACTGCTCGTGCCAAGTTGGTTGGAGGGACAGGAAGTGCTATCACCTTTCCAGTATGGGTTCAGGGGTGGGCGGGGGACAATTGAGCAGGGGCTAAACCTCTCCCTAATCATCTCGAAATATGTACACGCAAGGAAATCCAATCTGTACGTGACATATGTGGACCTCAGTTCTGCATTTGATTGCGTTTTGCACGACAATCTCTGGCAGACTCTGAGGGATATTGGGCTGGACAATAAAATAATAGACTACATCAGAGAACTCTACGTTGAGGCAGGTGCACGAGTAAGATACGGTCAGAGGGGGGATTGCACAGAGCTTTTTAAGATTAATAGAGGGGTAAGGCAGGGCTGTATATTGCCCCCCCTGCTATTCAATCTATATATCAAAGGAGTGGGTTCTTGCTTATCACAACAGTATCATGATTACCCACTAATCAAAGGCAAACCCATCCCCATCTTACTCTATGCTGATGATGCGGCTGTCCTCTCACAGACCAAGGTGGGTCTCCAGAAAGCCGCACAGACCTTCACTAACTTCATGAACACTAGAGGGCTACGTGTAAATGTCTCGAAGACGTTCACTATGTCGTGCGGTCCAAAAAAACATAGATCACCATGCCCAATCATCTTAAACAAAAGAAAGGTGGAGTTAGCCGACATCTTTTGCTATTTGGGGGTTCACTTCGATAGGCAAGGCACCTGGAATTCTGCTGTGAACGCAAGGGCCGTGGCATTTAATAGAGCAGTTGGTGCTCTTATGAGCTTTGCAAAAACAGGCCAGTCAAGGAGCTCCTTCAAATATTCAAATCGAAATGTGTGGCTATTGGGCCTATGGGGCTGGCATCTGGGGCTGGCAGCAAGTGGAGGCGATTCAGCGAATCGAGAATAGGTTCCTGCGATTCATAACTGCTACACCGAGGAGCACTCCTATATATGTATTACACGCCGAAGTTGCTCTTAATTTTATCACGGACATTATAACACTTGCCCCAGTTTTACTTTGGCATAATGTCTAAACCAACCCTGCCACAGAATTGAACAGATCTATCATAGAGGACTGCTTAAGCTGTGATAGGTTGAAAAATATTAAATGGCTTATTTACATTAAGAACTTTGTCAGTGAGATTGGTCATCCTGAATATTTTACTGACCCAGCCTCACTGGAACTGCTCTCGAGATCTATGTTCAAAAAGATGTTGCTGGAACATTTGGAACTGCAAAGGTGGAAGGGTGAAAGGACTAAAAAATCTGTCATAAGCCATGATGAAGTGACATCTCAGAGGGGTCCCCAGTTGTATCTTGTAATAGATCACCCTCTACAGCACCGTAGGCTCCTGACATACTTTAGCCTGAAATCCTTTTATAGACTCATATCATTCCTGACCTGTAATGACTGGGTGAGAGTAAAATGGCGGTGTCCTTGTGATGACAAATCATTTCAATCAAATATTCACTGTACTCTTTTCTGCACTTTATATAGCCATTCCAGACGACAAATCTTAAAACCTCTCTTGTTAACCTGGGGCCTAAGGAAAGCAAGAGATGCCTATAATAAACTTAGGTCCTTAGATGATTGTCTTACTATCAGTACAGTGAGCCTCTTCCTGAATACAATTTTAAGAGTGAGAAGGACCATCGTCATGGGATAACAAGAGTTAATTAAGTGCTTTTAACTACTATGTGTTTTAACTGATTGTATTGTTTTATCTTTTTAAACTTCTTTTTAACTGTAAAAAAACAAACCTTAGTAATGCTTATTTTTGAATGGAAAAATGAAATTTTAATTGTGATTTTTATCTGTATACTTTTATGAATTGTGAATTCAATTCGAATAAAGTCTTTTGAACTGAACTGACTGCTCGTGCCAAGCTACCTAGAGGGTGAGCAGGGGTTATCTCAGAGGGTTTCCTCCTTACCCTGACTAGAATCAAGGGTCCCTATTTGGACAGTGGTACCTGCCTCTGCCAACTAGAGACCCCCAGTTCTAACAGGCGCCTTTAACCACCAATACAAAACTGGCATTAACTTGTGACTGTTAGATAGATATATCAATATCATACGGTTGCCTCCCTGTTGGTTTTAGTGCTATGTCTCCCCTCTTCCCAGTCTCTCTCTTTACTATGTCTTCCTGTTGGTCTCAGTGTTATTTTTCCCACTCATCTGTGTCTCTGTACTATGTCTCCCTTTTGTTCTCAGTACTAAAACTCCCAAGTTTCAGTATTTTGCCTCTTTGTTGTTCTTGGTACTATGACTCCCCTGTCTCAGAACTATGTCTCTCTGTTGTTCTCAGTACCATGACTGGCCAGTTTCAGTTTAATGTCTCCCTGTTGTTCTCAGTACTATGACCTCCCTGTTTCAGTCCTGTATTCCTGTTGTTCTCAGTACTATGAACCCCTTGTTTCAATACATTGTCTCCCTGTTGTTCTCAGTACTATGACTCTCCTGTCCCAGTACTATGTCTTCCTGCTACTGTCCCTACTGTGTCTCTGTGCTATGTCTGTCTTAGTACAAAGGAGCTTCCCCTGTCTGTCGCGGTATTATGCCTCGGTCTGTCTCAATGCTATGAACCCTGTCTTTGCAAGTGCCATGCATTCTACGCCTCTCTCTTTCCCTTTTGATTTAAAGCGACCCTTTGTACCCCCATCCCCTCTGCTGGGTCTGGCCTATGGATCTGCCGAACCTGTCTGGGAGTATATGTTCAAACATCACGGCAGGCTCTGGGAAAGGATGCACCTAGAAGCGTGATAAAACACCCTACAAGTCTACAGCTCTACATTGTGGATACTTTTAGCACATAGGGGAAACAGATTTTATGCTCACAGAACTTTCTGTTAAAGTTCTGACTTCATGTGAAAAGTAGACAAATTCAGCAGAATGGAAGATGACATTTCCACCCAAGCCCAAGCATGACCTTTACTCTTAGCACAGCCTCCTGCACTCCTTGTTTTCTGTGTATGAGTTGTGTTCTTTGTTATATGCATTTTTATACCTCTGAAGTGCAACAAGAACTTGCATTCTATCACATTCCTATTTTCCTCTCACTTCCACCTTTAATTTTTTTCACATTCGTTGTTTTCTAGATACCCTCTCATCCCCTTATTACCCTTCACTCCTCTAATTACTTTCTCTTTGTTCTCATCTCCAGTTTTAACTCCAGTTGTCTCTCGTATCGTATTATAGGATGATGTGTTTCTTGTGCGAATAAAAATGCGCACAATACTAACCAGAGCTGTTCTGGACCCGCAGATTTAGGTAATGCGAGTATCACTGGAAATACCTATTTAGTAATCTCCCAGCATCTTCTTGATTTGTTGCTTTTCAGTAGCAGGCTTGTGCCCTCTTGTGTGCTTGTTTGGTAATTTAATGCCTGCCAGTCAGGCCTGACTGGTACAAGATGGCTTGCCTCTCTCGGCTCTGCCGCCTAATGGAAACAGTCGCCATTGTCACCGGCCCAGTGACAGATGCTTCAAGTGGGACAGTTTTGGAAAAAATTGGCAAAGCAGTTTTTGTTTCTGGGTACAATTATTCCTTCCTAAAATGGAATGCCTTGAAGCTATGGACTTTCTTACAGCACGTAGGGGGGGGACTAACCTAGTTAGTCAGTATGCAAGTGACATCATGGTGTGTGCCATCACAGTCTGTGATGTCACAATGCATGACATCACACGTGGCATCACAGTATTTGACATCACAAGAAGTAACATCAGCTATAATGATCTCACACATTTGTTTTTATTAGGTATATCATGAGTGCATTTAAGCACATTATGAGATTTAACAAATTAGATTTTGCTTTGGGGTTGTGCTAAAAAAGTGGCGCAATCCCAATGCAAAATCTGGAGCTCAACTAATTTTAACACATTTTTTGAAACCCTGCCACAAAGAAATTGGCAACAAGGAGAATCATGTTAGTAGATCTTATATGCTTAATTGGTTATAAAGTCTGCGTTTTCAAATATTTTTTTTTAAAGGTTTAGACATCTGCTGCAGAGAGGCCCAGTAAATATCAGGGAATAATAATTGGTGAGATAACCCTGGAGCTTAAAGTATTTCTTGGAGAGTTTTCTGTTTTGTGTAGTCCCAGATCTATGTATAGATAATGTAGCTAGGTAAGTGGGTTACTGCTTTGAACACAGATGCTTTTGTTACTTTCAGTTCATAAATAGTAGGCCTTTTAATATAGCACAGTGAGGTATGAAGGACATGTGACTGCTACACCGTTTAACTCTCACTGACGCGTGCAACATATCTTGTTCACTGATTTACACACTTGCATGATTTATTGTCAATCTGTATGTTATGTAAATCACTCTGACACCCTGCATTGGGGTGCGTAGCATTATAAAAGAAAAAGAATAGTGCTATTTAAATTGTGTGTAAATACTGAGACAGACCAACAAATCTGAGAAACAGTTCATGCACTTACATAAAGCGACCTACCAAAGCCATAAGCATGCCTCTCTCAAGTACCTGTGAAGAGATAACAAGCTGTGTGCTTTTGTTTCCCTCCATTGTATTTACATTTAAGTGTGAGGTTCCATGCCACTGGATCAAAAGGAGGCCTAATGGCCCCTTAACTTGTCCTTTATCTTTGGCCCAGCTGGAGGTGACAGTGTTGGCAAGGCTGTGGAGCTGGCTGACCCCTTTGTGCTGAGTTTAGTTCTAAGGGCACATAGTGAGTCATTCCCTGTGAATAATTAATTGCTGTTTTTAAAGAGAAAGAATCACAGGCTTCAATGCTGTTATGTTAGTTTTAGGTCCCCAGAGCACGTCATGTTTGTGCACGTCCAAACTCTTTTAATGGGGGGACCATGTTTGGTCACTGAATGTCAGCTGTAGATCCCGAATAGTGTCATGTATGTGCATGTTTGCATTGTGCTGAGGGGGTGACCAGGTAATCGTTCACTCTCTCTCATGGTTGTCACATGCTGTTTTTCTAATAATAATAATAATAAAGAGCTTATAAAGCGCACAGTAACGCCATCACGGCGTGTCCCCGCGCTGAATGGAGCTATTCACAACCACCCACAACAGAACCCCTGGCCCTACAAGGTATAGAGTAGAGTTTTGAGCCTAGCCCGAAACACCGTCTCACTGCTCTCCAGTCTCAGGGCAGGAGGAAGTTTGTTCCAGTGCTGAGCAGCTTGGAGCGAAAAAGATCGTCCGCCCATTCTGGCCTTCCTTACCCCTGGGACTGTCAACAGCCCAATGCCCTCCGAGCGGAGGGCCCTTGGTGGTTCGTGAGTCCCCAGATAGATCATGCAATCTATGTGTTCTCCCTTGTACAGCCGGCATATTCAACTGTGTAGCCTTGAACTGTGTCATGTATGTGCATGTAACTCGCATGATCAAGGCCATGTGTCTCTCAGACATCTTTCACGTGCTCGTCGACCTTTTTCCCCAGCAGCCCCCAGCTACCTTGCATGGGCAACAATCTGAGTGATAGCACCAGCGCCAGATGCTCTAGCTACGCCACTGTGGTTGGAGAGATTGGAGAAAGAGGTTTTGACACTTGGCTTCTGGAGCCAGACCATGGCCCCACTAAAGATTAAGATCTGCATTCCACGGCCTCATGGCAGACAGGACTGAAGTTTAGGGGAGACATCGGTGCTTCAAAGGAAGACCCTTTGAACCACCCCCCATGCTAAAGTATAACTAATGGTGCATACTTCAGCAGAGGGTGAGATACGCTTGTAAGGATGTGGGACCGAGAATCTGGAACTACATGGTACGCACTGCCAGAGGAATCTGTTCTGCACAAGGAGGATTACTACCATTGAAAGGGACCGTGCGCTGTTCCTGAATAGTGACTGGCCTGGGCCAACTACCTGCTGCTCTATGGCACCCTGTTCTTTTGGGGGACATTAAAGATATCCTACGAGGGACACACACCATCTACCTGTGCCCATATTGTCTGCTGGATCCCAATTGGCAGCGCTGCATGAGCATCATCGAACTAAGAATTGTGCCTGGAGACCAGATTGCCTTGCGTGTACCCCCAAAGATTTGCCCGCATCTAAGGCATGTGGCCCCCGCAACGTGGGGACCTCGGCACGTGTAAACGTCTTGTTGGTGGTGACCGGATTCACCAGTTGTGGGATCTAGCATGGCCTGCTTCATCGATCATGCTGAATTTTTCTAGTGTGATACACCAACAGCATGCTCATTGCTTGCGGTGTCCAAGTCACGAGTTGCGACCCTCGGAGGTGGGGCAGTACCCATAGTAGTGCCTCATTCCACCTCGTGAGGCATTGCTGAAATTGCACATATGTGTGTGTGACCAGAACTGTCTGGTGTGACCAATATCAATGTGCACTGGACATTGTACCTCATTTCCAGGGAGGTACGAAATTTGCAACTCTCCGTTGTGTGTGACCGAAAAAGTCTGGTGCGACCCGTATCATCGCACACTAGACATTGTGCCTGGATTGCCTGGGTGAGGCTCTGGCCACGATGTACCAGATAGGGTGCCTACTCCTTCCGAGAGGCCCCCACTTCATTCCCCATTCATCAAGAGTTCCATCTTTGGCCCTCAGGACTGGGGACTAATTGCCCTCTCCTCGCCCCCTTGGTGACAGGTGGTGAAAGTGATTTACAGGGCTGGATGAACGCTTCTAAGAATGATCAAATGTGGGTCAAGAGACTGCGTGACTCTCCTGTGCTTCACTGAACTGGGCTGGTGCCAGAAAGCCCTTGTGGACCCCCTTTGGTGTGAATGACTATTGCCCTCAGCCCGTTTCCGCTCTGCATCCTGTGGGTGAGCTTCTCAATTGGCTGCCAAACCCCCTTTGATAACCTTTGACAACTGCCTCCTAATTAATCCTGTTACCTACCCCCACCCGCGTCTTTGGAACCCTGACTAAGAGTGACTTTGGCCACGTACGGCCTACTGCCGGGGGGGGTTGGGGTGTCTTCAAATAGTTGGTGTAGGATAGTTGAGGTGAGCTTGAGGGTGGAGGGAGGCTTAGGGCCACAGGGTCTGCAGTGTGTTATCAATTGTGAATATAACCCTGAGTTAAAAATGAATTATACAAGGGCCAGGAAGGAGTATATGAGCTCAATCTCCACCGCAAAGGCGGCTTAATTTTCCTCCCGCATCCTAGAATCCTCAAACAGATCTAAGGATATCTTCTCTATCCTTAATGAACTGACAAATCTGGACAATGTCCACCCCAAGATAACTCCCACCCAGCCTCTCTGTGATTCACTTAACACTTACTTCACTGAAAAAATAACAGATATCAAAGCCAGCATTCCCCAACCGGCGTCCCTTCTCACCACCGGAATGACAATTAAGCCAAATAATGGCACCCTCAGCAGTTTCCCACCCATAACCCAGGTCCAACTTCGGGAACTACTGACAAGAGTAAAATCCGGTGCCCCCTCTGACAGCTGCCCCCCCCCCTACATCATGAAAGAGTGTTTTTCCACATACCCGGCCCTTGCCCTCACACTTTTGATGACTCCCTGTCCTTTGGCATAGTCCCTTCAGCATTTAAAGAGGCCACGGTTATCCCGCTTCTAAAAAAAACCCGGGGCTGACTCAGCTTGTAAAGCCAACTACAGGCCCATTTCATTACTGCCCTACTTGGCAAAAGTCCTGGAGGCCCACGTGGCTAAATGCCTTTCTAACTTCCTTGAGAAGTCCTCCTGCTTTGACCCACACCAGGCAGGTTTTCGGCCGGCACACTCAACAGAGGCAGTAGTCACCACAGTGCTGGACACGTTGTGAGACTGCGCGGACAGACGCTCCCCACAGGCCTTGGTGCTCCTGGACTTGTCGGCTGCGTTTGACACGGTCGACCACAACATCTTGGTTGACCGTCTCGGACAGGCCGGCATACGGGGCGCGGCGGCCTGTCGGTTGAGGTCCTTCCTGGAAAATCGCACCCAAGCAGTACGCCTTGGAGACCTAGCAGGCACCAAACAACCCATCACATGTGGAGTACCACAGGGCTCTTCCCTGTCTCCCCACCTATTCAACTTATACATACTCCCTCTGATTCAGACTCTTAGAGACAAACAGGTGAGGGTTTTCAATTACGCCGATGATTTACAACTACTTTTCACCATCGACAACACCGAAAACTCCATCCTGCACTTGAACCCGGGAAAAACCGAGCTGGTTCTTACCGGGGATAGCGCCAAGCTCTGGGGCCCCCACTATTGGCCTCTGGATTTAGGTCAAGCTCCGACACCCTCCTCATCGGCTAAAACTCTTGGAGTCACTGTGGACTGCGAACTTTCATTGAAAGCTCAAGTAGGCCAGGTGGTCTCCAAGTGTTTCTTCCAGCTAAAAAAAACCCGGAAGGTTCTTCGTCTACTCACACCCGAGGCAATCACCCAGGTTGTGATCTCTACTGTCCTGTCCCATCTGGACTACGCGAACGCCATCTATCTAGGTCTTCCCAACTACCTATCTAAACGTCTCCAGATGGTACAGAACTACGCCGCGAGGCTAATTCTGAATCAGCCAAGGCGGCAGGCAGCTACTCCCCTACTCAGGAAACTGCACTGGCTTCCAGTCACCCAGCGCTGTGCATTCAAAACTGGCTGTTTGATATTTAAATCCTTGCACTCTAAAAGCCCTAAATTCATTGACCAACTAATCATTCAATTCAATTCAAATTCAAATGATCTTTATTCGGATTTAGTACATCCATAAAAGTACATACAGAAAGAAAAAGCATTAAAAACATTTTTAAAACTCATTTAAGAATTAAAAACAAATTATCCAATTAGATTAAGCAGCATATATGGCATAAAGTGCATAATGTATACAGTGCAAAATGCATACCACATAATACGAGAGGAGCATTAGTCCTTTGGTGTCCTTAATTTCAGATATACTTGTGTTCTCCCACGAGAATTGGTTCAAAACAAACACATTTACAGTGGAGTCACTATTTAGTAGCTGGTATAATGATAAAGTGCACAAATACATGGGATGGCATAATACTATAGTCCATTAGCCATGTTCCATACTTGCCCTCGATTTTACACAGGCTTTTATGAAACAACTGACAGAGTAAATGACATCGTCTTTATGTAACATTTGTAAAAATTGCAGAGCAGGAATAGAGTCTCGTAAATTATACTTGCGGAGGATTGGTTTTAAATATTGACAAGTATACAATTTATAATGGCCACAGAAAAAGAAATAATGTAATAAATTTTGTTTTCCACCGTGAAAACAGGGACAATCCAACTCTTCAAGTTTTTTGTTGTAGCCAATAGGAAAGCTAAGCAAATAGACTATGCTTCCCTCCCGAAACCTAAATAAGAGACTCCGATTCCATCTTCCTATAGGCATTGACAAATATCTTATGGAATTATGTGAATTGTCAACACCTAAGTCAATGTTACATAGATATCTACTGACCACTGGTTTGATAGATTCTGAACTCATCCTTTCCTTAATGTATAAATCCATAAATGCCCGTTTAATAATATTCTTGTGGGCGGGTATAATGGAATCAGGGGAGCTAAATAAAGATCCTTGTCCCACACGCTGCAAACTGTTTTTAACAGCATTAAGCCAGGGTATGTAATGAGATCTATCACTAGACAAGCAGTCAGTTATAATACTGCGCGTTAGTGTTGCCGCTGGATTTAGCCATATTTTAATCCAAAAAAGGGCAGGCCTCGACTTAATGAAATCGGCAATATATGGCAACCTTAATTCGTTGTGACAGATCAGAGTGGGAGCACAAGGGACTCCCCCTAACACCCTCCTACTAAATCTATTTTCCTCCACCTGGAGGGCCGAGCTGTTACAGTAGCCCCATACTTCGGCTCCATAAGTCCCAGTTGGTCGGCATTGGGTACGATAGATGGTAAGAAGGGGGGTAACAACGTCAGCCAATTTTGGTTGGCGAAGGGATAGGATCGAGTTGATTGATTTGCCAATTTTATTACTCGCGAAGACAGCATGTTGATGCCATAAACCTGAGTTGGAGAATAACAACCCTAAGTAGGGGAAAGTGCTGGTGCATTTTAGCGTATCGTTGCCGGATTTAATTGATGTAATGTTATACTTCTTTGGTCCGCAATTCATTATAAAGGATTTTTTTAAATTGGTGTTTAGACCAAGATCGGACATGAAGGTAACAAACCCAGAAATTAAAATGCGTAAAGCGTTCGGTGTACGCCCCATTAATACAGCGTCATCCGCATAGAGTAGCGTAGTAATGGGGGAGCCGTTTATTATTGGGACATCCTTAATGATCTCACTCAAGGTACTACTTAACCTATTAATATATAAAATAAAAAGCAGTGGGGCAAGTATGCAGCCCTGTCTGACACCTCTGCTGATAGGGATATCATCAGATAAATTGCCATCATTATTAATTCTTACTCGCGCTTTTAAATCCCTATGTAACTAAGAAAGAAAATACACCAGTGAGTCGTCTAAACCATAATCGAGCAAAAGTGACCACAACTTAGAACGGTTAACAAAATCAAACGCAGAACTCAAATCCATAAAACCTAGATAAAGAGGGGATTTTTTGACAATGATATATTTAGCCATAATTACATTTAAATTTAAACATTGTTCAACAGTTCCTACTTTACTTCTGAATCCCAGTTGGCTACAATGGAGGACGTTGTTATCATCAGCCCAGTCCCTTATCCGCTTAAAAATTACCCTTCCCAGGACTTTTAATGTATTATCGATCAGTGAGATCGTCGGTAACAGGCGGGATCAGACCTGTCACCTTTCTTAAATATAGGGACGATGACACTGTTCGACCAGGATTCGGGGATTGAGCTGTCATTTAGGTTATTAAATAGGTTGCATAAAAGGGGTGCCCAGAAATTAATTTCTGATTTTATCTGATCAATAGAAAGGCCATCAGGGCCTGGGGCTTTATTACTAGCACTATCAGTAATTGCATCCTCAACCTCTAATAGTGAAAAAATCAGAGGTTCAGTGCTGTGAAGTAAAGGGACAGTATCTAGAGGGGTAGCTGATAAGGCGTAGATTTGGGAGAAATGTTCTACCCACGCCTCGCCTGTTATGTTGCTATTAATTGGGTTGATGTTGGAACCAAAAGATCTTAAAGACTTAACTTCTTTCCAGAAACCCATTGTGTCCTTCAGTTTGGCCGCACGCGTGAGGGATTCCCAATGGTTAATTACTAGGGCTTCTGATCTAATTCGTAAGGCACTTTTATATTTTGATCTTAATTCTCTCACAAGTTGAGAGTCCCTTGGATTGGTATTAAGTGCTGCCCTCAAATCCCTATTGGCCCTAGAGCAGGAGGAATCAAACCAGCGAGGTACCTGGGCGATGTTCTGCCTTACGGGTTTGGAGGATTCAGTTCTAATTGCCCTGCATAGATCACCAAAAGCGCCAACCACCTCATTACTGGGACTAGTATAAGACAGACAAGTCTCTACCGTCTCAGGGTGCTTTTTAATTACTCTGGAGAGTATTCCTTTATTATCAGCTCCCTTCCATACTATTCTCAGTCTATCCGTTGATAATGCTAGATTTTGAGGCCCTACCACTAGCTTCGCTGCAACCCTTGAGGTCTGGGGATTATGTAGATTAATTCTAATCGGGTAGTGGTCACTGTAAATGGAACAGACGACTTCTGCTTTTAAAATTATTTCACCTAATCTTGGACATGTGAAAATATAATCTATTGTGGAGGCATTGCCCTGACCTATAAAAGTGGGAGTTGTTATGTTATTTGCGCTAGTACATACAATGTCCATAACATTAACTAGGTCACGGGAAGCTATATGATTTTTCAATTCTTCCCCGTTTTTACATATTGGACTATGGCGATACATATGTGCATTAAAATCCCCACCGATGCAAATACCATCAAAGGGTCCGTACTTTTGCCCCCCCATAATTTCATCTATAAAATTAAACAATAATATAAAATTACCATTTGGATGGCTAACAAAATCATTATTATAAAAATTGATAATACATAATTTCAATCTATTAATGTACATTATAGCCATAAAACAGCAGTTACCTGGTGTAGGGATCAACTTAGTTTGCACCCCACATTTTATTTTGGACCAAATAGATAATCCCCCACTAGGTCGCCCCATATAAGACGGGGAAGCCTTGAGATTATAACAACAAAAGCCCTCAATAGTTGGTGATGTTGTGCTCCAAGTTTCCTGTAGCAACAATATATCACAGTTATTATCAACCCAATTGTGACACTCTATGATTTTCAGTTTAGATTTTAAACCTGCTATATTCCAGCTGACTAAAGATAATAATTCAGAGTCCAAAGGCAGATGGACAAGGGTCTGAGGAGGTTCTCTCGGGGTACTTTGAGGCGAGGATTCAGGAGCAATCACGGGTTCGGATGACGGAGTCAAGGGTAGTTCGGCAGATATAGTCGAAGATGGTCAGCCTTGCATATCCAGATCCGAAAGGGGTGCAAATCTATTATACGTTTGAAATGGGAAATAAGGTTGTTGAAATTGCATAGGTGATGGCCGAAAATGCATAGATGGTGGTTGAAAATGCATGGGTGGTGGTTGGAAATGCATTGATGGCAAAGGGAATTGCATAAGTTGTGGGCGAGGTTGTGTGGCCAGTTGTCTATAAAAGTAACTCAGGGGTAACATAGTTGCAACAGTAGAGATGGTTGAATAGTTGCAGTTTCTGTTAAGGAGGTTTCTTACGGTCCCCGAGTTGTTAAAGTTAAGAACTATACAGTCACCTTCCTTGTCCTTGAGTAAAGGGCCAACCCACGATACCCTACGTGCAGATATAATCTCTCTTGAGATATCGAATCCAACACCTTTGTGTTTAGTCAGCCAGTCTATGCTCTTATTTCTCAGTTGCACCCATGATTCCCCCTGGTCCTCCCTCAATGGTGGAACACCCGCTAGAATCAAAACAAAAGGACAAGCATCTGGTGGCAAATGTAAGGCTGGTCCTTGATGTTTAAAAGATTTGGTAGACCCTTGGGGGCCGGTCCCCACGATGTTATTAGCAGCAGTCGCATTTGGAGCTGTAGTTGGTTTAATTGGGCCTTTGTTGCTGTTTGGAACAGGAATGTTAGAAGTAGGTGGAATAACAACTTTCCTGGGAGCAGGTATGGGAATCGGTTTTGTTAAGTTAGCTTTATTCACAGTTGGACCTCCTTTAGTAGTTATGGGTTTAGTTATTGATGACGTAGTAGATGGGGATAAAGAAGCAGGATTGGTCAATACCCCACCCAAGGTACTGGTGGTGTCCTGTGACTTTAGTGACAGTATATTGTTTGTATTTTCCAATTCCTTCAAGAGGCGATCTGCTCTAACTTGGTCCAAGATAATTGACCCCTTCCTTTTTGTTTCCCCAGTCTTGACCAGATTGTCTAATCTGTCCAGTCTTTTAAAAATATTATTAAACTGACTGATCATTTGCTTTTCAATCCGGTTAAAAATGGTGTCGACTATAGTTTCTATTATGTTCCCATTCTGTCTAGATAGATTGTAATTATCACCCATTAATGCTGTTTGGGTCCATATGGTTTTAAAATTCCCGCACTGGTAAGTGGTAGATGCATCAGAAGTACTGCCCGTATCAGCGGAATCTTTATCCTCTGTAAGGACAATTTGTGCCCCTGTAGGTTTATTTTTATTCCACAGACTTTGCGGTGTCGGCTGGTTTTTGTGGAATAAGGGCTGTTTCCTTTTATTAGCACTTTGCTTAGTTGTGCCTCTTTTGCGTTTTTCCCTTCCCGTTTTGTTACAACTAGGGTCGGTGTTGTCCAGAGTAATGACATCATCCTGCGAGGCAGTTATGATGGTAGAAACATTTTCTGTCTGGAGGGAAACTGGAGATGTCACTGTCAGTATGGATTTAGATATTGCTACCGCTGATGTTGTGGAAGCGGAATCTTGTGCTATATAAGTGACAGTATTTTCATCATCCATGATAGTGGGCACATCAACAAAGGGGTGTGATGATTTTACCACAAGAATTTCCGGGTTTATGTGAACGTCTCCATTGGGACAGCTAGTGATACTTGTGGAAGACGTTTTATTATAAGTGGAATGGGAACCCATGGAAAACCTTCTCTCAGTCTCCACTATTTCATTAAAAGCAGAGTCTATCATTGACTCAAAGGAAGTGATGAGGGAGACAGAAGTGTCAGTAGCCTTATTTTCAGCATCAGTGATATTACTCTCACTCATTTTGTACTCCAAAGTAAATTCTCACCTTTAATACAGAAGTTAGATATTAGAGGGGTGGCCCGCCCGTCCACTGCAGTCCACTGACGGCCACAGACGGCCCGCCCTTTGCCCGGGCTTCGCTCCGGGCGTCCCGCTCGCATCCCGCGACGCGGGGGTTCCCGGTCTTTATGGAGGCGTTGGCGCTCTCTGGGCGCGAGCCGCGTCACGCTACACGCGCCGCCGCGAGGCCTGCCGGGATTTGTGGTCTCCCGGAGCGGGGGCGCTGAGTCCGGTGCCTTAGGACTCTTGGCGGTGGCGGCGATGTTTCCTGAAGCTCCCTGGTGCTGTGTCAGCCCTCAACTGACTCTCGGCGGTGGCGGCAAAGGTCAGTGCTTCCCCCCGCTCTGCCGGGGTTCCCGGTCTTTATGGAGGCGTTGGCGCTCTCTGGGCGCGAGCCGCGTCACGCTACACGCGCCGCCGCGAGGCCTGCCGGGATTTGTGGTCTCCCGGAGCGGCGGCGCGGAGTCCGGTGCCTTAGGACTCTTGGCGGTGGCGGCGATGTTTCCTGAAGCTCCCTGGTGCTGTGTCAGCCCTCAACTGACTCTCGGCGGTGGCGGCAAAGGTCAGTGCTTCCACCCGCTCTGCCGGGGTTCCCGGTCTTTATGGAGGCGTTGGCGCTCTCTGGGCGCGAGCCGCGTCACGCTACACGCGCCGCCGCGAGGCCTGCCGGGATTTGTGGTCTCCCGGAGCGGCGGCGCGGAGTCCGGTGCCTTAGGACTCTTGGCGGTGGCGGCGATGTTTCCTGAAGCTCCCTGGTGCTGTGTCAGCCCTCAACTGACTCTCGGCGGTGGCGGCAAAGGTCAGTGCTTCCCCAACTAATCATCAGATACATCCCTCCTCGAAACCTACGCTCACTCCACCAGAGCCTCTTGCTGACACCCCCCTTCAAACTTAAGCGCGCTGGAGGCCAAAGGTTCGCAAAACTTGCCCCTTGCCTATTTATGGAACACCTTTCCTCTGGAGATTCGAAACTGCCAAGAGCTTCTCTCTTTCCGGAAAGCCTTGAAGACCTGGCTCTTCAGACAAGCACTTTAATAATTCTCCACCCTTCATCCACGTTTGTGTTACTGTTGACTGCAGCGCCAGGAAACCAATCAGTGACAGCGCGCTTAACAAATATCTTAATAACATAACATAATAACATAACATAACAATTGACCACCAAGGTAAGAGTTGCACCGCATGAGGGTGCTGAGTGTGTATGTGTGCAAGCACATTCTGTATGGACTTGCCTGATATCCCTTGCACTGCGTATTGATGCAGAGTGATAGTGTGTGTGGGAGTGACAGTCAGGGAACCACTTGTGATTTTGTAACCACAACACCCAAACAGTGTCTGGGATAAGGGGAACCAGAGGCACAGCGTACTGTAAGAGGCGGCCTCCAACAGACACTGTTAATCACAAAAGAGCCGCTCCCAGTGAGTTGCAGCTAGTGCTAGTGCTAATTAATTAGGGGGGGCCTGGCATCTCACAAAAAGTGAAGGACTGGTCTCACACACCACCTGGTGTCATGCTTCATCATTGACCAGTCCTCACCCTCTAAAAACTTGGTTTGATTGAGGGCGCGCATACAACTGACGACAGGGATGCACTTCAACAAAGTGGGGCCCTAAGACAAATAGTGAGGTTAAAAAGCCATTATAGATTTCAAATTAGGTTTTAATGGTGCTGACATCTATATGGTGATTAAAATCAAGTGATCGATGTGATGGGAAAATGATTGTCCCCCCACCGATATCAATGAGGCCGACATGTTTCTGAAAGTAGCCCAGTAGGGTCTGTGGCATTAATCAGCACCTACATGTGAAAAACAAATGTGGGCTCCACTCTTACCAAGCTCTAGTAAGAGGTTTTTCACTTGGTGAAGTGACAAAGATCACTCTCCACCACGGTCCGGCCTGTATCTAAACCCTGAAAGAAAAACAAACCGGTATAAGAACCGTAACACAGCACTAGGATCATACAACATCAAGTGAAATGAACAGCCACATACACCAAAAACTTTAGTGAGTGGCTATGGGTGCAACATTTGTGGAAATCATATGTGCACCAGAACCGAGACATTGTCTCACAAATGCTTACCTTACGAGTGGAACAGACTATGCCCCATGGGAGGGTGAGGGTAGGAGACTTGTTGGGTCAACCGCTAAAAACAGAATGAAAAGAAACAAACACAGAGAACACAATGTTAAGATATAGGAAAGTACTCAGAAAGGCTTCTGAGGTACCTCAGGTTACAGGATAAGTGGAAAGGAAGTGCATTCACTATCCCACTCCTACTCTTACTGTAAAGTGACGTGGTCCCCGCCTCTGCGCCTATGTCTGTGCTCCTCCGCTCCACGATGTGTGTGGTATCCGGTGTCATATCGCCACGCTAGGTGGGGCGCGGCTAAAGTGCCTGACCTAATATGGGCCCCGGAACAGGGTCCAGTAGGCCTGTGGTACGTGCAAGGAGGTCCGTACCAGCCGTTCGGGGGTCGGTATCCACTCTGACAGCCCGATTCATGAAGCTAATTTGCGATCGCAATTCCTGCGAATTAGCAATTGCGATCGCAAATTTAGTAAAAGCTATTCAAGACATTGAAAATCACAAAAGTGCGTAATCGCTAAATAAATATAGCGATTTCGCAAATAAATTCGCTGAATCCTGAAACCTGCCCATTTGCGATTTAGAAATAGCGAGAAACCAAGGATTCTGTGAATTCATTTGCGAAGTCGCTAAATAATCGCTATTGCCATTCATGAAAAATCGCAGATTGCGAAAAACACGAAAATCGCTATTAGCGACGCGCAATTTAAGGAGAACTCAAACCAGGTGGTAACCAGCAAAAAAAAAAAAAAAGTTGAATTAAGTTAACTGCATACAGGTGCTGGCCTGACCAAACACACTAAAGGACATGCAGCTGGAGACTGAGGACTCTCACAATGCCAGGACTCTACATGGTGGTCAGGCGGCGTAGGCTGCAGCGAGCAGCACAGAACAGGCGTAGGATCCAAGAGCGGATATTCCGGCAGCGGGTCACCCTTCTGGGCCAAACCAGGGAGCAAATCTATGCCAAGTACCGCCTAAGTGGCCCAATGATCATTAAGCTGATCCAGGACCTAGACCCCCTGCTGCAGGATCCAACAAGGAGAACCAATGCCGTCCCCACCCATGTACAGGTATTGTGCAGCCTGCACCTACTGGCCTCTGGAAGCTTCCAGGGGATAGTTGCTGTTGCTGGGGGCATATCCCAGCCCACCATGTCCCGCTTCCTTAGGAGTTTCCTGGATGCAATGCTGACCCGGCTACACCACTACATTTCATTCCCAACCACCCAACAGGACATAAATGATACCAAGCTGAAATTCTACACCATTGCACATTTTCCGCATGTAATTGGATGCATTGACTGTACCCATATCCACATCTGCCCACCAGCACAAACGGAATACATGTACATCAACCGCAAATCCTACCACTCCCTCAATATCCAGATGGTGTGCAACGCCAAAAATATCATCACGGACATAGTGGCACAATATCTGGGCAGCACACATGACTCCTTCATTTTCCGGCACAGCGGCATTCACCCACGACTGGCAAGGGGAGACTTTGGCGAAGGACACCTACTGGGTAAGTACACATGTCCCCAAATACTACACTTTGATTATGTATCTGCGCAGAATAGGCACTCACCCTGTGCTCATTACCCGCAGGTGACAGCGCCTACGGTCTACGTGAGTACCTCCTCACCCCATACCTCAACCCAGCCACACCACAACAACGGTGTTACAATGCTGCACACATTCGGACAAGAAATTGCATAGAGAGGACATTTGGCCTATTGAAGAGCCGTTTCCGCATACTGCACAAGACTGGTGGGGCCATCAAATACACACCTGAGGTCTGCTGCGGCATCGTGGCCGTGTGTGCAATACTCCACAACATTGCTACCAAGCGCAGGATACCAGTGGAGATATCTGGCAGTGAGTCTGAAGGTGACAACCGGCCACCTCCACATGTACGTCATGCACGCGGAGAAGATCCTGCTGAAGGTCACAGGTGCCGCAACCACATCACAACGAACTGTTTCTAGTGCACACATTCCCCTATCACAACACTGCACCCATGCATGACAAATGTAATAATGACATGAGTGTGTATCAAGTTTGACCATTACTCTTTATTGTTTATTCACAATAAATTGCCCTTTAAGTATTCAAATGTCTGATGAAGAGAGTATTGCTCCATACCTCCCCATGCTGGGGTAGGGGGTTTGCAGGGGTTGACTGCAGGGCCTCCCTCTGAGTTTCAGAGTCCTCACGGTTGGTGACGACGAGACGCCCCAAGTCGTCTCTCCGCATCCTGAGGGACGGTGTTGGCCCTAGTTACTGATGTTTGCCTGCTGCTGCGGCGACGTGCAGGCATCTGTGGCAAGGATGCGCGGCTGTTGGTTGACGCAGCCTCACTTGCGTCGTCAGCCTCCTCTGCTTCTTCATGGGCAGTGGCCTGTCTGCCGAGCACTGCTGCGGTGAGTAGGTCTAGTGACCTGGCCACATCCTGGCAACACTGCACCATCTGGGCCTACATGGCGAGTGACCTTTGTGGCAGCTGAAATGTAGCATTACCAACTACATGATTGGACCTAGTGTAGGCCGATAGGCGGGCCAGTAGTTGGCGGTGGCGTCGACGGGTCATGTCCTGCTGGGCTACAAGCAGCTGGTTGTTTTCACGGACTGCAGCGGTCATCTGGGCTATGTGTTGGCCGTTTGCCTGCATCTGTGTGAGTATTGCTGCCATGTGACGCACCTATGTGCAATGCACCGCCAGCATGCAGCGTTCGATGGCCAGGCCTGGATCTGGTGTTTCAAGTGCCCTGGCGGTGCCTGCTGGGCCCTGGCGCTGCTGGTGCCTCAGTGCACTGGTGTGTGACCTGGCACCAGCTGTGCGCCTCGTCTGCCTCCGAGGCGCTGGTGGTGGAGCCTGTACCACTGCTGTGGCTGTTTGCTGGGGGGTTGGCTGCACGGCTGTGGCTGCAGGGGTGGCCCTGTCCGCACGGGGTGGTGGTGGTGTTGGTGGTGGTGGGAGCACTGCTGGTGGCTGTGATGGGCCGGGTCGTTGGGAGGACTGGCCCTCACCCTCAGTGTCCTCATGGCTCTCGTCGATGTGCAGCGCCTCGCTGTCTGTGCTGGCTTGCTCACCTGCACCTGTAATGTGAAAGGGCGCATGATTAAAGTTATGTATCTTG
This sequence comes from Lissotriton vulgaris, assembly GCF_964263255.1. Lineage (NCBI taxonomy): Eukaryota > Metazoa > Chordata > Amphibia > Caudata > Salamandridae > Lissotriton > Lissotriton vulgaris. The sequence goes on along the minus strand of NC_141694.1, from coordinate 1,796,459,235 downwards.
CACAGGCAATGTTGATACATGCATGCAGCCTTGCTTTCCCTGACTGGCTTTTGGATTTACTTTGCATTGAGTGCTCTGGCAGTGTTGGGCTAATTGCGGGTACATGATTACACTACAACTTCCACAATGCAATGGGGCTTTTTTGGTGAGCATGGGCTGCATTGTTGGGGATGTCATTTTGCTAGCTCAGGACTTAAGGGCATTGTTGGAGGACTGGGTCGCAGTCGCATGGCACTTACCTTCAGGTTGTTGGCTGGGTCGAGATGAGTCCAGCTGAAGTACCCCCATGCAGGCTTCTGGCGCAATGGTGTCCTCAATCAGGTCCTCCAATGGGGTGTTCGGTGTGGCTACAGGTTCCCCTCCACCGGTGGCCAGTCGCTCCCCAAGCCTCTCAGCAATCCGCTCCTTAGAACGACCTCTCAGGTCGTACCAGCGCTTTTTTATGTCGTCAATGGAGCGCTGGGTCACACCAACAGAATTGACCTTCGCGCGGATGCGCTGCCAGATCCTGCGCTTCTCTGCCTCTGGCACCCTCCAGGAGTCTTTTCCAAAGAGCCTGGCATGATCCTTGCAGACCCCCTCAATTAGGTGCTCCAATTCTAATTCTGAAAACTTAAATTTCCTCTTACTCTCCTGCCCACTGCTCCCTGCTGCATCCTGGGACATCTTTGGATTCTTTTTTTCTGGCTGGGGTGCTGCACAGTGTTGGTTTTGATGCTCCTCAGTTTCCTGCTGCCACTCCCTGGCTCTGTGTTCTGTTTGTGGGTGTAGTGAGCCTACTTCCTGGTTGTGATGTCATCAGTGGGCTCGAAATGCGACTTCCCGTTTTTGCGATCTCGCAGTTAGCGAGATCGCAATTTCTGCTTAGGAAATTGCCGATTCTGCGATTATTTTGAGATTGCGGCAAGATTGCAATCGAAAATTGCGATCTATTGCGAATCGCATTTTTTTATCGCATTTGTACATGAATTCCATTCTGCGATTCTCAAATAGCGATTTGCAAATTTTCGCAATTTGCTAATCGCAGAATCGTAGCTTCATGAATCTGGCTGTCTGTGTGGATTGGCTGCGCACGTAGAATGGAACGGCTGGCCGTGGCTAGTGTGCACTGAAAAGGTTGCAACTTGCATGTCCAAAGGTGGATGGATGTGCGCATGCGCAAGTGAAGGGAAAGGGGTAGTGTGCTTGCGGAAAATTCCGCGTATGTTCCTAGCTTCTCAAGACATGCAAAAGCGTGAGTTAAAGAATGGTATTAAGGGAGAGCGTAAAGTCGTCAAGACTAGGAGATAAAGTCTAGGGAATAAAACCCATGCATTGTGCTAAGTGAGGGTTCAACTATAGGAGAGCAAAAAACGCTAGTGCTGGCACAGTATATAAAGACGTGAGCTGGTGAAATCACAAACATACAGGGATACACAGTTTGTAAACAATGTCAGGACTGTTGTATACCTTTCGAACATATTCAAAAGTGGTTATTACAGCATTAAACAGACACAGGCTGTCACTGTATAGGGCCTGCATTTTCTTAATCTAATCTACCACAGGAGGTGACTTTTAAATGTTGTAAAAGGCACCATCGAGGGTACATGGTATGTAAGTGATGGTTTGCTAAAGATTAAGTATGTCACATTAGGGCATGCAATTGCTAAAGAGCTAGTTGTAGCCAAGGGATGTCGTCGTTGAGACCTTCTTTCCATGTACAAAGGCGGTAGACCTCGACAGTGCCTTTTACAACATTTAAACGTCACCTCCTGTGATAGATTAGATTAAGAAAAAACACTATCTCCAACCCACTGGGAGCGGCTCTTTTGTGATTAACCACTTGTGATTCACAACACTGGCTGGCTTTTTGCCTTAAACGCTGATTTCTTGCCAGAAGAGCATTATGTTTGATGTTGGTTTTACCCTTGCAGCCCTGGCCCATAGTGCTGCTAAAAAGTGGTATAATTCAGTGCATGAACATATTTCTGATATCGTTGTGACCCGGGGTGAAGCCTCTAACTTTGTAGTATTGAATTATAAAAATTGCTGCTGTGGACTTGGGGTGTTTCACAGCAGGCATGAGGACTGACGCAGGCAGGCCCTTTTACATGGGACTTGACCATGTGTAATGACACACTGAAGGAGTTGCGTCTCATTTGCGACACACTCCAGCAATGCGTCATTACTGTGCCACCAGATACGCCAGGATTCCTGATGTATCTGGTCACACCTTGCGGCATGGAGCGCCTTACTATAAATACGGTGCATCCAAGTTGTCACAAGAAGGGTGTAATGAAAAGTGTTGCCTCGGTGTCTTCAACCGGCGATGCAGCACTTTTCATAAATGAGGCCCAATCTGTGTACTTCAATCTAGATTTCATTCAGGAAGCAGTGTTTTGGTTGTGTACTTGTGCGTTAGCATTTTTTCTTTGAGCAATGCCTATTTTTTTTACAGAAAATAGCTTTGTATTTTTAATTCCTCCATTCTTAATTTTGAGTTGGGTCTTTGTTTTGTTTTTGTCTTTGTTGAGGTGTTGTTTGTTAAATCGCCGTCCCTACCTCTGGCAGGACTTGTCCCTGGTGCCTTGCTGCCCCTCTCACTCCGCACGACCGCTAGTCCTCCCGCTGCCGTATTGCTATCTTCAGAGGCTGCCGAGTGGAGGACTAGCCTTCCCAGGGGGCATTGCGGCCGAAGCCGCCCACGTCATCGTTTGCGCCTGGTGGCGCTATAAAGTGGACCTCGCACCGGTGGAGCAGTGTGTTGTTTGTTAAATCGCCGTCCCTACCTCTGGCAGGACTTGTCTCTGGTGCCTTGCTGCCCCTCTCACTCCGCACGACCGCTAGTCCTCCCGCTGCCGCATTGCTATCTTCAGCGGCTGCCGAGCGGAGGACTAGCCTTCCCAGGGGGCATTGCGGCCGAAGCCGCCCACGTCATCGTTTGCGCCCGGAGGCGCTATAAAGTGGACCGCGCACCGGTGGAGCGTGTGTTGTTTGTTAAATCGCCGTCCCTACCTCTGGCAGGACTTGTCCCTGGTGCCTTGCTGCCCCTCTCGCTCCGCACGGCCGCTAGTCCTCCTGCTGCCGCATTGCTATCTTCAGCGGCTGCCTTGCAGAGGACTAGCCTTCCCAGGGGGCATTGCGGCCGCAGCCGCCCACGTCATCGTTTGCGCCCGGAGGCACTATAAAGTGGACCGCGCACCCGTGTCGCGGGATCACGCGCGCGGGGCACGCCGGGCTAAGCCCGGGCAAAGGGCGGGCCGTCTGTGGCCGTCAGAGGCCGGAGGAGGCTGGGCTGGGCCCGAAACCCTGCCCAATTTTCCGCTGGATCGCCTTGGCTATGTGAGCATACATCTCCATTATACAGTTTATCGCACTCTGTATATTACGACCATTTAAGACTGACTATAAAACAGTGATTGTAGTTTAATCCTTTCATGTGCAATGGCTCGTGAAACTAGAAGTTAGGCTGCTGCTGGGGGGACAAAGTTGACAGGAACCCTTGATGACTTTATAGTACGCACAAACACATTAATAGATCAGGGAATTGTGCTTATGGAGAGAAGGGTATCCCAGGATCTAGCTTTTGCAAAGAGGTCATCTATGGGCCATATAGCCGAGGCCCGTAGCCCAGAAAATGCAGCAAGCAATACCACCCCTCTGCAGACACTCGTAGAGGTTCATAATAATATGTCTACTCAGCTGGCACTCCAGGATTCTACTCTCTGTGACTCTCAGCATCTGGCACCATCGGTGAACATCTCATTACCACACAAATAGACTCCCAGGTGGAAAGTAGTAATAGTGAGTCGCAAGGGAGAAGGGAGGGAGCAATCCCAAAGATTAGGCACACTAAAAATAATACTACCACTTCTAAAAAGACAAAAGCGGCAACTGTGCATAAACCGGGAGCCGATAATATGAAAGAACAACTGAGGGGAGCATCCAAAGTGGACACAGGGAAAGAAGAGGTTGGCCCTAGGACAATGCCTTTGACCATTGATGATTCCATCTTAGACGACACTCTGGCTAATATTTTTAATAACAGCATCACACCCAATAGTACAACCGTCAGTATAGATAGGGAAGACCTGCTTATAACGACACTAAAGACTCTCATTAAATCTTTGCTGTTTCCTCTAGAAAATAAGCTTCTGGCAAAAGAAACACAATTAAATGCCCTACATTCAACCCAGACTAAAAAAGTAGCCACCTAACTCTGCCTGTAAATAAACCACAAATAATAAATAAGCCCTTAGCTGAAGCTAAAAAATCAGCTCCCAAAACACCAGTGCCAAACCCTTACCCTCCGGTGACAAGTAAAAACCCGGTTAAATCTACTACATCCACTAAGGCAAATGCAAACAAATCAGCCATCTCAAATGCCCCGACCCACAGTCCTGATAAACTTTCACAAGATAGGACTGAAAAACGTAGAGGGATCAATTTACCACCAGATGCATGTCCATATGTAGTTATCTTAACTGGGGTCCCTGAACTGGCTGCCCAGGCAACGGAATCATTTTGGACACTTAAAAATAAGGTGCTTCACTGGATAAATTCTAACCCCGCCCTTCCACCAACCATAACCAGTAACATCTTAATGGTACAGAGGGTTCCTCGGGTGGGAAAAAACAAAAAGAGAATTCAAGGAGACTGTGTGGTGGTAACCTTTGAAGATCCTAGAACAGTGGACCATATCTGTCTGGGAGAAAAGAGAAATAATGGAGTCTTAATTGTGGCAAGACCACTTTCTTTTTTCTACATGCCAGTTCAGTCTACGGACAACAGATGGAGCTGGATGAGGGGTTCAAATCATCCTCTGAGAGGGTGGGGCCATGGAATGTTTGGGGAGCCAAATCAAAATACTTGGGGAGAAGGGGTAAATGATGGCTGGACTTCAATACAGCGAAGGGCAGGGAGAATACATTATGGTGATCGATACAGACATACTGAATGGATGGGTCCACATTATGTTCCATTTACCATCCCCTGCTTCAATCGGTGTAGCGAATTGGAGGCAGTGGATTGACATCCAGAACAAAATGGGTCCCCACAGTCTTCTTCATCCCTATTCACTCCCACCAAGTCATTGGATTGTAGTGGAAACCAGCTACCCCTTGATATGAGCACAAGGAAGGAAAGGGAAAAAAGGCTACAAATGACTTCAAATGATAACACAAATGTGACTAATACCTTGTGGAGGGAGAATAAAATATATAATGGAGTAGACACCAGGATCAATGGAGAGCAAACTGACATAGTTATCAATACCACCAGAAATAACACATTTGTAAATCAGGAAAGGGAAATAGATAATGGTGGCATGGACTTAAATAAAGACATATGTACATTGATGTTTTAGAATGTGGCAGGGTTGAAATAAAAAATTACTCATCCTTCGTGGGAAACCGTTACAAAAGGTTTAGATATTATGGCCTTTCAAGAAACCTGGGCCACAGACCGTTAATGGTTATAAAACATTTTGCACTCCAGCAGTAGGTGGCACATATGGGAGATCTAGGGGTGGCCTAATTACGTACATTTCGAATAGCTTAAGGTACGAGAAGGCACGTTTTTATTCCAAATGTGATTTGTACCATAAATTAGTGATAGATACTAAAGCTGGACTTTGTCTGGTAATTATACATTTCTATAATATTATCCCAGGTAACATGCCTCGAATATTTTGAAATTGTTAGCTAACGATTTACAATGTGAATTAGACAGCAAGGAGAAGGAAGTAATGATTTTATGGGGGGGTGATTTCAATTGTCCATTATGTACAAAAGGCCAAAAAGGCATTTGCGGTTTAATGTTAGAGCAGGACATTAACCTCTCACATTTTAAACATACTCAAACTGGGGACTTATTGAATGAATTATTGTTTGATTACGAATTGGGTTTTGTGAATGAAATGACTCAGCAACCAACACCTTTTGTATCAACCTTTATTGGGAGGGGAGCATCGACTACCATTGACTTTACCCTCTGTTCAAATGGTTATGGTCAGAGTCAAGTCAAGTCAAGTCAAGAAATTTGTATAGCGCGCTACATACCCAGAGGGTCTCAAGGCGCTTGAGGAAGGGTGGGGATTTACTTGTCGAATATCCACGTTTTGAGTTGCTTTCTGAATGCTAGGTGGTTCCGAGTAAGGCGAAGGTGAGTGGGAAGTGAGTTCCAGGTTTTAGCTGCCAGGTAGGAGAAGGATCTACCTCCCATGGTGGTTTTGTTGATGCGAGGTACAGTGGCAAGGGCTTGGTTGGAGGATCGTAGTTGGCGGGAGGGGATGTAGAAGGACAGTCGCTTGTTGAGGCATTCGGGTCCAATTTCGTAAAGTGCTTTGTGTGCATGGGTTAGGAGCCGGAAAGTAATCCTCTTATTGACGGGGAGCCAGTGGAGGTTTTTCAGGTGACCAGAGATGTGTTCATTACGCGGGATGTCTAATATGAGCCTGGCTGAAGCATTCTGGATGCGATGGAGTTTTTTCAGGAGTTTTGCGGTGGTACCGGCGTATAGGGTGTTTCCGTAGTCCAGGCGGCTCATGACCAGTGCGTGGGTGACTGTTTTTCTAGTTTCGGTGGGGATCCAGCGAAATGTTTTTTTGAGCATTCGAAGAATGTTGAAGCAAGATGAAGAAACGGCGTTGACTTGTCTGTTCATCGAGAGTGAGGAATCCAGGATGACGCCCAGGTTCCGTGCGTGGTCCGTCGGGATGGGTGCTTTTCCAAGGGCCTCTGGCCACCAAGAGTCATCCCAGGCGGAGGGAGAGGTGCTTAGGATGAGGACTTCGGTTTTGTCTGAGTTCAGTTTCAGACGGCTGTGCTTCATCCATTCGGCTACTTCTTTCATTCCTTCATGCAGGTTGGTTTTGGCAGTGTTAGGGTCTCTGGTGAGTGATAGGATCAGTTGGGTGTCATCGGCGTAGGAGATGATGTTGAGGTTGTGTTGGCATGCGATGACCGCGAGGGGGCTCATGTATACGTTGAAGAGGGTGGGGCTGAGTGAAGATCCTTGTGGTACGCCGCAGATGACTTCAGTGGCCTCTGACTTGAATGGTGGAAGGCGGACTCTCTGGGTTCTTCCGGTGAGGAACGAAGTGATCCATTCCAGTGCTTTTCCTTGGATTCCGACGTTTCTGAGGCGCTGTAAAAGGGTGCTATGACAGACTGTGTCGAAGGCTGCTGAGAGAGGTCGAGAAGGATGAGGGCGACTGTGTCTCCATTGTCCAGTAGAGTTCGAATGTCGTCTGTTGCTGCGATGAGGGCGGTTTCGGTGCTGTGTTTGGCTCGGAAGCCGGACTGTGAGGGGTCGAGGGATTTGTTGGTTTCGAGGAAGGCGGCGAGCTGGTTGTTGACCGCTTTCTCGATGACTTTGGCCGGGAATGGAAGGAGCGAGATAGGGCGGTAGTTTTTGAGTTCGGTGGGGTCAGCTGTAGGTTTCTTCAGGAGGGCGCTGAGTTCGGCATGTTTCCAACTTTCCGGGAAGGTTGCGGAGCTGAAGGAGCAGTTGATGACGTCTCGGAGGTGCGGTGCTATAATGGAGTCTGCTTTGTTAAAGATGTGGTGAGGGAATGGGTCTGTGGTCGATCCTGAGTGGATGGAGTTCATCAGACGGATGGTGTCCTCAGTGGAGATTAGGTTCCAGTCATTGAGAATGTTTGAGGGGGGTGGGGTCCTGCAGAGGGTTGGGTGGGTTGGTCTTCGGGTCGGTTGTCGAAGCTGTTGTGGATGTCTGCAATTTTGTTGTGGAAGAATGAGGCTAGTGAGTCGCAGAGGGCTTGAGAGGGGGTGATGTCGTTGGAGTTGGCTGAGGGGTTGGTAAACTCTTTGACAATGTTGAATAATTCCTTGCTGTTGTGGGCGTTGTTATCTAGTCGGTCTTTGAATGTGGCTTTCTTGGCGGACCGGATAAGTTGGTGGTGTATGCGGGTGGCGTTTTTGAATGCGTCCTTGGTGCTGGTGTTTGGGTCTTTTTTCCAGGCCTTCTCAAGGGAGCGACAGAGTTTCTTGGATTTCTTAAGATCATTGTTGAACCAGGAGGCCTTCTTGCTGTTTAGTTTGATATGTCGTTTTTTCAGTGGTGCTAGGATATCGGCGCTGTTGGATAACTATAGGGTGAGGTTAGTGGCTGCTTGGTCGGGGTTTGAGGGGTGGGTAGGGGGGTTTTGAAGAAGCGATGAGGAGATCTGGTCGATGGTGATTTTGTTCCAGTTTCTACGCAGAGTGGGTTGAGGATGGTTGTTGGTAGGGGTCTTGTTGTAGGTAAAGTGAACGCAGCTGTGGTCCGTCCAATGGAGAGTTGTGGTGTGGCTGAAGGAGACATGTTTGCTGGAGGTGAAGATAGGGTCGAGTGTGTGACCTGCGATGTGGGTGGGGGTAGATAGGTAGTTTTAAAGTTTTGGACACACCAATGAGTGACCACCTACCTCAAATACTTGAGATTGGGAACCTTTCTGTGGCACGATGGAATGATCATACCCCAGCGCAGGTCGCCCCTGATGTGGCACTGGGGAGGCAAAATGGGTATACCCTCAAGTGGAGTGAGGTGGTACCGGAAGAATTCTTTAAAAAGTTAGTAAATATATGTGCCGATAGTTTTAAAATTTGCCTGGGCGAAGACTCTGATAGTGAAAGCATAATAGAGCACTTTAACATTATTGCATCCACTATCAAAGAAAACTTGAAATTAGCATCAAAGAAAGGGCCCAAGAATAGCATAAGAGGGTTTGATAGGACCTGCACTAAGGCCCTAACAGAACTCAAACATGTAATACATAAGGTGCCCCGAGATACTGCTCAGATAAGAAACCTAAGGAAAAGTTACAATCAGGCACTAAAAGATAGGAAGAACACGATAAAAAGGGTGGCTTGGGAAGAACTATGTGCAGCCTCACAAACCAAAGATACATCAGCCTTCTGGAGGGTGGTAAATGCCCCACTGCCCTATGAAAACACTAAAGTTCGCATGGAAATTGCGATTAATGAGGAGGACTGGGTTGCACATTTTTCCACTCTTTATATGTCTATAGATGAGGTCCAAGATATAGGTTTAAACTCACTAGATGTGTCAGGAGACGAGGCCCATAAATTGATTGTAACTTTACCTGAGATTTTAACAAGTTTGGAAGCCACAAAAGGCAGTAAGGTGGCTGGTCCAGATGGGATGCCGGCAGATTTGTACAAGGCGAACAGCGAAATCTGGGGTCCGATGCTTGTTCAACTTTTTAATGCAGCGCTAGCAAAGGGACTGAGTCCATCTTGGTTCACATCAATCATTGTACCTATTTACAAGAAGGGAGACAGACAAAACTGTGCCTGCTATAGGCCAATATCCCTTCTTGACTCATCAATAAAGATCCTTGGTAGAGTTATTTTAGCCAAATTACAAAACTGGGCAGAGGAGTTTGGGGTAATAAGCGACCTACAATTTGGATTCCAAAAGGGCATAGGAACAACGGAGCAGGGTTTAAATCTATTTTTGATTAACAGAAATACATTACGATAAAAAGGGAGCGTTTGTATTTTACATTTGTTGATCTTACATCGGCTTTCGATTGTGTGTCTCATTCTAAATTATGGGACCTGATCTCAAGGCTGGGCGTAGAAAAGTTGATAATCCAATTTTTAAGGGAGTTATGTTCAGGAGCCACTGCCATTGTACGTTATGGAAAATGGGGGGAATGCACTTGGCCCTTTGGGATAGGGTGTGGTGTACGCCAGGGGTGCGTCCTGGCCCCCTTCCTATTCCTTATTTATATAAATGGCCTTGAAAGTCGTCTGCTGCAAGAGTGTGGGGATATGCCTAAGATTGGAAAAAGTTTTATCCCTGCACTGTTGTATGCAGATGACGCTGTCTTAATGGCCCGTACCCCCATGGCCCTGCAAAAACTGAAAACATCTTTTAACCAGTTTATGCTCAGCTTGGACTTAAAAATAAATTGTAGTAAGACCTTCGCAATGAATTGTGGCACACGCGTCAGAAAGCAAATGAAAACGATGTATATAAATAACGCCCCTTTACAAAGAACACCCACCTTCCCGTATCTCGGAATTTTGTTTCACGAGACAGGTACTTGGTCAAATGCGGTGAAGGCAAGAACGCTCCTGTTCTCTAAGACAATAATGGCACTAAAAAGTTTCATAAGAAAACTAGGGAAAAAAACGATCAGGGAAATTTTAACTATTTATAACGCAGCGTGTGTATCGGTGGCATTGTGTGGAGCAGGGCTCTGGGGCTATTCTAATATAAAATCACTTCAAACGGTTGAAAATAAATTTTTACGGCACATCCTGTCAATATCAGAAAGTACAGCGACTTTTATTTGCCTAGCTGAGCTGGGGTTGCCGTATATTACAGACATTATTAGAATACAGCCCATTCTTTTGTGGCACAGGGCCTGGACTGTAAATTAATGTGTATTAAATCGCGCCATATTACAGGATATGCTGAAACTTGGAAAAGTAAATGGACTCGAATGGCTAAACTACATCAGAACATTCCTGATGGAAATTGATTGCCCACAATTCTACGAAGATCCATCTACTATGGCACACATTTCCAGAAAAACATTGAAAAAATTATGTATGGAGTATCTGAGTGAAAAAAGACTACTTGAAGAAAATAAGAAAAAGACTGTCTCTTCACATCAGTTAATTCTAACCGGAGACAAATTACAGCCATACTTAACCCTGCATGTGCCTAATTATGATAGATTCCTCTTAACACGTTTTAGATTCAATATTGTTTTTAGATTATTCACTTTCCCTGAAATTAATTCTTGGTCTAACGAACTGCCTGTATGCTCTTGCGATTAATTATCTGTACAATCCAATATACATGTTTTATTCTTTTGTAAATGTTATACACTGCCACGTAGGAAACTTGTTGTCCCTATCCTAAAAGAGATGAACTTGTATAGATGTCACCCAGCGTTTTCAGAATTGCAAAAAATGGACAATGTTTTAACGGTTGCTTCATTAGCTGAGTTTTTTAAACAAATTTTTAAATATCGGAAATCAATTCGTTCAGATGAATTTTAACATTGTATATATTATGAATTACATGAACTGCGATAGCTTCTCCTTTTACAAACACCTGTATAATTCAACACTGTAAATTTATTTCTTTTTATCTGTTGCTTTTATGGTTATTGCTTTTTAACCGAATAAAGTACTTTTTGAACTTTGAACTTTGAGTTGGGTCTAGTTGGGTTTCATTGGGTTTCTCTAACTCTCGTTCTCTGAAGCCATTGTCTTCTCTGAAGCTCTGGTCGCCTTTCATAAGGAACTCCACAACCGACCACGGTCCTCTTCAGAAAAGTTTCAGAAATTTTGCAGTGAGAGGTGAGAGTGTCATATTTGGGACAGAGTTAGTGCACTAACCATATAGTTTTACACAAAAATTGTATTAAAAAAAAAGAAAAAAATACTGAATAACACAAGAAACAGACTTTGCCTGCAAGACTGAAACATTATACATATTATTCAAGAAGAAACAGACTTATATAAACTTTCTATATGTTTATCTCTACATACCCATGCAGTCATTTGATAAAAAAATCATTAGAAATATGATATTGATTTTTAGCTCTGTTAGAAGTCAAAGTAGATTGGTTTATTTCAGGATACATTCCCTTAACTAGCAACTTTGGAAATTCAGGGGTATGGTTCCCTTAACATCCATGAACCCTCAAATAAGGGTCACAATGCACGTAGTGTGTCAAATGACACCTACGATTCTCCTAGTACACCCAGAGAGGTTTAGTGGGGATCCACAAAAGGCCCAACATTTTCTCACTCCAATGGTTACTTTGTTTCATGTGCAGAGCCTTTGTTTTTCCAGCTGCCCCATTCAGATGTGCCTGTGTTATTTTATCAGAGTGAGGACACAGCGCCATAGGCTCCAGGGATGATCCACATTAATATCATTTTGAATAATTCACAACAGTATTTCTATGAATTTTTGATTGCAGAAAGGTGACTCAAGCAACTGATAAATAACTTCTGTACCTTGCACAAGGCAATCAAATGTTAGTTGCTTATCTAGCTCAATTTCATAAATTAATTGTAGAAACAGTGTGGCCAGTGGCTAAGAGAGCAGCAATTCTTTTGCGGCCTGTGTCATAAACTGAAAGATGTCCAAGCCCAAGTACCCAATCAACCCGCAGAGGTTTATTGCTCTTAAATGTACTACTAGAGATAGATTACTGATTAACAGAACAAAAAATGGGAAAAAATACCGATTTTTGCCAAAATGTCACGAAATTACAATTAAAACGAAATTGAACAAGAACAACTTGTGGTTCATTGACCAAGGAAGAAAAAGAGAAAAGAAGACAGGGAAATCTATGTCTTTATTGTGGGTGTTCTTGTCATTTTGTTAAGAACTGCCCAAAAAACTCAAAACAAATAGTGAAGGGAAACAACCCTTACCATCAGTAGAAGGAGTTACCATAATGGTTGCAGACTGTGAGAATCATCAATTTGGCCAATAGCAACCTTCAGCACCCCATCTGGTAATGTATACGACCATGAAAAATAGACATGCAGGGGCCTATTCACAAACAGTACTTTTTATTATATTTAGTAGAATTACAATAGCACTACTCGTGTACATCAAATGCTATTAACTAACCTACATGCGAAAGTCTGTACCAAGAAAAAAATAATGTTGGAATTAATTGACTTCTTTATTTATACTTTTAATATATATATTAGACATTTAGAAAGGCCGTTACAGCCAAAATGCGGTTGCCAGTACTGGTGAAATAGATTAATTAAAAAGATTGACTTCTGTGTGCGCCACTAACTTTGCTCCGGCAAAGGAATTGTTGCTTGAAAGTATGCGGTTTTGCCACAGATAGTGAGTGGCACTCGCCCAGAAGAGAGCGGTGTTATTGGCGAACAACTGAAAAAAAAAAAATATATATATATATATATATATATATATATATATATATATATATATATATATATATATATATATATATATATATTCACTTAAAAAACCATAGGTTTCAGGCCTTATATAGTAAGGAATTAGCATTTAAAAAACCATTGAAATTGCTCCTATATAGTTAGTTGTACTAACTACATTTCGCGCACCCGCAATCCACTGCTGATGATGTCACATATTACATCATTCATGACATGGTCAGTGAAATCACTGATGACAGCACTGATGACAAGCGCATATAGATATATAATTTGTTCAAATTCAATTTTCTCAACAACTACTGGAGGGATTTTCACCAAATATAGAAAAGGCACTACTGCATACCTGTCCATAAAAATGCCATTTGAAAAATTTAAAATTCAATTTTCTCAAGAACTACTGGAGGGATTTTCACCAAACATAGCAAAGGCGCATATGCATACCAGGACCTACCATTTTGCCAAGTTTGGTGTAATTCCATTCAGCCGTTCGGGCTGTAGCCGTGTCTAAAGGCCCCTATGGAAATTAACATGGGGAAAACACGTTTTGGGACCCCCCTTTCGGCCCCTGCTTGACAGATCCCCCTGAAACCTTCAGGGACGGAGCGGAGCGGAGCTGGCCAAAATTCTGGAAAATTACACACAGATTCCTCAATCAGCGCCAAAGTTATTCCCAATAGAATGTTGAGCGCATATAGATATATAATTTGGTCAAATCAATTTTCTCAACAACTACTGGAGGGATTTTCACCAAATATAGAAAATGCACTACTGCATACCTGTCCCTACCATTTAGCCAAGTTTGGTGTAATTCCATTCAGCCGTTCGGGCTGTAGCCGTGTCTAAAGGTCCCATAGAAAATGCCATTTGAAAATTTCAAATTCAATTTTCTCAAGAACTACTGGAGGGATTTACACCAAACATACAAAAGGCACTGCTGCATACCAGTCCCTACCATTTTGCCACATCTGGTGTAATTCCGTTCAGCTGTTCGAGCTGTAGCCTTGTCAGAATGTCCCTATGGAAATTAACATGGGGAAAACACGTTTTAGGACCCCCCTTTTTTCTCAGCCCCCGCTTGACGAATCCCCCCGAAACTTTCAGTGAAGGAGCGGAGCGCAGCGAGGCAGATTTAAGGAAAATTACAGGCAGATCCCTCAATCGGCGCCAAAGTTATTCCCAATAGAATGTTCGGAATTTCCCATGGTAACTAGGTCCTAACTATATATACCTACTGGCGACAAAGCGATTTGTCTGGAATCACAGGATGTTGAGCTGATGCTGAGATTCGAACTTAGCTCCCCAGCTCTAAAGTTCGCAATTCTAGAACTTGTGGCGGGAGGTGTGTCTAAAAGTGTATATCGGTGCTGCCTATCAATGAGAGAGACCTGTCCATTTTTCAAATGGGTGGTGAAAAAAATATGAGTATGTTGCTGGAGATGTGGGCCGCCGTGCCACCAATGTACTTACCGGGGGAGAGTAAACACCCATCATTCCGCAACTTTCTTTCCGCATACCATCACTCCGCATACTTTCATTACGAAAGTACCATGACTCTGCAATGCCATTATAACGCATGGCATTACATTTTATATGCTTTTACCATGCATGCATTTACAACGAAATTCGTTGTAAATGCATGAATGGTAAAAGCATTTTTTTTAAATGTTTGGATAAGGTAAGTATGGGTATAGGGGTATATGTTTTGGGGTACTGAGGTATATGTTTTGGGGTGTTTGGGTATTTTAAGGGTTCAGATATAGTTTTGGGATATGGGGTACAGGGGTAGTTTTAGGGTTTAGGGATAGGTATGGGTTTTGGGGTACAGGGGTATTTTTAGGGTTCAGGGCTAGGTTTGGGTTTTGGGGTATAGGGGTATTTTTAGGGTTCACGGGTAGGCTTGGGTTTTGGGGTGCAGGGGTATTTTAAGGGTTCAGGGCTAGGTTATGGTTTTGGGGCACAGGGGTATTTTTTAGGGTTCAGGGGTAGGTTCGGGTTTTGGGGTACAGGGGTATTTTAGGGTTCAGGGGTAGGTTTGGGTTTTGGGGTACAGGGTTATTTTTATGGTTCAGGGCTAGGTTTGGGGTTTGGGGTACAGGGGTATTTCTAGGGGTCAGGGGTAGGTTTGGGTTTTGCGGTACAGGGGTATTTTTAGGGTTCAGGGCTAGGTTTGGGTTTTGGGGTACAGGGGTATTTTTAGGGTTCAGGGGTAGTTTTGGGTTTTGAGGTACAGGGGTATTTATAGGGTTCAGGGCTAGGTTTGGGGTTTGGGGTACAGGGGTATTTTTAGGGTTTAGGGATAGGTTTGGGTTTTGGGGTACAGGGTATATTTATAGGGTTAAGATGGGTTAGTGTTTAAGGGTGTTGGGGTATTTTAAGGAGTAAGGGTGGGTTATGATTATGGGGTGCAGGGGTATTTAAAGGGAGCAGGGTGGACACCCCTAGCTGGAATGTACAGAACCTGGGAAGAAAAAACAATGAAATATTGGGCACAACGCTCGCTTTTTTTTCCGTAATCCCGGAACGTACCACACGCCCCCAGAATTTGTCACCCCCCCCCCCCCAGCACACACCCACAGCACAACGCAGACAAGCCCACAAGGGACTACTTTGCTGGCACGGTTCTTTTACCTTTTAAACGAATATGGTGGGCGTCTGTATAGCCTATGTCCTTCTGCTGCAACTGCCCTTTCCAACGCTGTATTGAGTGTTGTGATTGGTGCTGTGGTTCCTGAGATTACCCGCCTCAAAGGTTTGGGCTCTCTCTTTATTATATAAGTATATATATATATATATATATATATATATATATATTTATATATATATATATATATATATATATATATATATATATATACGTTTCACAGTCCTGCTCCGCTGCATCAGAAAAAGGACCAAGATCCAATCTGCATCAACGAAACCCACAGGTACAGACCACTCCACAGCGCAAAAGGGAAATTAAAGTGGTTTATTCACACGAACTCGCCAGCATGACGCGTTTCGGTCACTACACGGTGACCTTGATCACATGCCAGACAAAACCAATGAGAATGCTTATAAAGGGTAACCAATTAACACAGAAGGCTGGGCATACATAATGATAGAAACTGAAAAAGCACTGAAATGTAATTCATCCACAGTCGAAAACAGACCCATATTTACAAGGTAAAAAATGAGTATATAGAATTAGAAAAATAACCTAAGTGTACATATGTACAATCACCAAATATTATACAAATTTACAACGCAATCATCGACCTTTACCTGTACAATATTTACAAGATGCTATTCTTATTTGTGTCCGTTTTCATACATTACAAATACAATTGATTCGATGTCAGAATTTTACAATTACCGGATGATAGTGCAAAATAGTCTTTGTTATCAAATTAGCCCACTCACATAACTGTGTAAATTGATATAAACCCAAAAGTGCCAAACCCTAGTGCAAAGATTAAATAAAGTGCCAAAGTGCAATTGAAGCCAGCTTAAGAGTCAGATCCCTGACCCTAAAGTATCTCATATGTGGCTAACCAATTTATTACAAGAAAAAAATATAAGTCGGGAAAAAAAAACAGTGTGAGGGAAAGCTCAAGCTCCACCATGTTACACCCTATTAGGAGGTTTACATGTATATGGGTTAATATTAGAAACTACCCAAAATCCTGTATGGGCAAAGTGACTACAGTGATAAGCAAATTAGTATCCCACAATCATATATTCATATAATTCAAACATTATTTTCTTATCTTTTCGAGGGAACACAAATTAGGACATAGTGCCTTAATAATTTCCCAAGGGATACTGCATGATAATTTTATGGAAATTACAAACCTAGACGGATCAGTCATACCAGTAAGAGACACAACTATTACTCTATCAATTGATATGGAACTGGGGATGATCTTATGACAGGGGAAATAGCTCACAGACAGTGATGGTGTATAATGGTAATACTTGCTCATAGGGTAGATGCAATGGACAAAGAAGACCGCTTAGCTTAGATTTCAAATATAAGAATATTACTTTCAGAATCAAATCTAGCTAATGGCTGGATTCGGGGGGACTGGATGTAACTAGAGATTTGGCCCGTATGGCCAAATATAATGCCAGGATTTTATAAGAAACAATGAAGGCCTCCCCCGTATTTAATCCATTCGGAATTCTCGTATCTAACAGCAGAATGTACTTGCTTTCTAACTGTCGGAGGGATTTCTCCCTATTCCCACCTCTGATACTCTTAGGGACTCCATCAATAATGAAGTAGCTTAAATGATTCACATTTCTCTGATGGACCAAGCCAAAATGCCGAGCCACCGGATATTTATCATCAGAGTTGACAATGGCCCTGAGATGCTGGAGTATTCGATTAAAGGCCTGTAGCTTAGTGCTACCAACGTACTTGAGCCCACAAGTACATTGGAGCACATAAACTACAAACTCCGACCGGCAAGTGTAATGCCCCTTTATGGCAATGGGAGATAGATCAAATGCAGATTTGTATTCCTTGGTGGAAACACCAAATTTACAGGCTCTGCATGAGATGCACTTATAGAAACCTGACTTCTCAAATAACCCCTCTTTTTTAGGAATGACCTCTGGGCTTGATCTTACCAGGGCATCCCGCATAGACGGTGCCCTTCTAAACGTTATTATTGGTTCCTCAGGCAATAAGGGGGCTACAGTGATATCTGTCTTTAGCAAGGGTCAGTATTTTCTAAGAATGCCTCTCAATTTTCTCTCCTCACTGTTGTAGGTAGTGATCATGCCAATCCTCTCAGGGACCTCAGATACAGATTCTTGTCTTATTCTGATAGCTGTGGTAGAGTTTAGATACTCTTCTCGGTTTAGCTCATTTGCTTTATTCAAAGCTTCCCTGAGAGCGTTAGTTTGATAGCCTCTAGCAATAAATCTTTTGAATGCTTCTGTCTGGCACTTTTCCAAGTCAGCCTCTGAACTGCAGATCCTGCGAATACGCAGGAATTCCCCATAGGGGATACTTTTCACGAGGTGGCCCGGGTGCGCACTACCAGCGTGCAAAATGGAATTGCCAGCTGTGGGCTTTCTATGAAATCTGGTCTGGAGTTTCCCATTCTGGACATAGATCTCAACGTCCAAGAATTGGATCATTTCTTTACTGATCTGTGACGTGAATTTGAGGTTAAGTTGATTCTCATTAATTGCTCTAACAAACTCAGTAGCTGATTCCACAGACCCCCTCCATACCATACAAATATCATCTATGAAGCACCAGAAGTGTGCTATTTTGTTGGGAAACCTGGAGGCAAGTGACCCCATGAGGACATGCTCCTCCCACCACCCTACATGAAGACATGCATAGGTGGGGGAAAAACATGCCCCCATGGCCACTCCTCTTAACTGCTGGTATACTTCCTTATTATATAGGAAGTAATTATTGTTCAAACACAGATCCAACATTTTCAAAAGCATACTGCTATGTTGACTAAAGGCAATATCACGTTTACTCAGAAAATATTTGACAGCATTCAATCCATCCTGATGTGCTATGCTAGTATAAAGAGAGTCTATATCTAGCGCTATCAGAATTGATTCATTGTCCCATACCACATCATTGATTTTGGACAGAAAATGTCCCGTGTCCTTGATGTAAGAAGGTAATGACTCCACAAATTCATGAAGGAAATGATCCACATAGCGTGAGACAGATTCTAACAAACTGCCCTGGGCCGAAATGATGGGCCGTCCGGGCACTGGAGTGATTTGCTTGTGAATCTTTGGTATTAAGTAAAAGAAAGGGGTTATAGGAAACTCATTTTTCAGGAATGCCAGTTCTTGTTTACTTAGCAACCCCTCACGCCTCCATTCATTAAGGTCTCTGTGCACTTTCTATGAGGCGCAAAATGTCAATGAAATTACTTTTTCTGTAGCAGGATACATTTCTTAAATGTCGTTCCGCTTCAGCCATATACTGGGCTCGAGGCCAGATGACAGTGTTGCCTCCTTTGTCCGCTTTGTTTATTATGAGATTGGAATCACTCCTCAATTTCTTCATGAGTTTATTATATTGTTTTTCCATATATCTCATACGTTTGTTTTTACGGGAGGTGTTATGTTGCAGTTTCTTTAATTCTTCCACCACCATGTCCCCAAATGCATCTATATTGTCCTTAGGCATAATGGGACAAAATGTCGAGGGTGGTTTAAACTTTGTAGCGCAAGGAAGGTTAGTGGCCATGCCTGCATTTCTCAGATTTTGCTGAGTTGCCCCAGGGACAAAATCCTCTTCCAATGCTAGTTCTTGTGCGACAACCAAAGCTTTAGTGTCAGAAATTGAAAATACCCTGGAAGGTTGAGTCTCAGTAACAATGTCAGAGGCCTTAGAATGCGCATTAGACAATTTGAAGTGCTTCTTTAGTTTTAATTTTCGTATAAACTTGAACACGTCAACCCGGGTTTGCACATAATTGAATGTATTTTTGGGACAATACGATAAACCCAGGGATAAAAGTTGCAATTCAGCTTTGTCTAGCACTACATCAGATAAGTTGATAACAGTGTTACACTCAGTTTTGTCCGTTACTTGTTCTCCACTGCTCAAATTACATGATACTTCTTTATTCAGAACAGTTGTTGATGAAATGGGTTGGAGGGAAGAAGGAGATTCTACCATTTCTTTCCTTTTCCTCTCCCTCTCTTGGGTGACTCCAAAACCTTCTTTGCAGAAAGAATTCGGTCCACGCAGGTCCACAGGAAAACTTTCATTTTATTTTCAGCAGCTCAGGATCGGCATGACCGGTTTCGGCTCCTATGCCTTTCTCAAATGCCTTTCTCCCTCTAAATTACCTGCTGTCCACTTTTGAATACAAAGTGCCCCGCTTCGATTGGTGCAGGCACTCTGAAGGATGGGGAAAGTCTCTGAACTCGATGCTCCCGACCTCGGTGCTCCAAGTTCAGCTGCTGTAGGTATATAGATGCAAGTGCTCCCCCCAGTGGGCCGTGCCTGCATCTTCACTTCTCCTTCCCTGATGGTGTTCGTGGTAACAACTGTAGGCATTCCTGTGTCCTTCATCCAGCCACCAAATCCCATAAGGCACCTTGACGCATTGATAAATGCTTTGGTTGCGCTGTTCGTGCAGTCACTAATTATACAGCATGCGTCTAAAGTGATAAGCTGTTTGTGCAGTCACAATTTCCCACAGCATGTGCCTTAAGGTGATTGGCAGCGGTTTGGCATATTTCCCAAGAACATTGAGAGAATCCACAAGAGTTGCCACTGCTTATGCCGAACTACTTCAGGAAGGGGACTTCACGTTGCGCGTGGCCTCGCACCTAAATATGACTCCAAAACCTTCTTTGCAGAAAGAATTCGGTCCACGCAGGCCCACAGGAAAACTTTCATTTTATTTTCAGCAGCTCAGGATCGGCATGACCGGTTTCGGCTCCTATGCCTTTCTCAAATGCCTTTCTCCCTCTAAATTACCTGCTGTCCACTTTTGAATACAAAGTGCCCCGCTTCGATTGGTGCAGGCACTCTGAAGGATGGGGAAAGTCTCTGAACTCGATGCTCCCGACCTCGGTGCTCCAAGTTCAGCTGCTGCAGGTACATACATGCAAGTGCTATATATATATATTCCCCCCCAAAATCTAGACCTCTGAAAAGACAACCCCCCATCCTCACAGGAGGTGGAACAGCGCACGAGGGAGCAACACTTGGCAAACTGTGCAAAATCAAAAGTTGTCCACACAAGGTAGAAGTTGAGTGCAAAGAATGAAAAGTTTATTTTCCACACAACACCCATGGGTGTTGTTGCCAATATTAAACTGTTGATTCTTTACAGTCTACTTATATGGTGTGGGAACAGATTTTGATTTTGGACTGTGTTAGTGCTTATGGATTAAATATAACTTTACATTTTTTTAAATAAATCAATTACATAACACTAACTGTTAATACATAGTAAATAAAAATAAACATATAACTATAGGTGCTTTTTAAAATACATCTTTAAATAAATAATTATACGTACATTAAATATATTGGAATGAATTAATGTATTAAAATACTTTTAAGGTATCAGTGCTGAAGACATAAGTAATATTGAAGTCAAAACACCTGCTAATGAAATTAGTGATTGTGTTGAGGTCCACCACCCATCCCCAATAGAAGCTCATTACAACAACTAATCACAGCCATGTAGCCCACATAAATAAGGAATGCAAATAGCAACATTCTTTCCCTGCCTTCCATATGTAATTGAACGTTTTGTTGGTTTGCTCCCTCTTTCAGGAATAATGATTTGAAAAGGCGGATAAATAGTTTTTATAGAAATAGGCTAAACATCTTTAGGATATTCAGGCAATTTGTTATGGAAGCAGGAGTTTTATTGACCTACAGGCAGCTCCAAGGTTATGGTTATTCCAGCCTATGCAGAAATTCTAGATACACTCTATTTTTTGGCCACAGGATCTTTTTAGAGGATCTCCTCTGACAATGTTGGCATCTCACAGGCAATCCAGTCCCAATGCTTGCATCAGATCTTGAGATGCATCAACCAAAGATAAAACTGTTTATCGTCATGCAATAGTCACTGGCAGAAAGTCCAAGTGTGGCAAGGGGATTTTAAGTCTTTGCCACTTCCCTCATGTGCTAGGTGCCATTGACTGCACCCACGTTGCACTTCAGCCACCTTACTGCACAGCACATCTTTACTGCAAAATACACCACTGGCACTTCCCAACTTTCTGTGAAGTGAGGGTTTGTTTTACAGATGTGAATGCTGGTAGCACAGACAAAGTCACCTCTGGCATGTTGTTTGGTTGTTGGTGAATTTGATCACATGTGGCTTTTTGGTAAGAAAGCACACCTCGTACAGGGCTTGTATTGGTATCAGGGTTAGCCATTTCAGCACTAATCAAGAATGACTACAACACAATGAACACACATTTCCCTGATATACACTTCATGTAGGTAGGCATCACCAATCAATTAGAGTCTTATATATCGTGGCTACTCACCTGTGAGAGTCTTAAGGCGCTGGTTGGGGGGTGGGAGGTCTTGGTCTGCGGTTCAGTTGAACAGCCAGGTCTTGAGGTCCTTCCTAAATTGTGGCAGCGATGGGCTTTGCCTGAGGTGCAGAGGCAGGGAGTTCCAGATCTTCGCAGCAAGGTAAGAGAAGAATCTTTCTCCAGCCGTGGTCTTGCGGATCTGTGGAACAGTGGCCGGGCCAGGTGGGTGGAGCGGACATGTCTAGTGGGAGTGTAGAAGGAGAGGAAGTGGCTGAGGTATGCCACATGCATAATGTAAGTTCATTAGAATAGAGGTCCCTTTATGATACATATATTCCTATTTCAAATGATGCTGGGTATGCTCTCTTTCCCTATCTCCTCACACCTTACAGGCGTCCAACCACAGTATCTCAGAGGAGGTACAATAGGGCACACATATGTACACAAGGCATTATTGAACACATTCAAGTTGCAGTTTAGTTGTCTTGACCATAAAGGGGAGGTGCTCGGGCCTCCCCACAGGCTGTCTGCAAGATTATAGTAGCCTGTTGTGTGTTGCAGAACACAGCCGTACTATGGGTCTTACAGTTAGATGTTCACCCTCACCACATCTGGGGAACCAGGGTGGGCCTGACAATGGAGGTTAGGGTTTCCTGCATTTATGTGGTTGGGCAGTCCGTTGTCCACGATTAATGTTGGACATCTAACACATGGGCCATACCTACCATTCTGGGACAACTCTGTTTATATTGTATAATGCATTTAACTAAAACTCGTGGCAGAGATTCTACACTCAGAGTGGATATCTCCACCTACCAGAACTATACAGGAAATGACACATAAGAAGTCAGCCATTTTCTTTTCATTCTGAGCCATACTCCAACAGAGAAGCATCCTCCTCATCCTGCTGCTCCTTTGTATAATCGTTCTCTGAACATGGCTGAGAGACTTGATGAGAAGGCACATCATCAGTGAGCGGGTCGTAGAGAAGTACCGCATCTTTCTGAGGACCCAGATATCCACGGAGTAATGCAGTGTGGGCCCAAATCTTGAGTGACATCACCACATGATGGAGTGCAGTGAGGATCTGCAACTTGAAAGGGAAGCTGTGCTGCGACCGCTGGATGGACCTGTGCTACTGGGCCTGTACTAAGACCAGGACATCATGCGCTTGTCCTCCCAGATACATTCACAGCACCCCTGCATAGCCCCACTGTACCAGAGAGTCCTGAAAGCTGCCTGGCCGACCCTCCAAGCTCAGCGGAGTTTGCATGGCAGAAAAACGGGTGTGATGTTTTCCTTTCTTTCCCTTTAAGACCTTAGAACCTTTACCTGTATTCTAAGACCTCAGAACCCTGTATCTTGATTCCTACTGAGAACTCGATGCTTTGTCAGTTGATCTTTGCTGTTTGTGGATGAGGTTTATTAAACCCACTTATCTCCTCAACCTCGTCTTATGAACTTATTTAATCTCATTTCTACAACGTTTTAAAAAGGTGTGGTGTGGTACATAAGAGGTGTTCCTTATACCACCCGGAAACTAATGGTGCTGTTGAAAGGGTCAACAAGACTCTTAAGGAGTTCATACAGCTAGCTCGGTCTTCTGGTTTGAATTGGAAGTCAACTCTTCAGGACAGGATTAATACTTATCGTTTTGCCCCTCATTCTTCTACTGGGAGGTCTCCATTTGAGTTATTCAAAGGGAGAGTTCCAAATACTTTGTGGTGTCCTGGGTGGATGAGTTTCAATAAAGGTCTGGTACACAATGACATTGGAGAATGGAGTAGTAAAGAGTTAGATAAACAAACTGCTCACAAGGAATATTTTGATAAGAAAAAGTGTGTGGCGTATCAAGAGGTCAAAGTGGGTGATTTTGTAAAAATTAAGACTCCGGTAGGACGTAAACCGTGGTCGACATACACTGATGTTAGAGCTGTTGTTAAGATTTTTAAGAATGCTATTAAGACGGAAGATGGGAGAATTTGGAATAAGAGTCGTGTGGTTGATCCCAGGTTGTACGATGACTCATGTAGCAAATTTCACCATGTTGATAACAGGTCCCTTGATGGGTCCTTGGTTTCATGCAAGAGGAGTCAAAGAGCTCGTAGGGCTCCCATCTATTTGAAAGACTATGTTTAATTGTTATACTAATGTTGCTTTACATGACGTTTTCTGCTTATTTTAAGTCTTTTTTTATTTGTTTTACTGAAGTCACATCTTATGAAAATTGTCCTTTCTCTCTTTTATTTTATATTGTTAGGAAGGGAGATGTGTGATGTTTCCCTTTCTTTCCCTTTAAGACCTTAGAACCTTTACCTGTATTCTAAGACCTCAGAACCCTGTATCTTGATTCCTACTGAGAACTCGATGCTTTGTCAGTTGATCTTTGCTGTTTGTGGATGAGGTTCATTAAACCCAGTTATCTCTTCAACCTCGTCTTATGAACTTATTTAATCGGATTTCTACGACGTTTTAACGGGTAGTACCTGAACATTTGTATTAGGCATATAAGTAGATGTGAGCTTTGTGAATGCTGTACTGCTATGTGTTCACTGTGATCTTTCCCATAACCTAGCTATTCTCTTTAGCATGTTTTGTGCTTGCTTGAAAGTTGTGATGTTCATTGATGTTTTCTTATCTTGAATACTAATCAGTTGTTGTCAGTAGGGAAATGCTGAAAACGTGAACATGTATCTCACTTCCTAAACAACATATGTATTTGGTGCTTAACTTTATAGGTTGACATGTTTTAATGAAAGTGCTGAACTTTGTTGCTCAACAAATAAATACCAGTTCTACATCATTAAAAATGCTTGTAAGCTGGTAGAAAACATGTTGTCTACTCTAAAACAAAACGTCTGTGTAACCAGTTGTGAAGCTACAGTCCCTATAGATTTAGCCAAACTGTCACCTAATATTCAACAAACTTTAAGTGGGTGAAAACTCATCTATATTTTGAAATACAAAGTACTTTTGCTTATATTTCGTATCCTTTTCAGATGAAAGCACAAAATATGTTTTATTTTTGGTAAACATACCACATTGCCAACAAGAATTTAAAAGATATGTATTACTAAAAACATGATTTAACAAAGTTCTTTTTTTGTGTCTGTACCTTTTCAGTGGACTGCACTAGTCAAATATCATCAGTGCAGGACCATGGACTAGAACGGAGATCCTTGGCATTGAAGTGAGCACGTCCCCTGCAAGGAGGAAAAGGATCCAACTACGAGCAGGGGTAGTGCACCCACCTGGAGAATTACAAGATCTTTCACCAAGAGACTCCGAGTAGATGCTGAACAGTATGCTGGTTGGGACCATTGAAGTGGGCACCAGCAGCCAAAAGGAGAAAGATTTAGGTTCTCCTCCTGGCCTTCAACAGCAACATCAGCAAGTGGTTCCCCAAGACCACAGTTATACCAAGAGGTCTTAATGACAGAGTGGATCTTAGTTGTTTCCTATAGCTAGTAACACACTACATCACTAAAATTCCCACTACCTGTATAAAAACTATCCACGATAGATTTATTGTCTATTCATCTCAGTCACTATCAAATGTTTAGCTCACTATCGGTTAATATTTCAATTTAACACCATCTGTACGTTCCAGCATAAATTATATTTATATGTGGAATTTATTTACTTTTTACCATGGCTTAGTAGCTATACTACAGGATGTCCGTCTGGATCAATGTATTGCTGTTCAATACCACATATGTACTAGTGATTACAATGTAGATTCTTTTACATCGACACTGTCTAACATTCATCTTCTAATTTCTTATTATGCAACCACACTGATGTATATAACACATGTGTAAAATGATATTGTGATGTATATTTCACCGTTAGCATTCTTATTAGAAGCTGTTCCGTCACTCATAATTTTTTTAATTTATCTCAGAGAGGTCTCCTAATTGTGATACGTACCTTTATATAACATACTCACAGACATATAATGATAACTTAACTTAGGCGCATTCCCATAGTAGTTCCATCGGTACGCCTCTGCCCACAACCTCCCCAAAACCAAATGACACACAGACAAGTATGTTGGGATGAAGAAGTTGCAGGTTTATTTGTAGTACAAATAACAGGATGGGTTAACTGACAGGCGACCCCCTACACCCCGCAACCCCTTGTTGCAGGGCGCCTGAAGTTGAGCCAAAGAAACGGACACCAGCGGCCATAGCCCGGTTTGGTACCTGGGAGGAAATCCTCCCACCGGCGGACCTAACGTCCACCCACCCCACCCTCCGGACAAGGGAGAGTTAACTCACACCTTCTCCATCCGGGCGAGGTGCTATCGGCAAGCCCCGGTTGCTCAGGCTTACAACCGCCCTAAGGACTAACGGGGCGCCGTCGAAACCAAGTCCCCAAGAAGGGCCCATTGGATTATGTATGACTCAGCACGGTGCGTTTCGCACTGGGGCTTCAGGTCCTGTTCCTGCGCCTGTCCTGTATGGGGATCGCCTTGTACCTCTTCCACAGCCCTGGGCGTGGCACCCGCTGTGCCCAGAGCCCCCACTACCTAGCCCCCTATTCTCCTCTATCTGCATCCGGCTGTTTCCAGCGCCTCCCCTAGATCTAATAGGAATATTGCCATGCCTACTTTGGACAAATGTACCCCGTCAGATTCCCAGCAACCAATGGATTTAGCGTGCAGCAAGCCGTGCCTGATGAAAACCACCCCTCGCTGTTCGCCGAATTTGTGCATCACTGCGTTTACGCGCCTACGGGTGACCTCTAGTGCCTCCTGCGATGTTGCCCCATGCCATATTGGTCTTGGAGATATTTCTGACCACAATACGCTGCATTGTCCAATTCACTGCTCATGATGCTCAAGTCTTTCCTCATTGCATCTAACAAACGCCTCTTGCCTAATGTTACCAGGTCGTTCCCCCCTAGGTGCACCACTAGGATGTTTGGCGGCCGCCTATTCTCCCTCAATGTCCTATGCAGCGTCGCTAAGAGTGCCGCCCAATGCATTCCGGGGAGGCCAAACCAGGATATATTAGTGTTGGTGAAGCCATGCTTCCAAGTGTTTGCTTTCACCCATCTCGCCAGTCTTGTGACATAAGAGTGCCCCATCACCCACACCTCTGTACCTGCAATGAAACACAATGGGTTGCAAGATTATAGTTTATTTGAACACTTCAAAGCACTGCAAAGTAAAACAACCACCAAAATGTGGCAACTGTAATTTGTAACACACATTGTACCATAACCATAAACTTCCACATAAGCATGGCCTACGTACTTATTCTTTCTTTGTTTACACGTTCCCTACCATAGTTCTGCTAACAGGGCGTATTACACTCACTGGTCTCACATATCTTTTGTAGCAGTTGGAGTCCCATCGCCCTACTCTCTTAATCGCCTCGGCTGGAAGACCTTCCCTGAAAGCTGTGGTAACCGCCCCTATCCTGAAAGAGTGGGAGCTGATCTTGGCCCCTTTAGTTGTGTAGCCTGCTAAGAATAGGCACCCCTGCATCACATGCTCCACATGATATTTCGTGACCGGGGAGCCGTCTAAATGTATCAATAGCAGCCCCTCTGTACATGGACGGCAAGACAAGAATGCGGCTAGCAGGGCCAACGGGCAGTAGCTGTCATTGCCCAGGTGATGTAATGAAATGCTCCTACCCCTGCCTGCCTGGTCTGTCTTTGAGAATTGTAAGTAAATCTCTACTGATTCAGCTGTCAGTCGTACGTCCTTCATCAGCAGGGCCCTAGAGTTCATCTCTTTCTTGGAGCGAGCCACCAACTCACCTATTCTAAAGGCTCCAAAAAATGCTAGGCTGAATGTCACTGCCAAGAGGGATGCTTCGTAGGCAGAGGGAGTTACCGTGGTAAGGGCATCTAGCATGTTTTTTAATGTCTCGTAATCAATGGGGGCCCTTTGGTCTGCTTGTTTAGGCATCACTCTTGCCCAACCTTTGAGCGCCGCCCTGGTTGTAAATAATGTGGTTGGGTCCTTTTGACCTAACAGCCTGGCATGATGCCCGATAGCAGACAGGTGACCGGCTATCCACGAGTGGCTCTTCCCCTCATCTTTTGCCCAAACCATGAATGCCTGCACCCTGTCAACCTGTATCGAAGCCTCCTGCTCCCAAGGGCCCATGATTTCACAAAATGTTTTTACGTAAGTCTGATATCTTCTCATAGTCCGGGGTGCCAGGGACATCTCGCCTAGCTCTCTAATGCGCTGCGCCACCGCAGCAGGTGCCAGAGCTGAGCCGGGAAAGGTGTCATCTCCTCCCTCGCTCTCGGCCAAGCCTCTCGAAACCGCTGCCAATGAAAACGTGAAAGTGCGTCAGCAGCCGTATTCTGGACTCCTGGGATGTGCCTAGCTCTACATTCCACGTTATTGTACAGACATACTTTGACTAATTCCCTAAGTAAGCATAACACAAGTGCACAAGAGGCCAACTAGGTGTTGATGGCTTGGACCACAGCCATGTTGTCGGACCACAGAACCACCCTTTTTGCAGTTAACAAGGCAGGCCAGAGGTGGAAAGCAACTACAATTGGGAAGAGTTCCAATACCGTTATACTGGCAGTTATCTTTTTCTTCCTCCACGCATTGGGCCATTTCGCTGCGCACCACTCCCTGTTGAGGATTGCGCCAAAACCCTCCCTGCCTGATGCGTCAGTAAACAACGTCAGCTTCTGGCTGCTGGTCCAGGCATCCCTCCATATCACTGAGCCATTGAACTGCTCAAGGAAGTCCTCCCACATCCTGAGGTCTTCTTTAACCCCCAAGCTCAGCCTCACTCGATGGTGTCTGCGTTTTATTTTGGCAGCTGTCCTGGCTAACCTGCGCGCAATGGCTCTACCCGCTGGAATCACTTTGGTGGCGAAGTTTAGTCTGCCATGCAGGCTTTGTATGTCGTCCAGTTACACTTTATCTTGCCCCAGTACTACCCGGATTTGAGCTGCCAGTTCAGTGACTTTATCTGCTGGAAGCCTAGCCTCCCCTACCTTCGTGTCTATTTCTACGCCTAGGAAAACTAATACCTGCGCTGGCCCCACTGTCTTCCCCGGAGCCAGTGGCACTCCAGGATATTCCGTCATTTCCTGGAATTTTGCTAGAGCCTCCGCGCAGTCTAGTGTTTCTGCTCTACCTATAAAAAGGAAGTCATCGAGATAATGAGTCACGCTCTCAACCCCTTCCATCTCTTGGAGTACCCACTGGAGGAAGGTGCTAAAGGCCTCAAAAAATGCGCATGAGATGGAGCAGCCCATGGGCATGCACTTGTCGTAGTAGTATTCATCACCCAGCCTAAAACCCAGCAAGTTTTGGCTGCTGGGATGCACTGGCAGGAGGCGAAAAGCCGACTCAATGTCATCTTTCGCCAGCCAGGCCCCCTTGCCAGCCCTACGTACGAGGTCCATGGCCACATCGAATGAGCAGTACGAGACGGAGCACACCCCTTCCTCTAAGTTGTGATTGACCGACTCGCCTTCGGGGTAGGACAGGTGGTGTATCAGTCTGAACGCCCCAGGCTCTTTTTTGGGCAGTATCCCCGGGGGAGAGACTACGAAGTTGTCGAGCGGTGGCTGTGAAAAGGGACCAGCAACCCTCCCCAGCTCCAGTTCCTTAAAAACCTTTGCTCTCACCACCTCCGGATTGTCCTTAGCTGATTTCAAGTTCTCTGCGTCTCGTGCCACCGGCGCCCCTATGTACGGTATGACAAAACCTTCAGCAAACCCTCCCAGGAGCAGTCTCCCATCCAATCTATTGGGATATTTATTCAGCAGGCTAATTAGTCAATCCAGTTTTATTGGTGAGGGCCCCTTCACTTCGCTGATCTTTGTAGCTAACCGACTGGGGGGGCAGTACTTGGGCAGTACGGGGCTGGTGATGGCTTGGTGGGCAACGGTACGGGGGGTGGAGTTGGGGGGGAGGTTGGCTGCTGGCGCGCCCGTGTTACTTATTCTGCCAGGACCCGCCCCTCCCCCTGTGCTGACTACTTTGCTTGTGTCCTTTGGGTATCCTGCAAGTTCCTGCTTGGTGTTGCCCTCCACAGTTACTGCATGTGTGTGTAAACTTGCAGGATCTCCCCCAATGGCAGTGCCCGCTGTTAAACAATCTGCATGACCCAGCCAGGGACTTCCCGCCACCCCTTCTTTGACCCCTCCCCCTTGGGCCTCCCCGAAAGGGCGGAATTCTTTGCTCTGCGTGAACCGTTGTGTTGCTCTTTTCAGTTGCCGCTACCTGCGCGTCCTGCCCTTTGCTGTTCGTTGCTACGCCTTGGAGCGACCTAGACCCCATATGGTCCATCCACAGCTGCACTTCTTTGTGATCCCAGCGCATGTTAGGTGATCTGGACATTTTCTTCCTGAATTCCCTATCGTAATCCAACCAACCTACACCTCCCCACTTCTTCGTACCCGTTCGAGTGGATGGATTGGGTTGATTTTTGGTGACAATTTAGGGAATCGCTGGAACTAGTGTCCACTCGAACGGGTACGACTTTTGACCCAAAGACGCGCCCCCCGCAAACACCAAAAAAGGCCATAAAACGGCCAATTCTCAACGAAAAAACGCCAAAATCCCTCAAAACCTTGCCAACACCAATACCCACGAAACTGAACCGGCCCCTCAGCCCTAGACTCCGGGAACCCTACTTAATTGACCCAAAAGCCCAAAAAAAGCAATAGAAGACACCCCACTTCTTCGCCTCGTAATGGATTAGTCTACCGTACTGGACTAAGGCCGGTCCCTGATCCGAAAACTTCTCCATGATGACAGAAGACAATATCGCAAATGCTTCCAACCACGTGTCAATGGACTTTTCTGGCCAGGGCTGAAATTTAACTTTTTTGTCGTCTTCTTTTAACCCTGCCCTACGTACATCCGCACCTTGCTGACCTAACATGAGTAGTGAGAAAATATCAATGAACTCCCGTTTCCATATTAATTCTTTTGCCGCCAGCGGGACCTCCCAGGACAAGGAGGATCGCCCTGACAACAAAGAAGCGTCCAACACCACCTCCTCCTCACTGCTTGGCAGCGCAGGAGAAGAAGCTGGTGTCGTGGGGGGAGGAATCAGTGTCGTCGAAGGAGGCATCGGCACCGCCGGGGGGAATGGGCACCGTGTTCGATGGGTGTGGCGCCGGTGGAGCTGGCTGAGCCGGAATTTCCGGGGACATGTGGGGTGTGGCAGGTAATGGTGGTAATGTTGTCACAGGCGCCGGCGGGGGGAGAGGCAGGGTGGACAGGTCACTACCCTCCTGCTCCCTGCTGGCCGCTGCAGATCGGCAAGGAATTGATGCCCCATTTCCCCATACATTTGAAGAGCCTGCACCCCTACTAGCGCTGGAAGACACACTTTCCCTCATCTCCTTCATAAACACTTCCAGGGTGGAAATGATCTTACCAAGATCGCTTCTAGTGGCATATTCCGCCGGCGGTTGCCCGAGATCGTGCATGCCTGATGGACCAGGCACCTCATGTACCACTGCGACTGTCGTTTTTGCTCCACCCTTCTTTTTCGACGGCGGCGGGAATTCTTTGTTCGTAGGAACCCTTAACCTTTTAGACTCTCTAGCGTGTCCTGCGCCACCTGTGACATCATCATCCAGCGCTATAATGTCATTGTTACCACAGGGGGTCGGTGTGCTGGCCTTAAGCAAGTCTGTAGCTCACGCCAGGCCATTAGTTTCCACGAGTTGTAAGAAGATCGCCCCTTGCGCCGCTTGTGCGTCCGAAACCGACCCTGATCCTGCGCCAGCTGTTCTCCGTTCGGACATCCTGTGTGGCCTTACGCTCCTGCAAGAAAAAATAGTAATGACCATCCAAGCGAATCCTGCCGAGGATCCATAAACCCCTACCCTCCTTCTAACTGTTGTCGCTCTATTAACCATTCTCATACTTACTTTGACCTACAGGGCCTCGGGTATAAATTGGGCGTCACTATCCCACGAATGCGGTGAGGCGATGACGACTGTGCGTTTCGCTCCTGTAATGATTGATATAAACATCATTTAAGTTTCGCCCGACCCTGTGTCCGGTACCTTAAAGAGGACCCCGGGAGACCGGACCATGAACACCGGTCCCCCCGGTCGCTGTCAGAGACCCCCTTTCCTTAAATCAGCGCCCCCCCAGCTTCTTCCTTCTTACCTTATGATTGTGGGGATGGTACCGTGCTCTTGCTGCTCTTAATGGACTGGCTATCCCGGCTTGCCTGTAATGGGGAACACGCATTATACATGTACTGAGGGCGACACAACATGACCACAATGAATAGCGTGACTCGCATGCAGTTGCACATCTCCCTTCTAAGTTAGTTAAGTGCTATAATGTACCAAACCAAACGATCTAGTTTGCAATTCACCTACAGTTGCACACACCTGTCCCGCATGTTGTCCAAACCTACCAGCCAAACGAATGTATGAGCCTTTTTAGCTTGGCCTTGTTTTACCCGTACTCATGTAAAAGGCATTCCTCTTTCGGCCCATGGGGGGGGGCATGCCACTGAGCTAATGAGCTCCCCAGCTTACACCAAGCCTACATAGGTGGACGCGGAATAAAGGGTGCGACAGGGTGAAGCGCGACCTTGCCCAAGCCCCCTGTTGTGGACCGAGCCTGGTAATGCGGCGACCCCATAGGACGCACGAGCCCCGCAATTCTCGAGGCGGGTTTCGGGCGCCGAAACCGGTATGTTCCAGCGGAGGCTGAGCGCCGTCCGGAAATGCTTTGTTAACCGGAAGCGAACAGGACCCCATCCCTGCGCTCCAGTGAACCGAGGCGAAGGCTAGAGTAGGCGAAGATAGCCTGCCTCTGGCGCCTTCCCTGGGGCTCCCATGACTGAGGGAGCGCCCTGTGGTAAACCGCTGACCTAGAACGTGATTACGCAGCCGGTCGGGGCGGAATTATCCTTCTCCGCAACCGGTATGCTCAAGCAGAGGACTGAGCGTTGGCTGGACGTTCTTTGATAACCGGAAGCGAACAGGACCCCAACCCTGCGCTCCGGTGAAAGGATGCGAAAGCTGGAGGATGCGAAAGCTGGAGAGGCGAAGAGCCCCCACCGTCCCGGTGAGTAGTAAGGGCCAATGGGGGGGGGGGGGGGGGAGGGATCCGCGGGCGCCTAGGTATGACTGGTCCTGACCCGGCCAAAGTGTAGTAGGCCCAACCTCTCGTTCAACGTCCCTCTTGTGGAGCCCCCGAGTACAGGGAGGCATTCCGATCAGCAGCCCGCGTGCGCTGCCTTCTCAGCACAACCACGCCGGCTGCAACCCCGCACGCTGAATGAAGGTTAGTATAACCTTCTCAAGCCTAACTATTCAATAAAACATATTTTTAAGACGCAGCCCTGCCGAACGTGATGCGGGCGGAGATCGCATGTTGCGTTCCGCCGCGCTTCACCGCTATGACTGCCGCAATTCCCTGCCTAATTCCGAAGCAACCTCCGCAGAGGTAGCCCTATTGCCCAAAAAACCCACAGTCCTTGGGGAAATTAACTCGGCAGGCTTTTAAATACGGCCTGCTACCGCGGCCGAGCTCGCACGCCTGAACTCTCGCACCCAGCGCAAGTATCGAAGATACACCCCGCTGCCGAACCCGAGGTCGATCACCCGACCTCTCGCACCTCATTGTAACGCTCTCGCCACAGGGCTATTCCGGCCGTCCCCCACACCTCTGATAAACACTCACATCCGGTGCCCCCGTATAGGCAAACCGCGTGGGTGTGCGCACGGCTCATATCTTTAAGCCCTATAGTCATCGCCCCAACACCGCGCTGCCGATCGACATTACGGTGCCCCAGACCCGCACAACAGACATCCGCACAACGCACGTTCACGGATCTCATGCCTCCCCGTGGCATAGCCACGGAGCCCTGTCGACTCGGGTTGTACCCAAGGACGGGGCCCAGGGGGAGGCCTTCTATCCGCTTACCTTTAGGAAAAGGATCCAACTACGAGCAGGGGTAGTGCACCCACCTGGAGAATTACAAGATCTTTCACCAAGAGACTCCGAGTAGATGCTGAACAGTATGCTGGTTGGGACCATTGAAGTGGGCACCAGCAGCCAAAAGGAGAAAGATTTAGGTTCTCCTCCTGGCCTTCAACAGCAACATCAGCAAGTGGTTCCCCAAGACCACAGTTATACCAAGAGGTCTTAATGACAGAGTGGATCTTAGTTGTTTCCTATAGCTAGTACCACACTACATCACTAAAATTCCCACTACCTGTATAAAAACTATCCACGATAGATTTATTGTCTATTCATCTCAGTCACTATCAAATGTTTAGCTCACTATCGGTTAATATTTCAATTTAACACCATCTGTACGTTCCAGCATAAATTATATTTATATGTGGAATTTATTTACTTTTTACCATGGCTTAGTAGCTATACTACAGGATGTCCGTCTGGATCAATGTATTGCTGTTCAATACCACATATGTACTAGTGATTACAATGTAGATTCTTTTACATCGACACTGTCTAACATTCATCTTCTAATTTCTTATTATGCAACCACACTGATGTATATAACACATGTGTAAAATGATATTGTGATGTATATTTCACCGTTAGCATTCTTATTAGAAGCTGTTCCGTCACTCATAATTTTATGAATTTATCTCACAGAGGTCTTCTAATTGTGATACGTACCTTTATATAACATACTCACAGACATATAATAATAACTTAACTTAGGCGCATTCCCATTCTCTCTCTAAGCGCACCAATGTAATATTGCACTTTGAGATATCTACATTTGGAAGTAGTTTTAAAATTCACTACGTTTCCCAACATTCCCTGATATTCTGCACCGAACACGTTGTCGGCGCACTTCTTTATACCCTGTATGGTATCCCGCCGCGGGTACCGCGTTAGCAGTCTACCGGAAGGCTTTGGCAAGATAACATCATACACCAGATCTCCGTTACGAGGTATGCACTAACAACATTTAGGCAGCGTATCCTGCTTTAAATTCACCTAAGAGTAGCTACTTAGGAGATGATGTTTCGTTTATTTTTCTACAGAACCAGTGAAGAAACACATCTCTGCTTTTACCGTTACCGAATCCGGCCTGACAGACAGGAGCAATTGACACGCTATGCACGCGTAACTCCATGGATTCCTGAAAATCTTTTTATGTAAGGCATATCACACGCAGACTCATTATATGTGCCTACTAGTTATTACTATAGTCCATGAATATTTATTTTCACTCGCAGATATCTTTACACCTTCGAAACCACAGTGAATATACCCGATATTTCTAAGTGAAAGAGAGAATAGTATGCACCAGTTTCACATTTTATGGTACATGAATTCACTTTAATTTATACACATATGCTTTAACCTTCATTTCTCTCACTAGTATTTATTCGTACTCACTGTTTACAACAGCAGTCGAATAGTGTCAATACTGTTCACCTTGTTCGTAAATAAAGTGGCACTCTATGCAGTCCGTATTCTGTATATGAACAGAATTTTTGGGATATCGCAGCAATAGGTAGGTACATGAACCAGGCACAATATATTTTGTAGAATATAGACCATCTATGCGTGTTTTTTGTACGTGCGTCTCGAGTAGCAAAGTTTATAACCCATTCAGAAAATAGTGCGATACGCCATTTTTTACACTAATATAATTGTCCCCAAGTACTTAGTACTGAGTAAATCTGAAAACATCACCGATATTTCATCTTTGAACTTAACGCAACAAGATAGTGTACGCCACATCAATACTCATTTTGCTGTAACATAGAGATGGATACATACATTAAACCATGGACACATAACTCAGATGGAAGGATAGTTCTACAGATTTATTTGCTAATAGAGATATGACCTCTAATTATTCCTCGTCCAATTTCACCAGAAATATCATAGTCACAATTAATTCCCCCATGAGTGTCTATAACTTACACCTTAAATGTTTCATTTGTATCACAAATAATCTACATATATATGTACAGAGGTATTAGTGATTAATGCTTCTTTTTTTAGGATTTCGCTCCTGAAGAAGGGTACCACTGGTCCCGAAATGCATTGCGCGCCGCTTCAGTGAAACTATAATGTTGATAATGTATTCACGAACATGAAGTTGTTTTGATATACCATTGTATATATGATGTACATTGACAGTTGTTTGTCATAATGTTTTTAGAAGTAGCATGATTGTCTAATTTCTCATTAACTGTTCACTATATATATCACAAAGGTATCTATGTACACCAAGTGATATGTAGTGATTGTTCACTTGTTTTGATGCCATGTTTGAATTGATATAAAAAAACAAACAGACAAATATTTTTGATTTTTTTTTTTTCTGATTTATAAACTGAAACTTGAATAGTATACCTTAGTACTATTGTCAGTTATTGTATGGAAAACAGGAGTGTTTCCATTAGGAACAGTGCACACTACATGTAGATTTTCTATCTACTGTCTTTGTCCTTTACTTATTGTGTAGCCAACACAATTGGTAGTGTAGCACCCTTAAACAAGTTGTGTACATTAAGATTACATTTAGGAGTGCACCTCTGACTTTGTTCTATAATCTTTCTATTAGATAAGTTTTGCCCTGCAAACCTCCACTAGTCCTACCTCTGTCAGCTATTCCCTAAAATCTATGCTAGCCCACCCTCACATCATGTGTTTAATGTGAGCGGTCCCTTTGGTCTTCCACCACAATATTAAAATTGCCTCCTACTATGATCTCCTCTTCCATAAATTGGAATATAGTGGAGATGGTGAACTTAAGGAAGCATTTCTGGCGTGAATAAGGGCCATATATGGAAACTATGGTGTATATGTTACCTCCACTGTGTAGTGCAATCTAATTTTTGTTTGTTATTGTTATTCAAATTGCACCTCCATATGAACTATTGCCTAAGATAGCTACTCCAGCTGATCTGGAAGTACAACACGAAAACAATTGTATTGGGAAGTATTTTGATGTCCTAGCCCAGTTGGCTTTCAATAAGTGTGCTTCTTGAAGAAGGAAAATTTCCCTTTGTGTGTTCCTTAGTAGTTTAATGATATCTCTATATTTTGCATGAGCATTAAGGACCTTTACGTTAAGGCTGATAAGCCGCTCCATTATAGAGGGGTAGAATTTGTGAAAGCTATAATCAGCCATGTCCTAGCATTCACTCTGTCTCTCTCCACATATATCATGTTTAACCCACCCATTCAATGGCATCTCTCCTAGTGTTTTTTAATCTCATTGCTTATGGTGGCAGTTCCTCACCTTTTCCTACCTACTGTTTGCCAATGGCATCCATGAGGTTTTTGTCTCTGACCTGGTCTTTTCTCCTTTTCAGCTGATGCATCATCTATACTAATATAATAAAAAGAGAGCCCAAACCTTTGAGGCGGGTAATCTCAGGAACCAAGCACCAATCACAATACCAAATACAGCGTTGGAAAGGGCAGTTGCAGCAGAAGGACATAGGCTATGCAGACGCCCACCATATACATTTAAAAGGTAAAAGAACTGTGCCAGCAAAGTAGTCCCTTGTGGGTGTGTCTGCGTTGTGCTGTGGGCATGTGCTGGGGGCGTGACAAACGCTGGGGGCGTGTGGTACGTTCCGCCTTTCATGCCATGCCATGTCATATTGTGTGCTGTGGGCGAGTGCTGGGGGCGAGGGAGTGTGCGGGGCGCGGGATTACAGGAAAAAAAAGCGAGCGTTGTGCCCAATATTTCATTGTTTTTTTTTCCCAGGTTCTGTATATTCCAGCTCCGGGTGTCCACCCTGCTCTCTTTAAATACCCCTGCACTTCATAATCATAACCCACCCTTACTCCGTAAAATACCCCAACACCCTTAAACACTAACCCATCTTAACCCTACAAATATACCCTGTACCCCAAAACTCAAACCTATCCCTAAACCCTAAAAATAACCTTGTACCCCAAAATCCAAACCTAGCCCTGAACCCTATAAATACCCCTGTACTTCAAAACCAAGCTTACCCCTGAACCCTAAAAATACCCATGTACCCCAAAACCCAAACCTAGCCCTGAACCCTAAAAATACCCCTGTAGCCCCAAAACTCAAACCTACCCCTGAACCCTAAAATACCACTGTACCCCAAAACCCAAACCTAGCCCTGAACCCTTAAAATACCCCTGTACCCCAAAACCCAAACCTACCCCTGAACCCTAAAAATACCCCTGTACCCCAAAACCCAAACCTAGCCCCGAACCATAAAAATAACCCTGTACCCCAAAACCCAAACCTACCCCTCAACCCTAAAATACCCCTATACCCCAAAACCCAAACCTAGCCTTGAACCCTAAAAATACAGTGTACTCCAAAACCCAAACTTAGGCAAGAACCCTTAAAATACCCCTGTACCCCAAAACCCAAACCTACCCCTGAACCCTAAAAATACCCCTATACCCCAAAACCCATACCTATCCCTAAACCCTAAAACTAACCCTCTACCCCATAACCCAAAACTATATCTGAACCCTTAAAATACCCAAACACCCCAAAACATATTCCTCAGTACCCCAAAACATATACCCCTATACCCATACTTACCTTATCCAAACATTTAAAAAAACATGATTTTACCATTCATGCATTTACAACGAATTTCGTTATAAATGTATGTGTGGTAAAAGCATATAAAATGTAATGCCATGCGTTATAATGGCATTGCGGAGTCATGGTACTTTCGTGATGAAAGTATGCGGAGTGATGGTATGCGGAAAGAAAGATGCGGAATAATGGGTGTTTACCCTCCCCCGGTAAGTACATTTGTGGCACGGCGGCCAACATCTCCGGCAACATACTCATATTTTTTCACCACCGATTTGAAAAATGCACAGGTCTCTCTTATTGATGGCCAGCACCGACATACACTTTTAGACACACCTTCCGCCACAAGTTCTAGAATTGCGAACTTTAGAGCTGGGGAGCTAATCTCGGCATCAGCTCAATTCCAGGCAAATCGCTTTGTCTCCCCGTGCCTACCACAAATTAATGTGTTCTTCTGTAATGTAAATTGTGCTCATGCCATGTTTTCGAATTTGCGCTATATAATATTGCAAGGAAAAATAAAGTAGGGAAACTCGAGTTCACACACTACTGAACGCGCACTCTTAAGTGCATCAGCAATGCATTGTGAATCGGAGCGTTTCACAGGCCTGTCACAGATAAGAAATGCTATCAAAACGAAATCCTACAAAACAATATACTACTGTCCGGCAGCAATTTATACCCGGACAACGTCGGGACGGGCTGCTAGTCTTGTATATTAAAATCTGATGGACAAACAAAGTGTTTTGTGTTGTTCCATGAAACAATGACATGTAAGGGTGTTCTCCTATTGGTAGCAAATGTCATGTTTGCGTATATGTTCCGATACCTGTTTAATGTCTATTCTCCTTTTCAGGCGCCCGGTTGCCAAGTTTTGGAACAGGCCTAGTTTATGGCTGTTATATTCCACCAACACTGTGGATCAGACTAGGTCTATAATTTTCTCCTTCTCTTCAAAGAAGTAGACCTTTGTTATTATGTCAGGAGGGACTTTCTGGTAGAGACCCAGAGTCGCAACCCTCTGGTTAGAGTTCAGTCATACATGGGGTTTGTCTGCTTTGCCCTTGATGTGGTGCAATGCCTGTTGGAAATATTACTGGATGTCTGAGCCATCTGCTCCTTTAGGCAGGCCCCTAATATCGGTGTTGCAGTGTCTCAAGCAGGTTCTCAAGGTCTTCTTGCTTAAGCAGGATATCAGTATATTGGTCTTCCAGGCGCATCAAATTAATGCTGAGGTGGTGCATTTCCTCCGATTGCTCATCTAGGGTCTGCACCATATCATCCACCCTATCTCCGAGCTCACTCGCATTCTGTCTGACTTTACGCTTAAAGGGGCATATTTATCAAAGAGTTGATTTGCTCTTGTGCCACACAACAGGGTGCAAGAGGGATGCAACTTTTATATTATCGAGCCATACAAGGCCACTTTGCATGGCCCTGAGTGACATGATAAATCAGTATAACGTGCCCCTTATCTATCACAAAATGACCGGTTTCAATAGGGGGCACCTTCATTTTTGGTCCCGGGTTCGGCGGTCATCTAGAGAAACCTACCAAACCCAGACATTTCTGAAAACTAGACACCCGGGGGAGTCCAGGTACGGGTGGCTTGCATATATTCCCAATGTTTTCCTACACAGAATCCCCTGCAAACCTACATTTTAGTTAGAAAATCACAATTTCCTCACATTTCTAAGTGGGATCACTGCGCCGGCACAAGCTTTCTACCACCAAGTGTTCCCCTTGGTCTCCTGATAAAAAGAATATCTCTTACCCATTTATAGGAGGGTGGGGGCATTACCATGCCAATTCTGGGCAGCCCCCACCCCTAAACTAAGAATAAAAATAATCCCTGGTCCCTACTGGGCTTTTTGACCCCCTGGGGAGGCTCTTGACCCCATCTGCCCCCAGAGGAAGCAGAAAGACTGCCCTCTTTTTGGGGGGGGGGGCATTGACATGCCCATGGTGGGCAGCCCCTACACAAAGGAAAAAAGTAGTACCTGGTGCCTGGTGGGCTTTTTGTCTGCCCCTAGAGGGGGCAGCTCAGGGCTGTTGTCCGTATCTGTACATCAGAAGGTGCAGAAAAATTGTGCCTACATTTTTGAGGAGGTGGAGGCATGGGCATGTCAATTCTAGCCAGCCCCCACACCTACACATAGAAATAAATAGTCCCTGATGCCTACAGGCCTTTCTGACACCCCCCTAGGGGCAGACAGACTGTGCCCATTTTTTGGGGGGTGACGGAGGCATCACAATGCCCATTCTGGGCAGCCCCTACACAAAGAAAAAAATAGTGCCTGGTGCCTAGTGGGTTTTTTGCTTCCCCCAGGGGGGCAGCGTAGGGCTGTTGCCCCTATCTGCCCATCAGAGGGGGCAAAAAGACTATGCATATTTTTTGATGGTGTGGCAGACCCCTTACCTACACATAAAAAAATAGATCCTGGTGATTAGTTGGCTTTCTGCCCCCTCGGGGGCGATATCAGCGGCTGTTGCCCCATATGCCCCGGGGATGGGGGGGGGGGGGGCAAGAAAGACTATGCCCATTTTTTGGGGAGGTGGGGACTTTGGCATGCTCATTCTGGGCAGCCCTCACCCCCTACATTAAGAAAAAAAATAGTCCCTGGTGCCTAGTGGGCTTTCTGCCTCCGTGCAGGTCAGATCAGGGGCTTTTGCTCCCGTATGCACCCCCAGGGG
The DNA here is from genome assembly GCF_964263255.1 of Lissotriton vulgaris. Taxonomy (NCBI): domain Eukaryota; kingdom Metazoa; phylum Chordata; class Amphibia; order Caudata; family Salamandridae; genus Lissotriton; species Lissotriton vulgaris. Next base: position 1,796,418,119 of record NC_141694.1, on the reverse strand, counting down.
AGGCTGAAAGACTGTGCCCATTTGTTTTGGGGTGGGGGCATTGGCATGCCCATTCTAAGCAGCCCCCACCCCTTCACTAAAAAAACAATAGTCCCTGGTGCCTAGCGGGCTTTCTGGCCCCGGTGGGAATATTGGGGGTTGTTGCCAGGTCTGGTGGCTCGTGGACTAATGCGTCCATTGCAGGGGCCTGTGTTCGACCTCATGGTCACAGGTTCAAATCCCAGTGGGTCCACTCAGCCTTTCATCTATCTGAGGTCGATAAAATGAGTACCATTGAGTTGGTTAACAATAAACATCTGCTATTCAGCGCCAACACACCTACGGGTAATCGTGCGCTTTACAAATACACCTGTTATGTTATGTTATGTTATATTGCCCATATCTGCCCCCCAAGGGGGGCCGAAATACTGTGCCTTATTTTTGGGCAGAAGGTGGGGTTATTGGCATGCCCATTCCGGTCAGCCATCACCCTTAAACCACCAAAAAATGTTCCCTAGTGTCTAGAGAGCTTTCTGCCTCACCCCCGGGTTGCATGGCAGATCAGGGACTAATGCCCCCATCTATGACCCAGAAAGACTACATTGGAAAAAAAAATAGTTTGGTGGGAGCTAAAGCCCTTGCCCAAGGGATTGCTCTCCCTTCCCTTGTCTCTAGTGGAGGATTCACTATCCTGTGGTGATCCCCAAGAAGGAATCCACTAGGTAAAGGTACCACTAGAAGGGGGATAATCGCCCTTTTCAAAGGATACCTCTCCCGTGTGTTTCGCTGTTATGGGGCGACTGAGATAGCTCTGCTAGCACCAAAGCAGGGAAAGTGAAATAAGCCGATCAGCTAATTTCAGTTTCACTTTCAATGTAATGGCATCAGCGCGCCATGCACACCAATCGTCATTATACTGGCAAAAAAATGCCTCTGGCGGCAGGAAAAGCTCTTCCCCTGCGCCAGGGGATAAAAAATAAAAAAAGGAAATACAGCAGAGGTATTTCCTGGTTGTATGCAGAGGACGGAATGGTTTCGTCCTCAGCACATGACTACCGGGGTTGAGGACGGAACCGTTCCATCCGCAGCATGGAATGGGTTGAACAACACTATACCAAACTTTTAAACATCCACCCTAAATCCCCCCACCCTAAAAACACATAAAAGATTCCTAAAATAGAACTTACCTGTTCGAATGAACAGTAGTACCCAACTGCGACTTGCCTCCTTTAAAAACAACCCAAAATGGCCACAAAAATGAGCAGCTCCCATCCCTGTGTTGACTCCAACCCACTTCTGGGGTAGGCTTCCTTCGTCTGGATTTGGTGTCAGTCCAGCTAGTGTGGGCCTTGGGGACACACTACTTCAGATCCCCCCTCAAACTAAACTATGAATAGGTAGGGTTCACCTTTGTTCCTGTCAGTCAATTAAATTCCTGGTGCCACTCTAACTGTCCTTTCTGAGTTTATTAGGGTTTAAATTCACCACACTCAGTCCATCCTGTAACTAGACATAGCCACTGATCTGCTCTTGGAGTAGTTCTCACACTTCATTAGGGTCAGGCACTTGCTTGGCAGCTGCCGGCAGGCTAATGCAAATTAGGCTCCAGGAGCTTCGAATGGGGAAAAGGTAATTTTCTAAAGTTACTCCCCCTAAATATTTATTAAAAATCTTTAGAAATGAGTTCGACTTTTTATATATAGATGAACCATAGTCTTTGAATTACTATGTTAGCTGTTTCATGCCAAAAGATACACATTACATTTTATAATCTTTTACATTTTCTATGATCAGACTACAGCCCCATCTGTGGAAATAGTTTTTGTGGGCTATTCAGTGGAGGAATATACCAGCTTTCATTTTGCACATGTTTCACTTTTAAATATCTGGCACCCTACTGTGTACGAGACAAGGTGTAATTATGGGGGACTAACAGCCGGGTTTCCCACCTGTCAAAAAAGGTTATTTTGACAGGTTTGACAATATGGGGAATATTTATAAGGAAGTGGCGGAGAGAGGCGTTAGCCTTCCTGGCTTAACGCCTCTCTCCGGCTCTTTTGAAACGCAAGGCTGCACCATATTTACAACGATATGGTGCAGCCTTGTGTTCCCCCCTGCAGTGGAACAATGGTGTCTGCGTACAGGGGAGGATTGTTTATGTGTAGGAAGGTATCACATCCTTCACATAAACAATCCTAAAAAGCCATTTTGTCACTTTCATGTGTGCTGCTAAATTCAGCACCCCTAGGTTTTTAGGCTGCTCAGCATTGCAGTCCACAGGTCGTATTTAACTTCAAGGCCCTGGGTGTAGTAACTACACCATATGCTAGGGATTTATAGGCAAGTTAAAAATGCCAATCAGGGGTAAGCCAATTTAACAGTGTTTAAGGGGGAACACTGACACTTCTGTTTAGCAGGGGCAACAGTGCATAGAGTTAAAAGTCGAGAAAAAATTGGGTCCATAAGGCGAAAAATCTGGGGTGGCATGCAGAAAAGGTGGATTTTGTATGGTAGGCATCAAATGGATTGAAGAGTGAAACAAGCATTCCAATTTTTAAATATGGTCTTCACACCCGCACCTGTTTTGCTCCATTCTGACCCCACAAAGACATTCTATTCTATTGACCAAGCCAAGGAGAAGTTCGCTATCAGCATCATAAGTATACTGGACTGTGACATCTGGTGGCTTACAGGTCACGAAAACTAGACCTGCTGAGATGGATTACACCATTATGGAGAAAGACTTGCTGGCAGTTAAGGGTGTCTACCAAGAGTAGAGACACTATTTGATGAGAGCCAGACCTGTGGTTAAAGTACTTACAGATCATCGGATCCTCCAGTTTCTTGACTTTGCTAAAATCCTTCCGCCTCAGCAATTATGATGGCTACTTTACTATGTTGACTTAAATTTTATGATTACTTATTGTCCAAGAAGTAAAATGGGAAGGCAAACAACCTGTGTCGAATCAACACAAACAAAAAGTACATTCAGTAGAATTTCGAACCATAATTCCAGAAACTAAGACAGATTGTACAATGTTGCCAGTTAATTGGGAAGAAGACATAAAAAGGTTGATGACTCAAATTGAAATGTTGTAGTGTTTTTGACTGAAACCAACAATTTCCCTACCAGGAGGGAGTCTTGTATTTGCCTACATGAGAAATTCAAGAAAAGTCCTTACAAGAGGATCATGAGGGTACACTGGCCAGCCATAAGGGAATCTATAAATCAGCATTATTTAAGTGCGTTTTGTGACTATAGATAACTTCCGACATTTGTAAATATGTGACTATCTGTGAAGTCTGTGCCCAAGGGAAATCAAGCAGAGAAGCTCCCTAGAGTTACTGCACCCTTTACCAGTATCTCTCTGCTAGAAATGGGGTTTCTGGTTGGCTAGGGTCGGCACGTCAGCCAGGCAGAACCCATCATTCCAGTCAGGGCAAGTCAGATACAAAACCTAAGTTTACCACCTTCTGGTAGCTTGGCACAGAGCAGTCAGGCTTACCTTAAGAGGCAATGTGTAAAGTATTTGTGCAACACTTTCAAACACTAACACAGTGAAAATACCACTAAAAGACTCATCACCGGTTTAGAAAAAACAGGGAATATTTATCTGAATAAAGCAAGACCAAAACGACCAAAAACCAATCAATATATCATGAGATATTCACTTGTTAAGTAAAAAGAGTGCTTTAAAATACATAAGCGTTCTGATATGCATGAATTATGGTGATTTTAGAAGCTGGCGCGCTTCTATTGAGATAATTAACAAATTACTGTGGGAAGCATAGGACAGAACCGTTGGGACCGCTCGGGTCCGAAGTAAGTGAACCAGAGTCTGTTCATAAATTATTTAGGCAACCCAGGCTAGCAGCGCTAGCATATAGGGAAGCGTCTTTGAGCAACATGCTGTCCCAAAAGCAAGCAATGTATCCCAATAAGATCAGTTCAGAGAGTAAACTGTGGGTGCTTCCTTCAGGGAGTTACAATAATGTCTCCCTTTCCTCACCACAGCCGTCTCCGCCTCGGAAGACAGGGAGGCTTTTAATCCACCTCATGGGGAGGTATTAAAGAATCGATCTCCCAAAAGTCTGTATTAAAAGTTTGTATTAAAGAGTGGCTTACTTAAGAATTAAAGAAAACAAAAAAAAGATAGACAATGACAATAGAAGAGAAGGAGTATACATTGTAAAATAAAGGGGAAAGAAAAAGTAATAAGGGAGGCTCCATACTCTAAGTTTTAAACACAATATTGCAGGTAAACCTTAAACCTCTTAGGCATCTTGGGCTCCTTTTTGTAAAATTCAGACACACTGCAGGCACCTGGAGGGGGGCACTATCTTCTGGACATGTTCCGGATAGATAGGGCAAGGGTTTCCCAGGGGGCGGGGGTAGGAAAGGGCATGGGTTAAGTGGGTGGGTGTCGCAAGGGAAAAACCCAAAAAAGTTCCTCATTTCTCTCCTGGTAGTGCTTGTTTTTTTTGCTTATTAGTTTTAAAGCAGTCTTTGGCATGATTACACTATCTTCAGTTGGGGTTACCCCAGTTGCGACTGGCATTTGGAGTGGTGCAGGAGAGAGGCAACTTTTTCATGAATAGTTGACAGATCCTCTCCTGGAATATCAATGGCCTTCGCACCAGTCCCAGAAGGGATACGATCTTGCAATATCTTCGCACTGTGATGCTGTTCTGACCGACTTTTTCGGCCCTTCCTTGAGGGAAGGTGATTGGAGGTGACTTCAGTCTACTATCATTCTAGTGGAAGGATTAGAACCGTAAATAGAGCCTATTCACAAGGCGTGTTGATATAATTCCGTACCCTTTTCTTTAGATCAGGGCTTATAAACGTATGTTGGGGGATAGATTCATTAGTATTAGTGATAATCCGTCCTTTTGTAAGAGTATTAGTATACCTTCTATGGAGTTATGCTTATTTCGGGCCTTGTAGGCCTCAAACGGGAGAGACTCCATCTTTCTTTCTGCCCCGGCAGCTTGAGATGCTTCTAGGTCAAATGTAATGTTTTAGTTATGAGGTGTTGTTCGCTTGGAGAGAACCGGCTCCGGCTGGCCCTTATCGAAAGACTGTATTTTTCTCCATTCCGAAGACACAACATCAGGCCGGCCGGCTGGGAAAGTGTCCTTGGTACGGGGAGGTACAAGAATTTGGTGGGCGGCAGGTTACTGGCCGTAACTTTCCATGAAGGAACAAGCTTCCATATTAGTGAAAGCATGAGGCAGTGAATCAGTCAGTCTGTAGGCGGCAGCTAGCCGTTAGCATCAATGCTATTAATTATTTCAGGGCAGACAGTCGCCATTTTAAAGTCCGAGACAGATCAAGAAGCTGATACTCTCTTAGAAAGATTGAAGTTATTTTAGCTGGAGCAGCTGGTGAGCTTTGACCTTTAGATCAGAGCATTCAGAGTGAAGCAGTTAGTTAAGGGAACGAATACCAGAGTGGCTGAAACTGAGGTATAAGAACGAAGCCAAGAAGTGAAGATGGTCCGCGATTGAGAGGAGAGAGGAGTAGTGCAGAACAGCCAGAGAGAAAGCAGCTGATGAGAGGAAGGTTCCAGTGACTTGGAGGGAGGCGAAGGAGACAGAGCATAGCGGTGCAGACGTGTATCCATGACTGCAGAGGTGTGACCTTAAAGACGAGCCAAGACACAGACGAAAAGGGAACCCAGATGACTGCTGAGTCCAGACTTCCTATTAATAAGGTGACGTCGACCCTTTTCTTATTAGCGTGCACATTCTAACCTTTCATTTTCCCTTTGTAGGCTATATGTTATAGTATAGTGTTATATTGATATTGTTCTTCTGATAAATAAAGTACCCCAGTTCTTAGTGAACCGGCATGTGCCTCTTATTCTTATATGAAAAGGTAACCTGTTCTTCTAGTCAGGTGTTACTGTTTGAACAGATGCCACCCCTGATCAGGTAAGTAATAACTGAACAATTAGGGAGAGAGGAGCCCTTGAACTGAAGGATAAGTTGTACATCATCTAATTTTGGCTATCATTGTGTGATTCATAATATCGTAGTGTTGTACCTCTAGTGAATAGTGAGAGAAACTTCCCAACATAAAGAGAGAGAGCTGAAGGTATTCATAGGAAAGTGATCGCCGTTGTGATGCGGCGTTATACCCACAAGATTGTGGCTTGTAATGCAAGTAAGTGAGCACCAGGGGGGATACTGGTGTGTATACCCACAGGATTGTGGCTTGTACGTAGATAAAAAAGAGTACCAGGGAGGATACTGGTATTTATACCCACAAGGTTGTGGCTTGAGTGAGCACTGGTTGCGGCCAGTGTGTAATGGTATATGATCAGAACTTCCCCAGGGTAGAACAGTCTGGGCCTGAGTTGTCGCGAGACTAATTGGTATGAGTGTGATATTGTAGAAAACTTAGGCATGTACATTGCTAATTCCCCATCCTTGGGTAGGAGACATAGATACCTGTTGTAAATAGGTCCTAAGGAGGGAGGTGATTACGTTCCGGCTGGGTTGGTTGTGCTCTGATGAGCTGATTCTATCTGGTCCTAAAATCCGGTTGTTACATCTGGCGTCACGAACTGTTTACGAAGCCTGTGTGTGCTGTATTGTTTTTATCTTGTTGGTTTGCGCTCGGCTCGTACGTGGTTTATTTTGTATATTATTTGTTCATAGTTGTATGTATCTTTTTAATTTGTCAAAATGTTTTTGCGAAGATCGAAATCTACTTTCAAATTGCCTGTTGAAATTACCGGCTGGGAATCAACGCCTTATGAGGCCTTGGCCCGTGAGTGGGCCGATTCTACTGGTTTGAGTGAGAGTTGGAGTTCTTGTTTGGAGCTGGCGGAGCCGGCTAATGTGATTTCTTGCTTACAGAAAGCGCCAGTAGTGAAGGGTGAGGAGCTTCCTATTTTGGGTCGCAGAGGTTGGATTGTTTTGACTGCGTACAGGATTGTACATGAGAAACTTTTAAAATTGCAGAAACAATATGCTGACATGGAAGAGAAGTTTGTTGAAGTGCAAAATGCTCATACTCTTTTGCGATGTCAAAATAAATTGCTTGCCGACAAACTTGAAACTTATCAGACGATAGCCGAAAGGGCTGCTGTTCGAATTGCGAAATACAAATATAAGAATCGTCGTGGTCGTGTCTGTAAGCGGAAGGTACGTCTAGTCGTGGCGAAAGCCGGACTGGACTGGAATCCTGATGAATGGGATGGTAATATCTGGGACTCGAATGATTCTGGTGCCTCGGCTGAGGAATCTGACAAGCGCGATTTTTCTCGCTCCGGACGTGACTGTAAATCTTCCTGTGATACACATGATGATTCCGGCGACCGTGGTCGCTCTTCCTGTTCTAATGACGTTTCTCATTCTGATTGTTCTTCTAAATCTATGGATCGAGCTTCTTCGGATGCTCGTCTGGAGGTTTCTGCGCATCCGGTTTTTCGACGTAAATTACAACAAACTCCTGCCAATCCTAATGGTATTGCTATGGATAGTTTGGAGGATTTTACACAACAGGAAGTTAGTGATATTTTGCAACGATTTCGACAACGGCCTGGTGAGGCCTTGCTTACGTGGATGGTGCGCCTTTATGAGTTAGGCGCTGCAGGTATCATGTTAGATGCAGGAGATGCCTTGAAATTTTGCTCTTTAAGTTCTGATTCTACTGTACAAGATCATTTTCGGAATTATAATGCTGCTGGCCAAATTAGTCTGCTCCAGTTAGCGACTGATGGCTGTAATCACAAATACCCTACTGAATCTGATTGGCCTGTGAATGACAAGCCGTGGTATACCTTGCGCGATGCGGCGCAACGGCTGAAAGAGGAGGTGATGAAAACTGCGATTTTTCTGAGTACCGCTGACAGATTGTTGGACGGTTTGTTAACATCTGTGCGTAACCGCATCATCCATTCTTTCCCAGTTGCTTATAAACAGGTTATGATGACTTTGTTAATCAATCAAACTGGCAATGCTTTGTCTATGGTGCCTGAATATGTTCGTCAGTTTGGTGAGTTAGGTGACTGGTTTAAACCTGAGAGGCAGTCCAGGCCGGAGGGTCGTACTCCTGGTGAGCATAAATTCACTAGACGTGATATGTTTCTTGAACTGTTGGCTGATGGTGTGAAACAGGAAGACATTGATGGTGAACCTAATAATCGTTTGTGGGACATGTTTCGCAAGCGTGGTTTGGATCGAAAGGAGGTTGCCCGACATGTGCGAAAGAATGATTGTGATCGTGGATATTCTGATGACAGTGGAGACGAAAGATGTCATGATGATTCTAATCGTCGTGGTGAACGACGGCATGAGCGGAATGTGTCCCCTCGCCGAGAAACAGAGAGAGGGCGAGAGGAGGAAAGAGAAAGGGGGAGAGACGACCGTGTTAACAGCAGATAGAGAGAGGAAAGGGATCAGTCCCCTGAGTTGAGGAGAAGGGAGGATCGACACAGACTTTCCGATCGAAATTCACAATACCATACAGATGACAGGAATCCATCTCGTAATGGAGATGGATACGAACATGATGTTTTAACACCCAAGAAATATGAGAGCATTTATCCTGATCTGTCCTGGTTGACAGAACGCAATAAAAATGACTAGGAAATAGGTCAAGCTCCAGTGCGCAGGTGGGCTCACAAAGACAATAAACCCTATGTAGATATTGAAATTTTCTGGAAACATTGTAATATCCAAAGGGCCCGAGCATTGGTAGATACGGGAGCGGAGGCCACTCTTATTCATGGAAAATCAAAGAAATTTAAAGGCCAATTTTTCACAATTACTGGTTTAGGTGGAAAGGAAACCCCCGCAGTGCAAACTGCACTTGAAATGAGAATAGGCAGAATTCCCCGAAAAGAATATTCTGTATTAGTCGTGCCACTTTTGGAATACATAATTGGAATTGACATCTTGAAAGGAATGACTTTGCATTTAGATGACGGCTGTTATCAATTTGGAACTAAACATTATATATCGTCCAGACCTGTACGGGTTGGTCGTTTAAGAATGCCCCCCATAAAAATTCCCCAGGCTACAAAAATTGTTTCTCAGAAACAGTACCGTATTCCAGGTGGCCATGAAAAAATTAGTGCTACTATTCAGGATTTGGTGGATGCAGGAGTTATAACTCCGGTTACTTCTGCTTGGAATAATCCCGTTTGGCCCGTGCGCAAAAGTGATAATTCTTGGCGCATGACTGTTGATTACCGCGAATTGAACAAACACACACCCCCTTTGACTGTTGCAGTACCAGACATCATTACTTTAATTGAAAGAATTCAAAAACATCCAGGTACATGGTATGCGTCCATTGACATTGCCAATGCTTTCTTTTCAATTCCGATTGCCCCTGAGTGTCAGGAACAATTCAGTTTTACGTGGAATGGACGTCAAATGACGTTTAGAAGTCTTCCCCAAGGCTATGTACACAGTCCCACGATTTGTCACCGGCTGGTGGCGGAACATTTGTCTGAAGTACCTGTATACCCGCAAATCCAGATATGTCACTATATTGATGACATTTTAATTCAAGGTGAGACACAAGACCAAGTTCAGACCCAGTTAGATCAAATTATTTATTGTTTACGCGAAAAAGGTTGGGAAATCAATCCCAATAAGTTGCAAGGTCCATCTCAAAATGTGAATTTTCTAGGCATCAAATGGCATGAAGGTCACAGAGAAGTGATTCCAGAAGTGAAACAGAAAATTCTTCATTTTGCAGTCCCAAGAAACAGGAAAGAAGCCCAAAGCTTCATTGGCTTATTTGGCTTTTGGCGCTAGCATATTCCACATTTGAGTCAGATATTGGCCCCTTTATACCGAGTCACTCGCAAAAGAAATGTGTTTGAATGGGGTAAACTACAGCAGGATGCGTTTAATTTGGCAAAAGAAGCAATCCAGTATGCTTTGGATTTATGGCCTGTGTGCGATGGTGATGTGGATTTGAATGTGTCCGTGCAAGGTCTTTATGCAAATTGGAGTTTGTGGCAAAAACAAGGCAGAAGTAAAGTACCATTAGGTTTCTGGACTAAAAAGTTACCCGATGCTGGTGAACGTTATACACCTTTTGAGAAACAGTTGCTTGCATGTTATTGGGCTCTGGTGGATACCGAGCAATTGACTTTGATATTTGATATTTGATATTTATTTATTTTTATAAAGCGCATCTATCGCTCCAGAAGGAGCATCCTGGCGCTGACAATCAGAAGGGCCATAGCTGGGTGAGGTCAAGAATCATATGGCTGCGAGGACTGACGGGTCGGGTTGAAGGAAAATCCAGGTCTTCAGGAGTTTCCTAAAGAGGCTTTCTGAGGGGGCATGCCTAAGGTTAGAGGGAAGGCTGTTCCAAGCCTTGGCCGCCAGAAAAGAAAAGGTTTTTCCACCTTTGGTTTTGAGCTTAAACCTGGGTATGATCACCAGATTGGCTTCTAATGACCTCAGGCAGCGCGAAGGAATGTACTGGGGGAAGCGCTTAGCAAGATAGGAGGGACCGGTGTTCTTAGTGGCCTTGAAGACAGTAACAAGGAGTTTAAAAAGGATCCTTTTATGGAGGGGCAGCCAATGGAGGGTGTTGAGGGCCGCAGAGGCTGAGGACCTTCTCGGAAGACCAAGAACGAGCCTGGCTGCCGCATGCTGGACGCTCTGTAGCTTCTTAAGAGTGGACTTTTTTATACCTGCCAGAATACCATTACAATAATCAAGCCTGGACAGGATCAGAGCCACGGCCACTGATTTCCTGGCGGAAATAGGGAGAAAGTCGAAGAACTTCTTCAGCTGTCTGATAAGGTTAAAACAGCACCCTGCTGTGATGCGCGCATGTTCGTCGAAACTGAGGGACGAGTCAAATTGGACACCCAGATTGCGGGCCGATGAGACAGCATTGGGGGGTGCCTCAGAGTGTTGAGGCCACCAATCTTTTGGGGAGAAAAGGGTGTCTTTGCCTAAAGGTATGATTTCAGTTTTGGCGCTGTTGCACTTAAGGTGGTTATTGTTGAGCCATGCAAAGACTTGGGAAAGGCAGTTCTGGAATCTGAGAGCGGCATCAGGAAGTTTTTTGTCTATGGTGACGACAAGTTGGGTGTCGTCAGCGTAAGATGTTACAAGGATGCTGTGGGATTCGATCAGGGTAAGCAGGGGAGCCATGTAAATGTTGAAGAAAAGTGGGCTGAGAATGGACCCTTGGGGCACACCTGATGGAATAGTTCTTTCGCTGGAGAGGAAAGGGCCAAGTGAGACTGTTTGTGATCTGTTGGATAGAAATGAAGATATCCATTTCAGAGCGGTGTCCGACACACCAATTTCGCGCATTCTGTGGATGAGGATTGCATGTGAGATGGTATCAAATGCTGCGGTTAAGTCGAGCAGGATGAGTACTGCGTGTTTTCCCTCATCCTGCAGGAACTTAATGGTGTCGGACAACTCGATCAGAGCAGTTTCAGTAGAATGGCCGGGGCGGAAACCAGATTGCTGAGGGTGGAGGAGATGGTTGTTTTCTACAAAGGCCTTTAATTCTGCCTGTACTATTTGCTCAGTAATTTTACCAAGTGCTGGGAGTAGGGAGATTGGGCGCATATTGGAAAGGTCTGTCGGAGGTTTATTGTGTTTTTTCATTAACGGCTTTACGATAGCTTTCTTCCATTCAGCCGGGACAGTGCCTGTACTCAGGGATTGATTAATGATGGAATTAATAAGGGGGTTGACGGCCTCAATGAGAAGATGGAGAATGGCCGGTGGACAGGAGTCGGAGGGGGCTCCCGAACGGCAGGTCATGATGGCCTTCTGGGATTGAAGCAGGGATACGGGTGAAAAGTTACAAAGGGAGGGTGAGTCAGTGTTATGAGGTAAGGGGGGAGTGTCAGGGGGAGGGAAATCCTTGTGGATGTTATTAATTTTCTCAACGAAAAAATCAGCGATTTGGTCGCAAAGGATTTGGGATGGAGGGATTTCTAATGCCAGGGCTTTGGGGTGGGTGAAAGATTTAACAATGTTGAAAATGGTTTGTTGTTTTTGATTAGCTGCTTCTATGGCTGAAGTGAAAAAATCTTTTTTGGCTTTCTTTATGTGGGACAGGTATAGCTTCCTCTGCTGAGTGTATAGGGATCTGGAGGTGGGATCGTATGTTTTCCTCCATTTTCTTTCAAGAATCCTACACGTGCGATGGCTGTCAGTGAGGGCTTGAGTGTACCACGGGGCATTGGGCTTCCTTTTATGGGAAAAAGGTTTTTGATGTGTAGACTTGGAGTTGTCCAGAACCAGTTTATTAATCCAGATATGGAAATTTTTGGAATCTTGCGTTACATCTCCTACGATGGTAGGAGGATGGGTAGGGAGCAGAGAATGGGACTTGATGGACTCAGCTACTTTCTTCCAGTTTATCGCAAAGGTTGAAGGGGAATTCTTGATGTGTGAATGGGGAGAGGGTTTAGCCTTGATGAAAAAAGGTATAAAATGATGGTCTGTCCAAATTTGTGGGATTGGGGGGGATGCAGTTAGAGTGGCCAAATTGGTACAGATGCCGTCTAATGTGTGTCCGGCTGAGTGCGTGGAGGGCGTGATCAGTTGAGAAAGACCAAAGATGTCCAAGGATTGTTGAAAAGTTAGAGTATGGGGGTCTACACGGGATTCCAGATGAAGATTGAAATCACCGAGAAGAGTGAAACTAGGGTAATGGGTCAATAAAGATCCAAGAGTTTCATCCAGTGAGTCCAGAAAAGGCGTGGCGTATCTGGGGGGGCGATACACAAGTCCACCTGTAAAAGAGGTGGAGGAGTTAATGTGAATCACAAAGCCAAGACTCTCACAGTCCTTGAGTGAGGTCAGTTCAAATGTGTGGAATCTAACATCTTTTCTGATGATGATGGCTAACCCGCCTCCCCTGCCAACAGATCTATCTCGTCTGAGAATCGTGAAATCAGGGGGAAGGGCGGTTGCCAGATCTGGATTCGATGAGTCATTTAACCATGACTCGGTGATAAACAGTGCGTCGAGATCATGGGAGAGTACGAGGTCATGTATGTCTTGTCCATGACATGCTAGAGATCTTGCGTTGATAAGTCCACAACGAAAGATAACTGGCTTATGTGAAGGTGGAAGAGGAGAGTGTGGGATAATGTCAGTGGGTCCCAGAGATGACCATCTGCAGAGGCGGCAGGAGAAAGGTCCCCAGAGGTGAGCGATGGGACGGTGGCCCCAGCAGCTATGGCTTGCTATTGTCGGACGCATAGCGTGTAGCAAGTTAGAGTCATACCTGCGAACAGGATTAGATTGGGCAGCGTGGCCCGCGCCCGGCGTCGTCCTGGCGCGGACGGGCGCAGACGGGCTTGGCTTAGGCGCGGCTTCGGCGCGTATCCGGCGCGCCCGCTGCGCCAGCCCGCTGCGCCGTCTGGTAGCTGTGCACATTATATAGTGAGATAGGAGGGTGGGAGAAGGGCGCGACTAGAGCGCTCTCCCCGGCTCCTCACTCAAGATGGCGCCCACCGCCGCCGAAAATCGGCTGAGGAGCGGTAGGGTGAGTTTAAAGCAGAGGATAGGTGATTAGGGTGTCAGAGTACCTATAAAATCATTTCCCCTTAATGTATAAGCCCCCAGAGTAAAATCCAAGTAGTTTTAAAAAACGGGTAAAAAGCGCTAAAGATGCGCTATTCACGAAGCTCTTTAACAGTAAAATTCCAGATTACACAACAGTTGCTCGCAGCCCCAGTTCCCTCGCTAGGGAGAGCTTCTGTAGGGCGAAGAGCTCTGCACAGGTTCCACTCAAATACACCAGGAGGGCGGGAGAAGGGCGCGACTAGAGCGCTCTCCCCGGCTCCTCACTCAAGATGGCGCCCACCGCCGCCGAAAATCGGCTGAGGAGCGGTAGGGTGAGTTTAAAGCAGAGGATAGGTGATTAGGGTGTCAGAGTACCTATAAAATCATTTCCCCTTAATGTATAAGCCCCCAGAGTAAAATCCAAGTAGTTTTAAAAAACGGGTAAAAAGCGCTAAAGATGCGCTATTCACGAAGCTCTTTAACAGTAAAATTCCAGATTACACAACAGTTGCTCGCAGCCCCAGTTCCCTCGCTAGGGAGAGCTTCTGTAGGGCGAAGAGCTCTGCACAGGTTCCACTCAAATACACCAGGAGGGCGGGAGAAGGGCGCGACTAGAGCGCTCTCCCCGGCTCCTCACTCAAGATGGCGCCCACCGCCGCCGAAAATCGGCTGAGGAGCGGTAGGGTGAGTTTAAAGCAGAGGATAGGTGATTAGGGTGTCATGGGACATGATGTGATTCTGAGACCTGAAATTCCTATTATGCAGTGGGTTTTGAGTTTGCCGAAAACTCATCGAATTGGACATGCTCTAGTGTGATTAAGTGGAAGTGGTACATACAAGACAGGGCACGTGTGGGACCGAAAGGTGTAGCATCTTTACATGAGCAAGTGGCGCAGGCGCCATCGACTGAGACTGGGAGTGATTGCTCTGTACATGTAGTACAGGAATCTCCTTTTAAGTGAGGTAAGCCATTTGATGATTTGTCCGCGGAGGACAGAAACCATGTGTGGTTTACGGATGGTTCAGCGAGGTACATAGGAGAGAAACGGCATTGGAAGGCAGTGTCCTATAATCCCATTACACAAAAATTGCTGAGTACAACTGGTGAGGGAAAGAGTAGTCAATTTGCTGAATTATATGCTGTTTATCAAGTTTTGAAACAAGAGTTACCTGGCACATGTCATATTTTTACTGATTCCTGGTCCACTGCTAATGGACTGGCGGTCTGGTTGCCGACTTGGCATTCTCATAATTGGGAATTGCATTCAAAAGAACTGTGGGGAAAAGAATTATGGCAAGAAATCTGGGAAATCCTCCCACAAAGTACTGTTACAATCTTTCATGTGGATGCTCATACCCCGATAGACTCCCTTGACAAATTCTTTCATAACATTGCAGATGAGAAATCTAAAATTGCTGAGGCAGTGGTGGACATGCAAGATTCTGATATGGAGGGATTGGCGAAGTGGGCCCACCAGAAAGCAGGACATTTTGGAGAGAGAGCCACTAGCAGGTGGGCCGCCGATCGAGGAATTTATATTCCTTTAAATTTGATTAAAGACACCATTTTGCATTGTCCTATTTGTCAACATTCTAGACAACGAAAAGTACCTCAAATTGTTAAAGGTCATTTACATCGAGGAAAATTTCCCGCTCAAATTTGGCAGATTGATTATATTGGTCCACTCCCTATGAGTAAAAACTGCCAATACGTTTGTACCATTGTTGATACATACAGTGGCCTTTTAGTGGCCTTTCCCTGTAAACAAGCTACCCAAGTGAATACTATTAAAACATTGGAATTGATTATGCTCTATCATGGCGTTCCATTTCAAATTCAATCTGATAATGCATCCCACTTTCGTGGAAGATTGGTGCAGGAATTTTGTGTGGAAAATAACATCGA
Source organism: Lissotriton vulgaris (assembly GCF_964263255.1). NCBI lineage: Eukaryota > Metazoa > Chordata > Amphibia > Caudata > Salamandridae > Lissotriton > Lissotriton vulgaris. Next base: position 1,796,402,707 of record NC_141694.1, on the reverse strand, counting down.
ATGGGTGTTTCATATACCATATTATCCACAGGCATCAGGCCTTATTGAAAGAATGAATGGTTTGCTGAAAGATCAATTGCGAAAATTAACTGACAATAAATATAAGAATTGGAGAGATTATTTGTTTCAAGCACTGTTAATTCTAAATAATCGTCCCTTTTTAAATGCTGAATCTCCATTAATGCGTTTATTTCCTCCAGTTATTGATGCAAAGCCAAACACCGTTGGCAATACTGTAATGTACTGGGAAATTTCCCCCGGAGCACTGGCTCCATGCAGAGCAACCCCAGGTTCCGCAGGTTTGGACCTGCATGCCATGAATGATACCACTATTAAAAGCAGAGACCGAGTTATCATTGAAACTGGTGTTGGTGTCTGTATACCAACTGGAAATTTTGGACTGATCGCCCCTAGATCGGGCCTGGCCTTAAAAGGCATTCAAGTACTCGGAGGAGTCATTGACAGTGATTAGCAGGGAGAGATTAAGGTGCTCCTGCTGAATAGCAGTGAGGTTGATTTATTAATTCACAAAACGGACCGAATTGCTCAGTTGCTGATAATGCCTGTTTTCAGTGGTGAGATTCAAAAAGGCACTGCCCCAACGTTGCTAACTGTACGAGGACAAAAAGGTTTTGGCTCCACGGATAATCCTGGAGCTAGAGTATGGGTGCAATCGCCTAAAAATCCCCCTGAACAAGCTGAAATTATTGCAACCGGTCATGATAACACCATTCTTGTCATGAGACCAGGGAAAGATAGCTGGGAAGCTGTCCTGGCTGACAAATGTTACTTACGAGAATGAATAATGCCTGTATTTGATTTTCTTTCAGATCATTCTCGGGACTGTTGCTGCAGGATGTGTCGGCGTTGGACTCCTTTTGGTCTGCTATGTCGGGAAAGGAGGGAACCCACAGACTTTGGTTGATTCGATAACCCGAGTACCCCTTTCCTTTGCTGCGTGGGATTCATCATCCAATTTTTGGACTACCTTAGCTAAACGAGTTACCAATTCTCCACATTTCTGCTTGACACCGATGCATCAGGTGTTACTGTTTGAACAGATGCCACCCTTGATCAGGTAAGTAATAACTGAACAATTAGGGAGAGAGGAGCCCTTGAACTGAAGGATAAGTTGTACATCATCTAATTTGGCTATCATTGTGTGATTCATAATATCGTAGTGTTGTACCTCTAGTGAATAGTGAGAGAAACTTCCCAACCTAAAGAGAGAGAGCTGAAGGTATTCATAGGAAAGTGATCGTTGTTGTGATGCAGCGTTATACCCACAAGATTGTGGCTTGTAATGTAAGTAAGTGAGCACCAAGGGGGATACTGGTGTGTATACCCACAGGATTGTGGCTTGTACGTAGATAAAAAAGAGTACCAGGGAGGATACTGGTATTTATACCCACAAGATTGTGGCTTGAGTGAGCACTGGTTGCGGCCAGTGTGTAATGGTATATGAACAGAACTGCCCCAGGGTAGAACAGTCTGGGCCTGAGTTGCCGCGAGACTAATTGGTATGAGTGTGATATTGTAGAAAACTTAGGCATGTACATTGCTAATTCCCCATCCTTGGGTAGGAGACATAGATACCTGTTGTAAATAGGTCCTAAGGAGGGAGGTGATTACGTTCCGGCTGGGTTGGTTGTGCTCTGATGAGCTGATTCTATCTGGTCCGAAAATCCAGTCGTTACAGATGCGCAGGTCATTGTTCTCCAGGAGACGCACTTGACCGAACCAGAACTTCTTGCCTTGGTTAAAAAAAATCCATGGATTGATTTCTATATAACCACTACACAATCTATGAACAATAGGGGAGTCGCGATATTGTTTAAAAAATCTCTAAACGCCCGTTTGATATCTAAATTAACAGACCCGGGTGGCAGATGGGTCACCTCTACAGTTATTATTGCAGGGGTTCAAATTACTATAGTAGGATACTATGGTCCAAATTTGGATGATCCTTCTGTCTTGGAATCTGTTTTTTTTCATTTACTTTCTATTCCAGAACCCACTATTTTTGTGGGCAATTTGATTCCCTGCTAGATAAGTCATCAAATAGTCGGGCCTTAACTCCCTATAAAACCAAGACCCTCCTATTGGCCAATATGAAACAATATGGCTACTTAGATATCTGGAGGATAATGTCTGGGCAACCAATGGGCGTCTCATTCCAAAATTATAAATATCACCATCAATCAAGGACTGATTTTGTCATAATTAGCCAGACACTGAAAAGCGCAGTAAAGAACATCACTTATCTCCCCTCACATCTGTCTGACCACTCAGCTGTATCAATGGTAATGACAGGTTTTCCTAAAGTAGCTCCCAGACCCAGAAGCTGGTCGTTTGATCGCTCACTGCTTTCAACACTAGATAAGATCTCTTTCTTGGCGAAGAAAAGCGAGTGCTTTATGAATCTTAATATTGGCTCGGCCAATCCGGGAATTGTCTGGGACTCTTTCAAGGCCTTTCTTAGGGGCCAAATTACTAGCAGGGTCTCCTATAGGAGGAAGATCTACAGAGAAGAGGTATCCTCTTGGGAGGCTGAAATAGGCAGACTTCAAAAGGAAATCAACTTACAATCAGCCTCCTCGCATATCCTTTTACAAGAACTACAAAACAAATTGGTTCGAGTAAAGGGGGACCTGGATTCAGTGCTGAATGCACGTGTCCTACAAAGGTGGGAATCTAGTAAAATCGCCCACTTTCAATATGGTGAGGGAGCAGGGAGGCTCTTATCCTGGAAATCAAAGACCGACCAGGTTCGGAACAACAGTAGTTCAATTACTCACGATAACGAGGCATATTCTTCAGATGAAGACATCAAAACAATCTTCCGGTCATTTTTCCAAGGCATTTATAATGAGGATAAGTGCATTAACCAGGATTCTATTGATGAGTGGCTAAATGAGATATCCTTTCCATCATTGACCACGCAACAATCGACTTCTTTAGATCAAACGATTACACAGGACGAGGTCAAAAAAGCCATCCAGAGTAGTAATTCTGGGAAGGCGGCGGGCCCAGACGGCCTTCCAGCTTAGATTTACAGGGCCCTGGAGCAGGCGGTTGTCCCCATTTTAACTACCTTATTTAATCAGATTCTTCATGAAGGGATGTCACCACCAAACTCTTGGGACAATGCATTAATAACTTTAATTTTAAAACCGGGTAAACCAGAATCGTCATGTGGGTCATATCGACCAATTTCCATTCTAAATGCCGACTATAAAATATTTGCCTCTATTTTGGCTAACAGATTGGGCTCGGTTGCAGGAGGCATTTTACACCAGGACCAGAGAGGTTTTGCTAAAGGCCGACAACTCTTTGAGTTGACCTACGATCTCATAGGGGCTATTGATATTGCATCTTCTGCTTGTTTACCCTTGGCTGTTCTCACGCTCGACACCAACAAGGCCTTCCACAGGGTGAACTGGTCATACCTGTCGGGGGTCTTGGGTAAGTTCAACATACATAGGAGCTGGATTTCGCCAAGCAGTGAGATTGCTTCATCAGAACCCTTCAGCCTGTCTTCCGGTGAATGGATCACTGACTGACCCATTTAACATCACACGGGGAACACGTCAGGGATGCCCTCTCTCCCCCCTCCTGTTTGACCTATATATGGAACCCTTCGCACAACAGCTGAGGGACGATGTTAACATCAAGCCATTTAGGTACGGGGGTTGGGAGAAGAGGGTGGCGCTGTACTTGGATGACATCTTGATCTTTTCTTCAGAACTAAGTACAGCCCTCCCTTCTGTCATCAAATTGGCCCAGAATTTCGGTGAAATCTCTGGGGTTAACCTTATAAAGATGACCGTTTTGCCAAAGATCACCTTTTTTTGTTTAATACTGTTCTTCTTTATTTTGAACCCTTATTGTTAGTCAAATTACAGAGTGACATCAATTCATTTATCTGGACTCAGCACACACCTAGAATAAGTTGGAAAAAACTAAGGCGCCGAAGAGAAAAGGGAGGGTTAGCAGTCCCTGATCTTCAATTAAACGCATGGGCATTTCAACTCACCCACTCCCGTATGCTACTGAAAACACCCACCAACATCGGGATTGGCTGTATGTTTAGGGCTATGCTGAGTGGGGCAAGTTCAGCACAGGAAGGGTTTCTGTTTAAATTTGGAGATCCCAAATTAAAAAAATAAATAAAACTGAAGGTCTTGCAGGGCATGGCTAGATCATGGGCCAAGGTTAGTACCTCCATAAAATTAGGTTACTTCTCAAGTAAGGCTCCTTTGTGGGATTCACCCGGGAGCCCGAGTTGGCTCAAGGATAGTCTTGCTTTGCCCTTAAGAGAGGCGGGTTGGAAGACTGAGGTGATCTGTTTCTTGATGGAGTATTAATACCATGGGAATCCTTGAGAGATAGAATTGGCCCTAATCTTTCTAGATTTCAATATTTACAGATAGCTACCTGGGCTCATGCACAGGCCACTGTCAAGTCTAAATTCCCACTAGTGGGTGGTAATCATCTGGAGTCTCAACTTCCCAATAAAACTCCGGCCAAAAAGGCGATATCATTTTGGTATCACTTAATTTTGGAGGAGATCGACGGCGAATTCCAACTGGCCGAGAAACTTTGGGGGGGCTCATTTCTAGACCTCGGTGTAGGAAGTCTTTGGCTTGACTCCTTCAATCTATTATGGGATACTGTTAAACCAGCATGGCTCCGAAGAAACAATCACTTCTCTCTGCATAGGGCTTATTACTCGCCACAAAGGCTCTCAAAATTCTCTAAACATCAACCAATTGCCTGCGTCGGACTTACAAATGTTTTTTGTTTTTTTTTACCTTTTTTTTTATAACTTTATTTATTGAGTTTTTCAAATTGTTATACAAGTGCATTCTAACAGGTACCAACCCCCGACAAAGCATACACATCATTACACCATGATAGCAGTATAGATGATGATAAGAGGCATGAACTTTCAGCAGCATTGTCCAATATATTATAGTGGTCTAGTCCCTCATGCATTTTTACATTATATCAGCGACATGCAATCAATGAACCAATAATGATATATATGCATATAGCCATACTTTCTTTTGCTTTGTTCTTACATTATTTTCAACATCTGCATCAAGAGACTGCAATATCTGTAACCCACAGTGTTAGGACCATATGTTTACAACACTGCAGCGGAACCAGTATATTCCTGCTCCTCAGCATCAGATGCAATAGATTGATTTAAAAGATAGCTCCTCAGGGGGTCCCATATATCCCTAGGCCTGGTTCGCATTGGCAGCGTTTCTGCACATATCTTATTCTGGTCTTGGCAATAAATAATATCAGTCAACCAATCCTTAAATTTAGGGGTTCTCCCCCTCCTCCAGCGGCATGCAACCCTACGTTTCGCAAGCAATAAGGCAACGTCAACAAATTTCCTAACAGGTTTAGGTATCTTCGGTGTGTATCCTAACAACATAATGAGGGGATCTCTATCTAGTACCCCACCTACCATCCCCTGTAAAGCTGTATGAACCTGGGTCCAGTAGTCATACACCTCCGGGCATTCCCACGCAAGATGCTGAAATCCCGCACCCTCTGCCCTGCATCGGTCACATCTGTCATTGTCTGTCAATCGGAATCTCAATTTTTTTGACGGGTGTATAATATATCCTCTGCAGGAATCTAAAGTGTATAATCTTGAGTCTACAGCTAGAGGAGATATTGGCTGTAATCCCACAACAGTAGGCCCATTGCTGATCATCAATTTCGGTGCCTATGTCATCACCCCATTGTTTGCGAGCTTTACTCTCCTTGCCCTCGCATTGCGCCCTAATGCTCCTATATATGTGGGAAACCATATGGCGCTCATCCGCAGATGTCAACACAACATGTAGTGGTATTACTGTATCTGGCTCAGCAGGAAACTGGCAGCATATCCTTCAATCCTTGCCGTAGCCTGATATAGTAGAATATTTCGAGAGGTGTGAATGGATTTCCCTGAAATAGTTGTTCCCTACTTTTAAACTGGGCATTCAGGAATAGATCCCCCCATTTATCAATGTTAGTCACTGACACATTTTTTGAAACCCTCCTTCCTGCAGTAGCGTCAGTCGGGGATGATAGACGAGGGGCAGGCCCGGCGCATATAACAATGGGAGGTTAGTATATTATGGATCCGCCGCCAAGCGTCTATCGTACAGGTCACTGTAGTGTAAGGTGTCTCCACAGCCTCAACAGGGCCATGTATGATTCCTTTCAGGGGTAGGTGCTTCGCTATCCAATCTTCTGCAGCCAGCTGCAGCATGTAAGGAGTCGGTACAAACCAGTGATATGCGTATTGTGCCTGCGCACTCAGATAATATACTACAAAGTCAGGAACATCGAATCCTCCATTAGCGTATGGCTGAGTAATGATAGACCATGCCAGTCGTGGCTGCTTGCCTCCCCAGAACAACCTCAACAATTCCGATCTCAGTGTTCTAAAAAAATAGGCCCACGGGTAGTATGGAATATTTTGAAAAAGGTACAAAAACCTAGGCAGTACTACCATTTTACTAAGCGAAGCTCTACCCTCCGCGGATAGTGGTAATGACATCCAACGAGTGACATCGTCGGTTAATTTCGTGATTGCAGTGCCATAATTCAACCTTATTGTTTCTTCTTTTCCTATGGCCACCTGGATACCTAAATAGCGGAGGTCTGTGCTACACCATTCCAGCAGGTAGTGTCTAGTGGAAAGCGGGACACCGCTGGGGTGAGAGGGGAAAAACTGTGATTTTTTCCAATTAATTTGTATGCCCGACAGGCGTCCGAATATTATAAATTCTTGCAACAGAGGATTGAGGTTAGACTGAGGATCGGTAACATACAGCGTTAGACCATCAGCATATAAGGACACATCAATTTGCCTTTGGAAGCATTTAAATGTGCTTTGTTTGTGCAGTTGTCTAATGCGACATGCTAAAGGCTCAATCGCAATTGCAAAGAGCAATGGGGAAAGCGGGCACCCCTGCATGGTGCCCCTGGTGATATAGATTGGATCGGATAACCCACCGTTAATGAGCACTCTGGCCGCGGGGTTTGTGTAGAGCAATTTGATCCAGGCAATAAATATCTTAGGGAACGCCATCCTGTTTAAGACGGCAAATAGGTAATCCCATTCCACCGAATCGAATGCTTTTGTTGCATCCAAAAACACGGCAGCTACCGGTATCTCCGGCGCTATGGTGCGAATCATTGAGAAAAGGGTACGCAAATTATGATTGGTGGATCTGCCAGGAACAAAACCAGCCTGATCTGGGAGCACTAACATGGTCATTAGGAGGGATAGTCGGGTCGCCAATATTTTTGCTAGAATTTTTGCATCACAATTTATGAGGGACAGTGGTCGGTACGAATCGCACTCTGCAGGATATTTTCCAGGTTTTAAAAGGGAAGTGATCACCACTTCACGCATCGATCTTGGAAGTATTCCTACCGCTAACGCATCTTCAAAAATCTCCTTCAACACTGGGGCTATCTATATAACATTTGTAAAATTCGTCCGGAAGCCCGTCCAGCCCAGGAGTTTTACCATTTTTTAAGGACATTATAGCATCTCGTACTTCTTCGAGCTCCAAAGGGGCACCTAGAAATTGTCTATGTGTGTCACTCAACCTGTCAGGATTCAGCCACTGTAGCAGCGTTATGCTGTATGGAACTACATTTCCCATGATTCCGGTGTGCTAACAGGAAGTGATAAATCCTGTCACGACGCGTGAGAGGTTGCGCGTAATTCTTCCTGTTTTGGTTCTTCGTCAGGTTGGCGAAGTGAGTCCTGGTTCTGGAGAGCGAGTATGGAGCTGAAGATTGCTGTGACAGAGCTTCAGCGGAGTCCGTGAGTAAACGGAGCGGTTGCGCCTGGAAGCACCGTCTCTCTTCTGTTGCTGGTGTTCTGCTAGCGGGCGTTAAAGCTTGGCGGATCTTTCACTTCTCCACAGCGGGTTACTGCGAGCTGGATTGCCGCGTAACACCGTATGTGAGGATTCTTCTTGGTTTGGGTATGAACATTACAGCGGGATACTGCGTGCTGAAGAGGCAGCGTAACGCCGTCTGTTACATTTGTGGGGAAAGGTGTTCAATGGACATTACAGCGGGTTACTGCGTGCGGCTGCAGCGTAACACCGTCTGTTAATTGGGAACCTTACAAACAGGTACTAAGTGCGGAGCTTGGCGGTGGTCGCAACCGCAAGTTACCGTATTTGAGGATTTCCTTTGGAGTGCACTTCTATGCTTATGCTGTGAGAATAACAGCGTACATGATTTATTTGATAATCAGAGCAACTTACTTTCCAAGGTAGGGGGTAACCAAGTGTCTACTTCCAAGGAAGGCTTCTCTATCATCACTTGGGTAGCCTTCAGTCAGGGGGATTTCTAACCTTGCCTTTCTGCCTTCGGATTCAAAATTCCCTGGAGGTTTTCAGGTCCTGTGATGCTCATAGGATTTCTAAGCAGGGTAGGGGTTCTGATAAAGCACTTTGTTGAGAGTCTATTTATCAATGAATATACACTGATGCATGATTCTGCTTTCCTCATCAGATGGTGTTACAGGGTGTCATATGGTGTTTTGTTATATACGTATGCAGAGGACAAACAGGTATTTTAGACATATGTGATTTAGCGAGAATTGAAGAGAGTAGATTGTTTGACATTATCTTATTGTTGTGTTTATGTCTCTTCAGAGCCTTTGTCCCTGCTGACCCCTCCCCTACCTAGTGTCCCTCGCTTGATAACTCGAAGACCCTGTGGGAAAACCCCATGTCAGGGTACTTGGTGATGTCAGGAGATGGTCCTTTATTCTACTGCGACTGAATCCTGCGAAGCTAAACCTGACACAACCAGCATAACGCCACGTCGTCTAGGAAGTCGTCAAACCTCATCTCCCCTACTCATTGCGTAGCGTATAAGCTGCCATAATGTGCCGTGAACATATGTAAAATACCCTTAGTATCTTGACATTTCCCACCCTCTGGTGTAAGTATCTCGAGTATGTGTGTGTTAAAGCGGGGGTTACGTGTAATTTCTGCAAGCGCGCACCCTGGTCTCTCTCCCTCGCAGTATCGTCTAGCGCTCCAGTGCTTAACCCTGAATTTTACCTCCCTAGCTGCCTCATCTTCATATTGTGTGAGTTTGTCCCTAGATTCCTTATGCAACCGCCCCACTTTTTCCTGTGCCATCTTCGTCTCTAACTCTTTCAGTTCTTGCTCAAGTTTCTTTATAGTACCTTGAATGTCCCTCAGCACCCCAAAGCTTTTGGAGATGCAGTACCCCCTGACCGTTACTTTAAAAGCTTCCCAAATTGTTTCCACGTCATCCATCGACCCCTTATTCCTAGGAAAGAATGCTGCAATCTCCTCACCCAGTTCCAATTTAAAGACCTCATCCAATAATGCTGAGGGCTGAAGGCGCCAAGAGGGTTTCATCTTGTCGTATCCAGGTATACAAATTTGAACCAGTACTGGACAATGATCCGAATATGTTCTCGGCAGGTGTACGACGCTACCCAAATCCACACTCAGTCCACGAGTTAACAGGCAATAATCAAGTCGAGCCCATGTGTTAGAATATATGGTGAAATGTGTACCTTCTCTAAGTGTAGGGTGAACAAACCTCCAGCTATCAATTAACCCCCTTCTTCCATTATGCCTTTCAACACATTCCTGGCACGTTTATGGTATTGGGCACAACCATCCGACCTATCCATTCCCGGGACCATCGCTACATTGAAAACACCTCCCCATATAACATGCATGGAACCTTTGTTAACTACCATGCCCCACAATCGCGTAAATAATCAGGCATATCTACTTTAGGGGCATAACAATTCACTATCGTAACTGTATCAGTGCCAAGCCTGCCCAGTATTAATACAAATCGCCCCTCCGAGTCCAACAGTTCCCCAAGCATCACAAATGGCACAGATTTTTTGATTAATATAGCAGCACCTCTTGCATATGCAGAATATGAAGAGAAACGTCTAACTGCTGCCCACTTACTAGCAAAGGTGTAATTAGTGTGTTGACTTAAGTGTGTTTCTTGCAATAGCGCAATTTGTATTCGATGCCGGTCCAAGTATGCCAGCACATTGCTGCCTTTCCGGGCATCGTTCAGGCCTCTTATATTCCAAGATAATACAGATATCTTCTACGTCAATCCATTAGCTGCCATCATGATGCAGAGTGTCACTACATGTCAGTAGGATATAACCAAATACTGCTTCCTTTACCAGGACCTGCACCTGTTTAGTTAACAGCACCTGCACTTGAATCAAACTTACACAAGAACGAACCCCTATCAGCCTTGTCTCCTCCCACTTAAATCTGGGAGCAAGGCCATAATAATAATAATAATAATAATAATAATAATAAAGGGGTTTGTAAAGCGCCTGGTGACGCCTCCCGGCGTATTTCCGCGCTGAGGAAAAGGTCAGAGATCAAAGGAGGGGAGGAGCCTAAAGGGCAAATAGGTACGTTTTTAGTAGCTTTCTGAAAGTGGCTTCGTTATTTGCTAGCCTAATATTGATGGGAAGGGTGTTCCATTTGGTTGCTGCCAGGGAACCGAAAGACCGACCTCCCATTCTGGATTTTTTTATACGGGGGATCATGAGGAGGCCCTTTCCCATCGAGCGAAGTGCTCTGTTAGGCTCGTACGGAACAGCTAGGTCAGACAAGTAGGACGGTGCTTTGGGAGAGATAATTCTGTAGCATAAAAGAAGTGCTTTAAAAAGAATTCTCTTCCTAATGGGCAGCCAGTGAAGGGTTGCCAAAGTGGGTTTAGAAGCAACTCTTCTGGGTAGTCTCAATACTAGCCGTGCTGCTGAGTTTTGTAGCACCTGCAGTCTCCTGACGTTCTTTTCCGAAGTACCAAGAAGAAGTACATTGCCATAGTCAATGCGAGAGGTTACTAGGGCCTGAATCATGGTACGCCTTGCCTCCAAAGGGAGGAGGTCCAGGGTACGGTTGAGAGTTTTCATGACCCCAAAGCACTTCCCTACAATTTTATTTACATGGCTGTCAAAAGAGTTTGGTATCCACCCAGACCCCTAGATTCTTAGCTTCTCTGCCCGGAGTGGGTAAAGACCTCAGACAGGATGGCCACCACTCCTTGGTCCAGCTAGTATCCTTGCCTCCAATTATTAACACCTCAGTTTTCGAGCCGTTAAGTTTGAGGCAATGTTGAGTCATCCAATCTGCAAATCTGCAATTTTCAGCAGCCAAGGAGGGGGCTTGGGACAGGGAGATCAACAGTTGGGTATCGTCGGCGTAAGAGACTAGCTCTATGCCGTACGTTTGGACCACCCCTGCCAGCGGGGCCATATAAAGGTTGAACAGGGTGGGACTCAGGGCAGAGCCCTGAGGTACCCCCTGTTCTAAAGCTATGCTGTCCGAGAGAAAATTGCCTCTCTGAACCTGAAAGCTCCGGTTGGTTAGGAAAGCTTTCAGCCAACCCAATGCTTTCCCGGTGACCCCAGCTTTGTTTAGACACTGTAGCAAGATGGAGTGTGCTACAGTGTCAAACGCAGCACTGAGGTCCAGCATAATGAGTGCCATGGTCTTACCCTTATCTGCTCCTTCCCGTAGAGTTTCGGTCGCTCTCAGGAGCGCTGTCTCTGTTGAGTAGCCTGATCTAAAACCAGACTGAGAGCTATGTAAAGCATTTTGGGATTCGAGGTAGGCCACGAGTTGAGTATTGGCTATTTTCTCTGCGACTTTGGCTAGGTAAGGTAGCAGAGACATAGGTCTTAAATTCTCTAGGGTATCCTGACTCACATTGGGCTTTTTCTTTATAGGGAGTACGATTGCTTTTTTCCAGTCTTCAGGCAGACAGGCCGTAAAAAAGGAAATTTGTAGCACGTATCTAAGGTGGGGCTCCAGAAAAGCCAGACTAGCAGCTATTATTTTGGGAGGAGCTGGATCCCGAGGGGAGCCAGATTTAATGCTTTGCAAGGTTTTTACAAAGGTTTCCAGGGAAGGGACCGTGAAATTACGCAGGCATAAATCTGTGGGAGCGGCATCTTCACTCTCAACAAAGTCGTGTCCTGGTTTTATGTTGCCCGAAAAGTTGGCATAAATATCAGTGATCTTGCCAGCAAAGTACTTAGCGATCTTATTGCAAGTGTCCACCGAATCATTATGGGAAATATTGTTAGAGGTGATTACAGAGATTTCTTTACAGATCTTAAAAAGCTCCTTCGAGGAATTCTCTGCTTCCATAATGCGAATGTTATAGTGGGATGCTTTGAAGGCTCGGATCATTTTATAATAGTCTTTTTGAGCTTTTTTGTAAAGGGTTTTAGTTTTTGGGCAAAAATTGATTCGCCATGTCCGTTCAAGTTTTTTACATGCGGATTTGGCTAGGCGTAGTTCTTGAGTGAACCACGGATTAGCTTTGTTGGCCCTTTTGGTGTTTGTCAGCGTACGAATCGGGGCAGTGCTGTCTAAAGCTGTTGTGATGCATTTTTGTAGCTGATTATAGGCTGTCTCACAATCAGACCCTCCTGGAGGTCCAGCGTTATCAAGTTTCTTGATGAAGGAGTCAAGGGAGAAATTTTTCCATTTTCTACATTGATAGCGATAAGCAGTTTCAGAGCTGAGTTCGGTAGCAGCGATCTGTATTTGCATCGGAATCACGAGATGGTCAGACCAGGGTATCGGTAGAGGGGCCAGAGGGAGTACTCCAGTCCAGTTCCCAAAGATGGGGTCCAGCAAATGTCCTAGTTGATGAGTAGGGTCCTGGTTTTTAAGCTCTAGCTGTAAGGAGAGCAAATTAGACTTTATGTCAGAGGCCTCATTATCAAGGGGGTTGTCAAAGTGGACATTCATGTCTCCCAGCACTAGCAATCTGGTTTTTCTCAGTGCTAGGTGAGTTGTAGCCTCCATAAGGCTAGATGTAAAGTTATAAAGCCTTCCTGGGGGTCGATATACAAGGATACCCGAGAGGGAGTATTTCAGCCCTATTGAGATGGCTTCCAACCATTGTCAAACCATCCAATCCCCAACTTTTCCACCCCCCCCCCTCTTCCCGACAAAAAACAGTATTACCTAGTGGCAAACAATTAACATATGGCATTGCAAGAGTACAATCCCGCAGCCCCTCCTTCCTCCCTCCCCCCACCCGCTGAAGCAGCCCCAACTCGCCAGCATCCTCTTCCCCCCCTCCCCAAAGTCACAACCACAACATGCCTGTCAACATATCGACAATATCAAACATAGGGGAACACCCGTTGGGGGACAATTCTAGGTGGTCACACGTCCACTTTCCCCACACCCCTCCCGCCCCCCCAGAGCCCTCCGACCTATGTGATTTCATGGCTTCGGTTAAGTAGGGGTGGTGGGGCCTGGAATACATTACCACCGGAACTCTCGATACCAGTCGGCTGAATAGTCATCAAGTGTCCCCTGTCTCGGTATCCCATGTGGGATATCAACAGTTACCAGCAAAGCCCAAGAGATCCACAGAAAGCCCTCAACAGGAGCGTCTCAGGATTCCTCATCGTCTCATGTGGGTCTTCTTGGTTCGCAGGCCTCCGTCTGGTCGGTCTGCGTTGTTCTTTCTTCAGTGTTCGCAGGTACTCTTCCACCTGCTGTCGCTTAGTAAAGAAGCGATGCTTCCCCTTGTGTGTCACCCGCAACCGGGCCGGGTATAACAAGGCGTAGTCTATTTGCGCTTCGCGTAGCTTCTCTGTATACTGCAATAAACTTGCGTCGTTCCTCTTGGACTATCGGGGTGAAGTCCGGGTATATGGAGAAGGATACGCCCTCGTAGCTCATGGTTTGTTAGGAGCGAGCGACTCGCAGGGCCACATCTCGATCCCGATAGTTCAGTAGGCGAGCAATTATGGGTCGAGGTGGGGTTCCAGGCTTGGGTTGTGGTCCAAGAGACCGGTGTGCTCGCTCCACTATGAACTGTGTGGAGAAGGCGTCAGCCCCGATGGTGGCCAGTAGCAGCTTTTCTATATAGTCCTCCATGCGTCCCGTGTTTGTGGACTCCGGAACACCTGTGACGCGTATATTAGTGCGCCTGCTACGGGCTTCCAAATCTTCGTTTTTCACAGCGACGACCTACAGTAAGTTGTCCATTCTTGTAAGCTGCACTGTGTGTCCCGCCGTGATGTCATAGTTTTCGGAAATGCGCGGCTCCGCTTCCCCAAGTCTTTCATCATGTTGGTCCATTTTGTGCAAAATTGCATCAATTCTCGTCGACATCTTGTCCACCTTATCTACTACCGTGGCAAATCCTTGCCGTATTTCTTGCAGAATCTGTTGGACATTGATGTCGTTGGTTGCTGAACCGTCTGCTGCCTGATCCTTTCCATTCAGCGCTACGCTCCCCGAGGTGGGGTTTGATACCTTTTTGCAGCGTCAAAGGTGAGTTTAGACTGACTGGAGTCTGGCTTCCCCATCCTTGCCCAAATCTGGTCTCTCCTATCTCTTGTTTCTCCTGTACTGACAGTTGCACTGAACGTCTGCTGAATCACCTTCAGGGGGGAAGTTGCTCCCTCGAGTGGCCAGCAGGCAGGCAGTCGCAGCCGTCCACGTGCTCGTCCCAGCTTGTGGCAGTATAGGTATCAGTAACTGTAGTCCCGCTTATTCCAGCACAACAGTACCAGACAGTGAGGCTTTAATTCTCTCGGAGCCTAGAGTAGCAAATTCAGGTATAGCCTGGGACTATGGCCTGTCGAGGGGGGTTATGCATCTGCGATGTCCACCTTTCCACTTACAGTTCTTGTGGTGATCCGTTAAATGTTGTAAATCACTGGTATCAGAATCTGGATGCGAGGGTCACATCAGACAATATTTATGGCCCCCACGCAAATGCCATCAGTTTGCTGTGCTGCGCACCACTCCTGCAATGGTTGGGTCCCTCTGCGCGCTCATCTAGCTCTTCTTGTCTATGGTGCACTGCCAAGGAGTCTTCTGCCGTCCGGTTCCTATCATCGCTACTGGCCGTCCCCTGACCCTCCAATGACTCACGTGTGGATTCTCCGGCCCCGCTTGAGTACCTACCACGTCAGGCCACCATTATGCTTTCTTCACGATCGTACGCTTCACAGGTGCGGACCCGGGGCCATCCGTATAAAACTTCGCCTCAGCTGCTACTCCTGTGCTTTACCATAATCTGGGTAGGCGGCGAGCCCCCATCGGCCGAGGGAGTGCTCCGGCGGTGATTGTGTGCACTCGGCCGCTGCAATTATCCACAGGCATACACCCGCCTTCCGTTACCTCGGCCTGCTCTCCTCATGTGCAGCCGCGGCCTGTCCTAGTCGCGGCTGCCACTCTAGTCACACCCCGACAGTTCAGTGACCCACCGGGGGAAAGTTTCTGGGCTCCGTAATTCATGTTCCAGACGTCCCATCTACATCAAAATTTCACCGGAGCTGGGGATGAGTATGATTTAGCACACAGTGGTTTTCCAGCCAGATCTTGAGCCGATATTCCAGGATAAATGTCGGATATGGATCCAGGCTACAGGAGCCTCACCCAAGGGCGGCCATTCTGTTGTGCGCCCTCTAGCGCCCAACCTACATATGTTTTATTAATGTCCACTTCTACTTCAATTTTGGAACTCAATAAGTACTACACTTTCAACCTTTATGGGTCGCCAGATTACGATAAATCCTGCACTGGTAATCTTTGGAGTTATGGAGGGGGTTATGGGCCCTTCCAAATACCTTCTTTTTTACTGTATCCTTCTGGCCAGGAGAGAAATTTGTAAAAAATGGAAGGACTCAATACCACCCTCTTTTTTTGAAGCGATCCTGGAATTGAAGCTTTAAAAGGGATATAAACTTTTAATACAGACTTTTGGGAGATCGATTCGGTAATATGTACTAATTGACTTAAAAATCCAATCCCTACAGATTTATAGAGTTATATTTCGTCTCAAGGTACACATTTGTCCATAGTCTGTCACAGTCTAATGCAATAACAATGATTTATTGCCTAATGCAATCATTCCCATTGGTCACAAGTGGTAAATTCTTGGACCATATGGATATGATGGTCGATTATTATATCTATCATAAACAGAATGTTGTTTCTGAATGATCAAATAATGACCAGACAATGGAAATATTAGAAATGTACTTTATCTTTTAGGAAATTCATTTTCTCTGAGCTGCTAAAGCGGTTAAGCAAGCATATTTATTTGTAAGTACTTGACACCCTGTGTCACTATTTCTCATTATAATACTTCCCATAATTGAATATTTTCAAAATCTTAGAACCTTCCTTTTCAGTTCTCTCCTGACTCTTGAGATACCATTATTTCGGTATTCTCTCAAGTTTTTCAATCTACTTTCTGTTGACCAGTAAGTTACTGATCTTTTATGATCTTATCTATATGACCAATCAAGGGAAATCATGATTAGTTCTTAATTAGAATTTTTCTATTCAAATTAAGCAATCTCTATTTTTATTAATGGTTGCACTACTTCACAATTATCTATAACTGATTTTGTTCACTTACTCCTATGTATATGCTTGAATATTTCCTGATTAGTCAATATTTATTTTTATCTTTTGGAATTAGAGAGGTGAAGAACATACATAAAAACTATGTTTTTGGCCTGAAGATGGCCTCAATGATTTGCTACAGCGAAGACCAAAACGTCGATGGTTAATCCATCCTCTTTAGCAATTGTATAGGACATATTCATAACTTCACTGTCTGGAGATGGATAAATACATTGACAAATAAGAGATAGCTGTCTGTATATAGTCTATAGGTTTTCTGTTGTCAATGTGATTTCATTTTGTGTCATTGTATTTTTTGTACCCCCAGATATCAGTTTTGTTTGATTCACTGTTATTGTTTTTGTTATTCTATGGCTTTTTGAAATACACTTTTTTACAATTTATCACATGGTGGTTGTAATTAATTTACGAATTTGTTGAATATAATTTTGATTTGTTCTCCTGAGTGTTATTAGAAGGGATTTCACTTCCCATGGGATCACAGCTTACTGGACTTTGGACGTTACCTTGACTCGTCTACCGGTTTGTGTACCCGTCACCCTTCCCCTCCTCTCCCCATGCTGTGTCTCACACCCTCCCCTCCTCTTTCCCGCCTTCATTATCTGTCTACTTCCCCTGCTCCAACCCCCCTCCCCTGAATCTCTCACCTTGCCTGCTTTTCCCCTTATGTATTTGTGCTTATTGTTTATCTCGACCTTACAAGGAACTATGTTGCCATGCTCTAAGAACTGTGTAACCTCTGTAATGATGTAACCTGTAACTGTGATCTGATGCCCATGTAAAGCGCTCTGATACCTCCGGGTCTAGCCAGCGCTATATAAAACTTTTAAAATAAATAAATATCACTTTTTAAAGATATTTCTTGAATTTTCACCCCAATTTTTTTTGTATCAATAAATCCCTTGTAGGCCTCTTTACCTTACAACCTTCTAAAAGTGGCATTTTCAGACCTGCAATTTAAAAACCAACTTTACTGTTTTTAAATTGCGAACCTAGAGAACAACACAAGACATGTAAAACCCAAAAGTGAATTTCCTACCTTTTAAATACACTGGGCAGGGACTACCTTAGGGGTGTCTGATGTGTAATAAAAGGGAAGGTTCGGGCCTGGCAAGTAGTTGCCAGGTTGATAAGACAGTTTAAAATTGCACACACGTGTTCTGCAATGGTAGGCCTGAGCCATGTTTTAAGGGCTACTGAGTGGGTGCCACAATCTGTGCTGCAGGCCCTGTAGTAGCATTTAATGTACAGGCCTAGGGCACATGTATTGCACTTTAACAGGGACTTATAGGCAAAGTATAAATATGTCAATTGTGGATAAGCCATAGTTACCATGTTTAGAGTACAGAGCATATGCACTTTAGCACTGGTTAGCAGTGGTAAAGTCCCCAGAATCCTAAAGCCAACAAAAAGAGAGTCCGAAAATAGAGGAGGAAGTCAAAACGTTTGGGAATAACCCTGCAGAAATGCCCATGTCCAAAACTCTCCATCCCACTGTTACATTGGAGTTAATAGTTGAATTAGTCAGGGATATAACACAATTTTAGTATTTGTAGACACCTTCACTAATATTAGCCATTTTATTGCTTTTAAGGCCATTCTGCATGCAAGGCAACTGGCACAATTATTCAATGAGCACATTGTCAAATCTCATGGTATTCCATAGGTTGTGATTTCAGATAGGAGTTCTCAATTCCTTTCATGTTATGGGAGGCTTCTACATAAGAATTAGGAATAAGCCAGAAATAGAGAGACAGACATAGAGGGCAAACCAGTCGCAGTTCAGCTGAAACGACCTCAAAATTCTGGAACATATCCAGTATTCCATGTATCACTACTGAAAAAACTCCTGGTTCTGGAGTCAGATCTAAAACAACCAGAACTTTTAAAAATAGATTGTCATGTAGAACATCAGAAAAAAAGAGTACTAGTTTCAAAAAAGGTTAGAGAGATGTATAACTTTTTACCTAGAAAGGATATGGCCCCAATTAGAGGTCCTGGGAATTGTACCCAACAAGACCAGGGCCCTAAATGGCAACTCTGAAAACCACTGGAAGATGGGAAAGGTGGTGCCACATCTTGCAATACTTTATGAGTAGAAGAGGCCCAGGACAACAAATAAAGCCTCAGGTGAAAGTATTTATAATTCTTGTTTCATCAGAAGTCTTCTGACAATTAGCAAACACGCTGCATCCGACATCAGCCCGACACCGAACTAAGCCAATCAAAGAAATAGAATTCATACCAGAGGTGACTCGGTCTTTCATTCGCCCTATATAAGGACCTGTTCCCATTGAGTGTTTCTCTGCCACACCACTCAGTGGTGACCACTAAGGCTCTATTCATGATCTCTTTTGCGTTACAGTTAAGGTGCTCCAGTTCCAAGTTCTGAAGAGGCCCCAAAAATATTGAGGTCGAAATGTGTCGACAGTCCTTGTCAAGGGTACTAGGATTTTGGTGGAAAGCCATTCTAAAGATTTTGGTGGAAACCCATTCTAAAGTGATTTCATTAAATGATAGAGTTCCCCAATGAATTTTGCCGTAGGCCCCCCTGCAGATACCTCTTTAACCTAGGGATTGTATCTCGTCTTTTAAATAGGCTTGAATGGACACTAATCGTGCTGTTAACCCAAAAAAGGAACTGGAAATGCGACTTTTATATAATACATAGTTTTTTTCATGAATTAACGGAAAGGGCGGCAAATGACAAAAGGTAAAACTAACATCAGGATGGGCAAGCCAACTAGCACAGGATCGGGCACAGGCACTAGAACTAAGCCACCAATAAGGGGCCAAGTGCAGCTGGAGTCTACCTCTACGGCGCAATCATCATTTTTAAAATCAAACTCAAATCTTAACTTAAACAGTAAGACAATCTGTAAATATTTTATGTCAATAACGCCTGGTCACAAAACACTGGGAAAGGGTGAGACCTAAAGTAGCGTATTAATACACTCAACCATGGGCGTCCGCAGAAATGTTTCCAGGGAGGGGCACATTTTTAACTTCATCACCATCCCCCTTGTACCCTTCTCGCGCTCCCCCTTGCGCTCTTCTCCCCCTCCACCTTGCACCCTTCTCCCCCTCCCCCTTGTACCCTACTCCACCTCCACCTTTCACCCTTTTCTACCTTGCACCATTCTCCCCTCTGCCTTGCACTCTTCTCCCCTCTGCCTTGCACCCTCTGCCCCTCTGCCTTGCACCCTTCTCCCCCCTCGGCCTTCCATCATTCTCCCCTCTGCCTTGCACCCTTCTCCCCTCTGCCTTGCATCCTTCCCCCCCTTTGCCTTGCACCCTTCTCAAACCTTGCACCCTTCTCCCCTCTGCCTTGCACCCTTCTCCCCTCCACCTTGCACCCTTCTCCTCTCTGCCTTGCACCCTTCTCCTCTCTGACTTGCACCCTTCTCCTCTCTACCTTGCACCCTTCTCCTCTCTGCCTTGCACCTCTCTCCCCTCTGCCTTGCGCCCTTCTCCCCTCTGCCTTGCAGCCTTCTCCACTCTGCCTTGCACCCTTCTCCCCTCTGCCTTGCACCCTTATCCTCTCTGCCTTGCACCCTTCTCCCCTCTGCCTTGCACCCTCTCCTCTCTGCCATGCACCCTTCTCCCCTCTGCCTTGTACCCTTCTCCCCTCCGCCTTTGCACCTTTCTCCCCTCTGCCTTGCACCCTTCTCCCCTCTGCCTTGCACCCTTCTCCACTCTGCCTTGCACCCTTCTCCCCTCCGCCTTCCACCCTTCTCCCCTCTGCCTTGCACCCTTCTCCACTCTGCCTGGCACCCTTCTCCCCTCCGCCTTGCACCCTTCTCCCCTCTGCCTTGCACCCTTCTCCCCCTTCGCCTTGCACCCTTCTCTACCTTGCACCCTTCTCCCCTCTGCCTTGCACCCTTCTCCCCTCTGCCTTGCACCCTTCTCCCCTCCGCCTTGCACCCTTCTCCACTTTGCCTTGCACCCTTCTCCTCTCTACCTTGCACCCTTCTCCTCTCTGCCTTGCACCCTTCTCCCCTCTGCCTTGCACCCTTCTCGGCCACACCCTTGCACCCTTCCCATCCAATGTTGGAATGTTGGAGGCTGCCACCTGGAACAATGGCTTCATTTCAAAAGCATGATGGAGTAGGCCCTGACTGGGCCCACACCGGACGCACTGGCAATCCAGGGGGGGGCAAGTGCCCCCCCTTTTCCCTTCCTGCGGACGCCCATGCACTCAACCCCACATGTCAACAAGGGACTGAGTCAGACCCAGTCCCTGAGTGGGGAGATCGGAATACAAGAAAGCGGGCCACATCCTCCCCAAGGGAATAGCGGAGAAATGGTAAAAGAGGGGATAAGACAGGGAGACTTGGAAGCGGTTGAAATAACAAGACAGACCGAGCACCCAGCACTGCAGGAGGAAAGGCAGAAGAGGGGGCAGAAAACACCTGGCCCCCTTTTATGCCAGGGAAAAAGGCAGGGTACACCATTGCAAGAACTCCCAGAAGTCTTGGAAATTTCATGAACATCAGAGTACTCGGACTCCAAGGGCAAAAAGATTGACAAAACGTGGCAGGGAAAACTGGAAGGTCTGGAAATGTCATCAACACTGGAACAATCAAATAGAGACAATCAACTCACACACTCTGAGAATATAACGAACCAACAGGTTGGAACTTACTGGCATGATTTGTCCCCATCCCCGGCCCAGCTACAAAGCTCATCAGTAATCAAAAGTTTCACTTTCAACCAAAGTTCACCCTTAATGGACGAGGAACAGAGAGAGAACAACTCCCTGGGTGAACAGAATCTGCTTCATACTACGGCCGAAACAAAATGTACACCTTACAAGTGATGCCACAACCAAAATTCCCTGTTATCCTCAATAAACTCTACACTAACAACAGCCGTTGATGCGCTTACTTGGCAAACACAGAAATTGGAAATACAAATGGATACAATGCAGGCACTTGCAATAGCCATGATTAATATTGAAGCTAAAATCGACGTCCTAACCGAAAAACTGGATTCAATGAGGACGCAACCGATTGCCAGATGTTTGTGTCTTCCAATTGAGGAGAAGCTCAGCTCATTACCAGAAGTCCTAACATCTATTGTTACAGAACTAGAGCAAAGACAACAGGACTTTATAGTCCAGACCCATAAAGAATAACCAAAAGATTTTCAAAAGAAGGTAAACAAAAAGGAATGAATAACTCTGCGGGTGCAGCTAGCTCCTCCAATGCGACACCGCAAACTGTAACAGAAACTAGGGGGATAAATCATCTCGTGGGTAATTCCGATCTAGTAGAAGCTACCATGACGCCTATGAATACACAAGTCACTAAACAACTCCTGACGTCTAAGAATACACAAGTGTGTAAATAGGACTTGCGCATGGACACACCTCAACTATCCTTGCAGTCGGTACCGTTGTCCAGGCAAAACACAGCCACTAATGAGAAATCCGTAACAAGCAAGACCGTGCACAGCAATGCCGATAGGGTTCCCAGCTCGGAGTACACCTCAGAACCCTGCAAAACCATCTCCAGAAGGGCAAAGAAACGCTTGAAAAAGCATGCAAAAACACAAAACAACAAAACAGAGGAAAGGAACTACTGTCAGGCCCGAGAGAATGTGATGACACTCAGCGTCAAAAAATAAATGTCAAAAAGGCTCTAATACAAAAGAAACCGGTATCACAGAAACTTTTCCCAATTTTTCAAAAGGAAAGCCAGACAAAAAATAAACTTGAACCCAATTTAATCATAACCCCGACCACTGAGAAAAGAATACTTTATTTAGAGATACGTGAGTAAGGTGGGGAAGTTGTGCCCCCGTCCTGAAGAAGGAGCTTGCCCCTGAAACATGTCGAAGCACACCAGAGGTCCTGTTCTTTAATATAACAGATCCAACCTCACACTGCACCCTTTTAATAGTACCAGCCAGAGTTCAGAATAAAAATGTTTTTCCTTTATACTCATGTGCCAGGTACTTTTTAAATCTTCACCACATCCCACCACTCACTTGTAAATACACCCCACACACATACACCACACATAGTCATTTACTATAAGTGCTCCCGCTTAGTCGTTGGTCGCAGCACGCCGCATCCCGT
This sequence comes from Lissotriton vulgaris, assembly GCF_964263255.1. Taxonomy (NCBI): domain Eukaryota; kingdom Metazoa; phylum Chordata; class Amphibia; order Caudata; family Salamandridae; genus Lissotriton; species Lissotriton vulgaris. The sequence goes on along the minus strand of NC_141694.1, from coordinate 1,796,380,138 downwards.
TAGAGGGGTGCTAAGACCCCGATGATGAAGCATGACACCAAGGGGCCTTTTGGTGTGTGAGGGGTATTTTACAAAACACTGAGTGCTTCAACATTTGTTGAACACTTCACCCCACTTCTGTGTTGGATTCTCTTTGTTTATTAAAGTACTCCTGTGGAGCAGGAATCCAATCCCTAATTGCTCTACCTCCCCCTTTTGTTTTTGGTATATGATCAAGGTATATCACCTCTTAATAGGTAAACATAGAAGGTACCCCCCAACATCCAGAAAAAGGCCCTGTTGCTAACTCAAACCTCGGTGTAAAAAAGCTGAGCAAAGCAAGAGGGTTCTTAGAACGGCCTTCCACAACCACAAGCGAGAGGGAAAAAAACGAAACACATCAAAACCTACTTTTAGCAAAGAAAACACACAGAAAAAATGTCTGGAATCACAAAAGGAAACAACAAGACTGAATGGCTGCATGTCTTCACTTTGTTGACTCCAAGCAAACAGGCGGAATTCTGGTCGTTTATTCATAGGCTCTCATGGCACTGCCATGATCGACGGAATGCAGTGGCCTGTGACACATGGAAAAACCATGTAACTTCACTATACTGTGGATCACCTAACCCGCCATCATCAGGCACGCAAAGGCCCCTCATTATCAGGGGTTGGCCGGACACTTCTCCCGCAGATACACCTGGACTATTCGTGGCAGGGAAATTGACAACCATTGAGGAAACATCTGAAGTATTGGCCCCAGGAAATCGTGTGATGGCAATCTTAAAAAATATCAGAAAAGATGGGTAACCCGGCCCGAATGGCCTACCAGGTCATCTTTTCAAAGAAGACTGCGACTTTTGGGGAACTGTACTCACACCACTTTATCAGTACTGTCTGACAAACTTAACAGTACCGGAGACTTGGAAAGGCTCTGTGTTGCAACCTATCCACAAAAAGGGAGTCACTGGGGACCCCTCTAATTACAGGCTTATTGCCCTTTCGGACATTGAGGCGAAAAGATACGCCAGCCTTCTCCTGCAAAACCTGATGGACTGGGCAAATGAAAATGAAATTCTACCTGCGTACCAAACTGGCTTTAGGCCAGGAGCATCTACAATGGACAATATTTGAGCTCTTGCCTACTTAATAGAACAGTCTGTGCAGAAAAACTCGCCTCCTCTCTGTTTCGTGGATTTCTCTGCAGCTTTTGATGGAGTCAATCGGAGTCTGTTGTGGCCGAAACTACAAGACTGGGGATACCAGCAAACCTGCTGAAAGCCATAATCGAATATGTAAAAAATCACAATTTAATCAATTAGAAGGCGTATGTTATTTTGACAGCCCTGATCAATTAATGATGAAAAAAGTAGATAATAGGCAACAGCAACAAACTCAAAATGTATATGCAATATTTTAATCTATTGTCAAGTTTTAGAAACAAAAGCACAATTCACAGTATTATATACTTTTCTTTATATACATTGTCCCGTATTCAGAACGTGCAGTAGAGCAAAAGGTGTCAAAAGAGCGTGAACGTGATAAGGTGAAAGAAAAGGAATCACACAGATTTGAGAAATTATATTCCGAACAATTCAAAAGAACACCAGCCAATGAAGGCCGGAACCATATATATCCTGGCCACTTCAATTAGTCAGCACAATTTCCCTAAATATTATTCCTAGGCATACGATGTAAAAAATGTCTGCACTATATCATTGGGGGTGATATGGTTAGTGGTCCAGGTTTATTAATAAAATGTCGACGTTTCGACTCGTCTTGCGGCCTTGCGGTCGTTTATTCCTGGGCCATGCGAGTCTTCTTCAGGACAGGTGGGGCGGGACAATATAGGGATCTCATTGATGACCCCTTCTAGGGATATAATGGTCGTGATTCCCACTCCAAATTGACTCAGTCCTTACGTTTCCAGGAAGGTTATCCAAGTATTTTCTGCAGTATGGTTTGTTTTCCTATCCACGATGGATATACATGTGCCACTACATGTCTTAGAAATCTGGTCCCAATCGTAGGTATTGGACAGTTTCAATATAGTTTAAATCAGGCGACTCTTCACGAAAGTCGGTCACTTAATCGATGCAGGCAAAATCAGGCATCGAGAATTAAGGTCAGAGATCCTTAGAAATGACACGCGTCTGTCGGGAATCACAAGCGAAATGCTCAGGGTTCACTCCTGAGCATTTCGCTTGTGATTCCCGACAGACGCGTGTCATTTCTAAGGATCTCTGACCTTAATTCTCGATGCCTGATTTTGCCTGCATCGATTAAGTGACCGACTTTAACCCCTTCGCTGCTGATGACGAGCTCAGCTGGTCATCAGCCACGGTGGTCGTGTGCTGATGACGAGCTGAGCTCGTCATGAATATATGATAAGAGTTTCCCAGCACAGGGGAAAAATAACCGCAGCAGCCAAGGTGTTAAGCAAGACAATTCACCTACTCAGGCCAATTGATTAATTTGTGAAGAGTAAAGTATATGTTTGTTTATACTAATACGTTACCCAGGTCCAGTACCGTTTGGGTCACCCCATTTCTTTAATGGAAAGCCATAATCAGTCTCTATACAGGAACTTGGGTATGGGTAAAAACTGCGATGAACTCTACCACTAAAAAGATTCCAACAGACAGAGGGTTAAAGCAAGGTTGCATATTGGCTTCTCTGCTTTTTAATCTTTATATGGCAGACCTCGGAAAAATGATATCGAAATCTAACCTTTTACCCCTAAAATCGCCCCAAATAGATTATGTTTAATGCAGTACGCAGACGATATGGTGTTACTGGACCACATAAAAATAGGCATGCAAAGATTACTAGATGCACTAAACATTTAAACAACAACAACGAATTACGAGTGAACGCAGGAAAAACAAAGGTAGTGATATTTGGAAAATATACCAATAAACTCAGACAACAGTGGAGACTGGGCAATTTAAAAATAGAAACAGCAACCAAATATAACTACCTGGGGGTGTGGCTGATGAGCAACGGGAAGCCCACAGCACATATCGCTTCCGTTGAAACAAACGCCAAAGCAGTAACGTTCGATCTGTGCACCTGTACTCCAAGTTAGGCAGCCCGTCGACCAAAGCAATTAGAAAGGTTATAAATGACAAATTGCTCCCGGCAATCACATACCGTCAGATAGCATTCCCAGCGTCTTTCATTAATACCACAGAACATGTCAACTATCGTGCATTTAAGTAAATCTTTCAGATTTCCGCTCACGCTCGCAATGCGATTGGAATTTGGGCTGAATAAACAGAGTTATGAGCATTGGGCCTCAATGGTGCGGCTCCATCGAGGTGTTTGTGCAGCCCCCCTGCCCATAATGAAGTCAATTTTGAAGATAATTTTTATGAAAGCAAACAATCCGTGGAGTGAAGGCCTGCACCCTGCCTGTATTGAATTGAACCTCGACATGACCAAACTGCAGGATTTTTTCACCAGCCTGGCATCCTAAAGTCCATAATGACAAAACAAGTCAGATTATTATCAATGGAAGAGGACATGGAGGAACTGAATTCTTCCAGTAGTAATATTGGGATACTTGCAAGTTCCTATGAAGACAGCCTATGGCAGCCATACCTTGACACTGCATTAAACAAGACAATTTTAAAACAAATATTTATGGTGAGACTTATGGTTTTGCCGATTAAAGACATCAACAGGCGCTGGAAAGCCTTAGCGGCAATAACAACTTGCAGACTTTGCCACCAACACGAGGAATCCTTGGTCCATCTGGTTTATATATGTCATTGTTTGTTACACGCACAACGCACTTTATTGAAACCTTTGTTCTTAAAACATGGGGTGCGGACCTGTACGGAAGCTATGAAACTTCTTTTTAATCTGAAGACTCCAATGGAATTGGCAAGGTTTGCAAAGTTTGCATATAAGGGCTAAAGAACTCTTAAATAAAGCCGCCTACATCGGACTTTTTTTAAATGAAATTACTTGGTACGAAGAACCCATGCTTCATTTAGGATTGTACTTCTTTCACTTTATTGGAATGAAATCGCCTAAGTATATTCAGTTCCCGGTTTATATATGCCATTAATATATGTCATGTACTTTGCAATAACATTGAAACTTTTTACTTAAAATATGGTTTGAACCTTTCTAAGATTATTATGAATGCACTTTATAACTCAGTGACTCCAACCCTCTCTGCAAGACTCACAAAGTTTGCACACAAGCGAAGGACCCTTCAGTATTGAATTGATTTATTGGTTTAATACCAGTTCTTTATTGATTTTATCTGTTTTTAAGTGTCGTTTGTAAAAATCATTTTCGTTTGTTTTAGTAGATACAATGCATCAAAACTCGCTATGTATGCATCAATTGTAACGAAGTAAGTAAGTCCTGGGGAGATTTTATTTTAATTTCTTGTAACAATTTTTATTAATTGACACAATAAACTATTCATCCTTTCATTCAACAGAAAGTTTTTTCAGTAATCATTGGTGCCAGGTATTGACACTTTGCACTGGTTTGCTGGTTTTGCTGAACAAGTGTGCTTGATTCCAAGGTCTTTTTGATTAGAAGAATGCCATTACTGATCGAACGTGTAGGGATAATTACAAACAATTGTACGTTTTGGTTAAAAATAAATTGTGATGAGAAGGAAAAGAACTTTTGTTTTAGATACTCTCACTATCTGTTTTGATTCTGATGAAACTAGAATTATAGATCCTTTCACTCGATGCTATATTCGTTGTGTTTGCAGTAGTGATCTAACCTCACGTAATTTTAAGGACTAACCCCCCTTTCTTGTGATGTGCTGTAGCATGCACATAATCATGTAGCTCTTGCTATCCAGTGCTTGCAACTTAACAGGCCAATATAGGAACTACTGCTGTACTTTCTATTCACTTGATATGATTTTCAGTGTGTTGAGGGATACCACCCTTTTTTCTTTAAAGATGGTCTTTTGATCTTCCCTCTCGTTAGTTGCAGGCTAAAATATTCTTTGATAACCAGGTTTTACCAACTGAAGCTCCTTTTGTGGTGGCCAGTGGTTTTACCTTCCACGGTTTTTTCACGGATAAGCTGATACGCTATTTCTTCATCCTCTGAGGGCTGATGGACTCGACAATGCGTAGCGCCAGAGCAGGACTTAGGTTCTAAGGCATGGGGCCTGCCGTCTGTGTGCTGGATGATGGGACTTTGTTGTAAGTTTGAAACGTCTCGGGTGCCTTCAGCATGTCCTCTGCCTATGTTGAAAACAGACCATGGACCAGAACTTCCAATAATGCTGGAACTGGAGGACGACCAGCTGTTTTCTCCAGTACCAATTTAAATTACCCATCATGCCCCTTTACACGCCACCGCACAGACGTCGCCCATTTATGAGTGCTTCAAAGTGTTGCACTAATATTCACAACACCACCTCTCATCAGGAGAAAGTCCACTTAGGAAATGGCTTCGGCCAATAAGATAATCCTCCACTTCTCTGCCATGGAGGTATATTCTTGTTCGTAGTGTCCCTCTTCTTTTACATTCAACATCTGTTATACGCCAGGTGCTCAAGGCTATTGCGGTGCTAGCCTACTTATCTGTGATGTACTCTCATATGTGTCTTAGCATTTGATGCTTATTCTTGAAGTCAGTGGTTCTTAACCTTTTGACCTCTGTGGACCCCCACTAAATCATTACTGGAACCCTGAGATCCCCTCTGAATCATTATTGTAATCTGGGGACCCCCACTGAGTCATTATTGGAAGGCAAAGACCCCGGCTGGGCATTTGTGATGATTTGAACCGCAAAACAATACACCTAAAATACGGAAATAAGCATTCATTAAAAAAAAATACACAAATGATGCAATTTTTATTTAATCTATAAACAAATATAAAAATAAGCAAAACTTGTTACCTCAATGGAAAGTTGGAGCTTTTCTAAAATTAAATGAGGTTACTTATTCTCCATACTACATTCTGTTTGATGTACTTGCAAAGCTCCCAAGAATTGATATGAGGATGCTAACTTAATTTTTGGCCTCCAATTCCAAATTTGTGCACTTTTACAGAGCATTTTAAATGTTATTAAATTAACATTTTCATTTTACATTTCACTTCTTTATTTATATACTCTTTATCAATCTGTTAATTTTAGTTGATTTTCTAAGGAGTTGCAGACCCTCTTAGAAGACTATGTGGACCCCAGGGGTCCCCGGACCACAGAAGAACCACTGCTTTAAGTGATTGGGATAGTGCCTCACACATGCCCATCTATCTCAACATCCATTATCAGCAGGCATATGATCTGCCTTTGACACGCAACTGCATCAAGGGTTTCAACAACACCACTTGCGGATGTAAGACCACACATGCCATCAAGTCAGAGTAGATGGGTTTGTTGAGATGATGAGTGGGAATAGATTAGGGTACAGCCAGTCACCCACCAGTAGGTTGTTGGAAATGGTGGGGATGTGAATTTTTTTTCCTCAGGTAAGGCCCAAACAATGTGTTGACCCGCACCCTCTCACAGCATGCATCTGATTCAATCTTGAAGATGTCACCTGATGGATTGTGGATTAAATGTACTCACAGATCATTACGATGCCATTGACGACCCTGCAACATTCAATTAGAAGAAAGAAACAGAATAGTTCAAATAATACTCCAAAAACATAGACAAAGAAAATGACACTGATCCAAGGAATGCCCGGGGCTGCGTAACTTCTATGACGCCACTGTGTCAAAACCTTACGCCTGCTTGAAGCAGGCGTAAGGAGTGACGCAGCACAATAGGAATAGACATTCCTAGCATTGCTGGAGTTGCGTCGCACTTGTGACATGACTCCAGCAATGCGCCGCCTTTACGACAACAGATGCGTGACACATCTGTTAATCCTTGCGCCGCGGTGCGCTGCATTGTAAATGTGACATATCCATGGTGGCGCAAGGGTTTTTTGCGCCATGCAATTGAATTGACACCTCTCTGCTAAATTGCAGAGATGTGTCAGTTCTTGTAAATCTGCCCCTAGGAATTTCCCCTTTTTCTTTTCACTTGGCAAAGCCAGGCAGAATAAGAATTGGAAAAAGTGGAGGGTGTTTGGAGGAAAAACTGTAGAAATCTAAGTGGAAGCACAGATTTCCTGGATAATCCTTATTCCTGGGTGCCTACAATTATAATCAGAAGGAAACCCTACAACTAGAAATTAGCCATCCAGGGGCATCAGTGGTGAACATCACAATTTGGATAATTCCTTGGTGTGGGATTTCCTACCCAGTCGATTTTGGAAAAGGGGATGGTGATGGACAGAGTTTCTGAATGATGCAGAATACTCTTACCCAGTCAAGAAATCAGGGCTTGATCCATCACCGTTTTTTAGCTCACTGCACCATCCCAGCTCAGAACCTGGCTACATGCAAATTAGTCTGTTCCTGTCCCAGTGCATGATGGGAACAGGGCAAACCAAACTACCAAGCCAATTCTTATACTGGGAAGGAAACAAGCTGCCGGGGACCGGTTTCTGGCATTTCAGCCGTCGTCTGCCCGGCTTGCTTGAATCCTGATGGTGCAATGAGCAAGGGACTCACGTCTGAGTATACCCTCCCACACTTAGTGTGGACAAAATCGATTTTGGAAAAGGGGGTGGTGATGGACAGAGTTTCTGAATGATGCAGAATACTCTTACCCAGTCAAGATATCAGGGCTTGATCCATCACCGTTTTTTAGCTCACTGCTCCATCCCAGCTCAGAACCTGGCTACATGTAAATTAGTCTGTTCCTGTCCCAGTGCATGATGGGAACAGGGCAAACCAAACTACCAAGCCAATTCTTATACTGGGAAGGAAACAAGCTGCCGGGGACCAGTTTCTGGCATTTCAGCCGTCGTCGGCCCGGCTTGCCTTGAATCCTGATGGTGCAATGAGCAAGGGACTCACGTCTGAGTATACCCTCCCACACTTAGTGTGGACAAAATCGATTTTGGAAAAGGGGGTGGTGATGGACAGAGTTTCTGAATGATGCAGAATACTCTTACCCAGTCAAGAGATCAGGGCTTGATCCATCAGCGTTTTTTAGCTCACTGCACCATCCCAGCTCAGAACCTGGCTACATGCAAATTAGTCTGTTCCTGTCCCAGTGCATGATGGGAACAAGGCAAACCAAACTACCAAGCCAATTCTTATACTGGGAATGAAACAAGCTGCCGGGGACCGGTTTCTGGCATTTCAGCCGTCGTCGGCCCGGCTTGCTTGAATCCTGATGGTGCAATGAGCAAGGGACTCACGTCTGAGTATACCCTCTCACACTTAGTGTGGACAAAATCGATTTTGGAAAAGGGGGTGGTGATGGACAGAGTTTCTGAATGATGCAGAATACTCTTACCCAGTCAAGAGATCAGGGCTTGATCCATCACCGTTTTTTAGCTCACTGCACCATCCCAGCTCAGAACCTGGCTACATGCAAATTAGTCTGTTCCTGTCCCAGTGCATGATGGGAACATGTCCTACCCAGTCACCATGAAACTCATAGTAAGCCCCTGAAACCAGTAAAATGAAGCAGAGGGTGGATCCCACAAAGATTGGTGACGCTGCTGCTCATTAATCAATCAATCAATCATAACATTTGCATAGCGCGCTACTCACCCGGAAGGGTCTCAAGGCGCTTGGGGGAGGGGGTCCGCTACTGCTCGAACAGCCAAGTCTTGAGTTGTCTCCTGAAGGCGAGGTGGTCCTGGGTCAGCCGAAGGTGGATGGGGAGGGAGTTCCATGTCTTGGCTGTCAGGTAGGAGAAGGATCTGCCTCCGGCTGTGGTTCTTCGGATGCGTTGTACGGCGACGAGGGCGAGGCTAGTAGACCGTAGCTGGCGGGTGGGCGTGTAGAAGGTCAGGCGGTCATTGAGGTAGTTGGGGCCCAGGTCGTGGAGAGACTTGTGTGCGTGGGTGAGGAGCCTGAACGTGATCCTCTTGTTGACGGGGAGCCAGTGCAGGTCCCTCAGGTGCCCGGAGATGTGGCTGCGTCGGGGGATGTTTAGGATGAGTCTGGCGGAGGCGTTCTGGATGCGTTGGAGTCTTTTCTGCAGCTTGGCGGTGGTTCCAGCGTAGAGGGTGTTTCCGTAGTCCCATCGGCTGGTGACGAGGGCCTGGGTGACCGTCTTCCTGGTTTCGGTTGGGATCCATTGGAAGATCTTGTGTAGCATGCGTAGGGTGTGGAAGCATGATGAGGAGACGGCGTTGACTTGTCTGGTCATCGAGAGGGAGGAGTCCAGGATGAAGCCCAGGTTGCGTGCGTGGTCTGTTGGCTCGGGAGCGGTGCCTAGGGCTGGGGGCCACCAGGAGTCGTCCCAGGCAGAGGGCGATGGTCCCAGGATGAGGACTTCCGTCTTGTCTGAGTTCAGTTTCAGGCGGCTGTTTTTCATCCACTCGGCGACGTCTTTCATCCCTTCGTGTAGGCTGGTTCTGGCGGTGTCGGGGTCTTTGGTGAAGGAGAGGATCAGCTGGGTATCGTCTGCATAGGAGATGATGTTGAGGTTGTGTTGGCGTGCGATGGCGGCAAGAGGTCTCATGTAGATGTTGAAGAGGGTGGGGCTGAGTGATGATCCTTGCGGAACACCGCAGATGACTTCGGTGGCCTCTGATTGAAACGGGGGGAGGCGGACTCTCTGTGTTCTTCTGGCGAGGAACGAGACGACCAACTCCAGTGCCTTCTCTTGGATGCCGATGTTGCTGAGGCGCTGTATTAGGGTGCGGTGGCAGACAGTGTCAAACGCTGCGGAGAGGTCCAGGAGGATGAGTGCCGCTGTTTCCCCGTTGTCGAGCAGGGCTCGGATGTCGTCGGTTGCTGCGATGAGGATGGTCTCGATACTGTGGTTGGCTCTGAAACCGGACTGCGAGGGGTCGAGGGATCCGTTTGTCTCGAGGAAGGCGGCAAGCTGTCTGTTACGATCTTCTCGATGACTTTGGCAGGTAAAGGAAGGAGCGAGATGGGGCGGAAGTTTTTGAGGTCGGTGGGGTCCGCTGTTGGTTCCTTCAGTAGGGCGCTGAGCTCGGCATGCTTCCAGCTCTCCGGGAAGGTGGCGGTGTCGAAGGAGGTGTTGATGACGTCTCGGATTTGGGGTGAGATGGTGGAGTCGGCATGGTTGAAGATGTGGTGGGGGCAGGGGTCAGTCGGAGATCCGGAGTGGATGGTGTTCATCGTGCGGGCTGTGTCTTCGGTGGTCACCGTGGTCCAGGTGCGGAGGGTGGCGGTGGGGGGCGTTGGTTCGACGGTTGGGTGCGTGGGTGGTGCGCCGAAACTGTTGTGGATGTCGGCAATCTTGCGGTGGAAGAACGAGGCGAGGGAGTGGCAGAGATCTTGTGAGGGAGTGATGTCGTTGTTGTCGGTGCTGGGGTTGGAGAACTCCTTGATGATGATAAAGAGTTCCTTGCTGTCGTGGGCGTTGTTGTCCAGTCGTTCTTTCAGTGATTTCTTCTTGGTGGTGCGGATGAGCTGGTGGTGCTTGCGGTTGACGTGTTTGAGGGCGGTCATGTTGTCAGTGGTCTGGTCGAGGTGCCAGGCTTTCTCGAGGGAGCGGCAGGTCTTCTTGGAGTCCTTGAGTTCGACGGTGTACCAGGAGGCCTTCTTGCTTCTGGATCTGCTAGGAGGGTTCTTCAGTGGTGCGAGTTCGTCGGCGCAGGCGGTCAGCCACTGGGTGAAGTTGAGGGCTGCTTCCTTGGGGTCCGTTGTTCTGGCTTCTGGCTGAGGGAGGTGGTGAGCTGGTCGGCGGTGATCTTGCTCCAGCTTCTATGAGGAGCCTGTTGCGGTTGGTGGTGGGCTGTGGTCCTTCTGAAGCTGAAGTGGACACAGCTGTGGTCGGTCCAGTGGAGTCCGGTGGAGTGGCTGAAGGTGATGTGCTTGCTGGATGAGAAGACTGGATCAAGCGTGTGGCCGGTGTAGTGGGTGGGGGTGTTGACCAGTTGCTTGAGTCCGAGGCTGGTGAGGTTGTCCAGCAAGGCGGCGGTGTTGCGGTCCTTGTTGTTCTCCAGGTGGAAGTTGAGGTCCCCTAGGAGGATGTAGTCGGCGGAGGGGAGGGCGTGTGGGCTTATGAAGTCCGTGATGTCTTTGCTGAATTGTGTGCGTGGTCCCGGGGGTCTGTAGATGAGGGTGCCTCTGAGGGTTGTCTTAGGGTCGGTGTGAATCTGGAAGTGGAGGTGCTCGGCGGCGGTGTCGGTGTCGTTGGCGTCGGTCGTGATGCGGATGGTGTTCTTGTGGACAATGGCGATGCCTCCTCCGGTCTGGTTGACGCGGTCCCTCCTGATGATCTTGTACCCGTCCGGGATGGCGATGACGATGTCGGGGGCCGAGGAGGCGTTCATCCATGTTTCCGTGAGGAAGGCGACGTCTGGTGATGTTGTGTCGAGCAGGTTCCAGAGTTCCACGACGTGTCTGTGAACGGAGCGGGTGTTGAGCTGGATGCACTTGAGGTTGCTGCAGTTGTTTGGCTTGACTGGTGCGGTGCAGGTTCGGTGGCAGGTGAACTTGCAGGTTCTGCAGGTTAAGGGTCCGTGGATGCGTTTCGGGGCGGCCCGGCAGCAGGCGGGGTTCCGGCCGGCATTGAGTGTGTGGAGGGTGGCGGCGTCGTAGGTATGCCGGGTCGTCTTGCATCGGTGGGGGTCAGGGGTCCTGGCGCTGGGCGCAGTCCTGGCGCTGGGCGCGGTCCAGGCGCGGACGGGCGCAGACGTTGCGCGTCTGCGCAGTCGCCATTTATAGTTAAGTGGGAAGGGAGGATCAGCTGGGAGGCGGTAGCGGGGATGACGCGGCAAAGGGGGCGTGGCCTCGATAACGGCGGCAGCGGGAAGCGGGGAGCGGGGCTGATGGCGAGGCGGGTGCCAGTAAAGATTTACAAAAAAATACACAATGGGGCAAGAATACTACGCAATGAGGTAAAGTAAACTACAGAATAACTTACAGCAAAACGGGATAGCTGGGGGACAGAGCGGCAGGCAGAACGGCAGGCAGGCGGCAGAGCGAGGCTGAGAGCAGCAGCAAGGTGGCACGATGGGGGCACACACACAGCTGGTGGCCGTGCGGCGCGGGGGTGTCCTGGGAGCAGTACCTCAGTCCAGATGGAGAGTCGCCGTGGTAAGACTGCATGGTTTCCCTCATCCCTAACTGCAGAACGCAGAAAGTTGAGGTTTTCCTCACACAAAGTTCTTTTTTTTTTAAAATATATTTATTGTCACGTACTTCAGTTACACAGCTTCGAGCCTACAACCTCAAGGGCCGGCCGCAAACTAATTATTTCAACTTCTACAATAGACACATGCTTACACAGCCCATTAGCCGACAACCCGGGGGTCCGGCGGCGTAGTCCTCGAAGAAGCAGCCCACTTCGCAGTAGTCACCGCCAAATATAATTGTAGGGTGCAGTTGTCAAACAGTTTTTCATTGTTTACTCCCAGCGTACTGCCCTACGTTCCCTTCCCTCAAATCTACTGAATTGATTTATAACAAGTATGTACGTACAATAACTAACCAAGAACTAACTCCCAACTCATTCCTTAGCCCTGTCTCCCCCCCACACTTTCCCTCCGTGTGCTCACCGTGTATAAGAAAGGTGTAATTTCAATAATGACATTCAGGTCTGTATCACAGCCACACCTGCGCTCAACGCGTTCCCCCGTTGTGTCCGCGCCCTATCTAGGCTATCCCCTCTAGGATGTCTATCCCTTCTACAGTGGCCCATCCCTCCCCTACGGTTCCGGGTCATTGTCTGCTAGCTGGCTTTGTGTCCCCGTCTCCGGGCTGACAGATTCCTCTCGCTCCCTCCCACTGATGTAAGTCTGGTAAAGTGGCCAAAAGTTTTTAGGGCGGCTCTTGGGGGGCAGTAATTCACTATAGGTCTCCGCTTGGGTACTGCAGTACAACATATCTCGCGCCCCTCTTAGCCATTAGCATCCCCACGTCCGCAAGTCTGCGAATCGCAAATGGGAGCTGCTTGGAGTTGCCAATGAGCGCCAAGCCCGGTTCCAGTGCCATGTCCACCTCCAGGATGTTGCTCATTTCCGAAAAGATTGGATGCCCGGGCAATTCCATGCCAAGTGCATGAAGTCTGCATTAGCGGCATGACAACGCTCGCATTCTGCTGTTTGTCGCAGGCCGTATCTAAAAAGTCTCTCTGAGGTATAGTACACTCTTTGCAGAAATTTAAAATGGATTAGCCTATACCGGCCATTAAGCGATATCCGCTTTGTGCTTTCGCAGCAGTACCGCCATACCGAGTCATCGAGCGTGGTTTCCAAATCTCTCTGCCATGCCAGTCTTGCGTTCATAAGCTGGCCACACAAAGTTCTTTAGGTGTTATCTGTCAAACTCTGTGTGAGGAAAAGCTGTCAGGTTTGTGCAAAGTTTATATACAACTCATAACATGAACCGGGGCACAAATTAGGGTTCAAATGGTGCTTGGAATTAGAGCACCTCAAATAGTCATAACATTAATAACTTGTGTAGCTCCTTTTACCCCACCTCTGCAGTTTCCCTAACTCAGGGCCTCATTAGCAGTTGTCTGAAGTTTACAGGGAGAGATACAGACTGCTACTTCCCGTTTGATCTACTTACCATTCCTTGTTTTAGCCACCAGAATGGGGAATAACCATAGAGCCCTGGGATTACTGGGTGCTTTTGCCCATGTTATCCCCGATTACTGGGATCTTTCTGCTTAGATGTACCACCTGCTTCCGGTAGGTGGTAGGTGTGAGCAGAGGGCTAAGGCCGATCACAGAGAGGGAGCGGGGGTTGGGGACGGTGTGGCTTGGCAGGGCAGGCTCTGCAGTGCCTTGGGAAAGTGTTGGATGTTTCCCATTGTACTGTGGGAGTTGCTTGGGTAAGGCCAGGACAGGTCCTCTCCACCCTCTGCCTGGCCAATGCCCCAGTGTGGTTAGTGGGTGCAGTTCCTCCAGTAATTCTGGGTGCAGGAGCACCGGGCCATTCAGGATTATGCAGGGAGGTTTCCCCAAAGGGACATCCATTCATAAAGAGAGACTCAATGGTACTCAATTTACCAACATTGGAAGGATGGAAGGCAGAGTGTGCGTTGGTGGGACTCACTCACTGGTATTTAGACAGAATATCGGAAACAAAAATATTGTGTGGCAAAATAATGTGTCAAGAATATCAACAACAAAAATATTGTGAAGGTAAGTTTCGATCGGTAAGCAAAGTTTTACTATATATAGCAAGACATATGCACCTTGACGCTTATTTATGTCTTTACGATATGCAGAGGTGGAGTTAAGAATAGTAAATCTGTACTTACGTATTTGCACTTACCTTCTCGATAATTTGGTCTTCGATATTTTTGACATATTTTTGTTTCCGATAATCTGTCAGTGGTCCTTCTCACTGCAGATGTCAGTAGTGACTACACTGGGCCATGATGGGATGTCATGTTCACACTACAGGTGAATATTACTGTCACCACTAAACTCTAATAGTCGGTACTTGTGTAGTGCATGCCCACTCACTCTTCCGCTGCACTTACAGCATAAACACACTGCTCAGCCATAACTTATTTCCTAAGACGCTCACGCATATTCAGTCTTGCAAGGAAACCAGGCACAAATCAAGATGGAATTTTAAAAAGGGCTTTATAGCCTTCTTTCAGCCATTTATCTTAGTCTTCTGTCTAGATCCAAGGAAACTGTAATTATTTCTCTTGGGTCGAGAGGCCAGTGCTCCAGCACAGTGATGCATCCGATTGAAAAGCATAAGTGACAACCCAGCTTGCAGAAGCTGTTTCTGAAATATGACATAGAGCTGAGCATAGGGGAAAGTGCTGGGCGCGCAGAAGCAATCTGCAGAGCTGACACAAATCCATTTTATATCCATTAAAAATGGATTGATGCTCTTCCCAGGGCCGCCTCTGCATATGGAATAAGAAACATCAGTGACCTCATATTTCCCTTCTGCTGTAGGAAAGCCACAGTCTCCCTGGCACTGTCTGAGCCTTCCAGATGCACGAAGGGTGGAGTGATAGTCAGGGCTCCAGGCACATCATACGGGCCACAGTAAGGTATGGTACTGCAATATCTGGATAGCGCTTACTACTCCTCTGTGGAGCATTGCAGCCCTGGCCCACGTGGCCAACAACCTACACCGTATAGCGTGTAGTTGCTTTTCATTCTTGATCCTGTGTTGGGAGTGTTTCTGCATCGTGCGTGATGAGCGTCAAGGTGTGGTTATAGCGTTAGCAGTGCGGTGGGTCAAGTGGTGTGAGATATCGATGCACAGTTTATGGTCTCCTGCAGGCTGCCAGCTTTGAACAGCTCTGCGGGTCTCTTCATGGTATTTCTTATGGTCAAATTCTATGAAGCTGGTTACTGCGCTGGGTTGTCCAGCCTGAAATGTTGTTTAAAGTTTTTGGTTCTGAGCGTGCGTGGTCAAAGATTGAAGTGGTGGGGAGATCTTCTAGGGTGGGCTTTGTTACTATCATCTCACTTTTGATGGTTGTCATTATGAAAGGTGAAGAAGTGATCACAGTATGTAGCTAGGCGGGGCCTGCAGTGATGGACTAGATTAGACTCTTCCAATTGGCCATCAGTATACCACAGATCTCTTCAGTTTTTCCATACCTGTTCAGGTGGTGATGGCTGGTTTATGTACTGGGTGATGGACAGGACCCAAAGCAGATATGTCTTATGCGAGTGTCAGGGGACTAAGCTATAGTTGGCTTCCATCCACTGAGTGCAATGGTATTAGCATTAGCGCCTCAAAGTGGCGTGCATGGGTTTGCAGAAAAGTGCAAAAAAAGATACATATAAAAAAAAATCACTAAATAGTAGTAGAAATGAAAGCTGGTCATAGCCTAGAAGCCTAGGAACTGAAGTGGACTACTTTTCAGGCAAGTGTCGACATATGCAAGAGCAAAATGCAGTCACTCGCAGTGGAGAGAGACAGGGGTTGAAGTGGGCTGACCCATTACACCGTGCTCTGAGGTACTACGACACAGGCTGAGAGGAAGAGCCTTCTATAGCCTTATAGCCCGCCGTAGAGGGCTATATCGGCTATTAAAGGCCCTCTTCGGAGAGGGACTTTAATAGCCGGAATAGCCCAGCTACGATGGGCTATAAGGCTACTAGAACATTCTGCCACTAGAGGGCAGAATGTTCTAACCAAAATGAACAAAGCATTATGGGAGCGCGAGGGGATTGAAATCTCGTCTGGCTCCCTGAAGCCTTTATTCACAGCCAGAGCTGTGAACACAGAAATAATGGAATGTTGGAGCTCCGGGCTTATACCAGCCATTATAAGCCCGGAGCACTCCATTGTTTGCAATGGAGCAACCAACGTTCCAATATTCTAATACAACTTAGAGGCAAAAAAAACCAAACATCTTCCAGCTCTCCTAGGCTTACGAATCCAAGGCAGTTGAAGAAGTTTAAGATTGTTGGATCTCAGTGATATCACTTAAAGATAAGGCTTGAATCGCCCTTAAATAAAGGGGTCTTTATTGTTAAAATACCCTAAAGGCAAAAGTTAATGCCTAAATTGTATCCGCTTGGTAACAGGTAACCAGTGAAGTTGGTGTAAGTAAGAATCCACCAGGACCTGTAGAGGAATCGTCAGGATTAGACCAGCCGTGGAGTTCTGAATCGTCGGAAGTCGCTGAATTAAATACGCTGGTAGACCCAGGTAGAAACTATTGGCATAATCCAGTTTGGACGTCACCAGGGCATGAACAATCATTTTGCGTGTATTAGAGAAATCATCCTTTTTAGCTGCCTAAGCATGGCAAAACAGTCGGCAGAGATAGCCTTAATGTAGGGCTCGAACAGGGGATTGGAATCAAATTTAAAATCCAAATTTTTGACCTTCGGTTCTGGTTGAGAGGGAGCCTCCCATCTTCCCGGCCCCCAGTTGAGGGAATCGTGAGAAATCTTGGTGCCAAAAAGGAGGATCTCTGTTTTATCAGAGTTAAGCTTAAGACTATGGTTATGGCAAACATTATACCACCATGCTTGAAAGGAAAGATCAGATGCAGATTTCTACTTTTAGACACTACTTTTGTCTTTACCCCTCAACTGGCTCCGCAAAGAGAGGCCTTATGACTCCCTGTTGTTTTGTATCTTAACAGATGTGCTACCCGTTCTCATTGTTTGTCGCCTACTCAACAGGAGGTCCCCAAACCTCCCTGACCACCTTGACATTCCCTCGTTCTTAATGTTCAAATATGCACTAATTATGTTCTCCTTTCTGTAATTTGCTATACATTGTACTGATTTTATACCCATGTTATACTCTACTTGACTCACGATTCTTCCTTGTATAAGACATTTATGATGTACCCATGATATTGTTTTATTTTCCCTTTTTCCCTTTTCTTGTCATCCTCTCCCTTTTTCTTTTATTTATTTTTCCTGTCCATTTTACCCTGCTTAAATAAATTTTTCTTGAACTTAAAAAGAGTTAAGCTTAAGACAGTTTTCAGTCATACATTCAACCACTGACAAAAGACAAAGCTTAAAAGAACACAGCAATTCAGTCTCGATCCCCTGAAAGATCAAAAGGGACTGTGTGTCGTCCGCAAAAGAGACCACAAAAAAGCTTGGGCAATATATCGAAGAAAAGTAGTCCCAAAAATGAAATTGAAAAAAATCAATATGCCAAATAATGTTGAAAACATTTATAGACATTGTAGGACATGAACAAGGCCACTACAAAAGATCTGAGCACGGCCTCCTACAGAACAAGCACTGCAATATTTTGAACGAGGAATTTGCTGAAATGCTGTTTTTTATACGAATCAGTTGGTGCAAGTGTAGCTTCAGTACCAACCGACCCTGATGGTTGATTATGTAATTTAAACAATGGGTCTTACTGAGGAACAGGACACGTTACAGCACAAACATTCACAACGTATGTTTTTACAATGTGGTTTTTACATCGCAACATCCATTACAACGCATGATTTTACAACGCATACCATCACAACGCATTTTTAGAAACTACATTTACAACGCTTTCCATTACAACGCATACAATTACAACGCATAATACTTTTAGGGCAAAAATAGGGTAAGTGTTGGATAGTGTAGGGGTAAAAATACTTTTCCAACTCCAGTGAATGCAACAGTAGGGTAAGTGTTGGATAGTGTAGGGTGAAAAATTACCATTCCCATGTACCCCCAAACGCATATCCAACCTAAAACTTAAAAAATCCTTATTACTTACCTTATAATGCGTTGTAATGGCATGAATTGTAGTGACATGCGTTGTAATGGCATGCGTTGCAGTTGCATGCGTTACAATGGTTGTGTTGTAATGGTATGCAATGTAAAGGCTGCTGCATTGTAACAGCCACGTTGTAAAGGTAGTGCGTTGTAATGACTGCGTTGTGATGGATGTGTCCGCTGAGTGAGATTCTATTGGTGGGTAAAGAAATATTGAAAATGTGGCATTAAGAGGCTGAATCCAGAGGTTGTGAAGTGTTAGGCTCTGCACCACTGGTTGAGAAGCCCAAGGGGCCTAAATTTATAGAAGTGACCAAGGTTGCAATTCAGGCTGTTTTGAAGTCAGACTGAACCTAAAAGTAAAGTCAGTGTGGCTAAAATATGTATTTGTACTGATTTTTTGGTTATATGAGACATGACAATATCAATAGAAAAAAGCCTTGGTAAAGCCAAAAGATTTGGCCTTTACCATAAAAAAGTAAATAAAAAAAGCCCATCGCAAAAATGATTAAAAAACATGAAATGAATGCAGAGGTTGGAGTACCAGTCGAGGCTCTAAGGTGGCATACTTTTTTAGGAGGAAGTGCACATGTGCAAGTAGAAAGTGCCATCACTCACTGTGAAGAGAGCCAGTGGCTGATGTGGGCTGACCCAATTGTGGCCTGACCCAAAGGTGGAAGAAAATTATGAATGGCAATTCAGCAGACGAATGGGTGAAGAGGGCAAACTGAAAGACCCTCTATATATTAAATACATGTGTTTTTATTTTGAATTGTTTGCAAAACATGGGACTGGCACGAGGAAAAAATTAACAAGTACTGGCGAAGCGAATAGGTCTCACCTTTGACTTCTATTGACTTTGCCAGTTGCTAACAGCCACACTGCACAGCATCGGTGAAGTTGTGTGGAATGGCTAGTGATAAAAAAAGCCTTTGACACAGACGCCTGTATAATTTTATAAGCACACACATAAAAAATGACCCAGGAACACGATATTCTTTTTAGTTACCATTCTGCATTGGAACTGTACCTAAAAAGAAAATGAACATTTTTAAAGTGGGGTTGGGGGCTGGAAGCGACAGAGAAACTAAAGCAACATGGGTATTAGAAGCAATATAGGGGAAGGGGAATGCTTAGGCAACACGAGGGAAGGGCAGAGGCGTCATAGCAACTCCGGGGTGGGGAAAGCAGCATGGAGTGCGCAGGTGGGGGTAGCAATGCATGAATAAGAAAGGGGGCGGGTGGGGGAAGCAACGCACAGGGCGCACATGTGGTAAGCAATAGGGAGAAGCTGACTTGACAGAGCAATATGGAGTGCAGGGGAAGACACGAAGGAGACAGCTTGAAATCACATGCACTCTCATGGCGTACTTAACACAAAAGAAAAAAGAAGTTGTTGAAAAGAAGTGGAAGCTGCAAAGACAACCAATCAAAAGTGATGTAAAGAGGCAGTGCTCCATGGGAGGGACGAACACGAGATTGACAAGCTGGGACACGTCTAAGAAGCAGGTAAATGAGAGTTACAAGGAAAATTCAACCAATGGTAAACAATGGGCGGGTTCCAAACCCCTGTATGTTCTTGATGAGCCACAATATAACTCTCACACACCAGACGGTGCATGCGTTGTGTAGTACGCTTCGACTTAAAGTAATTTGGCTTCACAATATGGGGGAGCTCTAGAAACATGGCTAAGTTAAGATGGGATAAATATGACAGTTTATTACTTCATTTCTTGGAAGCGAAATAAAGGTCAGCTAGAAACTGGCATGTATTACAATAAATATGCCTCTTTCAAGTAATATGCAGTATTTCACTGAGAGATGGTATCTGTTCTATTCTGCAGTGAGGTAATTATTTGATTCTATGAGGTTCCATTCTAAATATCCTTCCCAATGACAAGAAAAGGCTGCATTTTAATAAGCTCGTATGATCAAGTGTGAAATACCAGAAATGAAAGTTTATGATGTGGGGTACAATCTAAGAACGGTGAAAAAGAAGAAAACCAGAAGTAATTAATTGACTGTCAAATTATATCTAAATTGTCTCCTTTTACAGGTGGTGAACCCAGTCTTATACCGACTGGTAAATATTGTACCGACCAAAATACACATGCCATTTCTCCTAGAGTTCTAAGCAAAACTGAAGGTCAGAAACCAGGAGAGGGTGTTATTCATGAGCATAAAGAATCAAAACTAAAGGATTGTTATACCTGTCAGCCTTAGGGTGGTTTTCCCCAAACTTTTCGCCTTCACCCTTTTAATTTTCTGAATTCGTTTTTGTTGGCCTTAGGACGCTGTGCATTTTAGCACTGCTAACCAGTGCTAAGGTGCCACTCCCTAAAACATGGTAAAATTAACTTACACCTGATGGGCATATTTATAACTTATAAGTCCCTAGAAAAGTGGTATACCCTATACACATGGCCTGTAAATTAAATGCTACTAGTGGTCCTGCAGCACTTACTTGGCAATATAACCCTCTTGCCAAGCTTAAAACTCCCTTTTGATTACATATGTCACCCCTAAGATCACCCTAGACAGCCCATAGGGTGGTGTGCACTGTAATTAAAACGTTGAACATGTACTTAAGTTTTGGTAGTGACAAATTCACAAATTCGTTTTTCACTACTGTGAGGCTTACCTCTCCCGCAGAATAACATTGGGTTACCTTATTACATTTAATAAGTGCTAACGTTTGATTGGGCACAAGTACGAAAGTCATGTTTGGAAACTAAGGGATTGTATCTTAAAATCCTCTTTAATAATAAAGACAGATTTTAAGTTACAGCTCTAAAATACCACTTTTAGAAAGTTACCATTTTCATGGCCCAACCTGTTCCTGTGTCACATGACTAGGAGTGAGTGCCAGTTGGCAAGGCAATAGGTGTGCCTGGCTGCACCATCTGAGCCACAATGGGGTGATGGGTGGAACTGGGCACAGCCCCATTTACACATCAAACGGCTGAGCCCTGCTCTCACACAAAGAACTTCACACTAGCCTATTGTGCCTCTAGCCAAGCTGAAGCCAGGGCAGGGAGGCTGGAAATTTAAGCAACTTGATAGGGGAGCTTCTAGAAACTTCTCCCATGTCAAAGAAGGCACCAGCCCTGTTTTTCTCCCAAACAACAATGCTGCCTCCTCGGACACCGCTGGCAGCCTTTCTCCACTGAACTTTTCCTTCTCAGATATTTTTGTGCAGAATTCTTTCTACGTCAGAAGGTAAGCCGAGACCGAACCTAATCCACTGTTTGTATCCGAACTGTGCTCTATTGCGGTCAGTCATAACTTAGACTTTGCCCCGGTCTTGCACTACTAGATGTCTGCGGTTTGTCGCTTTGAGTGTTTAATCGCTAGTTTTCACTATGTTAATGTTGATGTTAATGTTATGGGTGTCTTATATAGCGCTCGGCTACTCCGTGGAGTGTCCCGGCGCTTTCAAACCCACAGCAGACTACAGAGGGCAGGCAGAAAAAAGGAGAAGAAGAAGGCGGATCACTGTCCATAGAGCCACGTCTTCAGACCCTTTCTGAAGGCCAACAGGTTAGGAGTACAGCGGAGTGGCAGAGCGAGGGTGTTCCAGAGCTGAGGAGCCAGACGTTTAAAAGAGCGTCCCCCAACCCTTGCTTTCCTAACAGCAGGGACCATGGCAAGACCAAGAGATTCCATTCTAAGGGATCTAGTTGGATTGTAGAAAGCAAAACGTTTCTGAATGTATTCAGCTCCCACAGCATGGAGAGCCTTATGCGCCAGCGTTAGTGTTTTAAAAACAATCCGCTTCCGAATAGGGAGCCAATGAAGGGAGTGGAGTAGATCCGAGGCTCTCGCTTGACGGGGAAGGCCAAAAATCGCCCGTGCCGCCGAGTTTTGGACCACCTGAAGTTTTTGTAGTAGGTAATCCGGGAGACCTAAGTATAAAACATTTGAATAATCCAGCCTAGAACAAATAAGAGCCTGGACCGTAGTCTTCCTATGCGCCAGCGGGAGCAGAGGAAGGAACTTGCGTAACATTTTAAGGAGAGCATAGCAAGTGCGAGTCAGACCAAGGATCTGGGACTTAAGCGATAGGCTGGTGTCAATTTTGATCCCCAAGTTCTTAGCAACCAAGGAGGAGGATGCAGGAGGAAACATGTTCACAGGCCACCAATCCCGCCAACTCGGGTCCACCTGACATCCGAAGAAAAGCACTTCGGATTTATCAGGGTTGCACTTGAGGCTATTTCGCTGAAACCATTCGAAAACAGCCCCAAGACACCCTCGGATGCTCTCTCCATCAAACTCAGCCCCCTTACCACAAGTGAAAAGGAGCTGGGTGTCATCGGCGTATGATATGATCTGAGCCCCAAAAGACTCCACCAGCACCGCCAAAGGGGTCATAAAGATGTTAAAAAGAGTTTGGGCTCAGCACCGACCCCTGAGGGACTCCGACCTCCAAAGGTGGCACTTTGGCAGAGTATGGGGGGGCCCAGACCACCTGCTGGCGACCAGCTAAGTAAGATCTAAACCAGCTCAGCACCGTCCCTCTCAGACCGATCTCATGGAGTCTGCTGAGGAGACCCTCATGAGGGACGGTGTCGAAAGCCGCCGACAGGTCTAACATTACCAACATGGCCCTTCCTCCTGCGTCAAGCACTTAATGGCCTCATTAACCTCCAAAAGTGCTGTCTCGGTACTTAGGTTAGAACGAAAGCCCGACTGGGTGGAGTGCAGCAAGCTATGGGTTTCAAGGAAAGTGGAAAGCACAGAGTGAACATGCTTTTCCACTATCTTTGCGAGAGCAGGCAGGAGGGAAATCGGCCTATAATTGGCATGTATCTCAGGGTCAAGGCCAGATTTTTTAATGAGTGGAACGACCATCGCCTGTTTCCAAACCGGAGGAACCACACCACTAGTCAGTGACAAATTCAGAATGGGGTTAATCAGCGGGTTCAAAGTCTCAACTGCCCTGGCCAGGAATCTAGCAGGGCAGGGATCAGAGGGGGAGCCTGACTTAAGTTTGAAAAGAAAGTCCTGAGAGATAGAGTCAGATAGAGGTGGAAACTCAGAGAGACAGGGTCCAGGACCCGCTGTCAAATTCATCTGGTCCCTCGGGATGGTAACAGCACTAGGGCCCAAGACAGAGAAAGAGTCTTGGATCCGCTTAATTTTGGTGGTGAAAAAGCTAGCTAACGAGATCACCCATGGCTCAGAAAACTCATGATGTGAAACATTAGCCTTAGGGGTTAAGAACTCTTTCATAATAGTGAAGATTTCCCTGCAGGAGCTAGAAGCAGTCTCAATTCTTGCAGAGAAATAGTTCTTCTTTTCGGCCAAGATGTCCGCATGGTGGCCCTTGATAGCAGCCCTATAAGCAGCCTTGGCCCCGGGATCATACTGCTGGCGCCAGAGCCTCTCTGCTACCTTACAATTCCGCCGGGATAGTGCAAGAGCCTCCGTAAACCACGGCGCAGAGGTTCCCCTAGCGGTTGTCCGGGGCGCAATCAGCGGAGCAAGTATGTCCAGCCGCTCCACTAGCCACTTCTGTAGTTGATCAAGATCCCTCTCAAGGTCACCTGATAGAGGGCAAGGATGCTCCAAGCAGACCTGAGCCAAACTCTCAGGAGTCACCCGAATAAAAGAGCCTAGACCCAACGAATCCCGCCGCGCTGTCCGCGTCAGAGACGCGGACGGGCGCAGACGGGCAGGACTCTGGCACGACTCCGGCGCAGGTCTGGCGCGTCCGCAGTACGTGTCCGCTGCGCAGAGTCATAGCCGTTCTTTTTAAAGCGCTGCTAGAGCGCGTCACCCTCCTGGCCCACACCCAATATGGCCGCCAAAAACCGGGAACCCAGCCCTCGGCGTCGATACTCGGCCGAGAGGGGTCCGGAGGCAGGGGAGGGAGAAGGAACACAAAACGCAAAGGAGCGCTAAGGAAGTCTCTGAAATGTACAAATTAATAACTCCAGTTCTACTGCTTGGAGTTTTGTCGTTTTGGTGTCAAATAATTGATTAAAATGTACTCTATTTTCCCAAATTGGTACAAGATTTTTCTTGTGTCGTGTTTTTCCTTCATTACTCCTTGTGTGCTGCATAAATACTTTACACATTGCCTCAAAGGTAAGCTCGACTGCTTTGGTGACATGCAACCAGAGGGTTAAGCATAGGTTAATTTTGTGACTTTAATGGTTCACTCTGACAGGGATTGTGGCAGCTGGTTGAGATGGGCTTACACTTCCTCTTCAACCAACAAGCCAATTTCTCACAAGGAACATAAAACATTGAACTTAGAACACCAGCACCAAAGCTCTTTCCATCATTCATCTGGTTTTCAGTCTGTAATGCTGAAGAAAGGTGTTTAGAGAGCGCAAGTGGCTGCTCGTCAAATTCAGAAAAGAGAATACCCTTAACCTCTGCCCAAAAGGCTACCATCACCTGGCTAAATTGTCCCTGGGTTCCAGTACGAAGAGGGCCTTTACTATAGAATAGGCCAACACAATTGTAGATCTTACCCATTTATAAATGTTTAATTGTGAAGGTTTTCTACGTGCTGTGCTGCTCCAAATGTGGCAAATAACTCATCTGGGCTCTTTTAGAAGGATATTTAAAATCGTCTTAACATCCATTTCGTGACAAGTTTCTTCTAGAGGAGAAGATGAAAATAAACAGACACAGATTCCTCTTGTGCTCCATGCAAATCAGAGGATGTGTTAGCAACGAAATTAGAGTTTGAGCTAAAAATCACCTCATCCTTCTAAATAGATAAAAAATGTTTCTCAACATAGAAAAGCACTGATCCCATCAGATTTTGCAGTTTATGGCATTGCTCCCAAGAAAACTACTTTCATGATGATAAATGTAATATCTACTGATGAAACAGGCTCAAACAGATGACTCATAGGGTCATTCAATCCTAAAGATACTTCCAAGGGAGGTACACAAGGTCTCACTTAGATCTGGAAAGAGAAAATCCCATTAGCAGATACGCTCCTGAATCCTCATTATTTTTATGATTTTCCCAAACGTTGTCAAAGTCTATGATAGCTGCCCCTTGTAGCTTGAGGGTATACTTTTTTTCATTCAGCTTGATCCTCCTTCTGTATCTAGCCAATGACCTGGAGATTAGAAGAACTGGAGGATACACATAGAGAAGCTTCCTTCCCTATGCCACGGCCCATACATCGGCTGCCCATGCCACCATTACTGGACTCTGCGAACAAAACTGAGGGATTTGCACATTAAGATGAGAGGCAAACAGATCCATGAATCCCTGACCCATCTGCAAAAGTTCTGAAATACTTTCAGAGACAGAGGCATTTCCTGAGAGCAGGAAAAATCCTGCTCAATTTGTCCACTTGAATATTGCCCGATTCTTTTATATATATTGACACAAGTAATTACTGATAACATTCTGCCTACTTAATCAACTGATTTATTTAGGTATTTATCAGGTATTCAGCGCCAAGACACCTCCGTATTGGTATGCTTTATAAATCCCATTAGAACATTGGAATGTTGGGAGCTCCATTGAAAACAATGGAGTGCTCTGGCTTATAATGGCTGGTATAAGCCTGGAGCTCCAATATTCCAATGTTTCTTTGTTCACAGCTCTGGCTGTGAACAAAGGCTTCAGGGAACCTGAGGGGATTCCAATCCCTTCACACTTCCAAAAGGCTTTGTTTTTTTTGTTAGAACATTCTGTGATCTAGTGGCAGAATGTTCTAATAGCCTTATAGCCCTTCAAAGCTGGGCTATACCAGCTATTAAAGTCCCTCTCCCTTGTTAAAGGCCCTCGCCTTCGGCTTGGGCCTTTAACGCTAGAGGGGGCCTTTAATATAGCCTTATAGCCCGCCGTAGCGGGATATACCAGCTATTAAAGGCCCGCTGAATCGTTAAAAGCCCGAGCCGAAGGCGAGGGACTTTAACGAGACAGCGGGACTTTAATTGCCGGTATAGCCCTACTACGAAGGGCTATAAGGCTATATTAAAGGCCCCCTCCAGCCTTAAAGGCCCAAGCCGAAGGCGAGGGCCTTTAACAAGAGAGAGGGACTTTAATTGCCGGTATAGCCCTACTACGAAGGGCTATAAGTCTATTAGAATATTCTGCCACTAGAGGGCAGAATGTTCTAACAAATTAAACAAAGGGTTCTCGAAGCTCGAGGGGATATAAATCCCCTCGAGCTTCGAGAAGCCTTTGTAGAACATTGGAATGTTGCTCTGCGGGCCTTTACCGGCCCATAGAATCAAAATTGAAATCTTGAAGGAAAAATAGGGTCTCAGAGGTAATTGCATTGTGCTACAGGAAGACTAATCAGTAGGTTCTCTCATTGAAAGGTCTACTTGAATTTCTAAAGGAACCTTGTCTCATTGGCCCCCACTTCAGTTTCTAGTTCTCAGTCTAGCACAGGAATATCAGCAATACACTTCCACTGTGCAATAAAACAAACTCATCGCCACCACGTGCATAGAAACAGGGAAGGGGCCTCCAAAAGGAACCCAGAGGCCTCTATTACTCTGGATCACTCATACAGACAAAGCATGTACCACACAGATCACATACACAAATACATACAACTGGGATGTTAATCCTAGGTAGCTTTGTATCTTTAGTTCCTCTGCTGTAGAAACAACCTAGAATGGGATTCGGAAACATGGGCAATAAATCTGATTGCATATTGGTAAGATGCTCTCAGCAGGACAAAATAATAACTTTTCAGCGAGTAGAACAAACTTTTAGTGCAGTGATATTAGAATAGTAAGGGGAAATCCCTAGCTCCACCTCCCATGTTCAATATATAGACCCTGTGCAAGCTTTGGATACTCCATACTGGGTTCAAAAGGACTGCTCTAGGGTTGGCACACAACAGGCTTGGGCTCTTAATTTTTTAGTGATCTGCACTTTTTCAGTTACATGTTTATGCAATCTTCCATTGACAAAAGAACGCAATTTAACCTTATTTCTCCAAGTTTACAGCCTCATATTGCATCTTATCTCAGAGAAACCACCTTCAACTATATTCCTCAATCCATGTTTGAAATATATTGACCTTGACTTACAACTCTCAATTGCTGTCTCTCCTTCCTATCCTCAGAGTGACCCTTTCCTACCCTCCATGCTATGCATGCTACCGCTTTTTGAGTATAGCATTCTGTCACTTCCATGCCTGTCTGCCTTAATCTCTGTTATTGCATTTCTGCATATGACTTAAAACTCATTTTATAGACTCCAAGCTCTCCTTCATTAATACCCTAGCCCTGCAAC
Organism: Lissotriton vulgaris; assembly: GCF_964263255.1. NCBI lineage: Eukaryota > Metazoa > Chordata > Amphibia > Caudata > Salamandridae > Lissotriton > Lissotriton vulgaris. Next base: position 1,796,352,749 of record NC_141694.1, on the reverse strand, counting down.
ATAGCAGTGGCTAATCTCTGCCAGATCTGTTGATCTCACCAATCATTTGTATGAACCCAAATAGCCCCCACAAATGATCACACCTAACCCCTGTCAATGTAATCTTAATCTAAGAAATTTGAGTATATGCATGGAAGGTTTCTGGATAGCACATGACTTTTCCCAATACCCACTCTATAAAACACTAAACTTGGGTTTCAGAATAGGGCGCTACTTGCTGTAAACCACTTCAAGGCCTGCTCGTGATATTACCTGCTATATAAATGCAATTAAAATACAATACAATAGCCACTTTTCTACTTCATCTTACTCTCTCTTAAATATATGATTTATCCACTTTAAAGTCATCCCACAGGAAGGCTCAGGCTGTTTAAAGTTTACACATACCACCATGCTCCACCTGATTTAATATTTGCGCAGGATCAACTGTTATGTTTTGTAATGTACCCCAATATAGGCCTGGGTATTCACCTAACCTCTCACCAACATTTGCCATTGTACTACGTAACAGTCCTTGGTTTTAATCTTTTACCTAGTTAAGTGCTACATAAATGTGTGGTTTTCTCATAAAACTAGCCTAATTTATTATGCATGAGGATTCTCAGAATAACAGCAGGATTACCACTTTCTGCATAATAACTATGAATAAGGGTCATCCCTTTCGTCATCCTCGGCCGAGAAAGGAAGAACTCCTGGGGGTACCTTTTGGGTATTTAAACACCATATCTTTGCTGGGGTAGACAGAGGAGAAAGACTTCTATGCTGACACACAGCCGCGAGACGCTGAGGTTCCTACACGCAGACACTCCAGCACGCAGTGGTCTGACATCCCATGCGAGGTGTCCATCTCGAAACAAAGACAGGGTCCTTCATTCTCTCACACCAGGTAATAGGGTTGGCTTCATCTTAGGGGGATTCTTGGCTATATACCTACATACATGCTAGGTACACTTAGGTACATCTAGTTAGGGTTGCATCGTAGGAGTATGTATTATTATTGTCATGTATTTATATACCTGCCTATATTCATTGTTTTAGTACTATGGTAGCAATCGATCATCCATGTACCCTGTTGGTGCTTATAACTATTTATATCTGTTTCTGTCTCATTGTTGTTGCAGCACCCATTGTTTATTCTGTGTATCTCTCTGAAACAAAGTGAGCACGAGTGACTGAGGAAAAAGTACGGTACTGTTTCCATGATCCCTGATAGGTTGTCATGTTCGATAGTTGCCAGGAACTATTCTCGCCTTGGTAAGAGGAGTTTACAGTGGCACTGTGAGCTAGCTGGTATACAGGTGAACATACTCGGTGGGGGTGTCTGGAATCAGTGTGGACACCAATACCACAGTTTATGATGTCTAAACGTGCAGATCCTATATAGATTTAGAGCACTTACACAACACAACCAAGCCTTTAAAGTATTTCAACTAATCGCTACAGCCTCAAAAATCAGCAGAAACAGGTCCCTCTTTTGTGATTTCAATCTGCTAATTAATGTAACCACAACGACTATGAAGGATGCCCTCTTAAACTATTGATAACTTATATTTCTCACCTCATCATACCTTCTGCCTACACCAAGGAGAATACCTTGACCATATATGAACCTCCATGACCAACATCACCTGCCACCCACAGCAAAAAGTATATTGAAATGACAATGCTCCTTGCAGATTTGACTACACACTTGTCCGTTGCCCAGAGGTTTTCAGATCAAAGTCTTCAATCACTACCACATCTGACCCCAAATATCAAGATCCAACTACAAACCATCAACCACATCATTGGTATTACAGCAGATACCCACACCCAACTTAAACTTTAGTGCATGTGAGCTATGCCTTCCTTCTAGTACAGCCAATGATTAGCCATTATTATGGGGCAAGGGCAGTACTGATTTGCATAAGACAGGATTTTGTCTAGTGTGGCACACAGGGTGAAAAACGATGGATTGGGAAGTTACCACGCATAATTTCCAGCAGTTATTGCAGCGCAATGAGACGAAGCGCGGATCAAGTTTGCACGCCAAGATCGTTTCGTATTGGTACAAACAGGATGAAAAGTGAATAATAGTAGTGCATCTCTCACCCCCCTTTACTTATTCCTTCTAGTACAGACAATGATTAGCCATTATTATGGGGCAGGGTCAGTACTGATTTGCATAAGATGGGATTTTGTCTAGAGTGGCACACAGGGTGAAAAACGATGGATTGGGAAGTTACCACATTCAATTTCCAGCCGTTAGACCTTTTGCAACCATTCCTTCCATCATCTTTTGTGTGATTAATTATAAGACAACAGCAAACATGCAATTGTATGTTAGAAGAGTTGGTGGCAAACACAAAATCATAAACACAGCAACTCTCAAAGGTCCTTTGGACCACCCACAGGCTGCTCAAGACCAAAACTGCCCATTACAAGACCACCATCCATGAGTCCTCTATGAGAAACAGAATTATATTTATGGAGCTCATGCATTCTGCAAACCATTCACCAGATACCCCACTTGAACAACTATCACTAACGCCTTCAAAGACAATATTGGCTAAAGCTGACAGTATGTTTATTGATACTGAGTTTACAAATGACAATGCTACGATGATCCCTCCCCCCTGCATTCTACCATGGACCATTTTGAACCCTTTCACCTCCAACAATCTGTCAAGTTCCAATTCCTGAATGCCACCTCATTTGAAAACGATGTCATCATATCTTGATAGCTTGGTGCTATTTTCACTGAGCAGAAGTAGCTCTTGTTATAGAAATTGTTGGAGACCCCTGATCTATAGCAAAGTAAACCTCAGGTGACGCTCCGACCCTCCGTTCAGTTACCAATCTGCTAATCCTGGAGAAGAACATGATGATGATGATTGTCTCCAGATCCACGGTACAATCTGAAGCAAAACCCTCCTTCAAGTCTACTAATCAGGAGTTATATCCCAATGCAGTAGGTATTGGGTACCAACTCAAAGGTTTCCTTGACACTTTCCACACAACAATTATGCTGCCCCTGTCCTCTCAACATTCTTGAACTCTTCACAGCCTTCATTATCGTTGATTCACTTCCCATCGCAACTGAGCTTCAATGACTTTCTCTTGCATTGATCTCAATCATACATGGAGGAGCGAGACCAGCTGGTCCAGATACGTGCCACCAGATATGAGCCCATCTCCATCTCTTATGGCGCTCTTCAAAGGTCCAGCCTCTTTTCTGTATGTTTTAATTTATATATGAGCCGCTTAGAAGCTTATCGGTTGACAAGAATGTTCGATTCTACCAGTATATGGATGACGTGCCACTCTCTCTGAAATTCTCATTTAGCTATGACTCTCATGCGCTGATCCAAACCTGAAGGCCCCAGGTCTAGATTACACTTAACCGTGACAACATTGATTTTGTGCTCATCAGAAGTGGCAGCAAACAATATGAGGTACAAGACTGGGTCTTCAAGATGGTTCTGAAACCCACTTGAATCCACCTAAAAATGTCCTTCATTCATCGACATGCCTCATTAAAAGTACGACCCATTCACACCGACCATCAGGGAGCTTCATGGCTCACATTACCTATCCACATCCCATTCAAGACCTATTGCAATGTCTCAAAAGTACTCAATGTTGACATTCTACCATACCAGTCCTCAGGGATACAAAAAAAATTCCATGGAAGGTTTCAATGACCAGAAGTGTTTTAAATTGTATTACATAATATGAATTTAAACGGAAAAAATATACATAGGATTCAGCCCCGCTGGAGTAAATTTAAAAATAGATGTTAAAAAGTGACAAACCAAGACCTTTAGAAACATACAGCCCAAAAAAGTGACCAACATTTATGTACAACACTCAGGTCACTTATTAGACAAAAGAATACACTGCTGCACCCTAAATGGAAAAGATTCTTAGCATAATCAAGCTGGTCGGAGGGGTGTGTCAAAGAAGTTTTGATTCCCTAAGAATATGGGATCATCATCAGGACTGGTGATCAGTTGCCTAGCATAATACCGGATGGTAAATTTTATTTAACACCTGAATTTAACACCAATCTATAATAGTGAACCTCAGGCCAATCAATGTTGTGCCTGTTACAATCAATACATATATGAACCACCTTGTGACGATGAGACCGAATGCACATGAAATTGGGAAATTGTTGAGTTTCCTGTATTATAATGCGACTACACATACGGGTCATCAAAGACGCTTTAAGCAAATCCATGGCATAGCCGTGCCACCATCAATGTCAGCATGGCTACACCATGGACGTATCTTCTGCTCGATTTGAAAATCATCACCTGGTAATTGCTCCACTGGAACTTGGCGTGACTTGCTTAAAGTGCCTTTGACGACCGGTATGTGTATTCACATTATAATACAGGAAGCTCAACCATTTCCAAATTTCATGTGAATTCCGTCCCATCGTCAAGTTGGCGCACCATTGAAGTTCTCAAATAATTCATGAGTAGCCATGGAGAATGTGTGGTTTTTAGCAAATATAGATAAAATGCTCTATAATACATCATTTGGCCTTATTTGTGAAAGCTTTACTCAAAAGGTGAGGACCTACGAGCCATCCTCACCTTCCTCAGAGGAACAGGACCCCGACAACAAGTTCTCAGAGTACGTCTGCAGCAAGATAAGTGCTATACATAACAACTTTGCCCCCCAACCTGCCACAACAGACTTCGCAACATGACTCTCCATCTCAGTCACTCTGAACACGTCTTGACATTTCTATGAATGAAACGGCCTCCACCAGGAAGTCCATCTACTCCAGGGACTCTTCTGAACCATGCCCCAATACGACTACAAACCCATTAGCACAGTACTCACCCCGATCCTGAATACTTCCATAACTTCTGCCACCTTCTCGGACAATTGGAAACATGCTACAGTACTCCCCCCTGCTCAAGAAACCTTCTGCGAACCCAACAACGTCTACCAACTGCGGACCCATCTCACTACTTTCTTACCCAGTCAAAATTCTGGAAAAACTTATCAACACATGCCCCATCAACCATATCTACGGCCACAAACGCCTTGTCATCACTAAATCCAGCTTTAGACTCAGCCACAGCATGAAGACACTCCTCATTGCCACTACAAATGATATATAGATAATCCTGGACAGAGGAGACACAGCTGCCCTCAACCTCCTGGACCTCACCACGCCGTTCAATACAGTATCCCATCCCATCCTTATCTGATGCCTGCATGAGACTGGAATCCAAGTACTAGCTCTCACCTGCATACGCTACTTCCAGACTAGAAGCACATAGTCAGCTTGGCCCCTGGCTCTTCAGACACCAGTAAACTCATATGTGGAGTACCACCGAAATATTCACTGTGCCAGATCCTCTGTAACACATGCATGATCTCACTAGCAAGCATCGTCTGCACCCTCAACATCAATATCCTATTATACATAGACAACAGCCAGCGTATCCTCTTCCGTGCTCATGACGGGCTCAGCTCGTCATGAGGCACGGTGCTCGTGTGCTCATGACGAGCTGAGCTAGTCATGAGTCGCGCAACGCTCGCACGTGGGGCTAATTCCCCCGCTGTGCTGAACGTTCCAAAAATCGGGTGCGGTCATGACGAGCGCAGCTCGTCACGAGCACCGGGGCGCTGTGAGCGACCCCTCGCCCCACAGCTGCGAAGGGGCTAAGCTCTCTCTCTCTCAGACAAAGTGCCCTACACCTGGCCCAAGTTGGCTGCCTCCCTGATCAAAGTCACAGACTGTCTCAAACTTAGCACTGACAAGACAGAAGTTCCTCGGAATCATCATGGACAGCCAACTCAACATGTCTGCCCATGTCTAGGCCATCTCAGCTTCATGCTTCCACACTCTGAAGATACTGTAAAAAATCTTCAAATTGCTACCACCCAGCACTTGCACAACCATTACTCACGTCCTTGCCACTAACAAGCTCTACTATGGGAACACCCTCTACGGAGTCGTATCAGTAACCATTTCACCAGGCAACTTCAAACCATTCAGAACACAGCAGCCCAGATCACACTCACCTTCCACTCAGCACGCACATCACAATACAACTCAGGGAGCACTACTAGCTTAACATACACATACAAGCTCTCCACAACATAGGCCCCACCTACTTCAATAGATAAATGTCATTTTACGACCCAACCAGACACATCTGTTCGGCAGGACTCCTTCCTGCACACATCCTACACATACACAGAACCAGAACTGTCAGTCGGGCCATCTCCTACATCACTCCTAAAGCCGGGAATGACCTGCTGTTACACATCAGATCTGTGTCTTGAATTCTTGAACTTCGCAAAAATCTGAAGACCTGGGGGCATATTACCAAGCAATAGCGATAATTATCGCTATTGCTTAGTAAGAGACAAAAATTTACCGCTGAGCTGCGGCGATTTTTACCACAAATAAACCAGGGTATTACCAAGGTTTATCGCAAATGCGATAAAAATCGCCGCAATGCATGAATATCGCTGAAAAGTCTGCGATATTCATGCATTACCGAGCTAATGCTCTTAGCCATGTTATCCACCTCCCATTGGAGGTGGATAACACCGCTCAGGGCAGGTGTTAGCTTTTGGAGATATTCGCGCTTAGCACGAATATCTCCAAAAGTTGGTAATAGGAGATAGCGATGTTAGCGACTGTTTTCAGTCGCTAACATCTTGGCACGCCCACTTTGCATGTCATTAGTGATAAATATCACTGACATGCAAAGTGGGGCCCAAGATGGTCGCTATCTCCTACTAGCTGTCGATAACTGGTGTTAGCGACAGCTAGGTAATAGGGAGATAATTTTATCTCCGCTTAAAGCCAAAAAAGCGGAGATAAACCCCCTTGATAATATGCCCCTGGCTTTTCGAATTACACCCCTACCAGCCATTGGCCCGACTATACCGGAACAAGATGGCCACGAAAATTCCTAACAGGAAATATCAGGTCCTGTTCTAGCCAGATATAATGAAGAAACAGGAAGTCACAAGACAGCAAGACACAGTCACTGGACCTTTTTGAAAAAGCCAGAGGATGCGGAAACTCAACGTAGAATGGTCAGAAAGGAGATGTTGACGCTTGATGAAGTAAGTGTAGTGGGCCAATCCATCTCGACTTCATATTTAACGGCTTTCGGTTAGAGGGCCTTTAGACTAGGCTCCTAAGGGAGCTGACTGGGTCTGCAAACCCACAATGGTACTAATGCCAGTAGTCAGTATAAGCAGCTCTTTTTAAACCAAAATAACAAGACAAGATAAGGAGTTCCCTTCATTTAAACATTAGTTTTTCCTAATTGATTTTCATTTTGCATATGAAAGGTTTACAAAACAGAGTTCCAAAAGCACATTGGAAGAAGGGTGTGCTATAGCATGTAGTAGAAGTACATATAGAATGAGACAGAAAAAGAAGAATACACCGAGAAGCAATCAAAGTGACACCTTATAAACCTTTATAGGGGATTATGTGGATATGAACAGTTCTTTTTGTGTGCACTGCGTTTATTTGCAGAGTGTGACTACAGGGCGGCGTTCCCAAATTGGCCCCGAATTTGGAGAATAAACAATGAGGCTCGGGTAAGGCTGAGTTTATTTATGTACAGTGATTAATACTGATGTGCTAGGTTTAATTTGAATGTCCCACTTTCCACATGGTGTTTTGGTGTTACATAATGGTGAGATTTGGATGGATTCTAGTTTTTAAGCCACAATTGTGTATATCGATAATAATAATGAAGGGGCGATCTCTAAGAAGGGGAGTATACACAAATTAAAACAACAAAGGGTCGGGAATATACTACTATGTCTCTTTGTTTCTTTAAGGGTACTCAACTCGAGTGTGGATACTTACAATCAAGTAATGCCTACTATCTTTTCTTACTATCTGGTTAAGTTAACCTGAAAAGTTTGGGGTTTGAACGAGGGATCAGTATCTTGAGGAAGGCCATCGACCCACTAGGGCATTTGGTAATGGCTGAAACATGTTGGTACAGGCAGATGGGGTAATGGAGATATAACTCCTTCTAAATACCCAATTTTTACTTTTAATACTGTCAAGTGGGGCCAACAATAAATAAGTATACAGGCACCCACTTAGTCAGTTTTAAACACTATTCTTTCTGCAATTGGGATCCCTCTTATGGACAATTTTCTCCCCATTTCTTCTTTCTTCTAAAAATATAAGCGCTCCACTCTGAATGTTGGTCTGCACCAGGGTGTGTTGGCGGCCCTATGATGAAGCATGCATTACCTAGTGGGTAACGGCAGTCTTAAGAACTCTTGGTTTTCCCAATAGGTATAGTTTTTTCTTTTTTTCTTGTTTTTCTTTGTTTTCTCCCCTTTATTCATATTTTTTATAGATATATTCCCAGCTCTCTAGTTGTAGTAGCTGGTTTTCTGTCCTTCTCCTTCAGTGAGGTTTATAATAGGACACAGACTGTTAGAACAAATACACAACATAACATAACGTAACGTAACATGACATAACACAATTCGCGTTTGCTCGCTCTACATATTCAATGCATTTCAGGACTTGTATTTACACCATTTCATTTTGAGATTTTACAAGCCTCCAGTGACCACACTGCTCCTTAAAGCAGACTTTGTCCTTCTCCATATAGACAAACTTGCCTTTGCCACTGGGAGAGAAAGAGGACAGCACCAGGAGAGATCCCAAACAATGGAATTGTTCTAAAAATAGAAGCTAGGGCCCGAGAAAGAACTGGGCCAAGCGAATGAACAACACTGAAATGTTTCTCAAATCATGATGTCTTTTGTGCCTTTTGTACTGTGCTAACAGGAGGAGCAGAAACCGTTCGAGTGTAAAGGCTTGCAGTGAGCGCAGCTTCTTTCATCTACTGTGACTGATCGTCTAAAGAAGACATCTGAAAGCAAATCACAAAGACACAAAAATGGCTGCCTCTCATTTCATATTAGGAAAGAGAGACATTGCTTCTCCAGCAGTGGATTTTCTTCAGAGACTTTGGGCCCGATTCAAAGAACTAAGACAAATCCTAAATTTACTACCATTTTGGTATTCATAGAAGGCACTTACTAATTTTGGTATTCACAGAAGGCACTTACTCATCAATAAGTAAGTACCTTCTGTGAATACCAAAATGACTAAGTTACTTAAAATGAGTAAGTTGCTCAAAATGAGTAAGTTACTCAAAATTAGTAAGTTACTCATCTTGGTATTCACAGAAGGCACCTACTCATCAATGAGTAAGTGCCTTCTGTGAATACCAAAATGAGTAAGTGCCTTCTGTGAATAACAAAAGGAGTAAGGCCCACATGCATCAAGCACTTTTTCATTCGCAAACGGTGTGATTCCTTAAAATCGGCCGTTTGCGAATGCAAAAGTGCTTTTTGGGATGCATGAAGCAATTTTAGAATTCGTAACATGTTTGCGAATTCTAAAATTGCGGGTGCTTTTAAGAAGTCGCAGATGTGCGATTTCTTAAAAGCAATGCATCATTATTTTAAAAAGTGAAAATTCGCAAATAGGGTGCCAAATTTACCGAGTGGTTGAACCACTCGGTAAATTTGGAAAAAGTGTTTAAAATGTTGAAAATGCTTTTTTTTCAACATTCATGTTACGGACACACATGTCCTTAGGACATGTGTGTGTGCAACATGATGCGAAAAATACATTTCAGGGGTGCATGGGGGGGTCCTTTGGACCCCCCCCTGCACCCATGAAATTTTCTAAGTGCCACTCGCAATTTGCATTGACTCCTATGGGCCTTTTGGCCCATAGGAATCAATGAGAATTGCGAAAATTAACTTAAGAATTCGGTATCTCTTTGGGATTCGGTAAAAATTGCGATTTTTACCGAATCACAAAGAAATACCGAAAAAAATGATGCATAGCATTTTGCACTTCTTAATTTGCGATTCCTTATTTTTCGCAAATTAAGAAATGCAAAATGACACAATGATGCATGTGGGCCTAAGTGCCTTCTGTGAATACCAAAATGAGTAAGGGCCTTCTGTGAATACCAAAATGAGTAAGTGCCTTCTGTGAATACCAAAATGGTAGTAAGTTTAGGATTTTGTCTTAAGTTAGTTCTGTGAATCGGGCCCATTGAAAGCAAACTTTGAATAGCCAATATATTTAACTTTTGTATAGCACATGCACACCTGCAGACAGGCAAGTAGCATACATGCACACACTATAACAGATGATGCCTTCCTGCAAACATGCAAACAGTACACAAGCCCACAGACATCCAGACACACAGGGCAACAGACGCACATGCACTACATGACATGAGGTCACCCATAAGCATGTAGATCGAGAGACATTGTTGGCTACATCAATAGCTCTTTATGATGCTTTAAGTCCAACTCCAAGTGCTAGAAGTGGAGTGAAAGAGGGAACAGAAGGGATTGAGGAAGGAGACTTGTGATTGGACTTATCATCCCTAAAAGGGAGTCGCGGTTGGTTGTCAACGATATGTGTTCGGTAGCCAATGAGGAAGTAGCTGAGGGGGAAAGGCAACAGATGTAAGAAGGGCTGAGCAAGGGAAGACTGTAGGTATGAATGAATGGAGTGGGGGACAGCGTGAGAAGTCAGGAGGCGAAATGATTTCCTGTTATAGAGGTGCCACAGAAGCCGACACAATCGAATAACAAATATAACTGGACGTATGCAGTCCCACACAACACAGAAAACAGACAGCGTAAACGCAGGCACACATAGAGGAGCACAGGGACAAACGGACAGACAAAACGAAGAACATAGAAAAGGAGGCAGGTTATGTATCCACTTAATACTTTTATTCTTTGATGGCTCAATCAGATTTGAGGTAGAGGACAAATTGGTGTCAGTACTTTATTAATCCATGACCTGTCCTTATAGAGATCACTTTTACTGGGTGATGGAATACTCCAGTGTCTACCTACATTCAATCACTGCCTTTTTTGGAACAAGCACCTTTTGGGAAATATGGAGGGCTCTCTGAATGCCCATTTCATTATTGGCCTCTTTGTGTAGCACTGCTAACCGTACCTTCCTTTGTGTAATTCGGATATATGGCACACAAAGGTATAGCAATATTCTCTGGAGAAATATGTTCCTCCTTAACGGCTGCAATATGTAGCCACGTCTTAGTATGTAATTATATCAATTATAGGTTTGGTATGTTCCACTCCTCCCCCGCCCTTGCTCATGGTACGTTCCACCACAGGTGCTAGATTAGGATGCTGATGGGTTCTTCCTCAGATCGTCTGAGGAGAGATTGGAGACAGGTGCAATTAATCATGGCCTTCATTATAAATGGTTTCTTTGATAATGTTTATAGGTTTGCAAGAATACTCCATCTATATCAAACATTGTGCCTCTAGTCCAGGACATTCTCTGTACTCTGTAATCAAATACATTGGTTAATTAAAACAATCAAATGCTATAATTCTAAGAATATATTAGATGGTTAAATGAAACCCAAGGAGCAAAAACAAAGGCACTTATTTTCATATCCCTGATTTCAAATTAAAGTGCATGTGCCATTGAACACAACGAAAAAAATGCTGAAGAGTGTTACACTTTCATGTAAGTTATTTTACTGTGCTAAACATGCATTTGGCGTTTGTGATGTCTTATCCTTTTGTTCTTCCTTCCATACAAGTTACAAGTTTCCATTTTCAATCTCTTCATAAGTTCAGTTTCACGATGCTTTGCTGTGCATTTGTGACAATTGCTTCCAAGTAGTTTATCAATAATAGAAAGGTCAAAGTCCTGCTCTGAAAACCAAGACATGACGTCAGCAGGCGGCCATGTCTGGGTGTAAGTCAGGCAGCAACCACAAGTAATGGCTAAAAAGAAACACTCTCAGAACAAACATACCCATGGCCAGATTTACTATGTCTTTGTGCATCATACAAACCTGCACAGTCAGCAGATTTAAAGTTACAGTGCAGCGCTAAGGTCTGGCTGTGTTTTCGAACTATGGGGCCTATTAGGATATTAGGATGGCGGACGGCCGCCACCCCAGAGGAGGAGGGACTGTCCGTAGGGGAAGCGGCGGCCCCTCCGTGCGAATTAGGATGTGACCGCCACCCTGGCGGTCACATCCTGTATTTTTAACATTGCGGCGGGTGCTGCTTGAAGCAGCGCACGCCGCAATGTTAAAAAAAGCATGTTTACCTTTGCATGCACGAAGCTGCAGGCACTGTGTGGTGCCTGCCGCTTCGTGCATGCAAAGGCAGGGGCGTACCCCTCATGTGCACCCCCCACCCCCTTTCACCCCTGGGGGCCCGCAACGGGCCCCCAAAGAAAACACTGTATGCCTTTCCACGGCGGAAATGCCGCCGTGGAAAGGCATAGGAGCGCCGCCATCTTAATAAGGCTGGCGGTGTCTGATATACACCGCCAGCCATGTTAGAGCTTTTCCGCCGCGGTCGGAAGGCGACCGCGTTGGAAAAGCGACGGACGGAAAAAAGATGGCCCAACCATCCTAATCTGGCGGGGGGTCTTTTATCAGTCCGCAGCAGATAATCCGCATCCTCCGGGCCGGCGGTGGCTTCCGCCGGCCCGGAGGATGCGGATTATCCGCTATCATAATCGGCCCCTATGTGTGAGGTAAACGCTGCCTTACACCATGCTGTGCTGAGAACTTTTCAGTGTATGGAAGGGGGAACATCTCGGGCGGCAGTACTGCAATACCCATGCAAAGCTATCAACTGTTCTGATGCAAAGTCGTGCAATGACCCATGTGTATAGAAAACTAAAGCAAGATCAGAGCAGGTGCAGCATTCTGGGATAACCTCATCAGCAGCATGTAAAGGAGCAGGAGTGAAGAGTCCTCACACTGGAAACAACAATTGAGATGGTTATCCTGTGCCTCAGTCAACACCTAGTTAAACTTGAAAAAAGGAGAAGAAACAGATCTTCATGCAAAGGGTCAGACTCAAAAAGCACATGATCAAGGGTTATTCGGACTAAATTGGATGCAGCGTGTAGCCCATCACATCATGGTCACATGTCAAACTAAGCTCATGTCAAATTGTTGGCGCTACTCCACCCACGCAAGTCATTTCAGAGCGGCTCTGCCAAAGTGGCAGGTGTGTCCCAGAGTGCACAATCTGCATTCACCACATCTTTTCAGGATAGCATCTTAAAAATCACTCTACATCATCTATATTTCCCAAAAACCTGGACCATGTTTTGGGTGCAATGGACTGCACCAAAGAGTGTTTAGTCCTACTAGGGGTCACCCCTCATCTCTGCATCAATCGCAAGCACATGTACTTGATCAATATACAGGCCATATGCAATGACTGGTACTGTTTCACCAATCCTATAGCCAGGTACCCTGGGAGTACACATGACTCCTACACCTTCAGACACTCTGCTGTCAATCACTGGTTTGAGAGTAGGATATAGGGAGATGGACTATTGCTTGATAAGTGGATAATGTAGATCTCTCTAGGAAATTTATTTTGTTATCTATGCTGCTTCTGTGGGTGACTGAATTCATGGTTATGTCAAGAGAATTTTGGAGGCGTGATATTCAAAATACATACGGCATTGCATGATTTACCAGTCGAGAAAAATACATTATCTGGGTGACATAAGAAAGGCCATACTGTTGCGCTATAATCTACAAGACAATAGAATCGCATATGTTCATGATGACATGCTGCTAAGCAGAAAACAGCAAAACCTCTGATATACACATCGTATGTCACCCAAGATGATTGAAATTTTCAGCAAATTTTATTTTTTGAGGTCATTGGCATTTGCAATGTTGTCACAATTTTAAGCATTTTACAATGTTGTAAAGTATGTCATCATCCCTATATGTTGGGGAGATCTACAGAAATTGTCACATTAAGCTCTTGTTACAGATATAATCCACACATGGCCCATGTACAGTAATCTGCATCTTATAAGTCAAATGTGTTCATGGTAAATGAGAACTTGTCATTGCCCGTCGAGGTCGCCTCTAATGGAAACACAAGCATCCCCAGACCGGTTTCAGCCAATTTAGGTCTTGTCAGTGGGATGCCTATTGCAACTAGTATGCCCTGGGCAATGCTCAGGAGTGGGTCTCGTGTTCACTGTGCCACATGATTCAAGCTACATCTCACTGATGAGACCTAAGTAGCCAAAACTGGCCTGGTGTGTTGCTTTAGTTTCCATTTTGAGGAGTCCTGGCCTAACAATTCAAGTTGCAGTATTTCTGTTGGAGCAGGACAAAGATAGATTTGCATATGGGTAGTCTCTGTCTAGAGTGGCATCATGGGTAGTAAATGATGGATTGGGAGGCGACCTTAACCTCTTCGGTGCACATGATGAGACAGGGACAGCTCAGGAGCTCGTCACGATGGAGCTGTGCTCATGTTGATCTGGTTTTGTCATAACACTGCCGCTCCGCCCACGCGCGGTTAATTCCCCGCCTGCATGGGCAAATTAATCAGTGGGCGGGGTCGTGACGAGACCAGGCTGTCATGAGCTCCACCGTGACTCATGACGACCTGGTCTCATCACAATCACCACGGCTTTGCGCTCACCCCCTCCGCCCTTCCCCGCACCGTGGGGGAATTACCGCCGCAGGGAAAGGGTTAAGTGATGGCAAGTGACTGAGATTAATTCAAGCATTCCCTCCATCATCTTGTTTTTTGTTGCAGTTGACACCCTAAGTGCATCAGGTCCGCCCACATGTGAGTCCTGGGCTCACTGTTCTAGGAAGCAAGGTATATCTCCCTAATAAGGGGTAAGTAGGCTGAAACGAGACAGGTTTGCTTATGTTCCCATTTGTTGAGAACCTGGCTTGGGAAATCACACTGGACTGTTGCTACTGGAACAGGAGGAAGAAGGATTTGCATATGGCAGCTCATTTCTAGCATGGCTTACTAGGTGAAAAAATATAGCCAGGGATACGGTCTCAGCGATCGCCAGAGGGTGAGAGGAAATGGAAACAAATGTTTGTTTATTGATGATTACTTTAAATTTTCACAATACATGGAACAACTAGCAAAAAAAACATTGGTTAAAACTATACATTCTTTGTAAAAAAGATGGATAAATGGTTACAAATTTTAAAATAAATTATGATATGATAAGAATATATGCATCCTGTTACACCTGCCAGCTTAGGATGGTTACCCCTATACCTTTCGACTATATCCCTCCTATTTTTGTGACCTTGATTTTTCTGGCCTTAGAACTCTGCACACCTTACCACTGCTAACCAGTGCTAGAGTGCTGGTGCTCTCTTTTAAAATAATTGTGAAATTGGCATACAAACAATTGGCAGATGAAGTCCCTAGTAAAGTAGTACCATATGTAACCAAGTCCTGTACATTAAATGCTAATAGTGGGCCTGTAGCACTAATTGTGCCACTCACTTAAGTAGCCCTTCTAAACAAGTCTCAAGCTGCAAGTGCAGCCTGTGTGTACAGTTTTAAACTACAATTTCGACCTGGCAAGGTAAACCTCCTGCCAGGCTCACATCTTCCTTTTTGATACACATAAGTCACCCCAAAGGTAGGCCCTACACAGCCCAAAGGGCAGGATGCATTGTATTGAAAAAGTTGGACATCTTATTTTACGTTTTACATGTCCTGGTAGTGAAAAACTCTTACATTTATTTTTACACTACTGCAAGTCATACCGCTTCCATAGGATAACATTGGAGTTACTTTATTACATTTAATCAGCTGCAACTTCAAATTGAGAGTAGGTAGACAGATCAACTTTTGGGTCTAAAGTATTGTAATTAAAAGACCTCCTTGACAGTAAAGACTGAATTTTACTCACAATTCTGAAAATGGCACTTTTAGAAAGATATTGATCAAGATTGGACTACGCTGTATACCCTTACGGGCATTGGTAATAAAGGTAATCGAGTGAAAATGCCTACAAGTGATTTTATCATTATTTTGAGCATTATTTGTGACTAGCATCAAAAATATATATTTTTAACATAAATTACCAAATCGATGGTGAATAAATCTCATAAAACAAAAGAACCAAAACAGGGTGTATTTATTTATTGTACAAATGTATGCTCAAAATTCGAGATTCAAGGGTACATGTATATCTCATATATACAAGGGTGACAGAAGCCAAAATCACACAAAATAATTTCTCATTGTCACCAATGTATTTAAACACATTTCAAAATATAGTCTTGATGAAAACAGCCTATGTATAGAACATGAATTTCTTGGACATAGAGTCTCTTTCGCGGATTGGAAAATGTTTTGATTCTTCGACGTTTCAGTTTTTATGTTGTCAATCTGTAAGACCATCTTCAGGACATAGAATTCTTATGTAGAACAAAGACCTGTGGATGAGTGGTTCAGTCAGACCACTTGTTGGTTGTTGTTATATGAAGATATTGGGCTTCACACTCCAATCGTTGGACTTGATAGAGTCCCATATTAACCATCCCGTGATATAAACATTCTATCTGTGCCGAAATGCGTAATTTATATTGGACTATTTCATCTCGCCTTTAAGGATCTTCGTGTCTCTTTGGCATCTCGTCTGCCTCTTAGAAAGAAGGCATTTGGTGTCTGCTGCCTGTATCCTGGGTTATATGATTATGCGCAGTTGGCAGTTGGTCTTTAAATATTGCTCCCAGACAGTGGCACCAAGGAAAGCTAGGTGTTGGCAGGATGGGCGACTCTGAGTTAAGGAGGGGAGAAGTCGTCACCTACCATACTTGTACATCACAAAGGCCCTGCCTGAGCACTCTCACAAAGGGGTTTGACACTAGTCTATTGTGACTCCAGACAATCTGGAGCCACGGCAGGGAGGGAGGAAATTCCAAGCACCTCTGGGGTGGAATCCTCTGGAAGCTTCTCCCACTTCAAAGTGGGCACCGGGTATAAAAATTGGCACTCAGATACCAATGCTTTAGTACACTTCTGGACCTCTAAACCCTGTCAGGAAGTAGCAGTACTGTGCTACTGAAAGGACTGGCACTCTGCTGGACTGTTACCCTGCTCTGCTGACTGTCTGGGTGAGAATTGCTGGACCTGCATCTCTAAACGCAGGATCCCAGAGTGACTCCAAGGACTAGTTGACTGGCCTTCTGATCAGAAGCCTCAATGACATAACAGACTTCCAACAACCTTGAACCCAGCACCTGGACTCTGCCTCCTGTGAGTCCTACCCTGTCAAGTAGTGCCACACTAGTCCTGGACCCTTGGAACTGGGCCTGAAGGTGCTCTGCTAGCCCATCTAGGGACTCCGCAGAATCCACGCTTATCCTCTACTGCGTGGCGCAACCCAGAGCAGAATCAACACGTTGCCTCTCCTACGTAGACAGGATCAGTGCAAGGACTTCACATCACCCTCACAGTCTGCAGCCTAATTGAACTGCTGCTGTGCAATGCATCCCAGAAGCAGGCCATTGCATCACAAGCCTCTTGTTGATTGCAGCCTTGACGACAACACATGACTCTGCAACGTAAGCCCCAGAGCCTCTTTGGAATCAGTCAGTGCATGACACATCCTCGATGTAGGACGTTGCATTGCAAGCCGCCTTATTAACAACCTCTTCGACAATTATATGTGATCCTGCATTGCAGCCTAGGAGCACCTGAGATATGTGACGCATCTCCGATCAGGACTCCGCATTGCCTCGGCTGTGCGATGCATCCTTATTGCGGAACTCTGTAACTCTTTACGACAAAGATTTAATAGAACTCTTGTTCAGTGGGCCTGACTCACACTCTATTCCGGTCAGCTTGAACTGGTGACTTTGTCTGGTCTAGCACAACAAGATATCCAGGGTTGGTGCTTTGTGTTTTTTGGCGCTATTTTCACATAAATCTTCAACATTGCATCTCACGTGTTCTACTGATTGGATTATTGTCATTGTGGTCTTAAATTACTTATTAGAATGTAATCTATTTTTCTAAACTGGTGTGAGATTTTCTTGTGTTGTGTTTTCGATTTAATACTGTTTGAAGTGCCGCATAAATACTATACACATAGCCTCTCAATTCAGCTTGACTGCTCTGAGCCAAGTTACCGGAGGATTGAGCACAGGTTAATTTGGGGTTTTCTTGTGACTTCACCCTGTCAAGGAATGTGGTTGCTGCTTGAGTAGGGTTTCACCTACCTCCCCTCTCTCCTCTCAACCAGTAACTTTGGGGGGTGTGGAAAACCGGCCTCTGAAGACCCGGTACCAGTGGATGGGGTGGCGGAGGATATGGACTTAGAGCCGACCAGGGAGGACACTGACTCTCTAGGAGACCTGCCTGAGCTTTCAGGATGGCAAGTTGAGGCTGGGCACACCTGGGAGAAGTTCTGTAAAGCACAGAGAAAGTACCCAAACCTAGCCGGGCTGAGGTGGAAAGCAGAAGCCCAGGCAGACAGGGACAGCTCAGGAGATCACGATATTCACTGGGAGTAAAATCTCCCCTACAGTGAGCCTAAGGTGCCTGTGCATTGGGCTGCACATGTGGTGATGGTCCCCCAATGTTATAGGGCCTTTCTACTAGGTTGCAATCATGAGATTACCCTGGGAAGAGTTATGGGGCAGACCTTTGACAGGCTTGTCACCCACTTTATTGGCCCGGATGAGGACAGCCTCTGATGCTTTCTGTAGGACTTGTTGCACCACCAGTTGGGAAGACAGGGAAGAAGATCAATGCTAACCCTTACTCTCATGCCTGTCCTTGGCACCCATTTCTATATTGTTGGGCCCTTGGATTCCAAAACTGCCTGGGTTAACAGGTTAGTCCAGGTTTTGAAGGACCATGCCACACCATACCCAGAGGCCATCGCTTTGAGGACCATAACTGCACCTGCAGTAGCTAGGGCCTTGATGGAGTTCTGTACCCGACTGGGTTACCCCAAGTAAGTGGTGTCAGACAGGGGCACCAACTTCATGTTCGCGTACATGAAGTCCATGTAGAAGAAATGTGGAGTAACCTATAAATTCTCCACAACTTACCACTCCAAGATTACTGGGCTTGTTGAGAGGTTCAACAAGACCCTCAAAGGCATGATTATCGACCTACTGAAGCCTACGAGGCAGAAGTGGGACATCCTCTTGCCCGGCTTCCTTTTTGCATCCAGGGAGATGCCATAAAAAGGAGTAGGGTTCAGCCCCTTTAAACTCCTCAATGATCACCTTATAGGGGAACATTTCAGTTTGGTGAAATAGGGCTTGGAGCAAGCCTCCAAGAAACCCCTTCAGGGTGCGGTTAGCTACATGCTAGCCCTTCACAACCATATTCAGAAAGCTCTTGAAGACGGCTTCCGTGAACTTAGAAGCTATCCAGGAGGAGATGAAGCAATGGTATAACAAAAAGGCCATTCTGGTTGAGTTTCAGCCTGGCCAGAAGCTGTGAATGATGGAGCCAATCGAGCCCAGGGCCCTTCAAGATAATTGGATAGGACCCTATGATGTGATTGAGAGGAAGGGGAAGGCCACCTATCTAGTTGGCCTCAAGACCCCAAGAAACCCTCTATGGGACCTTCACCTCAATCGCCTTGTGCCCCATTATGAGAGGTCGGAAGTCACCACGTTGTTGCTGATGGAGTAGAAAAGGGAATGAACCTCTCACTGATCTCCTGTCATCCAAGGAGAAAAATGGGTCAGTAGAGGGTGTCAACCTCTCACCTTCTCTGAGCGCAGAACAGAATAGGAACTGTTGCCAGTTATTGGGACAGTTTGCCTCTCTGTTCTACCTCGCCCCTGGGCTTCCACACTTGTGTACTCACAATACTGACACTGGTGACAGTCCGCCTGTCAAAAATAAAATCTAAAGACTGTCAGACAAGATGAGGGCCAGCATCAAGGAGGAGTCTCCTAGGTGCTAGAGTTGGGAGTGACTTAACACTCCAGTAGGCACTGGTCCAGCCCAGTGGTGCTGGTTGCAAAGGCTGCTCCATCAGACACCATACAGGTACTCCCATTCTATGTGGATTGGATGGGGGCTCACTTCATTCACAAAGACTGGTGATCATCCCATGACACGAGCTGATGAGCTCATTTATTGGTTGGGGGCTGCCAAATTTCTGAGTACTTTGACTTGACTTCAGGGTACTGGCAGATTGCCCTTAAGAGAGGTCAGCATTTTCCACACCAGAGGACCACTTCAAATTCTGTCATCAGTGAGCCCTACTCTGCCAAATGGTTCCAAACCAGGCCTGGACCCTTGGAAGATGCATCTCCTCTGCTGCACGGGGCAACCCTGAGTGGTACCAATGTATTGCCTCTGCTCCGTGGACTTTCCAGGCACAAGCACTTAGCACTGCCCTTGTATCCCATAGCCTCATCGGAACCGCTGCTGCACGATGAGTCATCGACAAGCCTCTTGTCGATGGCAGCCTTGAGGACGACACAGGACTCTGCATAAAAAGCCCTACAGCTTCTTTAGAAGCATCTGGTGTGCAGCACATCCTGAGGCAAGACTTTGTGTCACAAGCCCCCTCATTGAGGACAACCATGACAACATTCTGGAACCCCATCTCGCAGCCTCACAGCTCCTTGAAATCAACACTGTGCAGCATATCTCCAATCGGGACCCTGCATAACCTCGGCTGCATGACTCATCCTTGGGGCGGACTCCGCAACTCCTCACAACCAGGATTTAGGGGTACTCTGTTCAGAGTTCCTAACCTGGTCCCTGTAGCCAGCTCACGCTGTACCATGGTCAGCCTGAACTTGTGACTTTGACCCGGTTTAGCGCAACCAGATATCCACAGTTATCACTTTGAGCGTTGAGGCGCTATTTTCACTTAAATCTTCAAAATTGCATATTTCAGTTTCTACTGATTGGTTTTGTTATTTTTGTCTTTAATTATTTATTACAATTGACTCTAATTTCCTAAACTGCTGTGGGATTTTCTTGTGTTGTATTTTCACTTTATTACTGTTTGAATTGCTGCGGAAATACTTTACACATTGCCTCTAAGTTAAGCCTGACTGCTCCGTGTCAAGCTACCATAGGATTGAGCGCAGGTTAATTTGAGGTTTGCTTGTGGCTTCTTCCTAACAAGGAGTGTGGTTGCTGTTTGTGTAGGATTTCACCTCTCCCAACCAGTAACCCAATGTCTCACACATACACAATGGCAAGATACTACACCCATGAAAGTTATTTCCTCATATTGACCAAAAGTCTCATTTGCTGTAAGACCCAAAAGGGCTCTAAAGTTACTGCACAAATAAATACAAGAGCGCTATTTTAAATATCCGCAAGTAGCATGATGGGCACCATCTGAATTTTCTCGTAAGTTAATCAATACAAGTTCCATAAACGTTGTGAAACTTTTGATAAGACTCAAATCAGTACCTCACACACGTACTTTTACAGGAACTAAAATTGTGCGAATGTTATGTTTCCAGAAGCTTGGTCTAAGTAGTTTGTTGCAAGAAATTCTGACGGAGGGGCAAACGCAAAGCAAACACGATATAGACTCACGTTTTTACCTACACATAGGCAACAGCATCTGCATTTATGTTTGATATTATTTTCCCAGCAGCTGAACATGAAACCTCATACACCTATATTTAAGTTCTTCGGTAAGATAGTGCTGTGGGATTAAGGATTCTTAAACAATGGGGCACATTTATCAAGCTTTCACGCAGCGCAGCAAGCCACCTTTCAGCACTTTGTGAAAGGGAAGGAATGCGCTGTATTTAACATTATGCAGCACAGTCCGATCCTTTCCTTGCTCGGGCGCCCTTTTGGCTGCCCAGTGCCAATGCAGGAACTCTTGCGCTGTGGTGCAAGGGTGCTTACTTTGTAGTCAGGTTTACTTTTCTGCAGGAAGGGGCACCTTCCTGCACAAAAACAATCCTCAGAGACATTCCCTATTTCTAAGTGGCTGCAGAATGCAACACATTTAGAAAGAGGAAAAAGAAGGAGAATTAAAGATATTTCCTCTAGTTGAGCCTCCCCTGGGGAGGCGTAGCATTTTGACGCATTCCCAGGCTTACTGGTATTGGTAAATCTGGAAATGCACCAAAGTTAATGGGTGGATTGTGGGTACAACTGCTTTCCATTCATGGAACGCCTCCCTGGGGGAGAGTGACACAACACAGTGATTTCTGCTGCCTTGCAATACTTGAGATGTATCAAGCCGAGCATGGTGGTCTTGCGGGACTTTATAAATCTGACATTGATGTATGATGCAACCATGCCTGTTATTACCACGCATGCCTTAACAGTGCGGTCTTAACCCCTTCGCAGCGGGGGAAATTCCCCTGCTGTGCTGGGGGCTGCGGGGGGGCGCGCTCAGCGCCCCGGTGCTCATGACGAGCTCAACTCGTCTTGCGGCACAGCGCCCCCGTGCTCATGACGAGCTCAACTCGTCATGCGGCACAGTGCTCGTGTGCTCATGACAAGCTCAACTCGTCTTGTGGCACAGCGCCCCAGTGCTCATGACGAGCTCAACTCGTCATGCGGCACAGTGCTCGTGTGCTCATGACGAGCTGAGCTCGTCATGACCACACCTGTTTCTTTAGAACGCTCGCACAGCAGGGGAATTATCCCAGCATGCGAGCGTTCTAAAGGTCATGACGAGCTGAGCTGAGCCATATTCCAGACATATTTCAGAAACTCGCCTCTGCAGCTCATTAAAGTAAATGACACAGCAGAAGCCACTATCTAAGATTCCTAGATTACACTCCGAGTTCTTCAACAAGATAAAACTCAGCAACCTGGGAAAGCCCCGCTTGCTATGTTTTGATTAGTAATAGAACTCTAATGAGCACTGAAAGGACGATCACTTCCTAGTGACATCTTTTTTGACGTCTTATGTCCAAAAACCTACGTCAAACCAGGCACCTTTCAGGTATAAATATTACCAACGTTGCCTTAAGCAAGCGCGATGACATCGAGATAGCGATGGTGTGGTGAACACAGGAGCAGAACAGCTGTCCCTTGCAGAGCCCAGCAGATGCAAGCAGCCCACGGACGCTGCCCCTCCTCCTCCTTGACGCGCTGAGAAAGACGCTGTCTTTTCTCCTGCCGAGAAAATCCAGCTCCGGCGTTTCCAGCCTACTCTTGCGAGTGACTGGGATATCGAGCCCTGAAAGGAGATACAAGACCTCTAACATTCTATTCCTGAGGTATGGTGTTGACTAAACCCTTAGAGAGAATTCTTGAAGCAAACCTTGGCAAAACCAACTTAACTTAAACTGCTACTTACTTACTCCCTCCCAAGTATTAGGCTTAGGTCGGGTTCACTGGGGTAGGCGTAGTTAGAAGCACCAGTTGAGTACGTTAGCTAAATGTATATATGAATGTATATATTTTATTCATTTTAACCATTGTATGACTAAGAAACCATATCAATGCTTTTACAGCATTATTTTGCAATCCTCCTTTTACTGTACGCACGTTTTTATAATAACAAGTCTTGCAATTGTGGCAATTCATTTCTCTTGCATGAGAAGACTGTTCAATAAATAATACCTTTTATTGAAAATGCCCGTCTCTCTATTCTCTGCACCTTGGTGAAAGTAATCTGCACAACTGACTGGGTAAAATAACTGTCTATCGTTTCACACGACTCTAGAGATTGACTCTTATTCTAAGGAACAAAGTTGTCATGTTTATGCGGTTGTTGGAAAACTGCATCCCTTCTTGTCTGTGCCAGGGAAGCTGATCACTTCCTATTCAGTCAAGAAAGTTTCCAGTGACCTCTGAGCTGGTTGGTAACAAACCCAATTAAGTTTAGCATAGTCAGTAGAGACCTGGAAGACCGCACTTCTACGTCTACACTGCTGTTTATGTTATTCCAATGCGCAGGGCCTATTGGGAAAATAGGAACTACACTACAAGCTGAGCTCGTCATGAGCACACGAGCACCGTGGCTTATGACGAGCTGAGCTCATCATGAGACCTGAAAGGGTTAACCATGCATTAGTCTTTAAAACGGTTATCTTTACAGCGGAAAATCTTACCACGCATATACCTTTGCCACGCATGCCTTTACAATGCAAATGTAAGTATTTCGCTATTGAGTATAAAGCCTTTATATATACATGTGTGTTGTACAGACATGCATGAAAATGTATATGTGTGGTAACATTTTGTGTGGTAAAGACATGCGTGGTAAAGACTTGTGCATTGTTATGGATGCATGGTAAAAGTAATGTGTTGTAATGGCTGTGTTGTAAAGGCTGTTTTCCATCTTACTTTAGTGTTGCGTCGCCCTTGCGCCCCTGTGCTTTCTTGAGTGAATTATAGGTGAATTATAGGTCACTTAATCACAACTGAATAATAGCACAGGCATCATTTCTTTAATTCTGGCTTGAGGAGAATTATATTGATTTGGGATGTGCCATTCAGCATTTTAAATCGTTCAATAAAGACATTTATGACATCTATCATTTCTTTCCCTACTGTGCTAATACCAGACACATCCAGGCAGAGCCTGTTCTTAATGAAATTTTCTGCTCCAATCCATAGCAATATTTAATAAATAATGAATCTGATATTAATTTAAGTTTCATAGGTCTGAGGTCTAATCTTAGTTGGCTAGGAGAGCAAGCCTTGGGCAACCCAAAAATTGATTTTAAACACTTACCAAATGGATTCTCTATGCCTCTCTACAGGCCTTTTCCAAACCTCGCTTCATATGAGAGAAAAGGTTCAAGTGCAGCTGTTATCACTTCAAGAATTGATGTGCCTGATGAGATACGTAAAACAACATATATTTTCCTGAGCAAATACCTCTTATGTGCACCTTTTTTACTTATTGTAAATGGTTTTTGGGCTCGAGACACACCCCAAGATACTTTTAGGCTTGTGCAACCGTTATCAAAATGAATCCCTTCCTGTATTTACCAAATGTTATCATAATATTATATATCATTGTATAAATCAGGCTGTGTATAAATGAAAAAGAAAAGGTGCTAACACACAGCCCTGCTTCAGCCCTCGATTTGTTGCCATTTCTGCTGTCTCACTCTGGTCCGGTCACCAATCTTAACTCAAACCCAGATGCTATTTTATTTTTCTGGATTTGTAGAGAGCTTGGCTCTACAAATCCACAGAGCCCTTCCCAGCACTAGTAGAAACAGAACAAAGCCCGAAAGGCCATGTTAAAATACCGACGTATTTAACTGCTTCCCGAAACTCTCCATAGAAGTGCAGAGACTTAGCCCAAGGGCGAAGACATTCAACGGTTAGGCCCCCAGATATTTGAAAGAATGTCAGGGCATATTATCAAGGACGGCATTAAAATTATCGCTGGTATAGTGTCAGAAAACTGCTGCTAAAGCAGCGATAATGGGCTTGATAATATGCTCTTGAGAATTTCAGAGAATTCCAATAGAAGCCCAAGTTCACACCAGAACATTGACTTCTATTGGAATTCACAAGGGCATATTATCAAGCCCATTATTGCCGCTGTAGCAGCAGTTTTCTGCCGCTAAATTGGTGATAATATTAACGCCGTTCTTGATAATATGCCCCGTACTTCTTATTCGAGCAGCTTCACATGAGAAGTTTCTACAAGAGTCAGGGTACCAGAGCCCCAGGGACGCTAGGGGATATTCAGAGGCACTACATTTTAAGACATTGGGGGCCAGTCTGAGTCGTGGCCTTGTCCATAAAGCATAGTGCTTAGAACTTAAAGCGCTTATTGATATACCTCTAATCAGTCCACCTTTGACCCCTTAAAGAACTGCCTCAACAACATAGCCAGTTGGATGGACGACAACTTCCTACGGCTTAATGCCGGAAAAACTGAGGTCCTCTTCTTCCACCAATCCTCCACCCTTGACTCCAATCTCTGGTGGCCCCATGAATTAAATACTCCCCCCTTACCCAAAGAATCTGTAAAAAATCTTGGAGTTAGATGGGACACCAGTCTTTCATTTCATAAACAAATACAATGGTATCGGCCGTATGCTTTTCGAAAATCAGAATGATCAAAAAATGTATTAATTTTTTACCTAACAACACCAGAAGAACAATCATTCAGGCACTGATTACGTCCCATTTGGATTATGCCAACGGCCTTTATATCGGACTCACCTCCGGCCTTTGCCATCGTCTTCAGATGGTTCAAAATGCCGCAGTTCGTCTGGTCTGTGGCATCTCTTTGCGTGATCACATCTCCCCCCATAGACGACGCCTTCACTGGCTTCCGATCAAACAAAGAGCAGAATTCAAGGCCTTGACTTTGACCCATCGAGCTGTAATGGCAAGGGTTCTGCCTATTTCTCCTCCTCCCTCCACCCCTACAGCAACACCAGACTCCTCCGCTCCAGTTCTAAAAAATTTCTCGTCATCCCTAAATTCAAAAAAGTACGTTCAGGTGGAAGAACGTTTCAAGTAGGTGCCACCACTCTCTGGAAAAATCTCCCCCAATCCATTCGACTTATCCAAGAAGAACTACCATTTCGAAAAGCCGTAAAATCATTCTTATTCTGTTAAACTCCATTAAGAGCCTGTAAATCAATATACTCTCATACAAACGAGTGCCGGGACACCCCGTTGGGGTAGCCGTGCGCTATACAAGATACACTAAATAAATAAATAAATAAATAAATAAATAAATAAATATAGGTGGCAAGCCAGTGCATATTCTACCGAAGAGTAGAAACCAAAGCTTGCCGTGGGACATGACAGAGGAGTGGGGCAGCAGCCTTTTGAACAGACTGCAGCCTCTTCAGCCAAGGCTTGGAGGCTCCCAGGTAGAGCACATTACCGTAATCAAGGCACAGGGAGATAATAAGAGCTTGAACAATCATCCTTTGAGTCGAAACAGGAAGGAGAAAAATAATCTTTCTCAGGAATTTAAAGTGACCCAAACAGCTAGCAGACACCTTGTGAATTTGGTGGTCCGTCGTTAGCTTGCTATCCAGACAGTTTCTCAAGTCTATGACCGCCTGCTTTGGAATAGGAAGCATCCTTCCAGACATAATTGTGGACCCCAGAGGTGTGGTTGGTGTCCCACAACCAAAACCTCAGTTTTGTTGATGTTTAATTTAAGGCACGTATCTTTCATCCGAAGTGTGGCTCAATGAGAAGAAGTGTGGCTCAATGGTTAGACTGGCAGATCTTTATGCAGAGGTCTGGCCCGGGACCAGGGTTCAATTCTCCGCCTCGGCGGGTCTTGGGCTCAAAATTCCACGGACCTGATCATTCTTGTCTCAGTGCCTATTCCAATCATGACGTCCCACTCTGCAACTCTGGGCAATAGCTTGCTTAATCTCCACAACGGCCCCCACAACGCTAAGAATGCCTGGCCTCCACCTTGGGGGTGCCCAGGAGTGGACGCCTCACAGGGAAAGCCAGGATGGGTTCCACAGCGGTATTCGTACAAGCGCCTTGAGAACCTTGCGGGTGAGTAGTGCGCAATAGAAGTATCAATTTACAATTTTTTTTTTCAATTTACATTGTGCCATGGCAACTAGGCATTGTCTGAGGTTAAAACATCTTCCATTTCAGAAGCTACATTGCTCCCAACAATGGTCCACAAATCCCCCAGTATGCCAATTCTGCCCACAGGATAAACATGTTTACCTTGTCAAAAGCATTCCAATAATCTAAAAAACAAGCCATTTGTTTCCTTGAGACTGTTTTACAAAGCCAGCATGTTCAGGGCAAGAATGTTATCTATGGGCTTGTCACATTTGTTGAACTCAATAAGCTTTCTAGTTTTTACCTAGTTTCAATCTCTTTGACAATAAATTTGGGAAATATTTTAGCATCACTGACTAGTAGTGCTATTGTGCGATAACTCTGGAGTCTGTTCCGCCCTCCTCTTTAGGTTTCGCCTGAGAAAGTGTGCATGTTCTGAAATCTAATGTTAACAAAAAAAGATCTTTAAATGGGCATAGAACACACCCATTACTTACCATCGCTTGCTGCTGG
This sequence comes from Lissotriton vulgaris, assembly GCF_964263255.1. Lineage (NCBI taxonomy): Eukaryota > Metazoa > Chordata > Amphibia > Caudata > Salamandridae > Lissotriton > Lissotriton vulgaris. The sequence continues at coordinate 1,796,324,942 of NC_141694.1, read as the reverse complement.
CTTTCACGTCACTCTTGGTTCCTTTCTTCTGATTGCTCCTTCCTGCTTCCTCCTGGAGATTCAGGGGCTCATTTGTAAGCCCCTTGCGCAGCCCGAGCATCCCTTTTGGGATGCACCTGTGGCGCACCCTTAGCCCCCCACATTTACAAGGACACATACAGCCACCCTGCGTGGCTTTTCATGCCCTTGTTAATATGGCCCGCTTTACATGCAAAACTTTGCATGAAAGCGGCGTTTCATGGGTATTGCTGTGGGTGTTTCCATGCAACACCCATGGCTTCTGCCACATTTCCAAATTTACGAGAAATCCTAAACCTGGAAATGAGTCAGAATGCTACAGGAGGCATAGCGGCCTGCAACGAGGAGAAATCGTTTGCATTCTGCAGCACACATAGGAAGAGGAAATCATCTCTTGTGCTTGTTTTTGTGCAGGAAAGTGAATGCCTTCCTGCACAAATAAAATCATCCCTGTGACACATTCACCCTTCCATGATGGTGCAATGGTCCCTACGTCGGCACATGGCAGGTAATTGTGTGCCAGTGCAGAGGAAGGCAAAGGGATCTGTCATATTGTTGCAGATATACGCATTGCTTTGCTTCGGAATCAACGCTTGTAAATAAGTCCATGGCAAAACAATGAAAGAGTGAGGCCAAACAGAAGAGAAGCCAGCAAAAGGAGTCACTCTTGTTTAAAAGAACCCGCACTCACCAACCTAATTGGTAACATGCTTCATCATTGGGTTCCCACCAGAGAGGCCGAGTGCCTCTCTGGTGTGCTACGACACCTGACTACAGCAGAGCAGGTTTTTTTGTATATGGCGTGAGTGCAATGGTGAGAAAAATGTGATTTAAAAGATGGCTTGGTTAGATCCCCAAACATTTTAATGGTGGAAAACCAAACACCAATAAAAACAAGTGCGTTAGATGTTTAATAAATGGCTAAATTGGCCAGATACATCCTACTGTACAAAGTGCAAAAACTTGGTCAACATGTTTCTGCTTCAAAATGCTATTGGTGAAGCATTCATCAGGATCAGCACACCACAGCGGCATGTGCATGCTAAGGTGCACCCTAACCTGTGGTGGAAGTGAACCGAAAAAACCTCACGGTTAGCTAGTCGAACCTTCAGCAACCCATTTTCCTTTAAAAAAAACGGGCTGCATTTAAAAAAAATAAGAACTGCTTTATTGAAAAGCAGTCCCAGACATTGTGGTCTGCTGAGCCCCGTAGGCCGCTATCCCTGGGAGGGCCAGCCATTCCCAATGGGGTCGCAAATTGCGAGTGGCTCATTAATATTCATGAGCCTAGCTTTATGTGACCGCATTGGGAATTGCTAACAGTGTCTCTGACACTGTTGTACATTTGTTTTTATGATTTGCAAATTGCGACTCGCAATTTTTCGCAATTTGCGATGCGCAAATGGTCATATATCTGACCCTATGTCTCTATCTTGGTGTAACTGATAGCGCCTCACAGCACATCTCACCTTAGCAGGCAAGTTCAACAATTCGATGGCCCAGCTTGAGGTACCACTCTTAATCTGTATACCATATGTGTAACAATCCAGATGTTCAATCTTCTCAAAAGTTCAAGAATATCATGAAAAAAAACAATAATTATTGTCCAGCAAAGTCAACGATAAAAGCCACATAATAGTCACTGTCAAAATCCGTCCACTGCATTTCGCCACAATGCACCCACTTCGCAACTGATTCATTTTCGCATGCATGCAATACCTATTGATACTCATGTCGTTTCCCTTCCAGCTCCTCATCTTTTTGGAACCAGGATCGGGTTGGAGCTCGGACCGTTTTTTTCTTGGTGATAACCATCTTGACCAAGAACATGTAGTACTCGGTTTGTAGCCAATTAGCAGGCCGATTTCAAGTTGGCTCCAATCCAAATCATCAGCTCTGCTACCAGATCTGTTGGCGTGCACACATTCTAAAATTCAGGGCAGGGGGCATGCCAGGTGCTAGAATCGGAAGTAGTGTAGTTTCTATATGGACTTTGGTGATCCCTGATTGGATCTGTCCCTAGTAATGAAGACAAGTTGAAGAACAGAAGCAGCAATATTCTTCTAAGAATGACAGACAAAAATTGTTGTTTGGAAATTTATGTATATATAGATTGTTAGATAGTTACATGAAGTGTGCCATTAGCAGTTTTAGCAGCAAAGCATACAGGTCACACGCACAGAGAACTCAGTATAGTCCTAAGTGAAATCGGCAAAGATTTGCCTTGTAAAAGTGGGGGATAAGGTCGCCTCTGGTACCGAATCTTCATGTCCTTTTACAGAACATTAGACAAAGACATTCAGACATTCTACATGAGTATATGGTTCTGAGGACATGCACCAATAGGGAACGAACAAGAAGAAACAATTTACTACAGAATACATTTGAAGATTCTCTCATCTAATATAACATTGGAGTTTAAGACATGCTCACAGTTTATTCGAGCATCCCAATTAATACATTGCATAGTGTTAGCTTGGGACAGTTGAAAAATCCTTGATTTAGTAAAGGTGAGAAAACATCTATAGGAACACTCTGTTTAATAGCGTAGTGGAGTATAATGGGAACACAACCTTTGCGTTCAATGTGAGAAAGTTATTTCCGAGGGTGGGAGGTAAACTCCTAGCCTCACTTGGCCAGAAGACCACATAATTTGTTAATTAATTGGGAAAAGTTTGATAAGCTTTGAAAAATGTCTCCTAATAAATTTCAACACACAAAAATGGTGTTGTGAGTCTTTGAGTTTATTATTGTGGGAGACATGCCTTGACAAAAATATTAGCCCTTAAAACTCACCTTACTAAGCTCAAATATGTATCCTGGTTGTGCAGGCATTATAAACTGCACTAGGTAAATCAAATGATCAATCAAGTAATCAGTAGCTTCTTGTCCTTTAAATGCATGTCATGTCATGGCTGCTCATGGGGACATCTGTCACCCATGATAAAAGGAGTACCACTTTGGCTGTACTTCTACTGCCCATCAGAGTCTGAAACTCTGTTGGTGAACATCTAAATAAAATGCAAAGCACTGGTCATGGAACGTCTGATTGGACTCGCCTGTATAGGAGAACATACCAGGTGGACAACAATAATGACATGAGGAGCAGATTGGCACATGCCTATTATGCAAGGCGCTTTCAAACCTTAAAAGCACATATGTTGGGGGGTGTGGCAAAGATGGCGACGGAGTAGGACGTGCTTCTGAGTCCACGAGTCCACGAGCCACGAGCTCTTCAGCCTTGTTTAGCACCCTCTTAGGACCCCCATCCGCCTGTGGGTCCCGCTGATGCATGAGACCGGTTGGTGGCTCTGTTTCACCCGTTGACCCGGTAAATCACCGCGAGTAGAGGAGCGGCCTGTTCCGCCGGTGTGGGGCCTGGAGACAAGCATACTCGAGTGGGAGTGTGCGGCGCAGCACAGGCGTTGCCCGGCCGGGAGCCTGCGATTCCAGAGCCTCTGTCAGTGGTGGACTGCAGCGGAGCCCGCCTCGAGGTGCGACAGCTGCGACAGCTGCGATCAACGTTGCCCATACAAGAGTGGCTGAGTATTTGAGCGCTGCGAACGGGAGTGCGGAGGTCCGGCGACATTCGCCAATCGAGGCCGGGGATTTCGGGCCTGTGTGGGCCTGCCCTCCCGGCACGGCTAGCTGCCCCTCTGCAGTGTTGAAGCGGTTGCTGGCACTCACGCGACCAGCCGGAGTGCGTTGGGGCTCGAGGCCCGCCTCCCTGAAGGTGTGAGGGCAACGGCAGTGGTGTGGGCCCTGGAAGAGAGTCCTGATCCCCCTTACACCGCCCGTGGGCCACTTCAGGGCCTTTGTCAGCCGAGGTGCGGTGGCGGATCCTCCCTTGGGAAGAAGTCCCGACCTGTCCCGTGTTTAAGGCGTCTGGGGAGAAGAGGTGAGGATCGGAGGGGGTAGTAGTGCCTGACGGTTTGCTAGAAGCAGCTGTGAAAGGTGTTTTGCGGACGCCCTGTGGAAGTGAGCACGATCCCCCCTCCGTAAGGTGAAGTCCGGCAGAGGTTGGGAGGCCTGAACCGGGCTATCGGCTGGCATCCAGCGTTGGGCAGCTAGTGACCTAGTGAGGCCTGGAAGTCAGGGGTGGTGAGTGCGCCTGACCCACATGGGGCCTGTCGACGGTGGTGTACAGTAGCACGAGTGGTGGGGGCTCGACGATCGGTGGCACTGCTACCGGTGTGTGACTGGTGCCCTCCCCGATTCCCCAATCTGCACGATGGACCCTGAGTTACGGCGCTGAGGGGTGGGCCTGCACCGTTCCCTGCCTCTTTCTGATCCCTCTCTGCCCCACGTGGGTCCAAGTCGCTGCACTGTACACTGGAGGCCCTACGAGCACCTGGCGGCCTACTCGACCTCGGCTTTCTGTGGAGTGGGCGCAGTGACATTGGATTGGTGTGGTGCACCGGAGCTAGGCCTAATGACCTGTCAAGATGGTGACCGCCAAGCAGAGGAAGGACAAGCCCGCAAAGGACGGGACACTGAAGGGAGCGACACAACCTGCATCCCCTAGACTGGACAAGTCCCCGTTGAAGGGTGAGGACGAGGGGCCCGCCACCAAGGCCTTTATGATTGAGCTTTTTGCGGCCATTAAGGAGGACATATCAGAGCTACGTTCCCAACTGGCCTCTGACTTGTGTGAGGTGAGGAGAGATGTGGATGGTGTTGGGGAACGTCTGGCCACGCTAGAGGAGCATGACTTAGGGACTGCGGAGGACACCAACTTCAACAGGACGTGATCCGCCTGATGGAGCAGAATCTTGACTTGCAATCGCATGCAGAGGATTTTGAGAATAGATCTCGTCGCAACAACATCAGGATTCGAGCGGTGCCCTGGAAAGGCGAGGGGTCGGACCTGAGAGAATACATGGAAAGCCTTTTTAAGCACATCCTCAATGAAGATGACCTGACAGAGATCCGGATGGACCGTGTTCACCGAGTTGGCTTGCCACGGGGTCCTAAGGCCCCTCCACCGGATATTTTGGTGTGCGTCCACGATTTCCAGTTGAAGGAGCGGATCCTCCGTAAAGCGCGTGACTTCTCTCCCCTTGAGTTCCGGGACCACCGGCCCTTGCTTTTTCAGGACTTGGCTGCCTCCACGTTGTTGAAGTGTCGGACATTCAAACCAGTCACATCCCACCTGCGAGAGCAAAATATACCCTACTCCTGGGGGCATCCATTTTGACTCATCTTCAGGTGGCAGAATAAGCTGGTCCAAGTACGGTCCTTGGAGGTGGCCATGGACCTCTTGGGCCTGGAGAGTTCTGACTCACCATCCGGAAGTGGCAACTCCACCATCAGAAGACGGCGACGCTCGGCGGAATGGCAGAGAGTTGGAGGGCCTATTCCTGCAAGGAAGCCTAACTTGTCCACCAGCCTACAGGAGAGGGGAGCCGCGGTGGCTTCCGTGGCCCTGGTGACTGAGGCAGCTACGACGGATGGCGCAGTGGGCACGTGAGGTCCTGACAGGGTCGAGTGCAGGCGTCAGGGGGGAAAACCCCTAAGAGGTACCACTAGTGTTTCTGTCCTTACCAGTGAGTGAGTCCTGCATCAGGAACTGGGAAGACGATGACTGGTGCCATGTTCCCTTGCCATTGGGCCCTATCTTACGAACTGTTGTTTGTTGCTATCTCTCTGTTTACTTATGGTTCAGTTGTGGGATTTTTGTGTCCATTTTGGGGAGGGGGTAGGGGTGGTGGGAAGGGAACTCCGCATCAGCCACAGGGTGTCGTTAGATGGGTTTGAGTCACCATGCTATCCTTCAGCTGCAGAGGGTGTAGAGTCATGGGTCACTGTGTGCTGTTAGCGTGGAACCGCAAGGGGTTGATTGCATCTTCTGCTCTTACCTATGCTGCACTGTTTTCCTCTGGATGCGGGGAGACATCAGATTGCCTCTCCAGTGTAGGGTACACTGCCTAGTGAAATGAAGGTGGTGAGCCTTAACGTCCGGGGGCTCAATAATCCAGTGAAACGGGCTGCTTTTCTGTCTCTTTTGGAGAATGCGAATAGTGATGTGTGCCTCCTACAAGAAACCCACCTGCTTACTAAAGATGTTCGCGCATGCAGGACAAGCGTTTTCCCCAACAGCTTTGGTCTTTGGGCCCGAATAAGAAAAATGGGGTCGCACTGTTGTTTAGCTGCTGTGTGCGTTGCACGGTCTTGGCCCAACTGGCTGATGTTGGGAGGAGGCTTCTGGCAGTGCGCGATCAGTGGGGGGACTCAACCTTTACGGTAGGATCCCTTTACGCCCCGAATACCCAGCAGGAACCCTTCCTCCGTACGGCGCTGGCGCAAGTTCTGGCGACCCCCGACTCGTTAATCCTAGTGGGAGGAGATTTTAATCTAGTGATGGATGGGGAGTTGGACAGGTCGCAACATAGGACATCCCAGGCAGGTACCTGATCTCGGGAGGGGAGGCAATGGCTCCAGGAAGGGAGGCTCCATGATGTTTGGTGGATGCACCACCCACAAGAGCGCGACTTTACTTATTATTCCGCTGCACACAAGACTTATGCGTGCTTAGATCATTTCCTGGCTATGACGTCCCTTCTACCACACCTCTCTGATGCGGACATCACACCACGCTCCCTCTCAGACCATGCACTTATTTTGGTGAAGTTCACCTTAGCAGGTGCCCGGCTGCCGACGGCCGGCTGACGGCTGCAGGATTCTATGTTGCACTCTGATTCGGTAGTCGAGAAGGTTCGGGACACCATCACCCACTACCTAGCCTGAAACCTGGTTGAGGACACTGCGCTTGTGTCCGTTTGGGAAGCCCTGAAGTTAGTGGTCAGGGGGGACTTTATTGCGCTGGCGGCCACATACTCCAAACTGCACAGGGAGAAGCGTGAGGAACTTGTGGGGGAAGTGCGGGCCTAGAAGCGATACTTAAAAGGACAGGAGCGCATAGGGTGTGGCGTGAGCTAGAAACAAAGAGACGCATGCTCAAACACCTGGACCTGGATAGGGCGGCTTATGCCTTACTTCGCCTGCGGCACAAATTTTACCTAAGTGGGGACAAAGGGGGTAAGATGTTGGCTCATATATTGCGTGCGCGAGCGCAGGCCTATGCCGTCACCGAAATGAAGGACCAGCGTGCGACGTCTCATACTAATGATGTGGACATAGTTAGCTCCTTCGGCCACTTCTACCGCTCTTTATACTCGAGAGAGAGCGCGTCCCCTGAGGATATAGCGCGGTATTTGGAGTCGGCCGACATTACCCCACTCCTCCCTGAGTCGAAGGAGTCATTGGATGCCGAAATTCGTGTGGAGGAAGTGATTTCTGCCATCTCCAGGCTCAAGTTAGCCAAATCGCCAGGGCCCGATGGGTTTTCCACCATTTTTATAAAACCTTCTGTAGGGAACTGGCCCCACTTTTAACGCGGCTTTTTAATTCCTTTCTTGACACCGGTGCGGTCACACCCTCCATGTCTGAAGCAGCCATCACGGTCATTCTTAAACCCGGGAAAGACCCCACCAAATGTGGTTCCTATAGGCCGATTTCGCTCCTCAACATAGACGCGAAGCTGTTTGCGGGAGATACTTGCGGCGCGGCTTAGTCCCCTAATGGACTGGGTGATTGATCCTGATCAGGTGGGCTTTATCCCCACCAGACAGGGGGGAGATAATTATAAGTGGCTACTCCACCTAATTGATCTGGTACATCGCTCTAGGACGCAGGCTTTCCTACTGTCTATCGATGCGGAGAAAGCATTCAACTGCGTAGATTGGGGCTTCCTCTTTGCCGTGTTAAAAGCGTTTGGCCTGGGTGACAACTTTCGGCGATGGGTCCAGTGTCTTTATGCTGCCCCCACAGCGGTGGTTAGGGTCAATGTCTGCAAGTCAGCCCCTTTCCCCATAACCAGAGGGACGCAACAGGGTTGTCCCCTTTCACCCCTTCTTTTTGCGCTTTATATGGAGCCTTTTGCGCAAAGGATCATATCACACGCGAGTATTGCGGGCATCCGCTTCGGGGCTGATGTGCACAAAATTAGCCTATATGCGGATGACGTTATGCTGGCGCTGCAGGATCCCCCCACCTCCCTGCGCCACTTATCGCCGGAATTGCGTGCTTTCCACTCGGCAGCAGGGTTTAAGGTTCACTTTTCTAAATCTCTCATCCTCAACATTTCAATCCCGTCCACGGATGTGGAGGATCTCCGAAAGGACTTCGAGTTCCAATGGTCACACTCCGACATCACGTACCTTGGTATTCGCCTGGCCCGACCCTGCCCAGAACGCTCACCTTGAATTACTCTGTGCTAAAGGAACAGGTTGCTAAGTCCCTTTCAGACTGGGCCCGCCTCAATTTAGCTTGGTTTGGCAGACTGGCCGTCATTAAGATGACCATCCTTCCTAGAATATTCTACCTGTTTCAGATGCTGCCCCTAACGCCGCCGCCGGGCATGCTAAAGACTCTCCAGGGAATGCTTAACATATTCCTGTGGAACAATAAACGTCCGCGTACTCCGTTCGCCACAACCACCTCCCCAAAGGCGGCCGGGGGCCTGGGCTTTCCTCAGCTCCTGGCGTACTTCCAGGCATCCTGTCTCCGATATATTGTGGAATGGAACAGGGCCATGTCCAGTAAACATTGGCTCTTCATGGATCAAACGGTTGCAGGCTGTAACATCTGGCGGGAGCTTTGGTTGCCGCGCAAATGTATGGCTTAGGGCCTGTACTCCTCCCCGGTACGTCTCCGATGCTGAGGGCCTGGGATCAGCTAGCGCTCCGCAAGGGGTGGACCACCTTCCCTTCTCCAATGACGCCCATAGTATACAATCCGGACTTTCCGCCGGGCCGAACTTTGCCGGTCTTCCATCGATGGCACGAAAAGGGTTGCAAGGGAGCGGGTATGCTCCTTGACCTGGAGGGGCTTATTCCATTCCCTGTTTTGAGGGCAGAATTTTATCCCCTAGATGAGGGGGATGCCTTTTATCATGTGCAAGTGGCACACTGGGTGACCCGGCTGCCAACATAGCCCTTATGTCACGACTGCTCACGACTTTTTAACGCTGGCTTATTGGCTAGAAAGATGACCGGCGCCTTATATTGAAACTGTATGCCTCGATCTTGCGCTGCTCCCGAAAGCAGCGAACGAAAGCGCAAGTGCATAGGGAAACGGAACTGGGTCGCCCCCTTTCGACTAAAGAGTGGGAACAGGTATTCTACCACGTGCATCACACGACATCTAATACAGCAGGGACTGAATCGGCGTACAAAACAGCAACATATTGGTATTACACGCCAACGCGGGTCAAGCAGTGGGACACAGCTAAATCAGGCCTTTGCTGGAGGGGCTGCGGGGTGTCTGGCAATCTGACGCACCTACTGTGGCACTGCCCGAAATTAGAACGCTATTGGTCGTCCGTACTCGATGAGTTGGATGCTGCGTTTCAGACCACATTGCCCCGACTTCCTGAGCACACCTTACTAGGGCTCCCCCATCCTAAATTCTTTCCCTTGCGGTCGCTCCTTGGCAGGCAAATAGCGTTAGCCTTACTCGCAGCGCGGCAGGTGCTCCTTGCGCAGTGGGGCTCCCCGGTGATCCCGGACTTCCGGGACTGGCTTCAACGTCTGTGGCACATCTGGCCATGGAGCGCCTCTCCCTAGGTATGGATGGGAAGGGCTCGGAATATGCTACCCTGTAGGCACCGTTCCTACGGCTTTTGTCCAAAGATCTGCGTGAGGTCACATGCCCGAAGTACCTACAAATCCTTCAACTTATCCCTCTGGACCCGGTTGGTGCTACGCCACACACTTGAGCTTTGGAATGCTCCTATTTGAGGATGTGTGCATTCCTTGAGGCTCAGAGGGAGTCAGATCGTGCTTATGCGGAGTGGGGAGGGGGTGGAGGGGAGAGGGTAGGGGGGTGAGGTGGGACAGGGGGGTTTCCATGTTCCCTTGCTTTTATTGTGATCCTCTCTTACTTAAAATGGCAGGTGCATTGCACTCGGTGGGGTGGCAGTTCTGTCACATTAACGCGGGGTCGACCTCCGGGTTGTAGACCCAGACGCTGTGTATGGATCTTACAGAACTTTGCCCTGCCGGCGCATAGATGTAGGCAGCTGGGCTGTGCACGCTACTGCTCCAATCCGCTTAATAAAATGTTTGATTCCACAAGCACATATGTTACTCTTTGTTGGAAATTAGGTTACTAGTTGAGGGGGGTGAACCCCTACTGAAGCAGCAACCAGAATTTTGGTCAGCATGAAGTCACAAACAAACAACAAGTTAACCTTTGCTTATACCTATGGTAGCTAGGCACAAAAGCAGTTAGGCTTAACTTAGAGGCAATGTATAAAACATGTATGCAGCATTTAAAACAGTAATAAAGTGACAATACAGCTCAAGAAAAATCCCACACCAATTTAGAAGAATAGAGTACAATGTAATAAATTATTTGACACCAAAATGACAAAAAGCCAGTAGAACCGGAGACATGCAATTTTAAGGATCTCAAGTAAGTGAAGCACCTAAAAGCACAAAGTGCCCCTCACGGCTATGTGGTTGTGCCAGACTGGATGAAAGTCACAAGTTTAGGCCGATCGCAATAGAACACAGGCTGTCAGCAGGGACCAGGTTAGTCTTGCTGAGAGAGTTACCTTCAAAGTCCAGTGCAAAGAGTTCCAATTGAGGTAAAGGGACAGCAAGAAGCAGGGAGAGTGTCAAGGATGGTTGTCAATGTAGCATAAAGAGCAGGCTGGGCTTCACGTACAGTCTTTGCTATAGCGCAAAGATCCTGACGGGCGCTGTGGACAGTTGATGCTGGAACTTTGCTTTGGTTGTCACCGTGAGCTGTCAATACTGTTGACGAAGTACAGATCTAGCATTGCCAAGCGTCGCTTGCGGTTGCTTATATTTGACGAGTCAGGTTCACTAGAGCTTAATGTTGGCATGCGGTGCAGACAACAAGGTAATGGCTCTAACAGGCCTCCTTGTGGTCAGGAAGAGCCCAAAACTTCAGGATTTCTCCTTTTCTTTGGAGAGGAGCTCAACTGGTACCATACCAACTGTCAAGGACCTGAGGGGTACCAATTGGGGGTCTGAAACTCACTTCAGCAGGGGTCAGCAGAGTTCAGGCACGTCTAGGCAACAGGTCAGTTGGGAAGTTGCAGGGAGCTTCTGGAACTTGTTATGTCCCTGTAGCTGAGAACAGGAAGTCAGTCAATAACTGTTGGAGTCATTTCATATATGATGAAGGCTGCAGGTCCAGTCTTCCTCCTAAGCAAGCAGGGCACCAGGCAGCTTGGTTGCAGAGTAGCAGGGCAGCAGTTTAGCTGTCCGTCTGGCAGCAGAGTAGCCCAGCAGTCCTTATTCTGTAGTAGCCACAGGCCCAAGAGTGTGCTGAAGAGTGAGTCTGAGGGTCCTATTGTTATACCTGGTGCCTTCTTTGCAGTATGAGAGAACTTTATAGAGAATTCTCTTTGACATTCTTGAAGTTTCCTGCGTGTCCTGTCTTTAAGCTAGCTGCCTGAACACTGCAGTGGTGACAAGTCTGTTGTGTGAAGGCAGAGCACATCCTATTCAGTAGGTCTGCACCTAGCTCTGCCCCCATCCTACCAGCTGATAGTCCATGAAGGCACACCTAATCCCCTCTGTTATGTGCCTGTCTCGGAGGAATAAAGAAAGTCCAACTATCAACTACACCCAATTATGTGACCCAATTAGAGGCTGCATGCACCAAATAGTTAGGGCATGAAAATGTCAACTTTTTAAAAGTGGCATTTTCAAAATTGTAACTTAAAATTCAACTTTACCATCAAAGAGGAGTTCAAATTACAATTCTTTAGACACTAAACTTAACCTTCCCACCTTACCCCAAATGAAATGTATCCCTTATTAAATGTAATAAGGTAACCCAATGTTATCCTATAGGAGAGGTATGCCTTGAAGTAGTGAAATTTACATTTTAAAGCTTTTTCAGTCCCAGGAAATATAAACGCAAAAAGTACATGCCCAACTCTTTAAGTATACTGTACCTTACCATATGGCCTGTTTTGGCAAACCTTAGGTGACATAAATGTATTAAAAAGAAAGTTCTGGGCCTGACAGCCAGGTCGAAATGGCAGTTCAAAACTGCCCACAGGGGGGAATGGCAGGCCTGATACATGTTTAAAAGGCTACTTAAGTAGTTGGCACAATCGGTGCTGCCTGCCCACTAGAAACTTTTAATTAACAGGCCTTGGGTACACATTGTACCACTCTATTAGGGACTTACAATTAAATTATTATTAATATTATTATTATTATTATTATTTTTTTATTAGAAGAATGACAAAAGAACATATGCAGAAATAGAAAAAAGAAAAATCAACATACATTAAATCTTTGTCAATCCCCATCTTTTTCACAAGTTTTCCACCACCCCCTACCCCCCCCCCCCCCGGGGCTGCAGGAGTGTCGCAGAACAGGATACATAAAATAGACAAAAAACCACTTTGCGGAACCAGCCGACTATACATATCAAGCTTATAAGGGAGAGGAACCAAAAAGCCATAAAGAAAACAGGAGAACCAGCACAAGAAAGATAACCCTAGACCCATTGGGTCTCGAAAGTTGACATTCTACCCCCATCCTTAACTCCTAGAGTTCAACCAGTTTGAGAGGGGCTCCCAGATCCGTTCCCCCTCCCTCCGTGCCCTCGGGCCTCTCCTTTTAAAGACCAGCAATTCCCACTTCCCGATGTTTATAAATGTACTAAACCATTCGTGAAATCTCGGGGGGGGGGGCGGGATCCAACCAAACCGTTGCAATGCTCAATCTCAGTGTGGCCATCGCAATAAATAATAACTTTCTTTCTGATACATTCATATCCATATCCGCTATTCCTAACATCACCAGCAGTGGTGAAAGTTTGATCAAGTAACCAAGCATCTGTTCCAGCCGTTGCTCGACCGCAACCAGCAATGAGGTCAGACTGGAGCATGAGGCGAACATGTGAACACTATCAACAGCGAATTCCCCACATCTAGGGCAATTAACTCCATCCACCCCACCCCATTGATGAATACGATGTAGGGTAACATACAGATTTAACCAAGTCTTGAAACATTGAACCTGGAGGTTTGAAGATATGGTTGCTGTTTGACTGAAGCCTAATGACTCTTCGCATATTTCTTGTCCTGCCTGTACGACATTCAGCCAACGACCAAAGTGTTTATCCAGATCGTCACATCTGGTTTCATTTACCATTTTATACAGCGTGGATATAGTTGATTGACCACCCTGGATCGCATCAACAGCGGAATATGGACCCAGCTAACCCTTTTACGACTCAAAAAATCACGTATCTGCAAAAATTTAAAGAAATACCCGTTGTTTATACCGAATTTCTGACTAATACATTCAAAAGACATAACCCCTGTTTCCAAAGCAATGTCCCTTATTGCCAAAACTCCTTGCGTATTCCATTCTCTAAAATAACCATCCCTGAAAATTTCTGCCAAAAGAGTATTGCCAGTGACAGGAGTATATATATATGTAATCTTCCGATTTTAAATAATTTTCCCACGGGTGTCCACACCTTAAAGGCTGCCAGCAAGGTCTTAAACCTTACCCGTTTAAAATAAGCAAAATCAGTATGTCTGAAAAGCAGTCCCTTAGCTTCTTCCCCGTAAATCAAACGATAAATAGAGATGTCAGCACCGATTGGTTCCCCGCCATCTAATAATAAATCTATATGCCGCAACGTAATTGCCCAGTAATAGCATTGACAATTCGGTAGCGCCCAGCCTCCCCTTTCCCTGGGTAGCGTCATATATTTCATAGCCCGTCTGGGTCTTTTTCCGGCCCATACAAACCAAGAAATAATTCACTCAATTTTCTTAAACCATATCAAATCAACTAGCAAAGGAATAGCTCTGAAAAAATACAAAATCTTTGGTAAAAAAATAATTTTAACCACATTGCATCTCCCCATCAGAGTTAAATGCAAATTATTAATCCTACGCGCCTCAGAGTCAATTTTACTTAATAAAGGAACAAGATTGATCTTTACGATCTCCTCAGGTTTGGCACTCAGCTCGATCCCCAAGTATTTTGCCTTGCCAACCACACGTGAGTCTATCAAGCTGATTTTCTCGTTGCAAATTATTTGTGTTTTGGAGTCATTAATATGGTATCCTGAGATCTTACCAAACTTTGTTGTCAAACTCTGGATTTCTGCCAAAGCAATCTGTGGGGAATCAGTCAATATGGCAAGGTCATCTGCGTACCCAGGTATTTTAGTATCACCTCCTTTGGCTCTAACCGGTTGTATCAAAACATTAGAAAGGAATTTTTAATTAAAGGATCAATATAAATAGCAAATAATAAGGGGGAACATGGGCAACCCTGGCGAGTGCCTCTTAGAATGGTGATTATACCTGTCTGTCTTCCCATGACCGAAATTTAAGCCGTGGGCTGTTGGTACATGCTCCGAATAGCGCAGATAAACCCATCACCTAGACCATAATGCCGTAAAACCGCCCATGAAAAAGGCCAGGAGACCCTGTCAAAAGCTTTCTCCGCATCCAGCAGAATTAAAGCCATAGGGTCTCCTGAAACCTTGGTGAAATCAAAAAGGGAGATAGTGCGGCATATATGGTCTATCGTTTCTCTTCCGGGGACGAACCCGTGTTGTTGTGGGGATACTAGCTTCTTGATCATCCCGGAGAGCCGATAAGCGAGGATCTTGGCATAAATTTTGACATCACTATTTATGAGCGTGATGGGCCGATAAGATCTTGTCTCAATTGGATTCTTGCCTTTCTTTAAAAAGGCAACAATTCTGGCTCTTCGCCATGATTCCGGGGGAGCCTCCCCCCTTTGGACCCTACGAAACAGCTCCAGCATAACAGGAGTAAGTTGTTTCCCAAAAGTTTTGTACAATTCGCCCGGTATAAAATCCGGGTCTACCGCTTTGCCCGCCGGAACAGAGTCTATTGCTTGTCAGAGCTCGTCTATTCTAATTTCGGCATCCAAAACTCTCAACTCCTCAGTGGACAAGGCATCAACCTCGACATCTTTTAAATATTCCTGTATCTCAGCCTGCAAAATATCATTATCAAGAGTATCCTCATGATATAATTTTTGATAGTATTTTTGAAAAGCTAGCGCAATTGCCCCCTCCTCTGTCACCAAACCCGAATCAGGATCCAGGATAGCATTAATCCGAGAGGCATATTCTCTTTCTCTAATTCTTGCAGCTAATACCTGTCCCGCTCTTTCACTAATTTCAAACATTCTGGAACGCCATCCCATAAATGTCCCTGCCGCTTTAGCCTGTGACACTTCTGTGATGGCTGGCTTGGCTATGATGGTCTGAGTTTGAGCCGAATCGCTGTCCCTACCCCCTAGTATTACTTGATCCAATAATATCTTGGCTTCTTCTAGGTCTTTATACAATCTCTGCATTTTCACCTTCTCTTCTCTCTGGCTTTCCCACCCATACCGAGTTGTCTCCCCCCTGATCCCAGCCTTGAGCGTATCATATACATTTTGGATCCCAGGACTATTTAAATTTTCCTCTAAAAATGTCGAGATCCAGGGAGCCATAACTTCAGTGTATTTACTATCCGTAAACAAACCACGATTAAAGATCCAAGCATCCGTTTTATTTCTACAGATTTGTACCTTGACCTCGAGCACAAGCGGATTGTGGTCTGACATGACTCTTGGAAACCTCGTATTACTAGAGCCTAACATGAGAGCAGGAGAGATACAAAAATAATCCAGCCTGGAACAAGTCTTATGTGGTGCAGAAAAAAAAGTAAATCCTGGGTCCTTCTGCTTTAGTACAGCCCATACATCAATCAGCCCGTGTAGCTCCATAAGATATCGCAGGGCCTGATAGACTTTGGTTTTTCTCCCTACGTAAGACACCCTAGGTTGATTCATCCATTCGCAACCCAAATTAATATTGAGATCACCACAAATAATGAGTGGTGAAGGCCAGCCGACCAGCTCCACACTTAGCCACTTATATAGTTCTGGGTCATCAAGTATAGGGCCATAAATAGAACACACAGTAACATTTTTATCAAGAAATCTACCATGTACTATAACCCAATGGCTGAGACTATCCACCGAGGATCGAATTACACTCATCTTCCCCCTACGAGCCAAAATTTTGACATCACTATTTATGAGCGTGATGGGCCGATAAGATCTTGTCTCAATTGGATTCTTGCCTTTCTTTAAAAAGGCAACAATTCTGGCTCTTCGCCATGATTCCGGGGGAGCCTCCCCCCTTTGGACCCTACGAAACAGCTCCAGCATAACAGGAGTAAGTTGTTTCCCAAAAGTTTTGTACAATTCGCCCGGTATAAAATCCGGGTCTACCGCTTTGCCCGCCGGAACAGAGTCTATTGCTTGTCAGAGCTCGTCTATTCTAATTTCGGCATCCAAAACTCTCAACTCCTCAGTGGACAAGGCATCAACCTCGACATCTTTTAAATATTCCTGTATCTCAGCCTGCAAAATATCATTATCAAGAGTATCCTCATGATATAATTTTTGATAGTATTTTTGAAAAGCTAGCGCAATTGCCCCCTCCTCTGTCACCAAACCCGAATCAGGATCCAGGATAGCATTAATCCGAGAGGCATATTCTCTTTCTCTAATTCTTGCAGCTAATACCTGTCCCGCTCTTTCACTATTTTCAAACATTCTGGAACGCCATCCCATAAATGTCCCTGCCGCTTTAGCCTGTGACACTTCTGTGATGGCTGGCTTGGCTATGATGGTCTGAGTTTGAGCCGAATCGCTGTCCCTACCCCCTAGTATTACTTGATCCAATAATATCTTGGCTTCTTCTAGGTCTTTATACAATCTCTGCATTTTCACCTTCTCTTCTCTCTGGCTTTCCCACCCATACCGAGTTGTCTCCCCCCTGATCCCAGCCTTGAGCGTATCATATACATTTTGGATCCCGGTACTATTTAAATTTTCCTCTAAAAATGTCGAGATCCAGGGAGCCATAACTTCAGTGTATTTACTATCCGTAAACAAACCACGATTAAAGATCCAAGCATCCGTTTTATTTCTACAGATTTGTACCTTGACCTCGAGCACAAGCGGATTGTGGTCTGACATGACTCTTGGAAACCTCGTATTACTAGAGCCTAACATGAGAGCAGGAGAGATACAAAAATAATCCAGCCTGGAACAAGTCTTATGTGGTGCAGAAAAAAAAGTAAATCCTGGGTCCTTCTGCTTTAGTACAGCCCATACATCAATCAGCCCGTGTAGCTCCATAAGATATCGCAGGGCCTGATAGACTTTGGTTTTTCTCCCTACGTAAGACACCCTAGGTTGATTCATCCATTCGCAACCCAAATTAATATTGAGATCACCACAAATAATGAGTGGTGAAGGCCAGCCGACCAGCTCCACACTTAGCCACTTATATAGTTCTGGGTCATCAAGTATAGGGCCATAAATAGAACACACAGTAACATTTTTATCAAGAAATCTACCATGTACTATAACCCAATGGCTGAGACTATCCACCGAGGATCGAATTACACTCATCTTCCCCCTACGAGCCAAAATTGCCACTCCTTTGGTTTTAGCCTCTAATCTGGTCCAAGAAACTAATTGATACCCATCAATGTCCAGCATTTGTGCCGGCTAGCCTCGATGTGCGTCTCCTGAAGGCAGATAATGTCTGCCCGCAGGAAACGCAGATCTTCTCTAACCCGGCGCCGTTTAACAGGGTTATTTAGTCCACAAATGTTAATAGTGGCTATTCGGATACTAGCCATACTTCCTAACACATATGCTTATGAAAAAAATATAAGCATATATTGCGTGCGCGAGCGCAGGCCTATGCCGTCACCGAAATGAAGGACCAGCGTGCGACGTCTCATACTAATGATGTGGACATAGTTAGCTCCTTCGGCCACTTCTACCGCTCTTTATACTCGAGAGAGAGCGCGTCCCCTGAGGATATAGCGCTCTATTTGGAGTCGGCCGACATTACCCCACTCCTCCCTGAGTCGAAGGAGTCATTGGATGCCGAAATTCGTGTGGAGGAAGTGATTTCTGCCATCTCCAGGCTCAAGTTAGCCAAATCGCCAGGGCCCAATGGGTTTTCCACCATTTTTATAAAACCTTCTGTAGGGAACTGGCCCCACTTTTAACGCGGCTTTTTAATTCCTTTCTTGACACCGGTGCGGTCACACCCTCCATGTCTGAAGCAGCCATCACGGTCATTCTTAAACCCGGGAAAGACCCCACCAAATGTGGTTCCTATAGGCCGATTTCGCTCCTCAACATAGACGCGAAGCTGTTTGCGGAGATACTTGCGGCGCGGCTTAGTCCCCTAATGGACTGGGTGATTGATCCTGATCAGGTGGGCTTTATCCCCACCAGACAGGGGGGAGATAATTATAAGTGGCTACTCCACCTAATTGATCTGGTACATCGCTCTAGGACGCAGGCTTTCCTACTGTCCATCGATGCGGAGAAAGCATTCAACTGCGTAGATTGGGGCTTCCTCTTTGCCGTGTTAAAAGCGTTTGGCCTGGGTGACAACTTTCGGCGATGGGTCCAGTGTCTTTATGCTGCCCCCACAGCGGTGGTTAGGGTCAATGTCTGCAAGTCAGCCCCTTTCCCCATAACCAGAGGGACGCAACAGGGTTGTCCCCTTTCACCCCTTCTTTTTGTGCTTTATATGGAGCCTTTTGCGCAAAGGATCATATCACACGCGAGTATTGCGGGCATCCGCTTCGGGGCTGATGTGCACAAAATTAGCCTATATGCGGATGACGTTATGCTGGCGCTGCAGGATCCCCCCACCTCCCTGCGCCACTTATCGCCGGAATTGCGTGCTTTCCACTCGGCAGCAGGGTTTAAGGTTCACTTTTCTAAATCTCTCATCCTCAACATTTCAATCCCGTCCACGGATGTGGAGGATCTCCGAAAGGACTTCGAGTTCCAATGGTCACACTCCGACATCACGTACCTTGGTATTCGCCTGGCCCGACCCTGCCCAGAACGCTCACCTTGAATTACTCTGTGCTAAAGGAACAGGTTGCTAAGTCCCTTTCAGACTGGGCCCGCCTCAATTTAGCTTGGTTTGGCAGACTGGCCGTCATTAAGATGACCATCCTTCCTAGAATATTCTACCTGTTTCAGATGCTGCCCCTAACGCCGCCGCCGGGCATGCTAAAGACTCTCCAGGGTATGCTTAACATATTCCTGTGGAACAATAAACGTCCGCGTACTCCGTTCGCCACAACCACCTCCCCAAAGGCGGCCGGGGGCCTGGGTTTTCCTCAGCTCCTGGCGTACTTCCAGGCATCCTGTCTCCGATATATTGTGGAATGGAACAGGCCCATGTCCAGTAAACATTGGCTCTTCATGGATCAAACGGTTGCAGGCTGTAACATCTGGCAGGAGCTTTGGTTGCCGCGCAAATGTACGGCTTGGGGCCTGTACTCCTCCCCGGTACGTCTCCGATGCTGAGGGCCTGGGATCAGCTAGCGCTCCGCAAGGGGTGGACCACCTTCCCTTCTCCAATGACGCCCATAGTATACAATCCGGACTTTCCGCCGGGCCGAACTTTGCCGGTCTTCCATCGATGGCACGAAAAGGGTTGCAAGGGAGCGGGTATGCTCCTTGACCTGGAGGGGCTTATTCCATTCCCTGTTTTGAGGGCAGAATTTTATCCCCTAGATGAGGGGGATGCCATTTATCATGTGCAAGTGGCACACTGGGTGACCCGGCTGCCAACATAGCCCTTATGTCACGACTGCTCACGACTTTTTAACGCTGGCTTATTGGCTAGAAAGATGACCGGCGCCTTATATTGGAACTGTATGCCTCGATCTTGCGCTGCTCCCGAAAGCAGCGAACGAAAGCGCAAGTGCATAAGGAAACGGAACTGGGTCGCCCCCTTTCGACTAAAGAGTGGGAACAGGTATTCTACCACGTGCATCACACGACATCTAATACAGCAGGGACTGAATCGGCGTACAAAACAGCAACATATTGGTATTACACGCCAACGCGGGTCAAGCAGTGGGACACAGCTAAATCAGGCCTTTGCTGGAGGGGCTGCGGGGTGTCTGGCAATCTGACGCACCTACTGTGGCACTGCCCGAAATTAGAACGCTATTGGTCGTCCGTACTCGATGAGTTGGATGCTGCGTTTCAGACCACATTGCCCCGACTTCCTGAGCACACCTTACTAGGGCTCCCCCATCCTAAATTCTTTCCCTTGCGGTCGCTCCTTGGCAGGCAAATAGCGTTAGCCTTACTCGCAGCGCGGCAGGTGCTCCTTGCGCAGTGGGGCTCCCCGGTGATCCCGGACTTCCGGGACTGGCTTCAACGTCTGTGGCACATCTGGCCATGGAGCACCTCTCCCTAGGTATGGATGGGAAGGGCTCGGAATATGCTACCCTGTAGGCACCGTTCCTACGGCTTTTGTCCAAAGATCTGCGTGAGGTCACATGCCCGAAGTACCTACAAATCCTTCAACTTATCCCTCTGGACCCGGTTGGTGCTACGCCACACACTTGAGCTTTGGAATGCTCCTATTTGAGGATGTGTGCATTCCTTGAGGCTCAGAGGGAGTCAGATCGTGCTTATGCGGAGTGGGGAGGGGGTGGAGGGGAGAGGGTAGGGGGGTGAGGTGGGACAGGGGGGTTTCCATGTTCCCTTGCTTTTATTGTGATCCTCTCTTACTTAAAATGGCAGGTGCATTGCACTCGGTGGGGTGGCAGTTCTGTCACATTAACGCGGGGTCGACCTCCGGGTTGTAGACCCAGACGCTGTGTATGGATCTTACAGAACTTTGCCCTGCCGGCGCATAGATGTAGGCAGCTGGGCTGTGCACGTTACTGCTCCAATCCGCTTAATAAAATGTTTGATTCCACAAGCACATATGTTACTCTTTGTTGGAAATTAGGTTACTAGTTGAGGGGGGTGAACCCCTACTGAAGCAGCAACCAGAATTTTGGTCAGCATGAAGTCACAAACAAACAACAAGTTAACCTTTGCTTATACCTATGGTAGCTAGGCACAAAAGCAGTTAGGCTTAACTTAGAGGCAATGTATAAAACATGTATGCAGCATTTAAAACAGTAATAAAGTGACAATACAGCTCAAGAAAAATCCCACACCAATTTAGAATCATAGAGTACAATGTAATAAATTATTTGACACCGAAATGACAAAAAGCCAGTAGAACCGGAGACATGCAATTTTAAGGATCTCAAGTAAGTGAAGCACCTAAAAGCACAAAGTGCCCCTCACGGCTATGTGGTTGTGCCAGACTGGATGAAAGTCACAAGTTTAGGCCGATCGCAATAGAACACAGGCTGTCAGCAGGGACCAGGTTAGTCTTGCTGAGAGAGTTACCTTCAAAGTCCAGTGCAAAGAGTTCCAATAGTGGTAAAGGGTCAGCAAGAAGCAGGGAGAGTGTCAAGGATGGTTGTCAATGTAGCATAAAGAGCAGGCTGGGCTTCACGTACAGTCTTTGCTATAGCGCAAAGATCCTGACGGGCGCTGTGGACAGTTGATGCTGGAACTTTGCTTTGGTTGTCACCGTGAGCTGTCAATACTGTTGACGAAGTACAGATCTAGCATTGCCAAGCGTCGCTTGCGGTTGCTTATATTTGACGAGTCAGGTTCACTAGAGCTCAATGTTGGCATGCGGTGCAGACAACAAGGTAATGGCTCTAACAGGCCTCCTTGTGGTCAGGAAGAGCCCAAAACTTCAGGATTTCTCCTTTTCTTTGGAGAGGAGCTCAACTGGTACCATACCAACTGTCAAGGACCTGAGGGGTACCAATTGGGGGTCTGAAACTCACTTCAGCAGGGGTCAGCAGAGTTCAGGCACGTCTAGGCAACAGGTCAGTTGGGAAGTTGCAGGGAGCTTCTGGAACTTGTTATGTCCCTGTAGCTGAGAACAGGAAGTCAGTCAATAACTGTTGGAGTCATTTCATATATGATGAAGGCTGCAGGTCCAGTCTTCCTCCTAAGCAAGCAGGGCACCAGGCAGCTTGGTTGCAGAGTAGCAGGGCAGCAGTTTAGCTGTCCGTCTGGCAGCAGAGTAGCCCAGCAGTCCTTATTCTGTAGTAGCCACAGGCCCAAGAGTGTGCTGAAGAGTGAGTCTGAGGGTCCTAGTGTTATACCTGGTGCCTTCTTTGCAGTATGAGAGAACTTTATAGAGAATTCTCTTTGACATTCTTGAAGTTTCCTGTGTGTCCTGTCTTTAAGCTAGCTGCCTGAACACTGCAGTGGTGACAAGTCTGTTGTGTGAAGGCAGAGCACATCCTATTCAGTAGGTCTGCACCTAGCTCTGCCCCCATCCTACCAGCTGATAGCCCATGAAGGCACACCTAATCCCCTCTGTTATGTGCCTGTCTCGGAGGAATAAAGAAAGTCCAACTATCAACTACACCCAATTATGTGACCCAATTAGAGGCTGCATGCACCAAATAGTTAGGGCATGAAAATGTCAACTTTTTAAAAGTGGCATTTTCAAAATTGTAACTTAAAATTCAACTTTACCATCAAAGAGGAGTTCAAATTACAATTCTTTAGACACTAAACTTAACCTTCCCACCTTACCCCAAATGAAATGTATCCCTTATTAAATGTAATAAGGTAACCCAATGTTATCCTATAGGAGAGGTATGCCTTGAAGTAGTGAAATTTAAATTTTAAAGCTTTTTCAGTCCCAGGAAATATAAACGCAAAAAGTACATGCCCAACTCTTTAAGTATACTGTACCTTACCATATGGCCTGTTTTGGCAAACCTTAGGTGACATAAATGTATTAAAAAGAAAGTTCTGGGCCTGACAGCCAGGTCGAAATGGCAGTTCAAAACAGCCCACAGGGGGGAATGGCAGGCCTGATACATGTTTAAAAGGCTACTTAAGTAGTTGGCACAATCGGTGCTGCCTGCCCACTAGAAACTTTTAATTAACAGGCCTTGGGTACACATTGTACCACTCTATTAGGGACTTACAATTAAATTATTATTATTATTATTATTATTTTTTTTTTATTATTAGAAGAATGACAAAAGAACATATGCAGAAATAGAAAAAAGAAAAATCAACATACATTAAATCTTTGTCAATCCCCATCTTTTTCACAAGTTTTCCACCACCCCCTACCCTCCCCCCCCCCCGGGGCTGCAGGAGTGTCGCAGAACAGGATACATAAAATAGACAAAAAACCACTTTGCGGAACCAGCCGACTATACATATCAAGCTTATAAGGGAGAGGAACCAAAAAGCCATAAAGAAAACAGGAGAACCAGCACAAGAAAGATAACCCTAGACCCATTGGGTCTCGAAAGTTGACATTCTACCCCCATCCTTAACTCCTAGAGTTCAACCAGTTTGAGAGGGGCTCCCAGATCCGTTCCCCCTCCCTCCGTGCCCTCGGGCCTCTCCTTTTAAAGACCAGCAATTCCCACTTCCCGATGTTTATAAATTTACTAAACCATTCGTGAAATCTCGGGGGGGCGGGATCCAACCAAACCGTTGCAATGCTCAATCTCAGTGTGGCCATCGCAATAAATAATAACTTTCTTTCTGATACATTCATATCCATATCCGCTATTCCTAACATCACCAGCAGTGGTGAAAGTTTGATCAAGTAACCAAGCATCTGTTCCAGCCGTTGCTCGACCGCAACCAGCAATAAGGTCAGACTGGAGCATGAGGCGAACATGTGAACACTATCAACAGCGAATTCCCCACATCTAGGGCAATTAACTCCATCCACCCCACCCCATTGATGAATACGATGTAGGGTAACATACAGATTTAACCAAGTCTTGAAACATTGAACCTGGAGGTTTGCAGATATGGTTGCTGTTTGACTGAAGCCTAATGACTCTTCGCATATTTCTTGTCCTGCCTGTACGACATTCAGCCAACGACCAAAGTGTTTATCCAGATCGTCACATCTGGTTTCATTTACCATTTTATACAGCGTGGATATAGTTGATTGACCACCCTGGATCGCATCAACAGCGGAATATGGACCCAGCTAACCCTTTTACGACTCAAAAAATCACGTATCTGCAAAAATTTAAAGAAATACCCGTTGTTTATACCGAATTTCTGACTAATACATTCAAAAGACATAACCCCTGTTTCCAAAGCAATGCCCCTTATTGCCAAAACTCCTTGCGTATTCCATTCTCTAAAATAACCATCCCTGAAAATTTCTGCCAAAAGAGTATTGCCAGTGACAGGAGTATATATATGTAATCTTCCGATTTTAAATAATTTTCCCACGGGTGTCCACACCTTAAAGGCTGCCAGCAAGGTCTTAAACCTTACCCGTTTAAAATAAGCAAAATCAGTATGTCTGAAAAGCAGTCCCTTAGCTTCTTCCCCGTAAATCAAACGATAAATAGAGATGTCAGCACCGATTGGTTCCCCGCCATCTAATAATAAATCTATATGCCGCAACGTAATTGCCCAGTAATAGCATTGACAATTCGGTAGCGCCCAGCCTCCCCTTTCCCTAGGTAGCGTCATATATTTCATAGCCCGTCTGGGTCTTTTTCCGGCCCATACAAACCAAGAAATAATTCACTCAATTTTCTTAAACCATATCAAATCAACTAGCAAAGGAATAGCTCTGAAAAAATACAAAATCTTTGGTAAAAAAATAATTTTAACCACATTGCATCTCCCCATCAGAGTTAAATGCAAACTATTAATCCTACGCGCCTCAGAGTCAATTTTACTTAATAAAGGAACAAGATTGATCTTTACGATCTCCTCAGGTTTGGCACTCAGCTCGATCCCCAAGTATTTTGCCTTGCCAACCACACGTGAGTCTATCAAGCTGATTTTCTCGTTGCAAATTATTTGTGTTTTGGAGTCATTAATATGGTATCCTGAGATCTTACCAAACTTTGTTGTCAAACTCTGGATTTCTGCCAAAGCAATCTGTGGGGAATCAGTCAATATGGCAAGGTCATCCGCGTACCCAGGTATTTTAGTATCACCTCCTTTGGCTCTAACCGGTTGTATCAAAATATTAGAAAGGAATTTTTAATTAAAGGATCAATATAAATAGCAAATAATAAGGGGGAACATGTGCAACCCTGGCGAGTGCCTCTTAGAATGGTGATTATACCTGTCTGTCTTCCCATGACCGAAATTTAAGCCGTGGGCTGTTGGTACATGCTCCGAATAGCGCAGATAAACCCATCACCTAGACCATAATGCCGTAAAACGGCCCATGAAAAAGGCCAGGAGACCCTGTCAAAAGCTTTCTCCGCATCCAGCAGAATTAAAGCCATAGGGTCTCCTGAAACCTTGGTGAAATCAAAAAGGGAGATAGTGCGGCGTATATGGTCTATCGTTTCTCTTCCGGGGACGAACCCGTGTTGTTGTGGGGATACTAGCTTCTTGATCATCCCGGAGAGCCGATAAGCGAGGATCTTGGCATAAATTTTGACATCACTATTTATGAGCGTGATGGGCCGATAAGATCTTGTCTCAATTGGATTCTTGCCTTTCTTTAAGAAGGCAACAATTCTGGCTCTTCGCCATGATTCCGGGGGAGCCTCCCCCCTTTGGACCCTACGAAACAGCTCCAGCATAACAGGAGTAAGTTGTTTCCCAAAAGTTTTGTACAATTCGCCCGGTATAAAATCCGGGTCTACCGCTTTGCCCGCCGGAACAGAGTCTATTGCTTGTCAGAGCTCGTCTATTCTAATTTCGGCATCCAAAACTCTCAACTCCTCAGTGGACAAGGCATCAACCTCGACATCTTTTAAATATTCCTGTATCTCAGCCTGCAAAATATCATTATCAAGAGTATCCTCATGATATAATTTTTGATAGTATTTTTGAAAAGCTAGCGCAATTGCCCCCTCCTCTGTCACCAAACCCGAATCAGGATCCAGGATAGCATTAATCCGAGAGGCATATTCTCTTTCTCTAATTCTTGCAGCTAATACCTGTCCCGCTCTTTCACTATTTTCAAACATTCTGGAACGCCATCCCATAAATGTCCCTGCCGCTTTAGCCTGTGACACTTCTGTGATGGCTGGCTTGGCTATGATGGTCTGAGTTTGAGCCGAATCGCTGTCCCTACCCCCTAGTATTACTTGATCCAATAATATCTTGGCTTCTTCTAGGTCTTTATACAATCTCTGCATTTTCACCTTCTCTTCTCTCTGGCTTTCCCACCCATACCGAGTTGTCTCCCCCCTGATCCCAGCCTTGAGCGTATCATATACATTTTGGATCCCGGTACTATTTAAATTTTCCTCTAAAAATGTCGAGATCCAGGGAGCCATAACTTCAGTGTATTTACTATCCGTAAACAAACCACGATTAAAGATCCAAGCATCCGTTTTATTTCTACAGATTTGTACCTTGACCTCGAGCACAAGCGGATTGTGGTCTGACATGACTCTTGGAAACCTCGTATTACTAGAGCCTAACATGAGAGCAGGAGAGATACAAAAATAATCCAGCCTGGAACAAGTCTTATGTGGTGCAGAAAAAAAAGTAAATCCTGGGTCCTTCTGCTTTAGTACAGCCCATACATAAATCAGCCCGTGTAGCTCCATAAGATATCGCAGGGCCTGATAGACTTTGGTTTTTCTCCCTACGTAAGACACCCTAGGTTGATTCATCCATTCGCAACCCACATTAATATTGAGATCACCACAAATAATGAGTGGTGAAGGCCAGCCGACCAGCTCCACACTTAGCCACTTATATAGTTCTGGGTCATCAAGTATAGGGCCATAAATAGAACACACAGTAACATTTTTATCAAGAAATCTACCATGTACTATAACCCAATGGCTGAGACTATCCACCGAGGATCGAATTACACTCATCTTCCCCCTACGAGCCAAAATTGCCACTCCTTTGGTTTTAGCCTCTAATCTGGTCCAAGAAACTAATTGATACCCATCAATGTCCAGCATTTGTGCCGGCTAGCCTCGATGTGCGTCTCCTGAAGGCAGATAATGTTTGCCCGCAGGAAACGCAGATCTTCTCTAACCCGGCGCCGTTTAACAGGGTTATTTAGTCCACAAATGTTAATAGTGGCTATTCGGATACTAGCCATACTTCCTAACACATATGCTTATGAAAAAAAACAGCAAGGAAAAGGAAAAGAGAGCAAAAAAAACAGCCAGTCCCCTACAGCAATCTAACTTCATTTCGATTGTTTCCAAAGGTAACTTCAAACCCTGTACATGCCTCCTCCTGCAGCTCCTCCCCCACCCTAGTTCGCCCTCCCCCCGCCCCTCCCTGAACCCATCCCCAACCCCAAAAACAGGCAAAATAGGTCAGCCAACCCATATGATGCCTCCACTTCCAGAGTGCCCCAAGGTCACTCCCTGTCTATATATCCTTCCTGAAAAAAAGGAGCAAAAAACGAGAACCCAAAGAAGAAATTAGCCAATTAAACATCAGCATATAGCGTGTAGCGGATAAGCCATACCATGTACTCAGAGCTCAATCCCAGACTGCTCTTGCCACCCTAACCCCAGTCCGAGATCCACAGGCCACTAAACATCAGACGTCAGACATCAGGAAGTTCCTTAAGGTACTCCTCGGCCTGTATTTATGAGGTGAACACCCGGATCTTGCCCTTGAAGATGACCTTTAACCGTGCAGGGTTCATTAGGAAGACCTCACAGCCCTTCTTTTGGAATGGAGTTATCAGGAAGCGCAATCGCCACCTGCGTTCCACAGTTGCGTGGCAAAAGTCCGGGCAAACGAAAAATAAATGTCCCTCTGCCGATCGCTTAGCCTCAGGTCGGGCTTTCTCAAAGATGGCTTGCCTTAACAAAAAATTGCCAAAAAAAATCAGAATGGCCCTTGGTTTAGCTCCGGGGTCCGGCTTTTTTTTCAACATTAGAGGAAAGCGATGAACTCTTTGGATCTCGTTTACCCAAGACCAATGAGAGAGCTACGGGAACGCGGCTTGAAACAGCTTAATGACAAAACCTCTAATATCCTGGCCCTCTACTTTCTCCTCCATCCCGAGGAGGCGGAGGTTATTCCGCCGCAGCCTATTTTCGGAGTCCTGTAGTTTCCACATTATGTCCGCTAGCTTATCATCATTAGCTGTGGTTTTGTTGACAGTACTCTGAAGCCCAGACTCAAGCTCAACAATCCTCTCTTCCAAGGCTGCAGTTCTGGCAATGACTTCTGAGCAGGCCTTCGTGTTCTTCCTTATGGCCCTCTGTATCTTCATAGTTGCCATTTGTGCCCTCTTGTGCTCTTGTCTTGCCTCTCTTTGGATAGATTTAAGCATCTCATATATCAGGGTATTTGATGGCGGTGAATGAGATTCGCCCCTAGATCCCTTACGATCACCTCCTCGCGACCTTGAGCCCCCTGAGCCTGTTAGGCTTATCGCTGCCTGTGCGTAGTCCCACTGAAAGTTGTCGCTGGTCTCAGACCCATCACTGTGTGAGGGAGTTAGCTTGGCTATGTCGGGGTGTGTTTTTTTTAAGCGTGTCAGCTGTTTTAGGGGGGCTGCCATCCTCCTCATCCTCCTCATCCTCCTCCTCTGAGGTGAGGCTACCGCTCTCAGAGTAAGCCGTGAGATCGGTGTCTGACTCCTCAGCAAGGGACAAAAAACGGTCTCCATCCAGGGGGTCCACTGAACTGGGAGCTCCTTTACCATTAATTTCCTCCGCTGGCGCGATGCTAGAGGGAATAGTGCGCTGGTGTGGTTGCCTACTAAAAAGATTTATAGCCACAGTCCCATTGCTGATCCCCTCCGTCTCTTCTGCGTTATTGGTCTCTTGTCGTCCCATTGCACATGGCTCTTCCACTGTCTGAGAGAGAGGCCCACTTTCAAGGCTGTCACTCTGCTCTTCCCCCTCACCGCCGGAGTTCAAATTACCCCCAGTCCCTGTTTTCTGCAGCCCGGGTGTACTCTGGTCCCTGGTGATATCAACAGCCCTCCCACTGACGAACGGCGAATTTTGTGCCAGCGCTGGTTTAGGATGTTTACCACCACCAGCAGTCTTCCCCTCGGTCTTTCCAGAAAACATAGCAGGGACTGTAACTGCTTTCCCCTGTCCTGGCCCCTCCGGTGCGGCTGTAGTAGCCCCTGGTACAGCAGCAGCAGTAATCCCCGGTCTCCCATGGTCTTTAGTGCCAACAATGTCATTCTCTTTGGAGCCTGCGGAGGGAGGAGGTTTCCCTTTAACTAGCCCTGCTTTCTTTGCACTCACCGGCATAGCTCGGGGGCCACTCTTGTCGACTTTATCCGCTTTGTCTGATTTATCCTGTTTACCCAGCCTCTCCGTTTTCTCTCCCGAGGGGTGCTGTTTCTTTGTCCTGAGGGTTGACACTTCCCCCGCAGGTTTAACCATATTAGCGGGTCCGTTCCCATTTCCATTTTTCCTCGGCGGCATTGTGCTGAGCTTAGCACCGGCCGACTGCTGGGTTTTGTCCGCTGACCACGCCCTTCAGGCTCCCAGGTGTGCTCGGCTCCGAAGGGTGGTGAAAGCGAGCTGTGCAGACCGCAACCACAGCCTCCGGATCTCCCTCAGCATTAATTTTGCCAAACTTTGTTCAAACGCCACTTTTGCACTTCTGCCGACCGTATCTTTGTGAATCCTGGGGCCAGTTTTCAATTACCGCTACAGCCTTTCTCCACGGCAGCTCCTTCGGCGGCTCCTTAGCAGCTCCAAACCATCAAAACTCACAGGTGAGACAGGGAGTGACGCTCACTCAACTCAAGCAGCCGCCATCTTGCCCACTGGGACTTACAATTAAATTAAATGTGCCAATTGGGTGTAAGCCTCTTTACCACATTTAAAGGAGAGAGCACAAGCAACTTAGCACTGGTTAGCAGAGGTAAAGTGAACAGAGTCCTAAAAATCGACGAAAAAAAGTTCAGAAAACAGGAGAGTGAAAGTGAAAACTTTGGGGATAACCTTGCAGAAAGGTCCAAGTTCAACACTCTGAATAAATGCATATGTGTGTTATGTATATCATTGTAACTTCTTGACACAGTCGCCCCTCTAAATGTCATGAAATCAAGCTGTATCCCTTCCAGATCCTGGTTTAATAAAGACCTTAACAATGAGAGGGGACAACTTTGATTGGCTGAGAAAACCTGGAGATAACAACCCTCTCTAACTGAACCCTCTATACTCCGAGCTGAATGCCCAAAATACAAAAAACACGTCTTCGGAGAAGAATCCTACTTGTTCTGAGCCCAACTTGACCAGTCTAGGAATAGACTGAAAGACCTTTTCAACATAATCAAACAGCAACCTAGCTTGTTTCCTCAAAACTCAATGACTTTACTAAGCGCTACGAAGAGTTTGCAACATTCTTCTCTGAAAATTAACCAACATCGAAATCTCTCTCGACCCACCCACCACCATACCATAGACCATGAATACCCCCCTCACAAAGAGGTTCCACACAAGGCCTTATCCCCTACTAATGGCTGCCTCCCTAAACTCCCCCTTTCAGCAATCCAGAACTTCTACCTCAACCCCTTCCAATTGAAAAATGAGGCAACGTGACCCGAATTCGATTATATCCCTGAAGAAGTAGTCCTCAAACTAGTTACCTGCATGAAGTCAAAAGCGCATATCTCGACCCCCTCCCTGCTATGCTTGTAAAAAATCTCAAATGCAAAAAGAAGAATTGATGGACAGAATGCTGAACAATGTCATACCTTCATCCCAGTACAGAGATCTGGGCCTAAATCCATCGTTTTTTTGCTCCCCATGCCATTCCAGCTTGAACCCAGCCATATGCAAATCAATCTTAACCATGTGCCCAATGGGAATAGTCCAGCCTGAACTGCCAGGCCAGGTCCTCCCTGGACTGTAAACAATCATCCGAGGAACAGTTTCAGTGTTTCACCCCTAATCAGCCAGGATAGCTTGACTCCAGTGTCATGGAGAGCATGGGACCCAAGTCTGGGCATACCTGTCCCACTCTGGGTGACAAATGCAAAAAGAACAATTGATGGACAGAATGCAGAAAAATGTCATACATTCACCTCAGTACAGATAACTTTTGATTTGTTCTGGATTCTATCCATCAATTGTTTCTTTTGCATATGTCGCCCTAAGTGGGAACAGTATGCCCAGACATGGGTCCTGTGCTCACTACACCACTGGATTCAAGCTAGCCTGGCTGATGAAGGGTGATGCCGTGAAACTGGTCCCAGGATGCTTGTTTCCGATCCAAGAAGGACGTGGCTTGGCAGTTCAGGCTAGACTGTTCCCACAAGGAACATGTTCAAGACTGATTTGCATTGGGCTGGGTCCAAACTGGGGTGGTGTGGTGAGCAAGAGAATGATGGATTTAACCCAGATCTCTAGACTGGGGGTGAATGTTTTTATTTGTTCTGCATTCCACCCATCAATTGTTTCTTTTGCATATGTCGCCCTAAGTGGCAAGGATATGCCCAGACATGGGTCCCATGCTCACTGTACTACTGGATTCAAGCTACCCTGGCTGATGAAGGGTGATGCCCTGAAACCGGTCCCAGGATGCTTGTTTCCAGTCCAGGGAGGGCCTGGCTTTGCAGTTCGGGGTGTACTGTTCCCACAAGGACTGATTTACATATGGTTGGTCCAAACTGGGGTTATGTGGTGAGCAAAACAATGATGGATTTAACCCAAATCTATTGACTGGGGATGAATGTTTTGATTTCTTCTTCATTTCGTCCATCTATCGTTTTTTTGCATATGAAACCCTAAGTGGGAAGGGTATGCCCAGACATGGGTCCTGTGCCCACTACACCACTGGATTCAAGCTAGCCTGGCTGATGAAGGTTGATGCCCTAAAACCGGTCCCAGGATACTTGTTTCCTGTCCAGGAAGGACTTTGCTTGGCATTTCAGGGTGGGCTGTTCCCTCAAGGAACAGGGTCAAGACTGATTTGCATATGGCTGGGTCCAAACTGGGATGGTGTGGTGAGCAAAGGAATTATAGATTTAACCCAGATCTCTTGAGTAGGGTGAATGTTTTGATTTGTTCTGCATTCCGTCCATCATTTGTTTCTTTTGCATATGTAAAAAACTTCAGTCGCATCATCTCTCCTACATGGACCAAAATCATCAACTCCTCCTTATTGAGTAGCTCTATGCCTATCTCCCTCCTCCCTCTCATCAAAGAACCATACGTTGACGACAACAACATTAACAACTACAGACCCATGACCAACCTACTCCTCCTCACCAAATTCATCGAAAAGTGTGTGCCGGCACAACTCAACCACTTTGAAAAATACAACCGGCGCAACACTTTCCAATCTGGGTTAACCATGACATCCTCCTAAACACCCTCTCGCAGCGTACAGCATCAAAGGATCAGTCCTTCTGTGGTTAGCCTCTTTTTTGAACCAACACTGTCAGCTAATGAAATAAACAACTCTACCTCAAAAGCAACTCCAATCTCACAAGGAGTTCTGCAAGCGTCAATCCTGTCTCCTGCCCTATTCAATCTCTGTATGGAACCCCTTGCAATGATCCTGAAACAAGGTAGAATTGCCTATCATCTCTATGCAGATGGCACTCAAATCTGTGTTAAAATCTCATCAGTTAAAGACAGCCATCACTTAAACAGCCCTTTCTCCACAGTTTCATCCTGGCGGACCAACAACCATCTTAAGCTTAAACCCAACTAAACAAAAACTCCTGTTCATCCAACGAAAAGAAAAGTCCTTCCCTCTTGATATCTGGCTTGACAGCCTACCTGCATTAAACTGCAAAATATCAATCTCCAACTCTGTAAAATCTCTGGGGATTACACTTGACAAAAACCTGACCATGAAAGAGCATATTAATGCCTCAGCTAAAAGTGTCTTCTACACGTTGAAACACGTTAAAAAATAATAAAACCCTTCATCCACATTGAAGACTTAAAGACTGTGGTACAATCCTCATTGCTCTCCATACTGGACTAAGGTAACACAACTATCATAGGGGCCTCCATGTAGCGGCCAGACTACTGTCTGGGGAGTCGCTTCAACCACATCCCTCCCACTCTCAAGAACGTCAACTGGCTACCTATCGAGGCAAGATGTATATTCAAAACTGCTTGTATAACCCACAAAGCTCTCTGTGGAAAAATCAGTTGTACCTCACAAACAAACTATCAAAAGCCGGCCAAAAGAGACCTCTTCGAACCTCCAACAGTCTACTCCTCTTTCTGCCCATAATTCAAGAAAGAAACATGGTGCACCGGTTCCTTCTTGGGAAACGCTCTCAGAATCTGAAACTAGTTGCCTCAAGATTTAAGTGACAATCACACATTCCCTCACATCAAGAAGACACTTAAACTTCTTCTTAATAATAAATACCTAAACCCTTCCCGCGTAAACAATCTGATCGCCCTGATGCTCCTACTCCACACCCTCCATTAAAATTTGAGTACCACTTCCTTGAGAAAAAACTGTGTCTCTACTCTCTCCACCTTCTCAACTCCCTACCATAACTACCTCAGAACTATATCGTTTGTATATCCTACTGTCTATTGTATACTTTTTTTTAGCGATTACTATACACATCTACTTACTCTTTTTATTTAACTTGTGTAATTGCTGCTATTTCGTTCACATTTCCTACTGTCTATAGTAGACTTCTCTTTATACTTTTATTATGTAGTTATATACCTTTTATGTAACTCATGTAATTGGTGCTATATTGTTCTCATATCCTGCTTTCTATCGTATTCTCCTTTTTTATATGGTTACAATGTACTGTTATTTGCCTTTTATGTAGTTGCTGCTGTGCTAACTCTGTAAAGCGCTCAGATGACTTCGGGTCAAGTTCGCTCTATACAAAACACGATAAATAAAATAAATAGATTGTCGACATAGATGATTCTGTGTGCATTGACAATGAAAACGTAAAACATATTGGCTGTATTTATGCTTGGTAAGTTATGTTTGTGATTTAGCTGTAGTCGCTTATGCAAATCACTCTTGTTGATGCCTTACATAAAAAGCTGCATTTTCCTTGGAGCCAGGTAAACAATTTTACAATAGCAAGTACTTTGAAATAGTCTTTCATATATATTTTGAAATGCTTCCAAGTGAAAGGAAATGAAAGTAAAAATGCCAGTTTGTTTGGTCATGTTTTTGGTTTTTGTAAACAGGTTTGGGCCTTATCAGGATGTCGGGCGGGTCGCTACCGACAGGCCATTGGTGGCAGTCCGTCTGACATCCAAAGCATCGGTCTAACCGCCAGATTACAATGCTGGCGGTCAGAACGATGCCGGCGGAGGGACTGTCGTGAGGACCGACCATCGCCTCTGACAGGATGAAGGATCCAGTTGGGGCGTTGGCCGGAGTCCAATCCCTACAATGGCCTGCGGAGGCGACGCCATAGGGAGAGAGGTGTGGTGCAGCGGCGAGGGTGGCTGACTCCGAAACGCAGGGGTCACAGTCCGATCCCCGGAGCCAGTGGCAGCTGAGCTCAGTATCATGTGACTCTGGGCAATAGCTCACTTTATCTCCCCGACGGCCCCAGCTCCTGTATACCCTTTGGGGTGAGATGTTTGTGCTTTACAAATCTGGAATTATATATAGGGATTAGGGTGTCCCTTTCCGACAGCCTTCCAATGTTGGCTTTTCCGACATGGAAAGGCTGATGGAAAGGGAGCTCTCAGGGCCCCCGATCTGCTATGAGGTCTGGGTGGTACCTGTGGTGCCCTCCAAACATCCATACCCCGTGCGCCAGGCACCACCTGGGTTTCTGGTCGCAGCACAAGCCGCAATGGAAAAATGTATGTTTCCGACTGCCTCATGGGCGGACGCATCCTAATTTGTCAGATGGAAGTGTTCACTATACCTGTCAGGCATTTTCCAGACCAATACGAGCGTCTACCGACTTTGTAATGAGGACCTATATCGCTTGGGGAGCTGCTGACACACTCCAATGCAAATTGGTTAAAAGCAACAAAAAAAAAGCTCAAAAAGCTCACTATTCCCTGGTCCTGAAAGGAACTACATTGTGTATAAACGCACTTCCCATGAATGGCCAGCCAGCTGTCACTCACAGTGTACAGCGCAGTTAGCCAATGGCTGAAGGGGGCTGACCCTCTGCCCTCTGTTGTAGTGGGCGAGAAATCTCAGATTGGCACAAACAAAGCAGACTAGTGGATGTAAAAAAGGCAGGTTGAAAGCCCGTATAGGTTAGAAAAATTTCTTAGCCATCCATATAATTTTAGTAAACTTAAAGATTCTTTGGCTAATGCCAGCCCTTTTCTCCGTAGAGCTTGAGACCGTTGTTTATCTTCTGGAGTGAATCCGGTGTTATCCGCTCCTGGAAGAAGCTCATTCAGTCTGACATTGCTTCTGAAGATTGTCAAAAAGATTCACACATCTATATTATCTGCAGGGGTCCTTCAGACAGCATAAGACTTGTGATAAGAAAAAAACAAGCCTTTGTCTGGCCTGTACCGGGCGGGAGACAGTGTTTGGGAACATTCGAGTGACGTCAGTGAGGGCATCTTGGGAGGGCGGCACGCGGGATATTATTGTTCCTGTTTGTGGATTTTAATAGCTTTGTTAATGGGGATATTGACTGCTGGGAGCGCATTAGTCGCTCGGTGATTGCTGGATGCTGTTTGCAGCTGTGCTTTGTAAAGTGCCTCTCCGCAGGTGCTGGGCAGTGAACTTTTCAGCTGCGGGTGAAGGCGTGTTCTTTCCCTAAGTGGGCCGCAGATGGAGAAATGTTTCTGGGGTTGAGAAGCAGCCAGGGGTTATGCAGCACCTGCTCCTGCCGGGAGGGCTTCTGTCCAATGAGAACCCTCCTCCTGCGTACAGCACACCTGCCCCTTCACCTTCCCTGTCATGCATCACAGCAAACCTACCAGCATGCTCTGGCCCAAAGGACCATGTTTAGACTCTGCTCAATGTCGCAGAGAGCCTACTGGAAAAGTACATCGTCCTTGATTTACACTCGTTAAACTAAAAATGTATGTTTCTTCAGATACTTTATTGCCAGTTTGGGAAAACAATTATTGAATGATTGTTCTAAGCTAACCTCATTCATCATCATATGAATGAATAAGTGAATAAATACATGGGTGGATAAGTGAACGGATGCGCGAAATTGACTGCTCAATTGAATCAACTATTTTCTGGCCAGACAAATGTTTTCTACATAAGCAATTGTAATTGTATGTGTTTTTCGCCTGCACGAGACTGCTTCAAGCAGACTTGTCTCGTGAGAACAGTAGAACTTGTCCTCAATCTAGTCTGCTACTATTATCTCGTGTGATTTTTGAAAGTTCCATTGGCATCTGAGAAACTGTCCAAGAACATTTTGCATGATGTGCGAAATTATTTTCTCAAAAATTCTGCATATTTATTGAAAAAATTATTGCAATATGTTACCCCTTTTGCACCATGAATGGATGTATTTGTGTGTGTGTGTGTCTCTCTTGCTCTCTCTCTCTCTCTCCATATATATATATATATATATATATATATATATATATATATATATATATATATATATATATATATATATATATATATATATATATATATATATCTATATATATTTATATATATATATATACATATATCACCTACTGGCGGTCGCCAGTAGGTAGTTCTAGTTAGGACCTAGTTAACTTAGGAAAATGGCAACATTCTAGTCCCAATAACTTTAGCGCCGATTGACAAGTCTTCGCAAAATTTTCAAAACTAATTCTTTGTTGATATCAGCTCCTATGCTTAAAGTTTGGGGCTGATTCGTTAAGGGGGGGGCAGAGAAAAAGGGGGGTCCCAAAACATGTTTTCTTCATGTTAATTTCCATAGGAAACTTTAGGCAAGGCTACAGGTCGAACAGGTGAACGGAATTACCCCAAATTTGGCAGGGTGAAGGGTCTTGGCCTAGAAAGCACGCTTTGTTTATTTGCTGTAAATTTGTTCTGTAGTTTTTGAGAAATATCGAAATTTACAGATATCAATATCTGGGAATTCTGCCATCTGATTGGCTGAAGCTTTACGAGCACGAGCTTGCTGCTGATTGGCTGCGATCGGTGTGAGCAGTTGCAACTAGGAAGTTTTGGCCGCCATTTTGTGATTCCGTAGAAGTGAGTAAGGGGATAAAAGGGGGGAAAAGTGGGAAATAGGAGGGTAGGAGCACCGTAACCCCTGTGGGGTGTTTAGGGTGTGCTGTAGAGGGGGTGCGAAGCAAAGTATTCACCCCTACCGGTGTGTAAGTGGTGGGCTAAGGAAATGAAGTGAGGTATTGCGTAGAGTCTGATGCGGGTAAGGTGAACTGGTGCAGTACTCGGGGATTGCAGCGTGAGCCCAAATTGTGTGTCTTATGCTGTGAAGTCATGTGCTAGGGCCGCTGCACTACAGTTGTGGAAGTAGTGTCAGCATGTGTTTATA
This sequence comes from Lissotriton vulgaris, assembly GCF_964263255.1. Taxonomy (NCBI): domain Eukaryota; kingdom Metazoa; phylum Chordata; class Amphibia; order Caudata; family Salamandridae; genus Lissotriton; species Lissotriton vulgaris. The sequence goes on along the minus strand of NC_141694.1, from coordinate 1,796,287,568 downwards.
ACTACTAGGACGAACTACTGACCCACTAGTCTGAAAGTCCTGAGGTACGGAATACATGTGAGGTATTGTCTAGAGTCTCATGCTGCTAAACTGAGCTGCTGCCGGAGACGGGATTAAAGCGTAAGCCCAAACTGTGTGTCATATTCTGTGAAGTCATGTGCTCTGGCCGGTGTGCCACATCTGTGCAAGTAGTGTCAGCATGTAGTTATAGCTACTTGGATGAAATTTTGTTTCGAACATTGTAGCTTGTGTATGGTGCTTAGGTGGTGTTATAGGGAGTGCAAAGGTAAATCAATACGGTATTTGTATTTGTAAAGCGCAAACTACTCACCCCTACGAGTGAGCAGAGCTGGGGATTAAAGCGAGAGGTCTGTGCTGCAAAGTGAGATGGTCTGGTGGCTGCGCCACAGCTGAGTGGAGAATACATTTTGGCGAGGGTCCGGGAGTTACTGCTATATGGCCCTAAAATAGCCGGCCTTAGTTGTAAGTTATAGGGTGGCTCTAAAAAGAGCCCTTGTGTTCATTAGTTGGAGCTACATATAAGTGCAGATGCACAGCTTCACGTTATTCAGGAAAACTCAGTTTCCTTGATCTGTGAAGTGTACTCCATCACTTCTGTATATATTAGGGCTGGGCGTATTTCGCGAAGTAGTGCTACGCGTCGCCACGCAAAGTGCACTTCGCACTACCCGAGCTACGCGTAGCACTACGCCAACTGCGTAGTACCCTGTTCGCACTGTGCAAGATGCCGTTTTTAATGATTGTACAGTGCGGACAGGCATCCGGCACAGTGCAATCATTGAAAACAGCATCTTGCATAGTGCGAGCTGTAGTTTTCTGCCACTCGGGTACATTTTTACTCGAGCGGATGCTTTCTCAACGCGGACTGGTAGTTTCTCATTGCGAGCGGTCACGAGCATACGTGACCACTTGCAATGAGAAACCTGACCTCCCCTCGTTGAGAATCTCGCTGGGAAGTTTATTTGCCACGATTGCGATCGGCAACTTGATGTTGCTGATCGCGAACGAGGGAAAAGTCTCGCCGGGATGTCATTTTACTTGCTCACGGTTGCTAACTTGACTTTGAGGACCGCGAGCAAGCAAAAAATGACCACTGCACTACGCTACGCTACGGGTGTTTGCACTGTGCTACATGCAGTTCGCGTAGTGCGAAGTAGTGCAAACTTCGCAAACTATGTGAGTGTAGTATAGTGCTTTGCCCAGGATTAGTATATATCCGCCATATCAAAACGTATGTTGTTGTTGTAGATGGAGCCCATTTTGTGGTACCTGAGGTATGCAGATACAGCTTTGTTGAATTTTTTCTGAGATTTTTCAATCTGAGGACAAAATTGTTTGTACCATTTCCACTTCTGGCTTTGGCATTTATTGGAATATACAAAGACGGTTTGAGGCAAAAGTAACATCAATTGTCCAAAGGTGTCCTTCATAAGCATTTCCAAACCTACCCCAGTCAATGTGCCAAGGTCGTTTCCACCACAGTGCACAATCATGAAGTCAGGGTGTTGGAGATGCAAACAGGTTATAACCAAAGGCAACAATTGATGCCACTTTAATCCTCTCAGTCCAAACCATTTAATGTCCACATTTTGTAAACCTAGGTCTAAGTCAATACGTCTCTGTTCTGCATACCTCTTGCACCAGAAAACATAGCTATGTCCTATGATCCACACTAGCATTTAAGGTATGGCTGGAAGGTATGGAAAGATTTCTGTAGCTCATGCAGTTCCTTCGAAAAATAAGAGATATGTTTAAAGATGGGGAACTAGTTTCTTTTCACATTCAAACGGTGCCTGTTTGGGAGATGAAAAGCATTGTTTTTTTAAAGTAGGGTGCACATTCGTTTTGTGGAAAAGTATCTTTGTGATTGGTTAAGAAAAAGCAGTTTGCACAAGGAGTACATATTATAGGATAACATTTGCTCAACTCAACCACACCTGCTACTTACATTTGGAAGGCACTGTTCAAACTTAAAACAACCGTGAACCTTTAACCTGCACGTGCCGTTACATGTTCTAGAAAGTGTTGCAAACAAAATATTGTTAGGTCTAAAAAAATTGATGAACTTTTAACCACCACGTGTTGTACAATGTTATAGAAAGTGTGTTGATAGAATACGTTGCATTTCTGACTTCGATGTGTACTTGAATATTTCAAAAACTGTTTATATGGAAAAGTAGAAAGACAGTAATAGAGAGAAGTTTTGAAAGCTAAAAGAATCAAGGAACTATTGTAATTTGTTCTTTATTACCTACTGGCGGTTGCCAGTAAGTGGTTATCACTGTTACCGGTCTGAAAGTGCGGTGTTGCTCAGAGTAGCATGGTGCTGATATGATATGGTGCTATACTCGTGTATGAAACCGAGAGTCTAAACCGTGAGGTCATTTCTGTAAAGTGATGTGGTCTGGTGTTTGTAGCATAAGTGTGCAAATAGTGTTAGTAGGCGTTTATACCATACAGGGAGTGGGAAGCGAACTGATGACCGCTACTGTGTGTTGATAGTATACCGGAAGCGGGAAGCGAAGTAGTTACGCCTACCGGTGTGAAGACTTGGGGATGAAACCGGGCTGATTGCTGTAAAGTGATGGGCTCTGTGCACTGTAGCCACTGTAGTATAAGTGTGTAAGTAGTGTTAGTATGCATTTATAATATGTAGGGAGTGGGAAGCGAACTACTCACCCCTACTGGTGTGAAGACTCGGGGATTAAAACATGAGCCAAAATTGTGAGCTCATTGCTGTAAAGTGATGTGCTCTGGGCACTGTAGCATACCTGTGGAAGAAGTATTAGTTTACGTCTATACAATATAGGGAGTGAGAAGCCAAATACTTACCCCTACCAGTCTCAAGACTTGTGGATGAAACCATGAGCTCATTGCTGTAAAGTCATGTGCTCTGTGAAGTATTCCAAAGTAAGTCATAGTAGAATGTTAGTATGTAATTCTACTAGAATCTAAGTATGTAATGTTAGAATTTAAGGCTGTCATGAGGGGAACCTTGAGGAGTTTGTACATGGTGCTGGATTAGACGGTTGCCTTGCTGTCTGCTCCTGTTGACCTGTTTATACTAACAAATGCATCATGGTCCTATGGAGGGCGACCTCTCAGGCGCAGCTCATACAATGTCGTGGGGTGTGATTTCGCGGGACATTTGGGTTTGCTATTAGAGGGTGGTGCATGGCTTTCACCCTGTGATAGCAAATACTTGTTCGACTACTTGAAGCGAGAGGAGGAAAACCTCATAACGCTTTAATAGTGGGGATGCGGATGGTAAAAATGGAGAGAAAAGAAGAAACAAAAAAAAAAAGCGGGGTCTCACCCATTCTTTTAAATGAGGCCCCTGGTGGGTAATGTTCCGTGGCCAATCCAATTAATATATTGCGGGGTCTCTGTAGTATTGGGGATCTTAATGTCACATGTAAATTAGGCACGGAAGGGCACAGAACGTTTTGCAGCCTAGGGGAGTGCCACCTTCTCGGGTATTGTTTACTAATTGTTTGGGGGTTCGAGGCCAACTGAAGTCCGGGGACTCCCATACTCCGGGGCTTTATTTAAATATGCAGGGTGAGCCTCGGCAGTCCCAGAAGCCTCGTTGGTCCTAGGCAGTGCCTTATTTGTCCGGTAATCACACGGGCAGTACTTATGGTGTTATAAAGTGAAACACTCATAGAACTTTTGCAGCTGTACAATTACCCAGGTTTCATTTGTCTAATAGTCTGTTAGTTTATGTTTGGTAGGTGCACTCTAATATTAAATACATTTGCCCTTAAAATCTCCTTTAAACAGATGATTTTCACAATAAATAATATACAAGTGTTGTCAGAAAAATAAGACCTATACACTTAGTTATTTATTTGAAAAAAGTAACCTTTATTAAAACACAAATAAATAGAAACATAACTTTAATAGAAGAAACAGTATAATAAAAAAAACATGGGTTGGACTCCAGTGGAAGCAGCGTAGGAAACCTACAAGACAAAAATGAAACATATGATTGTGTGCTATATGGAAGAGGTATAGAAAGGTAGTCCAAATGAAAGGAACATAGTGAAGATGGAAGGGAGGGGGAGTGGGTGGAAGGGAGAAGGGGAGGGAGAGTCACAAGAAGAGAGGGAGGAGGAGACAGAGCATCGGCCTACTGCACCCAGCCTTTAGTGTTTACCCTCCTGTCACCCGTTTGTCTAGGACGCTGGGGTCAGTGAGAAAGAGTCTGATTCAGCAAGTCTTTAAAATGAAACACATGAGGCCAGAGAATATGGGCCATATTATCAAGGAACGGCAATAACATTATCGTCGCTTTAGTGGCAGGAAACTGGAGCTAAAGCGGCGATAAGGGGTTGATAATATGCCCTTGTGAATTCCCATAGAAGCCTAGATTCAGGTGGGAACCTGTGCTTCGATGGGAATTCACAAGGGCATATTATCAACCCCTTATCGCCACTTTAGCAGCAGTTTCCTTCAGCTAAAGTCGTGATAATGTTATTGCCATTCTTTGATAATATAGTCCTACATTATTAGCTACGGAAAAATTGCTTGCATGCAGCTGTGCACCCATAGTGCTGCACCCCAGCCCCTTCCCCCGCACTGTGCTCAATTGTAGGTTTTGCACACCAAGGCTTCACTGCTCACCTGCCACCACTGGTGTGTCCCAGGACGTGTTGGTGCAAGCTCCCTAGTCCAGGGTACTTTTGTACGGTAGACCAGGTCTCCGGTCGGGGACGGTGTCTTGGTACCACGATGGAAGGTGTCAGAATACCCGGGGCATCATTGAGGGGTCAGCTTCCGCTTTGCCTTTCTTGAGGGAATCAAAGGAATGTCTGAAAAGGGAGACATAATTTAATGGTGGAAACGTCTGGAGGTAAATGAAGGTTTATTTCAAGCTTGATAGAAAATAGGAGTTGAGTGCATACTTTGTTTTTGGAGTACGATCTACCAACTGTTAGTGGTAATGATGGTTCAAAGAGGAGATGGAGTGCTCGAGAATTCACAAGGTTAAATAATTATACATTATACAAAGGTTTTTATAGAAAGGTACAGAGCGCATGCTAAAAGCATAATGTGCGCGTCTAATGCAGAGCCTGTGTGCATGTACACTTAGTAACGAGCTCACTACAGTGTCCTAAAAGCCAACACCACGTGTCTGTAGGGCAGCGCTGCCGCTGGCTCAGGCCTACAGTACTGTCTAGCAGGTCCTTAAAATGAAACCCATGTGACTGAATGAGGTCAGAGATCACATCATTACGCACGCCAACATCGCTTTTCTCGCACGTGCGCACTCAGGGTGATGCACCCCACCCCTCCCGCAGCATCGCGCTCAACAGGTGTCTGTAGGGCAGTGCCGTCAGTAGGCTCAGACCTACAGTATGGTAGAGCAGGTCTTTAAAATGAGACAGAGATGTGACTGAATGAGGTCAGAGATCACATCATTACACATGGAAATATCGCTTATTCGCACGTGCGCACTCTGGCTGATGCATCCCACCCCTCCCGCAGCACCGCGCTCAAGAGGTGTCTGTAGGGCAGCACTGTCCGCTGGCTCAGGCCTACAGTACAGTCCAGCAGGTCTTTAAAATGAGACAGAGATGAGACTGAATGAGGTCAGAGATCACATCATTACGCATGACAATATTGTTTGTTCGCACCTGCGGAGCCAGGCTGATGCACCTCACACCTCCCGCTGTTCCATGCTCAATTGGAGGCCCTGTGCACCCAGGCCACTCTGCTTACCTGCTGTTATTGTTGTGAGAGCAGACACTACGGGCAGCAGTGCTCACAATTCTGATGGAGTGTTGAATGCTGGAGAGTATACACCTCACGGATCCCTTTCGTAGACGACGGACAGTAGGGATCACAATTTAGAGCCCATGTTGATTGCCAGGATGGTGTACACCTCATGGAACCATTTCTTTTTTTTATTGCGCATTGTGATATGTGAGATGGATGCGGCATATCCCTTGAGGTAGTGTGGAAGAAGAGGGACGTGTGGCGTCGTGATTATCCTATTTATACGTACACAAAGTGGGCTGGGCTTGCGTACGCCAAGCCAGTGTAGGGGTGTGAATAATTATTCCGGGGACCTGGGCGTTGTTCAGTTCCTGTCTGGCCAGGTAGTGTACTTATATGTGTTTCTTTTGTAGTTTTGACCTCGCAGAGTGTGTGTTGGAACCTAATGTTGTCAGGTCACCTAGGGTAGCCTGGCCTAGGGTAAGACAAACTCTAATTGAGGCGCATGTGTAAAGATTGCATACAACCCAGCAGTAACATCAAGCAATTCCACTAAAAAATGACGCTACACCAATCTTTGTGTAAAAATATGAACTGTTTTATAAAAATATTCTTTGCTCTCTTGACTATTATTTATCTTCAGATAGCACAGTTTAATACAATACATTCAAACAGTGAAATTATTAATTTCTTCAAAGTTGCCAAAATATCTCACTATTCAGCTTTTCAGCTTAACAACACATTACATTGGTTTCCATGGAGCAGTGTTCAGCCTTTTTACAGTAAATGATTCTGGGAACCACCTTCTTCATAGACAACTATCGCACTCTCTTTTCTGTTAAAATATACACCCAGGCTTAGGGGTTCCTGGATTCACCAAGAGGGTTATTCCACTTTTACACTTCACCCCACTCAGGTTAACACTTCAGAAATTGCCAAGTCTTTGGACCCAGGGAGGTTACCTCCTTCACAATAGGGGAAACAAACCCAGGTTTACAGTTGTTATTTTTAACCACATAAGCAGCTCTAACACCACCTTTTCACAAGTAGGCTCAGGATGAAGTCACTACGTCTTCTTCCCTTTCCCCCCCCTGTAGGAAAAAATCTTGAATTATACACCACCTTCAAGTGTGCTACCCACAGTGACCCAGGCTTCTTTCCCAGCCTTGAGGTGTTTTCCTGCTTCACTCACTCCACTGAGCCTTTTAACGGACCACTCCCCTAACCAGGGCAGTCAGAAAGTAAATCAGCGTAAGAAGGGAGAAAGAAAGAGGGCCTCGGCAGTTACTCCCGAAATTGGGGTCGGGACGAACTCCTCCCCAGACGCTATACACTCCTCCCCCTGGTTCTCCACCTTACTTGGGGCCCAAACGAAGGATAACACTGTGTCCAGGCTTCGACACTCTCTCCTCCCGTAGGCTCTTGCACAATTTCCGGCCCTTCATTCACTCACCGGTAACGGAGGGGGCAGGACTGAGGAGGCCGGTTTGGCAGTCTGGCGCGAACCTCGCCGAACACTCTCTGGAGCTGTTGTAGCGCCTGCACGGGTGATCAGTGTTCCCGCTCGGCGCCGCCTCCCTCACCTTAGCAGACCGCCGGCTCCCTCACTTCCTTCAGCCGCGCCACTTGGCCTGCGCAAGGATAAGCCCTACCTCAGCTCGAGCGCTGCAGCTCAGCAACACCTTCGCCACCACTTGCCACCGATACCAGGGCTCTCTAGCAGTGCAGGGCAACGGATCTGGCTCTGGGCTTCTCCCCTGCTTTATCAGTGAGGAGATCTCACAGAAGGGAGTGGGGGGTTCTTCCAGCGAACCGCTTGAGGAAGTGGAGGGGGCAGAAGGTTCCGGGGGCCTACAGCCACGGTCACCCTGAATCCTTCGGGGAGTAACATCCAATGAGAGGGATTGGTCAGGGGCAAGAGGGGGAACGTCTCCTCGAAGGGGTTGTCTATCCTTTAGACAAACTAACTTCTTCCAGTGCGTCCTCCTCCTCACACCACTGCCTCTCTCCTCCAGCTCACCAACTGCACAAAATGGCTTCCTGACCTCTGCCCTTATATAGCCTGTCCACACAGGGTCCAGTAGGGTCCAGAATGTTCTGGAAGGCCTAATGTTAACCTAAGGGGCATTCTAGGATATGGCAGTTGGGACAGTTGGTAGCCACCATTTTGTGACTCTAAGTAAATTCCTGTCATGAAGGGCACCTAGGCCTGAGGTGAAAAATCATGAGGGTAAAAGAGCACCTATCCCCCAGGCCAACACCATAAAAACCTAGTGGACTCAAAAAGATACAAAGGTATGAGGGGCAAAAAGGGGACAAAATAAATAAATAATTGGAGGGACTACGCAAAGGGCCAGACATGTCTAACAGTGTGCAATTTAGATTAGTGTAGCATGCGTCGAGAGGGCAGAAACTATTGTTAATGAGATGGTGTTTGAAAAGATTGAATGGTGAACTTTAAATGTCGTTGTCAAGGTTGTGGATATGTGCAGGCACGCATGTCAATGGTGTGCGGTATTATTGAAAGTGTTGCTATCCCGAAGCGTACACATGTGAATGTGCTTGGATGGAGGGAGGATCAGCAGTGAGCTACGTCATTCACAGTGATAACGCTCATTACAGTCAAGCAATGTATTTCAAACGTGAATCTGAAAGTCTCACATATTCCACACTACTATACTGGTAAAGCCTGACAGCAGAGCGTACAGCAATACAAATCTATGCATTACTGTTTGTTACATGTGATCTAGGATGTGCACTCTGCGCGTGGCTGATGATACTCCTTGGAGCCACCAATACCCAGGCCAAAAGGCAGCACAATAATGTGCACACACACACACCGGGGGCATTGTGTAACACATATTTGTTTTTTGATGGAACGTTTGAAATGCATGTCAATATCACGTGCAAGGCTAATGTACAGATCATGAATATTGATCAAGATGATCGTTGCATGTTGTGTGTAGTATAAGATATGTGTATACAGGTAAACACTTTTCAGAAAAGCTTTCTAAGCAGAAGAGGTGTCTCTCATCAAATTCTGTAGAGAAAATGAGTAAAATGGGTGGGGTCGTCCAACTGTTACAATGGAAAATGTTATTAACCAATCAAATGCTTTTTTTTAAGGTCACATGGCAATCGCGCACCGAGCGCGCAAGGAGGCCGCACCCTACGCGATTTTGACAAAATATATTTCTCATAATATAAGTTTATTACAGTTAGAAATATATAAATGTTTAAAATATTTTAGATTATCGCTTGCTCTCATATACTGTTTAAATTTATTTAGATATACTTTTGAGACAAAAAAAAAAGGGAATGGCGTACTCGGCGCGATACTATATGTCTGTAACGTAACACAGGGCCTGGCAGTGTGTACTCGTTGCATATGCAAAGCGCAGCGGGCGCGACCCCATACATACATGATGTAACGCGTGGCTTGGTAATGCGTACCCGTCGGATACCAAAGTAGCACCTGCAGTGACTTCATGCGTATATGATGTTAGGCGGGACGCGGTGCCACAAAGTCGTCGGATACGAAATGCGCATCATTTACAAGCTTAGCAATATGGCGGATAGGATTTGTGTGGTGGTGGAGCTTGGTATGCTACCGGTATGGGTATTTGAAAAAATATAGGTTTTAGAAACATTAAAATATGAAATTATCATTTAAAAAAAACCTTCAAAATTCACTGAAAAAAACATAGGTTTTACAGACGTTATAGTCAGGAATTAGTATTTAAAAACCTATGCAATTCACACAAAAAAATATTCGCCTGTTATAGTTAGTTGAGCTAATTATAACTCACGTGTCCGCAATGCACTGCTGATAATGTCACATATTACATCACTCATGACATGGTCAGTGACATCACTGATGACATCTCAAATGACATCACTGATGACATCACTCATGACATCATCCACGTGACAATCTGAGGCACATACTGCTATAAACTTTGATACACTCATTCTAAAATGCTGACTACTATTTTTGAAACCATACACAGAAGACTGCTATATACTACATAGCACTCACTATTTCCTAGGTCTACACACACATCCAGTCACTTATACATTTAGTTATTCATCAATACAGGACTATAATATGCATTCATACATCTATACATACAGTCACACTCTGCCAGTCATCCATAGTTACTCACACACCTAGCCAGTAATGCAAAGAATCAATCATTTACCCATTTAATCATGTATACAGTTATACACACCAACTCTGTTATTTATAGACATACCACATCACTTATTTATGCAGATACTAGCACATATTTACTGTCTTATACAATCACTGATAGAAGCAGACACTTATTTATACACCCACTCTTCAAATAACTTAGTCTCACATATACTCATTTATATACTCCAACACTCACATGTAGTGGCTAAACACATATGTAGTTAGTCACAGATATACCACTGAGACATTTATTCACTCACCAACACACCCATAGACACACTAACTCACACATACAGCCCCTCCCAGATTCACTTTTTAATCCATAAAACCACTGAATCACCCAGTCAGAAATCTATGCACAGACTCATACAGCACACAGATACTCAGGGACCCATACAGATACTCAGACAACAAATCAATAACCTATATAGATACTCATTTAGCTATTCAGCAACCTATGCAGTTGCTTACACACCAATGGAGAGACTAATACAGACTTTCACAGTTTAGTCACTAACCCATGCATTCAGTAAGATATGTTCAATCACTACCTTATACAGTCAGTCACGCACCTACGAAATAATTCCTTTAGGCACTTGTAAATGTATTCATTCTTCAATACATCTTGGCAAATATATATATAAAACATATTTAAACTTTACAGAAACACACATTCACTGGATGATGTCATGCGTGATGTCATGAGTGATGTCATCAGTGATGTCACTGACAGCAGTGCATTGTAGCCGCGCAAGTTATAGTTAGCTCAGCTAACTATAACAGGCAAATTTCTCTGGTTTTATATGAGTCAAATGTTCAACTAACTATAACGCCTCTGAAACCTATGTTTTTTTTTGTGAATTTCAAAGGTTTTTTAAATGCTAATTCCTAACTATAATGTCTGTAAAACCTATGTTTTTTTAGTGAATATATATATATTATCTACTGGCAGTCGCCATCTATAAAAAAAGATGTTTTGATTTGCCAATAATTTTGGCGTCATTTGACGAATCTTCGCGAAATTTTCAAAACTAATTTAATGCTCACTTCAGGTCCTGTCTTTAACATTTTGGGGTGATCTGTCAATGGGGGCTGAGAAAAAGGGGGGTCCCTAAGCACATTTTCTCCATGTTAATTTACATAAGAAATTTTAGACATGGCTACAGTCCGAACTGCTAAACGGAATTACACCAAATTTGGCAAAAAGGTAGCTCTTGCTCCAGAAAGCGCACTTTTTGTTAAATGGTGTAAATCCATTCAGTGGCTTCTGATAAATGGAAAGATCTTTCAGATATACAACTGTGGCATGGTGGATCCATGACCCCTCCCAAACTCGTGCCTGGGATCTGATTGGCCCCCAACTCCCTGGGGCACAAATGTAATGATGACGGGGGTCCTTTGTGGACCCCGGGGACCACCACCTCTGTAGGGCTATACACAAGATGGGAGGGGGCCGCGCCGCCCCCCTCGAGGAGCCCTTCATGGCCCTGGGGTCCGTGACCTCCCCAGTGCTCGCTGCTGCAAAGCCCTGGGGTGCCCCCCCCCCAGACATTACAGTTTGCTATGGCTTGGCGGGAGCACTGCTCCTGCCAAGCCATATCAAACTCCGGTCCGCTTCATGGAAACAAGAGCATGGAAAATGCTTCCGCTTTCATGAAGCGGAGCCAAATTGCTTTTGGACAGAGGCACACATGCAGCTCCCTCTATCCAAAAGCAATGCTGGCTCCCGCAGGAGGCAGGGGGCCAGCAGGGACTGCCGGGCCTTGAGGCTCTCCCCGCGCTCCCCAACTACAGGTTATGCCTGAGGGATGGGGTCCTGGGGGCAATATTGAGGAGAGGGACCACACTGTCTCCCCTCCCCATTTAAAAAAAGTGAAGGCCTGGCCCCGGGTGATGGGGTGCCTGGGGCTGCAAAAGGCCTGGGGAGGAGGGATGCGTGGTACCCCCCATTTAAAAAAAAATAATTACAAAAGCCTGGGGGATGGGTCCCCGGGGCCAAAATCGACCTCGAGGGGCACGTGGCCCCCTCCCAATTATTTTAAAAACTGGGCATGCCCCAGGAGATGGGGTGCCTGGAGCACTATCAGCCTATGGGGGAGGGGGGCTGCGCATACCCCCCTCCATTAAAAAAAAAAATAATGATGGCCTGGCCCTGGAGGATGGAATTCAAGGGGCAGAAATTGGCCCTGGTGGCGGATTGTGAGGCCCCCCTCCTGTTTTCTTTTTGAAAAAATAAATAAACAAGGCTCAGGCCTGGGGGGATGGGTTCCCTGGGCATAAAATGATCCAATGAAGGGGAGCCATGCGGCCCCCCCTTCCCCGAAAAAAAACCCACTACTCGTGGGAGGCCCCGTCCCTTTTCTCCACTACTTCGCAAATGTGCCTCCTGACACGCTCCAGTTTGGAAGATGAACTTTCCTTGGCTGTTGAGGATCCTTAGGGGCCAAGACGATCTCTATTACCTCAAGTAAGCCCCACATAGTGAGATTGCTGAGAGGTGGTCAGAGGCACGCCACTTTCTCCAGCACTCTGTAAACACTCCTCACGGCACATTGCTGGTTGGGGGAGGACGTCCCCTTGCCTCCTGAGGGCCTCAGGACTAAAATGGACTTCTTCCCCCAAGCAACAGTGTGCCTGGAGGCGAGTTTACCTAGTGGTGGAGAAAGGGGGCGTGGCCTCTGACCATCTCTCAGCAATCCAGCTCTTTGGGACTTACTGGAGGTAACAGTAGGGCTAGTTGGCACCCAAGGAACCTCAAAAGCCAAGGGGACTTCATCCCCCAAAAAGTAATGCGCCAGGAGGCGCGTTTGCACAGGGGAGGCGAAGAGGGCATAGCCACCGAAAACCTCTCTGCAAGCCCACTGTGTGGGACTTGCTAGAGGTAACAGGAGGGATAGCTGGCCCCCAAGGACCCTCAATAGCCAAGAGGACTCCATCCCCCTACTAGTAGCTGTGTCAGGAGGTGCGCTTGCAGAATGGTGGAGAAAGGGAGCATGGCCTGCTATCAGGTCTCAGCAATGCTGCTGTATGGGACTTACTGGAGGTAATAGAAGGGGTAGTTGGTCCCCAAGGATGTCCTTGGGGGCCAACTACTCCTCCTGTTACCTCCAGTAATTCCCATACAACAGGATTCCTGAGAAGTTGCCAGAGGCAACGCCCCCTTTCCTCCAGCACTCTGCAAACCCACAACCCACTATGGAACTAATAACGCAGAATTAAACTTAAAATAAATGAATAACTAGTAAAATTCTTCTAAAATGTATAATAAAATGACAAGATATTCTCATTTAAAACACTAAAATACATAACATTATTATTACATCGATATTTTTGTCAACTATATTTTTGTAAACGATATTTGTTACAACTTTTTGTAATCAATATTACTTACCTGTCAGTCGATATTCTTGTCAACTATATTTCTGTTGTAGATATTTCTTCCACACAATATTTCTGCGGCGATATTAATGTCCCACGATATTTCTTCGTTTATATTCCTGCTCTTCACCATATATATATATATATATATATATATATATATATATATATATATATATATATATATATATATATGTATATATATATATATATTCACTGAAAAACCATACGTTTTAGGGGTGTTATAATTAGCTGGACATTTCACTCGTACAAAACTATTCAAATTCCTCTGTTATAGTTAGTTGCACTAACTATAACTCCACTGCTGATGATTTCACATATTACATCATTCATGACATGATCGGTGACATCACTGATGACATCGCTGATGACACCTCAAATGACATCACTGATGACTTCACTGGTGACATCATCCAGTGAATGTGGTTTGGTTCCAAAATTAAAAACGTGTTATATATATAGCAATCTGTATTGAAGACTGAATGTTTGTATAAGTGTCTGGATGGAGGATTTAGTAGCACTGTGATTGACTGTCTAAGTGACTAATTTAAATTGTCTCACTAAATGTATGGGATAGTGATTAAACTGTGTGAAAATCTGTATCACCCTATCACTTGTTGTGTAAACTACTACATAAGTTGGTTACTAGCCATTTGAACGTCTATGGGAAAATCTGTATCACCCTATCACTTGTTGTGTAAACTACTACATAAGTTGGTTACTAGCCATTTGAACGTCTATATTAGTTATTAATTAGTTAAGTGAGTATTTGTATGTGGTTGGGTGGGAGGTGTGTGACTGTCCAAAGATGTGTTAATAGTTTATTTAGTAGGTATATGAGGTTAAGACTGTATGTGGAAACAGTCGTTTGGGTGAGTGAATCTCTTTATGGGTGTGGTGATGAGTAAATATATTTCTCAATGATACATGCCCAACAAAGTAGAAATATAAAATGCAGTGTATGTGACAGTTGTTGTATATCACCTTGGGTGCTCAGACGATCCCTCTGCTGTGCTGGGCCATAATGGAAATGGGTGTGGTCTTGACAAGCTCAGCTCGTCATGAGCACACGAGAGGTGTACCTCATGACGAGCTGAGCTCGTCATGAGCATCGAAGGGGTTACTATCTATATGAATAAATAAAGTGGTGTTTGTATAAGTGTGTAGCTTAGGAAATGTAAGTATGATCAATTATTTCCATAAGTTAGTAGGATGACTGCATAAGTGAATAGGATGTGTGGTGGTGGGTAATGTCGATGTAGGTGTATAAGTATATTTAATAGTGTTCTATAGATCTTTGTTAGAATGTATGAGTGAATCTATAGGTAAGTGCTTAGATGTGTGTAGATGTAGGAATCACTGAGTGGGTTTTTAGAAACTTGTATTGGTGTGTCAATGGTTTCAAATATGGTACTCCATATTTTATAATGAGTGTTGAAAGGTTATGCTACTGTGTGATGAGGTGTATAAGATTGTCACGTGGATAATGTCATCAGTGATGTCATCAGTGATGCCATCAGTGATGTCACTGACCATGTCATGAATGATGTAATATGTGACATCATCAGCAAGGGATTGCGGGCACGCAAGTTATAGTTAGTACAACTAACTATAACGGAGGAATTTCAATGGTTTTGTACAAGTGAAATGTCCAGCTAACTATAACACCCCTAAAACCTACGCTTTTTTCAGTCAATTTTTAAGGTTTTTTAAATGCTAATTCCTAACTATAACATGTCTGAAACCTATGATTATTTTAGTGAATTTCAAAGGTTTTTTAAATGCTAATTCCTAACTATAACATGTCTGAAACCTATGGTTTGTTCAGTGAATTTCAAAGGTTTTTTCAATGACAATTTTTAAATGTATTAATTGTTATATTTATTTTTTTATACCAATTTACTACATTTTTTAAAACTATTTATGTATAGATATTTAATTTTTTTAATTACATTACATATTTATAATATATATTGAAG